>NW_027137556.1:6000000-6627500 GCF_004000055.1 Arthrobotrys flagrans
CCTGTTGGAGAGCAACGCCCGGGTACTGCTCAGGGGAAACAGTCGCCGGATTTAATCAATGTGCCAACCATCGAAGAAGAGTCCCGAGAAGAAGCGGAAGAAGATGACGATATGGATATGGTTCCTGAGAGTCCCATTGAAAAACCCATGTCCAATGAACCTATGCTAGAGCCACCGAATACAGTGACGCAACCTCCGATGAGGCTATCCCAGATGCTAACTCCTCTACCACCTAGCCCGCTTACTCTTCTCAATCATGCCAAACAAGCGGCGCCAAACATCCCGGAAACTGTGGTTGAAGAAGCCGCTGAAAAATTGCCGGTAGATGTCATGGTTAAAGAAAACGAGCCCGCCTTCCATCCTGGCCCTAGGATACTGAAGAAGTTTGCACCAAAGGCTAAACTAGACTGGGTAACAGAGCTCAAGAGGAGTAGCGGGGAGGAGGGGCCCCAAGCTACTCTACCTAATAGGTAAACGCTCCATTCAGGGCGAGATTTACAATCACACTAACAAAATGACAGAAAAATTGCGACACCTATCTCCCGGCTCCACCAAAAGATGGCGGAATTTTCACCAATCTCTCCAATGGCTACAATTCATGACATATCACCAATAGCAGAATCTCAACCGCAGTCTGAAATCCAGAAGTCGAGCATAAGGCTTCAGGAAAGACTGAAAGAGGGACAGCAGCAACGATCTTCACAACTGAGTTCGCCCCCGCCGTCTAGTCCACCGGAGGCTCGTGCCGCTGCGGCAGCAATAGCTCAACCCGAAGAAGGCTATGTAGAGGTCCCCGCTACCTCAAAAGAGGCGACTACAATCGAACCCTCACCAACAACGGACAATCCGGAACCAGTTGCTTCTGGTGCCCCTCCAAGCCCACCCCAAGAACCTCGAGAAAGTGAAGATGAGTCGACTCTTGAGGTTTCGAGTGGCCGTTACCGAAAAATTGAAGAGTCTTTAAACAACGGCGTCTCTGAAGCCCTTCCTTTGGCTCTTGTCGAAGAGACTATTAGCCATATTTCGGCGACAAACCCTGAATCATCCGCAAAGATCGCAGACCTAGATGAAACTGAAGTGACTATTAACCCTGACCAAGACATAGTAGAAAACACCCCGATCGAAACAACTGAAAATATTCTCGAGTCCGTCCCTTCAACAGCCGTCCAACCAATTGGCGGTGATCTCATGGGCCCCGAAGCTCCCAATCAGACACTAGGGAAATCATCTCCAAAACAAGTTCTCCCGACGGCCCCGAGAACACCTCCTGCAGGTATGCAAACCAGCCGAGTCTCGATTCCGGACAGCTTCAAGAAGGCAATCGCCGCCCCCATTAACTATGCATTTACCACGCCTGCTGCACCACTTCCACCATCTTTCCTTCCAAGTACCACTAGTTTCACACCAATAAATACAGGCAAGGTCTTGTCCAGCCCTGGATCGACAAAGATAATCAGCCCAGCATCTAGTCGGGCTGACTTTACTCTTGGACCATTTTCTACTACCAGGAACGACATTGAATTCACCCCTTTCCGTGTTGTTCGATCTCCCGAGCAGCCCAAGAAAACACGTACACCGGGTAGCGCTGGTAATGGTGATGCTGTCGGTTTCGAAGGCATAGAGCCAATCAGCCCGTTTACTTTCAGTCAATTTATGAAGCCAGTCGAAAGCCAGTATCAAGTCAGTCCAGCAAAGGTGACCGGGGTAACTGCCCTGGTTGAGGACAAGCCGTCAAATTATGATTTGGAGAATGTCCTCGGCGGTGTCGAGGATTTCTTAATGAGTGATGTGTACGATGTGGATGAAGAAGCGAAGAAATTATCTGAAAACCCTAGTTTTGGGGGAAGCGGGGGAAATACGAAGAGTCCGCAGAAGGAAGGTTCAAAGAGGAAAAGTCAGAGGAGATATTAAAGGTGGGCTAGATGAAAAGAAAGGTTTGGGTAGGTAGATTTTATGTATTTTTCTTGGATGGTTGTTGTGTTAAGAAGCATTGCGTGTTTGTGAATATTGGCGTTTCCGGAGGCGTTCGACTTTCATATTGATATCGTGGTTGGTGTACGGCCTCCTTTCATTTCTGTATTTATATTGTAGCTTTCTAGCGCAGTGTATCAATAGGACCGTATATAACGGCATGTAAGTGCTTTTACGTTCTCTTAGAAAACGGCATTAGCACGGAAATCAAGCATTCTTATTTTCTTCAGAAGCGTCGCTGGCTCTAGGCCGATTTGTAATCGTTTTGAACAGCGAATAAACATTCTGACTCGAGTGAAAGATCCAGTAAGGCCACTCAGAGAGGTCGAGGTTTAGCAACCAACCTTCTACTAGCGGTTCATAGATAAGAAACAGTTGTTAGAAATCTCGCAAAGGAGTTCTGGATTCCAAAAATCAATTCGCGTGTATACACGTAAAAAAGAAAGCCATTTGACCAAAGAAAATTAGCGTCCAACCATACTATGCTATCCATTATAGAAATAAAATTCCGGCCAAAAAAGAGGGCCCGTGAACATGATTGATACCAGATCAGGGAAAGAAACGAAATTAAAAGCTAAAGGAAATATGAAGGGCAGTGTACTGTGAAGTGCGGTACAGGTATATAAATATCAGTAACAAAGGAAAAGTGCACTATGGTGCTATGCTTGTCGACTCTCTTAACTGCTTCGCAGCCGCTAAATTGTGTCGCTCGAGAGTTAGGTGAAAAAAAAAAATTCAAATATATAGAGAGATATATGAGAGAAGGCTAAAATGAATGCAAGAATCTTATATAGTTACGAAAAACTCAAATGAGAGTCAGATCTTTTGTCCCATAGGAGTAGCTCTGCCCGCCTTTGGTGGGGGGGCAGCCTCGACAGGGGCACCGCCGTCATCCATGACTACACCCTCAAGGCCAACAGTAATCATGTCGTCACCACCACCCGGACCGGTGTGCATTCGCAACGCCTGTTTTCCGGGAGATATCATAGGGCCACCGTTGCCTCGAATGCTAACGGTTTGTGTTCTAATATCATCTGACTTTAGGGCAGCGGGCTTACGGGCAAGACCAGTTGTCGCTCGCATATTTCCAGCAAAAGCGGGATGAGTTGGGAGATCGGCGGGGAGACCCATTGGGGATTGTGGGATTGCGGGAAGGGTGTTAAGCTTCGCGCGAAGGATTTGGGGGTGGGATGGTTTGCGGTCGCTGTCAAGGATGGAATTTTTGCGTTCTGGGGGTGGAGATGCATTCTTTGCGGCTGCGGCTGCTGCGGCGAGGGCTGGAAGGTCGTAGTCATGACGGTCATAGTCAGGAACAGGAGAAGCGGCCTTAGCGATGTTGGCAGCTGCAGCAGAGGGGAGTGGAGGTTCATTCCTAGAAAGTGAGGGAGCGCGTCTGTGACCGCCAGAAGGAGTAGTAGTTCGGGATGGTGGTTTATTGGAGAGAGCGCTTAGAGGAGTCTTTGAACGAGGTGGTACCCCGGCGCGACTCGCTGAACGAGGAAGTTGATGTTGTTCATACTCAGACTCAGTTTCAGTGACATACCTTTCAGGGCGGATTTGGTTTCGGGATGGTTGTCTTTGAGGGGGCCTGAAATCATCTGCTTCGGATTCAGTGAATTCTTCCTGCTGGCGGGCTGGCGTCTTCCGTTGGCGAGGCAAGTCCTCTTCATCCTCCTCAGTGAATTCTTCGTAGCGAGGGCGAGGGGTTTTATTGGTATTCCTGGAGGCGCCTCGCTGTGGAGGAGACATTGCCCTATCGGCTTCATAGGCTCGAGGCTTTGGAGTGCGGTTCTGTGTCCTTGAAAGAACCCTTCGTGGGACATATTCTTCTTCGTCTTCCTCGGTTTCATCTCTATACCTCGAAGGCATCCTCGCCTGATTTCGAGAGGGAACTCTGGCAGGTTGTGCACGATGGCCGTTCCTAGAAGCGACACGAGGAGTTCGATTCTGCGTCCTCGATGGCACTCGGCCGACTGGGGCCCGTGTAGAGGTTCGTTGGCTATAATACCTCTCATCAACTTCAGAGACTTCAGAGACCTCCGAAGTATCATAGCCACCATATGTCTTCCTTGGGGCAGGCTTGCTCCTCTCCTCTTCGCTATACTCTTCTTCGGTGGTGAAATCCACGGGCTGGTGCTGTTGCTTTGGTTTCGCGCGAATAGTGCCTCCTCTGGTCTGTTCAGGAGATTTCACTCTACGAACACCTCCTCGGGAGGTATTATCAGTGTCTCTCTGCCGGGTAATGCTGCGAGCCCTTTGGAGCCTGACGTTCTCCATCTCTTGCTCAAGTCTCTCTAAACTACGACGTCTAGCTTCAAGGTTCCTCTCAGCTTCTTCCTGGGCGGAGTCGTCGTCGTCATCGTAAGAATCTTCAGCAAAACTCTGATCCCGCTCAGACTCATGTCTGCGGTGGTGCGACTGCTGCGGCTGACGTCGACCGCTATTGGTGTTTGAGGTATTCACAGTGTTTCTTCTCACTGGCTGAACGGAACTCTGGGCTCTAATATCGTAATCCTCTTCGGGAGAATCGTCATAACGATGAGCTTGAGTTATAGGAACCGGTGGGGACGATGCCTTCTGAACAGGCTTTGAAGCTTGAGAGAGAGAGGCCTTCCTAGTTGGCATTGGTGGCAGTGGTGGAATATCATCATCTGGGACCTCAACTTCGTGGAGCTTGCTCACAGATCTGTTTGCCTGGTGTAACGGACCCTTGGGGTGGGTTCGGGTCAACTCGGGGCTAGGTTCAGAAGCGAGAACATCATGGAACGAGGATAATTGAATATGGAGACCTGGAGGCTTGCGCTGAGAAAGTGCGCTTCCCGTCCTTTGGGGAACAGCCAAACCACCATCTTGAGCTGGACTAGCAACCCTGGATGGACCGTAGTTTGAAATAGCCATTGAAGGAGCAGGGCTCGGGCTCGTCATGCGCTCAGGGCCAGGACTTTCGATTCTCTGCGGTAGCTGTGACCCAGTGAGGGTTGGCCTTGGGCTGGCAGTTCGGTCAACAATCGAAGGGGGCTTTGGCGAGATCGTGCGCAGAGGAAGGTTGTTGGTATTGTGCATAGAAAGCGCAGGGCTACCGACTCTTCCTGGTGCTGCGAAACCAGGGCTAGCAACTCTCTGGAGAGCAGGAGTACCGATTCTACCATCTACAGGGGTAGTATTGATAGGTCCAGAAATAACCATTTCCTTCTTATCAACCCCTTCTGCAGCGGTGCCCAGTGCAACATCAGTGTTAATCTTGCTAGGTTGAGGTACGTTTCGTTGTTCTTCAATAGGCCTGTTCCATGGCATATCCATGATGTTCGCTTCCTGAGAATGGGTATGCTTCTTTTCTTTATCTTTATCTCCGAACCCGAAGAGGCGGGCAGCTGTATTTCGCACAGAAGACCCGACTCTTGGGGAAATTGGCCGCTCGGGTTTCGAAAGGACATTCTGTCCCTTTTGTGGAGATGTGGGTGACTTGATGCTTCCAGATAACGAGGACTTTCTGGAATGATTTCCTGTTGTTGGAGCTGGCGTCGGGACTGGGTCGGGGATATTTTCCGTAATAGCAAAGCATCTCATGGCCAATGATCCCTCATTATTTTCCGCTGCATGTTCTCCCCATTTCCTGACAAGTATAGAGAGTCTCCTCCATTCTTTATACATCAGGGCGGTCAGGAGAACTGCTTCCATATATTTCTTGTTACTGACGTAGTGCTCAATTGCTTGGTCTCGCTCTCCAATCATCAAGAAACACATGACGGCATTGTGAACGTCGCCTTTCTGGATAAGTCTCATGATGAAAACTCGAACCGTCTGTTGCCAGGATTTCTGACCACCCATTGCTGACAAGGCGACGAACAGCCAGTCACTTGGTACCAACGTTTCTGATCCCATCAAAACATTGAGGGCGTTCGCATCAAGATCATGAAGCCAGAGTCGGAGCATAAGTGATTGTAGAGATCGCGCAGGATGTTGGGCAACTGTATCATGTTAGAAACTTTGGCATCACCAGATTATATAAGGGCTGAACTTACTTTCTTCTCTAATTAGAGCCTCTGCATCACCCTCGAATCCAAAGACAGACGAGAACATCTCCCTTCTTCTCTCGTCATCGTATTTTGCGCGATCGGTATGTAATGGCGTTCTGTATGTGATACCAGCAAGCTTATCCTTTAGGTTAGGGAAAAGCTCTAGCTGTCCAACGGGAGGTACCATATACATCTGCTCATCATAGAAATCACCATTAGAAGGTGGCAAGCCAGGAGTTGGCAGCGGATCACCGTTCACGTTGCGCTGCGCATATGGAACCGGTTGGAGGGCATCTGATGGGGCTTTGGGCGTGATTGGAGACATGCCAATTTCCTGGGAGAGAGGATGGAATCTCCTGGGTGTGGCCATATCATCAAATCCCCTTGGAGAAGCTAATGATGTCGTGTCGCTAGCTCCAGTGCCCGATGTATATGATTTGATAGAAGAAGCAACCGATGCGGATTTTTGATGGTGGCTAATTCCAGTTCCTGAAGACTGAATAGACTCTGATCTTGCCATGCTATTAGATTTCAAGTGAGACTTCTCCAGTTCCTCCAACATCTCAAGTTCATGGGCAATTTGGCCCAGAGGAGTTCTTGTTTCGTCTCTCTTAATAGCCGCAATTGCTCTAGCATCCTGAGAAAACTTAGAGGCCATGCTATCAGATCTTTCCATAGCCACTGACCTCTGGCTCTCAGTCCGTTCCATTTCTGTCTTCCTATTGCTGTTTGGCCTCGAATTGTCATGAGATACCGACATCGGAGGAGAAGGTGGTGCATTGGCGGGCAAATGCTGAACATTGGCCACCATTTGCGGAGGATACAGATTGTATTGCTGCACATTCTGGTGTCTGTCAATGGTGAACATCAGGCCCTTCGGTCCATAGACGGACAGAGCCAAGATATTCGATTTGCTCATGACTGCCTCCCACGTAACCTTCTTCGTCCTGACATCCCATATTGAGGTATCGTAATCCGAATACTGCAAAATGCGTCCGTTCCTTGACCACGACATCCAGTTCCTGCGGCTTGGATATGCATCTGGCTTCTTCAAAACACGGACCACTCTCGCAACCTCTCCTCCATCGATGGGCTTTGCAATACTCCAGACTTTAAGATCACCATCATTTGATTGGGTTGCCAACATGTCCGACTTCTGTCTTGACGATGAACCATGCCATGCTAGAACTGTTACCGGGAATGAAGAAGCGTTCCCGTTTGCTAGAGTATGATGAATGACAAACGTTGGCATAAGAGTGGCTATGATCACTGTGCCATTTTGATAACTACATATCAAACCATTCCGGTTAGTCTTCGAAATAAAGAAAACGGTGAAATTTAGATTAGATAGCGAAGTCCACATACCCAATCGCGAAAAACTTGGAATCCGCAGACGGTGCCAGCGCGCATATTGGCATCTGAAACGTTCGGCAAGAGACAGCCTCTGACCGAACAGGGTCAAACAAAATGATGTTGCCCATATTGTCACCTAGAAATCACCATCCTGGTAAGCCCCCTGCTCAGGTTATTTATCGTGGTTGCGGCTATGGATGTGTTGCCTACCGAGTGCAATAGTTCCATTTCTCAGAAATGTGGCCACCCGAATCTCTTCATATGCTGTAAACCTCGAGATTTCCTCTCCTGATCCCGAATCCCAAACCACCGCTTCTTTCGAAGCGTCCAAACTTATCACCTGACCATCTCCGCTTTCAGCACTTGTATCGGCAGCGATCAATGTAATATCGGCGGCGTGTGCTTCGAATCGACGCTCAAGCTGAAGTGTATCGTGCTTCACACAGGCAATTGACGAGCCCTGTGCGAATATGAATAACGATGCTGTGCTCGCACAAGGAGCCAGGTTCGTAAGTGGCTTATCTGCCATTCTGTCTAATTCGACCTCGTTTGTGGTGACTCGAAACCTAGTTTTGGAAGGATAGGGAACGGGTGTTATTTGTGTCGAGCTATAAATCGAGGAATCCTATCTCATTCTCTAATTGATAGTTAGGCCTTATTCGCGTGAGGTCAGATCTGGCCACGGCGGAGAACGCCTCCCAGATTACAGAAAGGAATTGCAAGATGAGTTTAAAATGCCATCAGGAAGGAAATATTGCGAGGCCAAGGAAAACTATATATACGAACCGGACCGGTATTCTCCTAGTATCCAAAAATGCTTGCTTCCAAAACGAGGGAACTCGTAGCCACCTGGATCGAATCGGCTTTTCCAATCTCGTAGTTGATCTGAAGCAGTCGAAGGACAGCTAGCAAATCCCTGCGAAATTGTCGTCAGGTCGGCAGCTAATGATCCAGGTCTGAACCTGACAGCTTACACAGGCTAAACGTGCGCAGTTGATGTTTACCAACACGATTATGCAGGTGAGAGTGACGAAAATAGTACCACTTGGAATATTTTCGTCTGGCTTTAGATCTTTCTTAAAGGCACTTTTTTCCTGCTTGCGGGTTTGGTTGCGGTGCCTGTGCTTCCCGGGTTTAGGCGACGGTATGTCCAGCTGTGCGGAGCAATGTTCGCAAATTATATACGAGCCTCCTTCAGGATTTTCTCACCGCTCAGGCTTCAATATTCAACGGAATCGGCAAAAGAAGATTCGGACTAATACCCAGGTCAAGTTAAAGACACCCAGTCCAGGAGATCGACATGCGACAGATAGGGAATTAGAAGGATGTCCAACGGGGCGAGGAAATGTAAGGGCGGCTGATCCAGTCGTCTGGATTTCAATATGCATGCATCCAATGCCTGCTGGTTAGACGAAAAATCGGATGCGAAGGAAGGCAGGTACAAAAACTGCGCCTGATATTGAGGGGTATTGTCGAGTCCGTGACTCCAGTTAGCGAAATACAAAAAGCATCATAAAAGCAGGAGGCAGGCGGGGGGCAGCTTCAGATAATAAATGTCTTGATGCCTGTCTAGTCTTGATTCCCTCTCACAATTTTTCCTTCCGTTCTTTTGCATATGCAAGCCGTTCAAAGGTCAAGTTCTCATAGACTGGGCCCGCTTGCTTTAGTCTCGCTTTGCTTTTTCATCGTGAGTGACATGGGGCGACCACCCAATCTTCTCGGCCCGTTCATAGTCTAAATTTTCAACAGACCTCACGTTATTTACTACTGGGCTCACAAAGTCTTTTATTTTTCTTTTTTATACATTGACGCCTCGTCAATTGGTGCAGCCCGGATAAGTATTGAGACTTCAGTCCCGGTCGAATCACCAGCGAAATGCAGTAGTGCGGTACAGGATTCCAAGTAGCGGGGAATCGTCTTTGTGGATTCGGCTCCAATTTTTGGCCCACTTCAACATAGCAATGCTCCAATTGTATGTTGGAATGTAGAAACGGCGCGTATTCTGCAAACTAAAGGTATGCGATTATTCTTCTACCGCTTCCAAAAAAGATATCCAGAATAGGAGATGCATAGACGCTAGCCCGTCCCTTGATAGCAATTGGCAATGGCGTTTTTCGACGTCGACGGCTGGATGGAATCGAAACCACATCTTGAGGTGAATAGGCGACGGCCACAAGTGTATGAGGGTTAGGTTAAATTCCCCTGAATCTTAAGGCTCCTAGTCGGCCATCCAGTGGTACCAAGTGTCTCACAGATAACCAGTTATCTTTAAGCCCCCAGTCCTCCTTATAATCTAGTTAGTTACAGAAGATTCATTGAGGACAGTGAAGAGCAAACAGCATTTAATTAAGATTACGATGCCGTAAAATGTCGTGATATAAATTATGTTGAGCCGAAATTGTGCCCTGACGACGCTCAGGTCAAAAGTACGGAATATATGGCTAAAGCCACATCCGTTTTGTCGCAGTCTGTCGGATATTTACATTCGTTGATAGATTCTACCCCAAATCTAGACGAACCGGACTCGAACGGGATCGAGGATAAATTCATCTATTCGACAATGGGATGTCCCGGATGTCCACTTTGCGGTATACATATATTGAGTCTTCCCCTACCCTTCGTTGATTATCGTTTTTTATCATGGTCATCGTATAGACTTGTTGGTGCTCGACTGGATCTGTCGAAGGAAAGCGGGGTCTGTTCTCAGAGAGCACCCCATGCACAAGCCAAAGATGGAACTTGCCTTGTCCCGGTCTAGTTACCATGCTCCCGCGTTTTATGGACTGGGGGCAGGCGCGTAAGGCTACAGATTGATTGGATGTTACTACTCAGGCACATTCGGCCAAGAAAGTCTCTTTCCCCTCCAGAAAGACTCCTCAGCTCTATCGAAATCAGAACTGGGCCAACCAGAACGCATCAATGGCGAAAATTCACCCGTTGAGAGAAGGTGAATCAATGAAATCAGATCAAGATCGGAAGACATTTTCATTTCGGTGTGGATAAACCCCTCCCCAAGCTTGCATCCTCCTTGGCCAAAGCAAACTGATCCAGAGCTCTCAGTTGCCTTGAAAAGAAAACCCTGGAAGATTTGCAAAATAAAATGCTCGCTTGTTTGATTCTCGAACGCTTGTTTTAACAAAGATGGTGTCCTGAGCCGGCGATGCGTATCGGTTTTCCTAGAATCTTTCCGCAAGACAATCTTCATCTGAAACTCGTCGAAGGCCTAGCAAATGTGCTCGGAGCCTGAATAATTAATCGACAAATATCGAGTTTGGTGATGACACTTTCGCAAACTTCCAAATTGAAGCCGTTTTTGCAAGCGGAGAAAGAGTCGTGAAATGACGACGGCATGTAAGCGCCATATTGCATCCGAACGGACCCACCTCGTTAACAGGCCGTGCGCCCGTCTTGTCACTTTGCAGACCCGCATAGCTTTGTGAAGATCATCACATGGGCATCAGCTCGTAAACCAAAATCCTGTCCAGAATGCACCATAGTTCACCTTCATGCAGAAGCTCATGTGCAACCTCAGATTTGACAAATGGTAGCGATTCGTTCGGCATTCCAGTCAAAATAGTGGAAAAATTATGCCTGTATATGCCTCATACATGTTGGAACTTGAGATCAATCAGAATCGAAGAAAGGCCAAATCATATGACTTGAGCGACACCGACAGAGTGGTTCGCAGAGATACAAGGAAACCGGGCATGGGGAGTGTCGAATATCATGAATCCGGCTTCTAGGGCTGTCAGCCTATAGGATCACGTAGATGCTTGAACTTTCGGATGCACTGTGCCATCGTGCCTTCTATTTTTGTGGTTGAAGGGCGCCCCGGCAAAATCCACTACAACACCACAACGAAAAAACCAGCTGTGTAGCCACCAGTTAGTACACGAACGACTTAGTTCAATCCCAAGATCAAAAGCATGGGAACAGCATCTTTGTCCTTCAGATATTAGTCGAGTTTTTAGCTTTGTAACGATGTCTTTACGCTAGAAAATGACATATCGAAGTGTGTATACTAATGAGCCAAAAATGACTAATATAATGTCGCCAATTAATAGACGTTGCAGAGGCTGAGAAAGGACACATTCCTATAGTATTTGGAACGTCACAACCAGACAAAATTCAAAAAACTCATCGCGCCTCGCCGAAACTTGATCAAATAGCACTGAATCACACCTCTAGCATAAAATAATATATTAACAAAAAAAGGAGGCATAGTTGTCATATCGGTTGAAACACAGTAGGGTTAACGATCATGTTGGGTCCAAGACTCGTACCCCAAGCTGACAGGTTGCGATGTCGCATGATGCCTTTGAAAGTAAATTTGGTTATCGACGTCGCGATACCCACCACTACTGCACTAACAAAATTTCCAACACGATGCATAATTAATGCATAAACTATTAGGTCGTTATCTTGAAATATCTGATTGAGCTCAAGGAATCTAGACTTTATGGCCTTTAGCTACTTATGTATATCGATATATATATCTGTGATCATGTAAAAGCACCATCGGAAATAAGCTAGCGCTTGTATTGCGCAAACATTTAAACCGAAGTCTAACAACCCATATAGACTAATATTTATTTATTTTCAACTCAGATATTTAGTATTATATTTCCAGGAAACACGCCCACTAACCGAAACTAATAAAGAAGATTTCAGAGAGGACTAGCCTCGAGACCCGTCTGGTGGTCTGGTGATTGTTAACTATATGCAAGAGAGGACACTTTCCGAATGGGCCCATAATCATATAACCGATTAAGTTAATTAAGACAAATTGATTTATAAGGTCGATTTCGTCGGGTTTGCTGTCCTGTGTTTCACTGTAGACGGAGGGCGACTTAGCTTAGCGGCGGGTGAGGAACATTTTGCTTTATTCCCTGCGCTCTGTCGTCGATCATTTACACATTCGGTTCGTGGGGCTTGGTACTCGAACCCGCTTCATAAGTAAGCATTTGCTTTGTGTAACATGAAAGACAATTCGAAGAGTCGTCCTAAACGTACCTTTACATGCTACAGAGCAGACTACCAAAAGCCATATGCACCAAATTTTCCTTAGGACTTCGGAGTATATTAGAAAATACATATGCCTAATAATGCATGAAGCCGAGCGTTATCTCAAGAAAACTACAATCAAGCAAGCTGTTAATTACTGATTGACCTCATTGACATGATCACGCTTGGCATCCTCACTTTTCGGTAGCCGAAAAAAAAACGTAAACTATATCAGGACATAATATTGCAAAGGCTCTGCGGGTTTGGCTTCGCTGCGACCCGGCCGTTGTAACCAAGTACCGATACCCCAAGTTCAAAAGGTGGGCAGGCCCAATCCTGTTCAGTAATCAATTCATTCCAAGACTAGAATCCGAAACAGCAAGGTAACATTGAATCGAATTGTCGTTTTATAAGATGTACAGGCATGCGTGTAGCAACAAATTGCAACATATCGAAAAAGTAACAACGCCGAATTCGCGACCATGTCCCTCAATAAGAATTTGAACATGAACGCAACTACACCGGCGGACTCAGCACGCTGAAAAGAAGGCAAAGATATCTTTCTTGAATCTCTCCAGGAGAGTTCGAAACCGCTAATAAAATTGGCGATTAACAATTTCCTCAAGGACAACTGGGATCTGAGTAGAACTATAGCGAATTGTGAATCACTCCAGGCAAAGGCCGATGGTGAGTATAACAAAAAGAAAAGAGGGCGGTTCGTACAAAAATTGCTGGACGGATTGATTATGGTGAAGAGTATTGCGGACCCGTTCTTGGAATTTGCCCCTGAGATCGCGAGCATTGCATGGTGCGCTATTAGCGGACTCATTACAGTAACCCAGCCTCTAAACCCCTACAGCTATCGGATTATTTCGTCACATGGCCTTTATCTTTTTTTTTTTTTCCTTCTTTCCTTTTCTGAATCATACATTGATTCACGGGAAATAATGATACCGATTCTATAATTTAGACGGAAATATCACTAACCCCGAAGTGATGAGTGCTAGATTGCAGCGACAGACGTCGAAATGTGGAGTCATTTCTGACACTTGCAACAACATTGTCTCCATCATCCTAAGTTGCAGGATCTATGAAAGCCGCTATAATTAAAATGTGGAAAGAATCGGGGATAGGGAAGTCGAATCTAAGATCATGCAGGGAATCCCTAGCATTGTGGCTCTCATATTCGGCTTTTCCTGGTATATCAAAAATCACTTGGGGGAGAATCGAATCAGTGAGTAATGTTGTGCAATCCCAAAACTTTAAGATCAGAATGGATCATGATCAATGGGAAAATGTTGGTCTATTGTCAACGGCAGTTTGGGTCTAACATAGCTGTACAGCGCGCACATTTGAGGATGCATTTTTGCAAAAGTTGAAAAATAAAGTGCAAGCGATTGATGATGAATATCGTAAAGTTAAAGGCACCGCTAACGATGCATTCCAAGAGCGGGTTATGAACTCCGTTGAAAGTGTATATCTTGATCCTAGATTAATATATGATTATAAACAGGGTTATTTATTCTCAGAACACAGCTAATAACGCACTACCCGCGCCCTAGACATTAGACAAGGCAAGTAAAGTCGCGAAATTTTCACTAGCATGTCTTAGGTCCCGACGATATTTTTTTAAGCATGCAAAGAGACAAACAGAAAATACTGGATATCTTGTTTCCGGCCGTCCAGGGTATGAAAATTCCTCTGTGTCTCTTTAGCGAAATGTAAGATCGCTTAATTCCAACAACAAAGCTTAGATATTAGTATGGCGCGAAATAGCGGGCCCCTAGCACAAAAAATAAAAATTTCAATGTGAACAACAAAAACAACACATCCGTAGCTTCATTAAATTTTATTAATTTCACAACTACATAAATATTATAAGCTTCATAAAAACAGAAACAGATATAAATTCATTTACATACATGCATTTAAGAATAGAATAGACTTTTTTAGTAATTGTAGCATCTTCGGAAGCATATTAAATGCCAATGAAACTCTTCTTCGAAAATACAAAGGATATGCAGAAATATACAGTTTTATATCAAGCCGAGAAATCTAAAGAAATATAGGAAATAAAGGAAACGAAGCCAACGAAGCTAATAAAGTTCTACGGCCAAGTATAAATATAAGGAATATTATCCACCATACTACTATCTAAACCAGCAGCTGCAACTCGAGGAATCTGTTGAACTGTAAATCTAGTGAAATCGAACAAATCTGCACCATCACGACGAATATTGGGAACGATGAATAAGAAAAGATCGCTAATCTAAGTAAAAGGGAGGCCTTGGGTATAATAATCCAGAGTATACATCTTGTTCTTAAAGATGTTACTTTTTACGAGCTCGCTAACTAAAACATTTATATTTTTTTATTATTGGCGAATCTTACTACTCGACTACCTAAATCGGTGATGAGGCCTGCCATACGTTCACAGATTGGTCGAACTTGGTCTGAAAGCTAAAATACGAGGATAAAATAATCTTAATTATAACCAAACAGGTAGCGAGGAAGGATATTAAAATTTAACTAAACCTAATATTTCTATATAACTCGAGCAGTATAATCCGTACTAATAGCATGGATATTTTCACCAGTTCGAGAGGTAAAGGCTGCATTGCCTTCGTCGGCGATGAACTAGGTACCTCCTGGGGTATTCTTTAACCACCAGCGAACAATCTCGAGGATGCGTTTGATGAACTCGCGTTCGTTGGATCCTTTTTTAGTTGGATCCTTTTTTAGTTTTAACTTGATTCCGATGACCGGTTCTTTCCCTGGCACTGTGGGCTCCTTCGTAGAAAGGAATGGTGATGCCAAGACGAACTCTGGCGGCGGTGAACTGTTGGTTATTATTGAGGGACTGTCGTAAGCGGGATTCGATGATATGGTCTGTTGGATTGATTTCGGATGATATGGGCGTTCCAAGCTTCCTGCGTTTCCCGAAATGCCCTTCGAATGATAGGCATATAAACATATTGAAGTGCTCGTGTGTCCCATCGGTTCTTTTTTCTAAATCAATCTTTTTTATGATAATCTTCAAAAAGGCTAATCTATTGCTCGGACTATGCTTAGTGTTTAAAATGGTATGGGATGGGATGGGTTTTAAATAAAATCTTCTACCCATGTAATAAAATAAAATTCTATGGATTATAATATACCTATTCCACCTATCTAAAAAAAAAAAACTATTATTAAAGATTATACTATTACCCATTCTTCTATTCTTATATAGAATAGGTGAAATTAACATTTTATACTTATATTCATTCTATAATTTCTATTTTAATTAAAATCTATTTATTACCCATACCATTTGAGCAAAAAGAAAAAAAAATGTGTTATCAATACACATGTGTGTTAACTGCACGGTTTTGAGTGCAAATATCAATTAAATAAAGAATAAAAATAATAATCTGAAAATCTTGTGACTAATCTGCTTGATAAATACGTTTCTGAGACGACCTCAATACTTTAGCACTAGGTCTTTTACAAATTAAAGACTTTAAGAGTATAAAGTTATTAGCATTATTAATTACATTATTAATAATTTCGTTACTGCTATTTTTGTTTTCTCTATTACTAATATAAATATTCTCTCTACTATAAATATTTTCTGGTAAAACACTTTCCTCTTCTTTTAGATTTTAATCTAAAGGTTTGTAAAGTCTATAATAATGTTTATAAAGCATTATATCACGAATAGTAAAAGGGTCTAAACGATTTCTTTTAAATGTGATAATATCTTTGGTTAGACTAAAGACTCTTTTTGGCCTAACAGATGTAATCAGAACTGTTAAGACATCTCGAGCTAATTTTACAAAATTAAGGAAAATATTTTCTAAAATAGACTAATTTAATAAAGGATCCTACTCTTTAAGGGAGTTTTATTGAAAATAAAGCTCTGCTTTAGATAAAGAGTACTTAGTACTATCTTTATTAAAAAATTATAATAAATAATCGACTTTTAATTGTATAAATCTTTTTTGATCTTTATTATTAGCAGTTCGTTGTATTTTATTATATAAATAGTTATCGTGATAGTATATTAAAAATTTTTTTCGATATATTGTTTTAAAACTTTCCTTTTATACTTTTGTCTTATAAAAGTTTAGTTTAATTTTGGGATTTAAAACGTAACTTAAATTATAAAGAAGATCTTTGGGAAAGTTTGTGTTTGCATAATAAGATATTAATTTATATCGAGCTAAAGCGATGGCTTCTTTAATATTTCGTTTTTAAAGTAAACGCTTTTGTTTAAGTTGAGTGTCGACTTGATTAAAATGATCGAACAGCTTATTGTATATTCTCTAGGCTAGAGTGATAGTAGGACTCTTATAGCTAAATATAATTATTATATAACGCAAAAATGGTTTAAGAATAGTAATTATATAACGAATTTAATTTTATTCTTTATTTGTAGGATATAGAGGTAGATATATTTGATCGCTAGTTCTTATTTAATCTTGAAGAATATTTTTAAGTTTTATTACTTTTAAAAGCATTAAAACAGTTGAGTTTTATCGTGTTTTGATATTTTGGATCATTCTTAGGGGCCGGAATATTCCTTTCTTTAATAAAAGCTTTTTTTTATGATTCTCTTTAGTTTGAATGTTGAGAAATATTTTTATATATTATGGGTTAGCGTTTACCGCCCTTGCTAAAAGCCGAATCTAATAATTTGTAAGCTAAAATACGTTTATCGAGAATTTGCAAAATCTGCATTCAAAAAAATGGTTGTTAACACACATGTGTGTTAATAGCTTACCTTTTGAAGAGTTTTTTGAAATGATGGTGCTAAACTCGACAATTTAGTAATATCAGTGAAAGAGACGATTTCTCTTAAAGAATTCTCCTCCTTAGTAGTTGCTTTAATGCCATCGATAAATGCTCGTACTGCTAGCTGTATGACGTAAGTTATACAGAGAATGTAAAGAGATTTATTATCTTATTATACTGCTATTTTTAATCGTTCTGGAAAAAACTTGACAGTATCAGATATATCTACTAATCGAAAGAATATTCTATTTTTAAAGTTTAATTGTTTTGAAATAGCCATTGTAAAAGTATTATTATTATTAACATTATCCATAATAATTATAAAAAGTCTGTTTTTAATATCGTATTGTCTTAGAACCTTGAGAATAACTTTGACTAGATTGCGATTAGTATATTACTTATTTAGAACTTTAAACTCTAGTAGTATTTCTTTTAATTTCTAATCTAAAGTTATATAATATCCTAAGATTACAAGAAAAGTATAATTATTAGACAATGTCTATATATTAAAGGATATAAAGACTTTCTATCCCAAAATTAAGTCTTATTGTAGCTATTGTAAGATTTTATCGATTTTAAACTTAAAAAAGTTCTTTAATTGAGCGTTAGATAAAATTTTAACATCTGAACAAAGTATTATAATTAATATTTTAAATTCTTCCGACTCCATGCTATGAAAGGAGATGTTATTATTAATAGTAAAATTGAGAACACGTTCTTGAAATATAATTTTGTTATAATCTATAAATCCGGCCGCTGTTTTTTTCGAGAAAGTTTAAATGTTCGATATAAGTACTTATTTTAATACTATTAATATACATATGTGTTTACTTTTTTAAGAAAGTGTATAACACTCTGTTGATCGTGATCAGAGGTTTTCGTTATGGATTTGCAATTTCGATTATTAAAATATGACTAAAGAGAGAAAGTGCCTTAATTAGATAGTTTAACAGTTAAATTATCAATTATTTCTCTGCATAAAAGGCACGAAAGTATAGAATTTCTATTACTGATATAACTAATTTGCTAGAAGTGTTTCTAATACTTTAACTTTCGAGATTGAGCAAAAACCTCTAAAGGCTTATTGCTTTGAGGGTTTTTATTATTTTTTGCCCATTCTGTAGTGGTATGCTATTCGAGAAAGATTGTTTTATTATTACTGTCGAATATATAGTACTTGTTATCTGCTGACTTTTGAAGAGATTTCATACTGAATCTTCTAGAGATATATTGTACGCGATAAGATTAAAAGTATTTTCTAATTCTATAATAAACAAAGAGTTCTTTCTTTACTTTTCGCTATATTAATATTATATCTAAGATATAGGATTTCTTAAAAGAAAAAAGGGTAACATATATTGTATATTAACTTTAAATAAATCATTTAAGCGTTTTAAAAAGTTAAACTATCTTAGTTAATTAGAATTTAACTTTAATAGCCTTCTAATATATCGGAATTCGTAGAATTTACTTGTAAGTAGTCTTAGTCTTAAAAAATATAAATAATATTAATTAATAAATAAGACTGCGTTTGTCGATGTGATAAAAAAGTTAAATCGTTAATTATCGATATTATCGTTTATTTTATTAAGCGGAAGCGAT
The DNA here is from genome assembly GCF_004000055.1 of Arthrobotrys flagrans. Classification (NCBI taxonomy): domain Eukaryota; kingdom Fungi; phylum Ascomycota; class Orbiliomycetes; order Orbiliales; family Orbiliaceae; genus Arthrobotrys; species Arthrobotrys flagrans. The sequence goes on from NW_027137556.1 coordinate 6,018,723, forward strand.
ATACTCCCTTTAGCAAACGAAAACTTATAGTTACTTTAATAAATAAAAATAAATATTTTCGCGGTTATTTTAAATATCTTTTAAAAATAGTAATGCTCTGAAAGGAAGGTGGTGAATTTATAGTTAGACGGGTTTACTTTATTACTAAGAATTTATAATGGAATGGATGGATAATAATATCTGAAATTGTTATTCTTTAGGTTGATAATATTCTTGACTCTGGACTTGAAGCTAGTAAACAGTATTGAGATTAAAGTTAGTAGAATTTTATTTTTTTTAATTATATAGTAGCTGTTGATCTTGATAAGACAGATACAAGTTTAGAGGGATCTGTTAATAGTTCCTTATATTAGGATTAAAATTTGGCAAACATATTTTGCGTTAATATACATATGTGTTAATAGTTCGATTTTGATATTATATTTTGTATTTTTACTATAAATTTAATATTTGCTTTTTTAAACGTTAAAAAAGATATTTATAATTTTGTAATAAAAACGTAATTACCCTTAAATAGTGTCTGGGTTAAAAAAGTTATTAATAATAATCTTTTATAAACTAATATCTAGTTGTATAACTATGACTTTTTTAATATAAAAAGTCATCAAGTTTATACTAACGAATATAATGATAATACGATCTTCAATATAATGTTGAATAATCTTTAAGGCGGATGCTTTGAAGCAAAGATCGTTCTTAATAAAAGTACTGGCGATTTTATAAATAAGGCAGATGAATGGGGCTTTTGGAATTAGAAGTTCTATATCTTTCTAATATTTTCGGATTTTTTGTAGAGCTATAGCTGTAAAATATTAGCTTAATGTATTACAATATTAATTTGTTAATTTATTAATTACTTACTCTTTGCTAATATTCGTTTAAGCCGTTTAAAATGTTTGGAAGGGCTAGCTTTAGAATTTTTATTATTAGAAACTGAAAGAACTTTTTTATTAAATAATTTACTATTAATATTTTTTCTAATGATTTTCTTAGCTTTCCTAATAATCTTTCCAACTTTGGATTTAGGACCTGCTATGATAGTGAACTTGAATGCTGTTTTTTTTAAACGAGGTCGTTGATATTTAAGTAGGGTTAAAGAGCTACGGATTATAAAAATTAAAATAGATAAAGGTATTTATGAAAGGGGTGTTCATAGAGAAAATATTAGTAATAATAATTTCTTAAATAATTATAAAATAAGTTGTTCTTGAAGTTATTTAGAAAGAAATGATCGAATATTTAAGGTATTTTTTTCATATTTAGAAATTTGATTTAGAGGATCGTGGCCTGTGATAGATGATATTGTTTTTAAAACTAAGGGTGTATCTATGATATATTCGTCTAATTTATTAAAACTGTAATATTTAATTATAGGTGTATTATTTACTAGCTAGTTTTTAATAGCCCGCTTAATTTCGCTTTGGTTATTAGCATCAGGAAAAAAACATTTTTCCATCCTGCCATTCTAGCAGGGGGGTTTCCATCGCGGTTTTTTTTGCTATGTGATTGGTTCAAGAAAAACCACAACAAAAATAAGCGAATTTTAAACCAATTATATAGCTTAAAAATACTGAGATGGCACAGAATGGAGCGCGATGGAAACTCCCCTGCTAGGATGGCAGGATGGAAACATGTTTTTTTCCTGATGAGATGTTACTATTATAAAACTATTAAAGTGGAATAATGAAGTTGACGATAAAATAATACTGATGATAGATTCTTTGTTACTTTAAGGCGGGGTAGATGCCAAGTAATTATTTTGGGAGATATTGACGTAATATATTTATTTTAATTATTTGCTGTTGGAATAGAATAAAGAAACTAAAGGATTAATATATATATGTATTGATTATACCTTTTTATAGTTTTTTGACTTACCCCTGAATTTCTTTGTTTTGAAAGAACTATGTGAATATATATGTAATCTAGGCATGTTGTATATTTACAAATATTATTTTATTCTGTTATTATTCATATTCACTTACATCTTACTATATTCAAGTTAAATAGAATATTTTTCTTCTGATTACTAAAAACTAAAATTATTTATTTATACTACATTATACTGCACTACGGTGTATATTATAATATAATATTATTCGAAATAGAAATTTGAAAGCGTAAAGCTAATAATGATGCGACTGCTGAAGCTGAGGTCAAAAAAAAGAAAACTATCGATAAATAGATGGGGTGGAGGAAGAATTTGAAAAAATGGGAAAAAGAAAAATTTAATATTTGTTATAATTTTTAGAATAGTAGAGCTCGAGCTCTAGTAAATGTGAAGAAAACTAAAAAGTGGAGAGATGCAGATATAGTCGGTTAAACAGCTCTTATTCTCGAAGTTTAAAATAAGTAATTAGATTAAATATTGGCTAATCGAATTGATAAAAAGTAAAAGATTTAGTAATTAAAAAATAGCCTAATTAAAGCAAATACAACGGACTAGATGGAATTAGAAAAATCTTAAGGTATTAAGTTTAATTTTAATAAGATCGTTCTATGGGAGAAGACTAATTTTTTCTGTATATTTTAATAGTTTATATTAAACGACAAAGCCTCTTCTAATGAAAAGTCTGTAGGTTCTATTAAAGTGTGTATTAATTATTATTATTATTTAGTGCTAATTATTTCTAAGCTTAAAAAATTTCCCGTCTAATCTAAAATCTACTCTATGAAGACCGAAAGGCTAAATAAAAATAGATCGAACAGCGAGCTAGAAAAGAAACAAAGAAAACGAGTTACGATAATAAAAAAAGCAACTTAATTATTTCAAAAAAGAAGAAAAAGTTAAAGTTTATTAAATTTTTCCTAAATTCATTAAAAAATAGTAGTAAGGAAGAGGAGGAGGAAAAAAAAGAGGAAGAAGAAAAAGACGAAGAAGATAAAATTAATAAAACTATAGAGGAGTTTAATAATATTACATTATATAAAAAGATAAGAAAATCAAAGAAGTCTTAGATAGTAAATCTAAGCTTAAAAGCGACGAACTTAATAAAAAATAGGATGAGAGTAGTGAAAAAGAAAAAAATAGTAATAGTAATAATAATACTAAAGATGATGATGAAAGTAAATTAAAATAGAAGGATGATGACGAAGAAGATAACAATAAATTACTTAAAGCTAAACAAATTCTAAAGTTGATTTGATTATTGTTAAAGGTTCTACAGCTCGTAAGTACGCTGGAAAGTATGTAGGTCTGTGTATGTATAATTGATGATCGATCGTTTAGATCCCAACACATCGTAAATCTGTCTGTATTTATAGAGCGGTACGTATAGATCCGGTACTACGCTTTATACGGTATATCGCAACACCCCAGCTCGTATATAGGGCGTAGATGATAAGAATCGCTATATTATGATATATCTTGTAATTTCGCATAATTATAATCTAGCAGGATCTATAGCATAAATTGTAGTAACCTTAATGCCTTGTTGTATCTAATTTGTTGTAGTTTTATCTAATCGTAGTACTTGCGCAGCTCGTAGTATGAAGCTATTTAGTTGTAAAAGACGCGTAATCTCTTAGTTATAGAGTATAAAATCGTTGCGTTTATAGTAATACGCTTTAACGTTTTATAATGGTATAACTGTTATAGTAGCCTATAGAACTAATTATTCCGTACGAATATTGGATTAGACTATACGCTTACTGGCGCTTGTTATATTAATGCAGATTTATGCTTTGCAGCGAATAGTTGTAAATTATCGTGTATGCTGTTGTATATGGGAATCTTTATAGCTTTAGAATTATTATCTAGAACGTACGTAGTTCTGGAGCTATAAGGGCGTCTGTTGTAATTATGTAATTTACTAGATTTCATACTACATCTCTAGCTTAGAGCTATGCTGTACGGCTTTAAAATTAGTGTAGACATCTGGAGCTGTTCTAGAAAAAGAGAAGTACTTAACTAATTATTATTCGCCTTATTTACTTTCTATTTTTTTATATTTTTAGCTTCGTTTATAGCTTTAGCTTACTTTATTATTATTATTATATTATTTTATACCTTTACAGCTTTATAATATTATTATGTCTGCTGTTGTTGTTAGTTATCTTGTTTATGCGAACGTTATTCTTGCTAATTTAGTATTATATATTTGTGCTATATTTTATTAGCAGTACTTTGATAACGGTTATTTGTATATTATATTTCCGAATACTTGTAGTAATAAGTATAGTTCTTATATAAAAGTAAATTTTTTGTGTATGTAGTGTAAATTCTATAATCCTATACGTTTAAGAGTGTAAATACTAATTTGTATTAAGTATAAAGTATTAGGGCTTCTTGCGCTTTTGGATTGGGACGCAGTTTTGTTGTCTATAACCTGCCAGCGCTTATAATCGTTTTCGGAAATTTTGTTATATATTAAACTACGGCTTTACAGGTATATAAATATAGCGCTAATATACTAAATACTTTCTATAACGTAGCTCTTGGTGGCCCTCCACTGTTATCAAATGACTATATTGTCGCTGGAGTAGTATAGGGGCTAACATTGGCAGATAGTACGCTTATACTCCAGCTTACCTACCTTCCTGTTAACCTAGACGTACGGGACTTGCAGAACCAGCTGACTATAGTTAACGCAGCTGTGACTATAGTTAATGCAGCCTTAACTATTTTTAATACAGTACTAGCAGCTGTTAATGCGGCTCTAACAGCGCACAGAAGAAGTGCAGGTAGTGGAGCTAGTAGAGCTGGTAGAGCTGGTAAAGCTAGAGAAGCAGTAGATAAAAGTGCTATCTATATTTAGATTATTGTTGCAGTTAACGCGATACGAGGTATTTTAGACGGTATAGCTCCTTTACTTACTTTGCAGGATATAATAGCGGAATTAGCTTATTTATGCGGCCGTGCGGATATGTAAATTATAGCTCTAATTCTTAAACGATACGTTAGCTAATTTAAAATAAATTTAAGATATAAAATTATATATAAGCGAAAGATACTATTGTTGGAAGCGTAGCTTTTTTGTCTTAATATTTTAAGGGTTTTATCCTTTGTTTGTTTATTTTACGCGGCTGTTCGTTTTATTTAAGATTTTATACAATATAAAGCAAAATAATATTCTCATTCTTTTAATCGAGTAAATCTATGCGCGTAAAATAATAGTTGTGCGAGCTAGTTAATAGGGACTTAATTAATATATCTGCTAGTAACTTCTTAGAGCTACGATACTTTAATTTAAAGATGCTATTTCTTATCTTTTTTTTAATTTAGAAGTATTACAGATCGTAATGCTTTATTTTCTGTTAATTGCCACTTATTGTGTTTATAGTTATAGCGATAGTATTATCCATATATAGAACTGTAGAGAGTAGAAAGAACATTATCTACAGTTAAAATAATATAAAAATTAAGGATAACAGTTTTTAAAGCCAAATTCCTTTAGTTTTTATATAATTAAAAGCTATTACTTCTGCTTTAGTTAAAGATTTCGTAATAATTAATTGTAATTTATTATTCTATGAAATAATGCTACCTCTTAGTAGATATACGTAGTTAGACGTTGACTTTCGTGTAATATCCTCTAGTTTATAAGTTTATGCTTAATTTAAATTACTATACTTTTCTAGTAGTAGAGGTAGATTCTTCTCATCGACTATTTTGCTATTATAATAGAGTGACTATCTGTAAGTGGTAGATAGGTACTAGTAAGCTTATATTACTACTTTCTAATGTTCTTCTGTAGGTGTATGAATATACTGCTTTAATTTTGCAATCATATATGCTAAGTTAAGTCGACTATCTTATACGACGTAATTTAACGAGTTAATTATACTTCGGTAGATTTCGTAATCTTCTTTATTAAGTATAGGCTAAAAAATATTCTTTAATAATCATACGTCAGGATTTATAGAGATTTGTTTTGACTTGCTGTTAAGCATATTAAAATAATCTAGAATGCTTTTATAATATTTTTCTTGATTTATTTGTAATGTTCTAGAAGTACGATTTCTTCGTATTCGTAGGTCTAAAAATTGTTTAGCTTCATTTATATTTTTAATTTTGTATATTTTTATTAAGTACGCTTTCGTCTACTATATTATAGTTATATTTTTTAAGAAGATTAGAAAGTTATCAACGTATATAACTATAATTATGTCTTTGTAAAAGTACAGATATTTATCTACTTCGCTTTTTGTTATTTTGTATAAAAACTCTTCGCTTATAAGTGTATTATTTAAGTCTTCGTTTTATAAGTATAGAGCCTGTTTTAGGCTATATAATAACTTTAGTAAAAGTAGTGCTATAACTCTAGTTAGCGCTTTATAACTTACTAGTAGAGCGATAGGTGTTCTCTTTTGTAAAAATAGAAAAGTATTTAAAAACATTGTTTTGATATTTAGTTAATGAACTTTTAAGTCCAGAATCGCAGTAATTACTAGTAAAGCTCGTACGGTATATAAGTTAATAACTAACGTATATATTTTTATATAATGAATGCTATAATATTGTTCGTAGCCTTTTACTACTAATCTGGCTTTATGTAATATTTCCGAATCTATACGCTTTTTAATAAAGATTTAGCGTGTATTTATTGATTTAATATTGTACGGTACTTCTGAAAGCGTAGTTTATATTTTGTTATTAATAAACGATTTTATTTTTCTTTGAATTATAGTTAGCTAGCTTTCTTTCTCTTTATTGGCTATAGCTTTATTATAAAATTATAACAGATCGAGGTTAATTAAGGTATCTTCTACAGTTATAAAAATAATAACCTCGATAATCCTTGCGTACTATAAATATCTGATCTTAGAGGATTAAGTAATTGTAGTATATAACATATATATCTTCTCTATTTCTCTTAGTCTTCTACTACGTTATAGCGCGGTCTGTTTTTCTACCTATTCAATCTTAATAATTTTATTATTGATTATTTTGTTTATAATTATTGGGTTATCTGGCTTTCTTTACTATTAAGTAAGTAGAGTATTAACTATTATTATAAAATTTAGCTTTTTAGTAGGTTAGCTTTTCAGTAATATAGTACTAATATGCTGTTAATTATCGTCATATATTTCTCTGACATTAAACTTGTTTTGTAGCTTTATATCTTGCGAATTAGGAAGTATAGATATTAATAAAGCTAAGATAACGTATAGCTTCTTCCAGTAGCTGGAATCTAGAAAGCATACTTTATAGCTTTCTTATATAAGAGTAGAGCTATCGACGAATATCACGTTTTTAATTATAAAAATGTACTTCTTTAAGATATTCTAGACTTTATACTATTTTAAGATACGAGTGTATCTTAGAAATATGCTTTTCTATACTTTATGCTAGCTAAGAATCTTCTTGCGTTTCTTCTTAAGCATTATAACGTACACCAAACAACTAAATAGATATATATAAGTATAATCGATAAGATTTCTATTAAGCTATTTTTTTAAAGATTTAGGTATCTGTTTTCCTTTTCACTTAAGAGATACCAGCCTATTACTTATAAAGCAAGTTATAAATAGAGTTTTTTGCTAGAATACTTTTAATAAACTAGATTCTATTAAAATTATAGTAGTAAGTTCTCGTAGCGTCCGTATTACTCTCTTAGCTATATTGTTCTGCTCGTGTATATATAAGGCGGAAGATTTAATTTCGATATTATATTTTATATAAAAAATTTATATTTTCTTTTATATAAACTTCTTTGTATTATCGAAGTGTATAGTTATTACTCTAGATTATCGATTATATTTATATTTTATTATCATTACGAATTAAATAAAATATACTTAATATTCTGAATAACTTATAAAAAACCTTATCTATTTATAATAGGTAACTTTATTTACGATTATAAACGTATATTTTACTTATTAATATAGCTTAGTTATAAAATCTAAATGACGTTTATATAGTGAAGCTGTTGTAAATAACTCTACTATATCTATGTATATATGCTCTAAAAGATATAACTTCTTAAAGATAGCAAGATCTGGATTTAAGCGTATATTAGCTTTAAATAAAAAGCATAATTCGCAAATTAGATTTTTCTGCTTTTTAAAGAGTATTTCAACTCTAGTTTAAGTTATACTTTTATAAACTATTCTTTAATTAGTATAATTTAGTTTCCTGTGCCATTTTAATAATTCCGTAACTTCGGTTAAGAAGGTATAATCTATGATTATTCGATGCGCTAATAATACTATAATCTCTAAAATAAAGAATCTATCTTATACTCTCTTAGGCACGTAGTATTTATTATTATTTTTTAGTACGTAGAAGTTTATTTCTTTATCGAAAATTAATTATACTATAATAAAACCGTTTTTTTTAAGGATATTATTTTAAGGCGTAAAATATACGTTTATCTCTTTTTTTTGCAGTTTTCTAATAGAATATAGGTTTAAAGCTATTTAAAGCGCGTATAGTATATTATATATTTTCAAGATAGTAATATTAATTTTTATAATAAGAGTTCCGTATCTTTAAGCGGGTATAATTAAATCATTTTTTAATTTTATCTTTCTTTTTATATCGAAAAAGACGTAGGTTTTAGATATAAATAAATCGTAATCTTTATAGATCTAGTCGTTTGTGTCTGAGTTTATATGTTATAATTCTCTAGAAGCACCTTTACAGGCATTTCTTTTGATATTAGCTCTGTATACTGTTGTTACGTTACGGAGTTTAGAAACTATAAAATAAAAAGAAACGTTCTTCTTGATTTTCTAATTTAAAAGTCTAAATTCTAAATACTTAATAAAATAGTATTTTTTTAAATAACTTATACCTCCATAGGTGCCGTATAGAGGGTAGATTATCTTATTCTTTTTTTAAGAGATTATACCCCTAGCGCCAGAGTTAGAACCTGCGTTTTCTTTAGTATTAAAGTAAATCTTCTTCTTTATATTACCCTTCTCAATTCTATTATTCTGATTAATTGTACATTTAAACTTTCATTTATTTCTCTTATGTACTATTAAGCCAGTAACATTCATAGCTAGTAGCGGCGTAGATGCAGAAAGGGCTTAAAGTTTAGTACTCTTCTTTTCTGACTTTCTACGTCTACGAGCATTACGCCTATAATGAAACAAGGTTATTTACTTAAAAATATAATCTCTTAAACATTTGATTATATATGCTATTTTATCGATAACATTCGTCGTATAAAACTACATAATTGTATAGATATTAAGGTGCTAATTTTTGATTTCGTTTAATGTTTTTCTGACAGTATTAATAAGACTTAACTGTAGAAAAGTAGAAAATAAGATATCGCTTCTTTCCTTTTATATCTATATAATTACTTCGAAATAACGCGAAATAGTCGTATATATATTATATTTCTCCAGCTGTACAGTAAGAGAAAAAAGACAGTTCTTAAGTACGTTTATAATGCCTTCGATATTAGGCCTATACTTTTTCTTAAGTAAATCTATTATAGCTTTAGGTGATAAGCTGATGAGAATATTATATATATCATTATAAACCGATTTTTGTATAATGCTGTTAACGAATAACTTAGTTACTTCGTATTTATCTAATAATTTAGTATCTGCAACGTTTATTATTTTAGTAGTAAACGGGGAGGCCCCAGCTTATTCCCTGATATCTTATAAGAGTCCTGAGGTATTGGCTAATAGCGCTACAAAAGTATCGGTAATGAACTTTGACAGCTTATAGTCATACTTTATGTACGATTTTAGTATTTGCTTAATTTTATCGAGCCAGACCTGATAGTTATGGCCATTTGCGATCAAGGTAAATCTGCTTGAGAAAATAACAGATATAGACATTGCGTTTTAAGAGATATATTATGCAGCGTTATATTGAGAATTTGAAAAGCGGGGTAATCTTTGCGATTCTGAGATTACGATTGCATCAGGAAAAAAACACATTTCCATCCTGCTCCATCCTGCCCATCCTAAGGCAAGATGGGCAAGATGGGCAGGATGGAAACCTGCCTTCCAGATAGAGCCCTTCCATCCTAAAAAGCCCTTTCCATCCTAAGAAACCCGTTCCATCCTAAGAAGGGCTTGCATCAGATAAAGTAGTTTCCATCCTAAAAAACAGTTTACATCCTAAAAAACAGTTTCCATCTTAAAAATAATCTTCATCAAACGCGTCTTATTCGAATCTACGAAAACACTGTATACGACCATCTAAGATAATAAAAATACAGTTAAAAAAATTACAATAAACATTAAACTTTTTAATCAAATATCTTATAAAAACTAGACTGCACATTTTATAACGAGAAAGATATATATAAAACTATAACATTATTAAATAAACAAGAAATCAATAATTTAGTTAAAAATATTAAATTCAGAATAAAAAAAAAGGGGGGAAAATACATCAATTTCTTAGGAATCTTTAATAACACCTTCTGGATTTGTATAAGTCTCTCGTAAGTTATTAGTATCTTTTACTAATTTAATATTTTTTTTAATTTGTAAAATTAAAGTATCTTTTATATTTAATGATTCTTGGGTATTCTCTGGAATACTAATAACATAGTACTTGTCTTTGAAAACCCCGAACGCGTTTAATTTCTGCTTAATCAGTATTAACAACATCGATATAATATTAATTTGATATAATTTTCGATGAATTCTCCAGAATTCTAAATAGATTATATATTGGTTTAGAGTGGCCCTGCGTTAACCTCGTATCTCTATAAATAGATAAATTCTATTTATATTATCTATTTAAAAATTTCAAAGTATAATTTAAATCGATAGTATTGGTTTTAAGTCTTTTTAAAGCCCTCTATAGAATTATAGCGATTTAAAAGATAGTAATACTATTTACTTCTTAATATAATATCAGATTTTTAACCCAATAACTATTAAAAGTATTACAGAAATATTGAATTAGTACTTAGGGTATAATTAAAAAAAAAAATAGTAGCGGACTTAACTTTTACTGAGGTTAGTATAAAACTATTGTAGCCTTGAATGTTTAGCTGATTTATATCTTAGAAATTCTTCTTAGAAAAAAACCTATTTTTTTTTAGAAGATATTTAATTTATTCTACTTAAGCTAGTATAAAAAAGAAAAGGATATATTCGAACTTAATAATTTTTTAAGCAACGTTTGTTATATAACCTCAAAAACTTAAAAGAAATTATTTAATTTATACTTAAACTGACTTTAGAAAAAAGGCCGAAGTAAGATTATAAAAAGTAAATATTTATTTTTAGATATCTTAAATTTCTTTAATGTTTAGGAATAGATTTTTTGTAATATAATAAATATAGAAATCTATATAAATAAGATTAAAATATTTAGTATATATTAATAAAATATTCGTCGCTTTAATTTAGTTTTTATAAAAACGACTTATGACTAAGACTATCTCGAGTAATTTCATATAACTCGATTAAAAAATGGATTAAGATAGTGTAATACTAGAGACTTTAGATGCTGCTTAAGTAGCTATTATCAGGTTTAAATCTACTTATATTAATTTAATACGAGCCTATATAAAAATAAAAGAATTATTTAAATATTAACTTATTTAACCTTTTTAATAAACGATGTCCTGTCTTTTTTTCTAATTGATGTTATTAAAATATCGGAATTGTAGGTAACTCTATTAAAGTCTCTTATAATTTTGCTAGTTCTGCTAGTTTTACTATAAGCTCTATATCTACCTTTACCTAGCTTGCTAATTCTGCTGGAGGCTCCGTATCCGCCTCTACCGGATTATTCAAAATAACTTTAAAAAAAATTAGTTCCTATATAAAAAGTAAATAGAGAATAAAGACAGATTAATACTTTATTAATCCCAATCAGTAATAAAAACGGGCTGTTATATTTTAAAAAGTAATCATATTAAATCTTCTCGAGATAAATCTGAAAACTTTTTTGTTTTTATTGTAGAAAATGTGTCGATTTCTGAGATTTCTATACGAGTTGCTAATAGTGCTGTTAGTGCTAATTCCCGATATATCGCTTTTGCCCAGACCTTGATTTGTTTTTTAATAACTTTAGCACTTTTAGTCTATAGCTTCCTAGGCATGATAAAGGCTTGTTCAGGTACTATACGTACTAATTAATAATAAAAACTAAATTTTAAAGATTTAATAAAATAATAAAGATATCTCGGTTTAATATCGACATATAGTGAAACTTTACGAATATCCTGATAATTATTTAAAAAGAAATAGAAAAAGAGGCTAGATATCTTAATTTAATATATGAAATATAATATATAATATCTTTTTTAAGTAGGATGTTAAAATGCTATATAGATTCTAATTAAATAATAATATTCTCATTATTAAACTATTATTACAAGTTTAGTATTCTATAAAAATATTATATATAGAAATGTTGATTAATTGAATTATTAACTAGCGTAGTTTTAAAGTTTTTTCTAGTTGGGTTATGTAGGCTTTGAGCAGTTTTTATTTTAAATATATAAAATATATATATAAAGTTTAAAAATAACTTAATTTTTTAATATAATATAATTAAATAAAATTTGAGGTATTAAGCCAGAGTCAACACGCTAGGGGTAGTAAATTAGTTTTACTAGTTTTATAAAAGATTATAACTAAATATACGGCTTTTAAATCTTGATAATAAATCAACTAAGTTAAAATATCTATATTAGTATGTAAATGTATATTAGTAGGAATTATATTAGTTTTTTTATTAATTATTGTAGTTGTTATTATAAGTTTATTTTCTAATAAATTATATTTTATTGTTTTATCCTTTGTGAACCCCCAGATTGACTTTAGCTCTTTACTGACTTAAAAAAGATTATTAAAGAGTGATTTTAAACTAGCTAAAATTAACTATTTAAGTAAACTAGTGAACTTAGCGATGTCTGCTGTATTATATCGGAAATCTGCTAAAGCAGTTAGCAAATTTCTGACAACCAAAATATTAAGATTAATATCTGGTTCAATTAATTAGCCTAGTACTAACTTTAGAAAGTTATAAATAATTCAGACCCGTTTCTTAGCCCAATTTATAAACAAATTATATTAGTTTTAAATTTTAAAAAAAATTTAAGTAGGTAGAAAGGCTTGAACAAATCTCTAAAAAGCTTATCAAGTTCTTCCTAGTTTAATTCCAGGTTAACTAAGAGTTTCAACTCTCTCTTTCTTGCCCTTTTAAGGACTTTTTAACCTAGATAAAGCTAATTAAGCGCTTTAACTACTGCGTTAAGGTCTGCATTAGTACTATTAATGATGACATCCTTAATAGGAGCCCTAGTCTTTAAAATCTTGGTTTTTTCTTTCGACTTTAGCTTTTTACCAAAAGCGGTTACCATCTCGTCAATAGCGCGAATCTTCGTCTCGCGGGCTCGTACAGCCGCTTTATAGTTATCGTCGTTATCTGGGTCAATAGTGGCGGAAAGGGGGTCATTAAGCTCTTTTATAATATAAGCAAAATAAGGAAGAAGATGAACTTTTTCAAAAATTACCAACTAAACAGTTCCAGTACCAGCCTTAGTTTTTGTAAAGACAGGTAATATCTAATTCTTAAGAATTTATTCGACGTCTTTATATAACGCCAGCCATATTAAGTTAAAACTAGTTTTAAATATTAAAAATTCAGTTCGAATTTGATCAACTATCTATAATTACAAGGAGATTTTAAACTTAATTATACAAGAATCATAATTTCTATCTACTATCTTATATAATTAAGTAGGGAGGGCTTTAATTTTAAAGTCTTAATTTAAAATCTAAGTAATTTTACAGGTTACAATATAGTTTTAGTATAGAAATGTATAATTTCGAAAGAGAGATTTGTAAAACTAACAGAATAAGTTTTAGTATTTTAAAAAAAAAACTTTAGTTTATCATACATAATTAAAAAAAATCAGAATATTATTAACTATGCATATATATATTGTATATTGCTTCAGAGATACAGCCGCGGGCTACTAAAGCTATATACTATAAAACATAGAAATAATAGCTTATATTAAATTCTTAGGTTTTAGAAAAAGCTTATACAGCGCTGTAGAAGTTCTTATACTGTTTCCCGCCTAATAGAACGATCTCATATAGTATTCCTTAGCTTTATACTTTTAATTAAATTAAAAAATCTGAATTCTATTAGTTATGCATGTACACTTTGTATATTGCTTCAAGGGTACAGCCACGGGCTGCTGGAGCTATATACTGTGGAATATGGAAATAATAGCTTATATTAAATCCTCAAATTTTAGAAGGAGCTTATACAGCGCTATAGAAGCTCCTATGCTGCTTCCCGTCTGACGGAACAATCTCACGTAATATCTCTTACTTTTATACTTCTAATTAAAAACTTAGTTTTCTAGTTAAAGTAAATATTAATCTATAGAGCAAATATATCTAAAAGCCTCGCTAGCTTACTTAGGCTTGGGAATTTTCTTTCTAGACCTTTTAAAGTCCTGTATTAACTTTCTCTAAATCTTATAAATATACTAAAATAAAGATCGGAATAAATGTTGGGAATTGTATTATAATATTATATTTTAAGATCGATAAAAATCTATAATTAATTTATAATTACTAAATTTTTAGACTTTATATCTTGCCATACTCGCCTTTTATAATAAATCGGTAATATTATGTCTTTAGACTTTAGGAAACTGGTTAAGACTCTTAACAGCTTTTTTAAGTATTATATCTGCTTTCGAGTTTTATTTAGATTTTTTAAATAATATAAAAAATATATTAAAACAGAATATTAATCCTTTATTTTTATATTATTAGAAAGCGGAGTAAATTAGACTATTATCTTTCAAGAAATACTACTAATAAACGCAAATAATATTAAGGAAGACTTGGATCATTTGGAAACGATCTTAGAAAGCCCTTTTGTACAAAATGACAAAATATTAGAAAATTTAAGTACTTGATAATCTAATTAATTAGAATTTTTTGTTTCTAAGCTATCTTTTTTGGTTAAGGATATAGGAGTTTTATTTAGTACTTTCTTAAATTTGATAATCGCTTAAATGAAAAATAATCTATAATTTTCTTTTACTAACTTAAAGAATTTTAAATTAGTAAAATAATTTATTAAAGAAGATATTTCTTAAATAATAATTAATTAGTATTTTAATTATGGAATAGGTTTAGGTGCTAGAAGTATTAATGTAAAGTTATTCGAATCTGCTTATAGCTTTTATTAAATGATTTAGGAAATAAATAAAAGTCTTAGAATAAATTTATTTAAATAAGATATATTTAATTTTAAAATTAAAAACTATTTAAGATTGAAATATTTTTATTAAGATTTTATAGAAATTATCGCGTATTTCTTGCGGTAATGTTTATACGCGCAGGAGATGTACTTTATATCTGAAAAAGTCTATAATAAATTTAAAGAAAAATAATATATAGAATTATGGATAGTAGATTGGTGGTATAGTTAGTAGAAATTTTTATTGTTTAATTATAATCTTATATTGATTTTTTATATTTTTAATACGATTTATTTTACTAATTTCTCTGGTAATAAAAAGGCTTGGTTAATTTATTTTTTAATTGGTAATATTAACTTAAAATATCGAAATCAGTTTTCTAAGAATGCTTAGATGTTGCTTGCCTTGCTACTGATACCGTCTAAAAAGGGCCTGTTACGGCTATTAAAAAAGCGATTAATTGATTTAAAAATATAGAATCTTATAAGTTAAATCTTGGAATCTTTAAATATGTACCTTACGGGCTTATTTATAAAATGCGGAGATAGATATTAGCGAATATGTTATTTTCGTTTATGTAGATGGTTAGTAGATTATATGAAATATATTAATCTTTTTAGTATTATTTCTAAAGCTTGCCTTATCTGTATAGTATTGATTATGGCTTTCTAAGATTTCGATCAAGGTCTAAGATATTCTGTACGGGACTATAATTCTTATTCTAAACGATTAGATGATGGTAATAAGATTGGAAAAGCCTAATTATGTTTGGAGGGAGTGATAGGTTCGGCAAAAGCTTTTTTAAATTTGGGAATTATTGTAGCGGATCTATATAAGCTGGATTTTCTACACTGTATTTACTTAGGGATGATAAAACATCTTATGGAATGGATAATCAAATTTTTAAAAAAATATAAAAGGTTATAATTCTTTAATTAGTGCTGGGTTTCTGTATTAGCTTATTTTAAATTTCAACTGTTCTGTAGAGGCTATACATAGGTCTCCTAGTGGCAAGGAAAAGAAATGAGATCGGTTGTTAAGATTCTTGTTGCGATTTTAGTGAGCGTTTTGAGGGATTTATCGAGTTTTGAGAGGCTTGTTTTCGCTTAGGCGGTAAACTGTGTGAATGCTTTAATAAGTTTTGTTTTATATGCAACTTATCTTTCACATATTGAACAAATTTTTATAGATATGTAAAATTAGTTGCAAAGCTTTTATGATGGGAAAAATGTCTTTAGAGAATTTTGGGGGGCTTGAACGAGACTATAGTAGGCAGTTATAGGTATAGTAGGAGCGGTATCTAGCGATGAAGCTCTAGGTGAAAGTAGTGAAGACTCCTTAAAGGTTTCTGAAAATGGTAAGTTTATTTAGAAGTGTCTTTAGCCTTCTTCTTTTTCTGATTAGGGCTCTCTGGGAATTAACCGGGGTTAATGGTTATAGGATATTTTAATTTTATTAAAATGTATTTAATAACCCATTTTACTAATTCTATTAAAAAATTTGGTTAATTAAATGTTTGGTTAATAGAAGTAGGAGAGGCCTCGTATATCGAATAGCTTAAAGAGGAATGGGCTTAATCTAATTACAGAGATACATACGTTTAAATAATAAAACACAAATATCGAAAATATTAATTTAAAATATAATTTCTCAATCTCAAACAATTAATAAAAGAAAGGGAAAAGATTAATAAATTTAAAGAAGTTTATCTAAATTTATTATTAGCTAGAAAGCGGTGTGAATAGTACTGTAAGAATAGACTAGGAATTGATAATATGTTTATTAATATTTATTTTCTAATATTTTTAATTACGTTGACTTAGTCTTAGCCGGCTTTATAAAGGTTCGTGCGGAACCATATAATACGCTATTAATTAAAATTATAAATTTAACTTAATTGTAACTTAAAGTAGTCTTAAAATTTCTAGAAAATAGGAGTAAATAAATTATAATAGATTAGATTAAGCGTAAATACGCTATACCAAACCTTAACTAAGTATTATATGCTTATTTAAGAACCTTACCGACCTTTTAGATATTTCTTTAACTAAACTTTTATTTTTTATTCTTAGTAGACTTTAGAGCGTAAATATATAAGACCCTCGCAATCCCGATTAAAGATTTTTAGTATAGAAATATTTTTACTAATTATATTATTCAAATTAATTTAAATTAACAAAAGAAGGGTCTTTAAAAGAACTTTATTATCTTCCAAAAGTCTTATACGAGTTAATATAAAGATCTAAAAAGAAAGGCAGTAACTAAGCTAGAATTATTATTAATTATTTATAATATAATTAATAATAAGACCTTTCAACTAGCTTTTATTATTAAGTTTAAGCTATACGTTAGGGGAATTATATAGAGTTTCTATAATTTCATTCGCCTCACCGAACATCTTTTAGTAAATTATAAAAAAGAAAATTATTAATCTTATCAAAATATTATTTTAATTCGAGTTATTTTAAGTCTAGCCTATTTAATCTCTTATAAGACTAGTTCATATTTTCTTAATACCCACATCAATTTTAATATCTAGAATAAGATTTATTCTTATAATAATAAAAATATAAATTTAGATATTGATATTAATAATAGATCTGATATTAAAGAAGAAAAATATTATTTTGAAGTTTAAATAAGGGGTTTGTATAGGCCCGTGTTAGTTTTGTTAAGGTGCCGGGTAGTTTTATTAGGATGGAGCGCGATGGACTGGGATGGACTGCGATGGAGCGCGATGGACCGCGATAAAGTGTGATGAAGTGCGATGGAAAAGTGTTTTATCGAATAAAAGGGCTTCTATCTGATGGAATTAAGGAAATGTGTTTTTTTCCTGATGTGGTAAAAGTCTGCAGATACTGCGGTAAAACGTGAAAATAGTTAAAGCACGTTGTATTTAGTTGGTAGATACTCTTTCTAGGATCAGGAAGTCGTGCTAATAACGTGTTAAAAGTTCTACAGTTTGTAAGTACGCTGGAAAGTATGTAGGTCTGTGTATGTATGATTGATAATCGATCGTCTAGATCCTAACATATCGTAGATCCGCCTGTATTTATAGAGCGGTACGTATAGACCCGGCACTACGCCTTATACGGTATATCGCAACAATTATATTGATAGAAAGTTTAATAATATTTGTTTAAAGTGTTTTATGCTGTTAAAATTGCATTGTTAATACATATGTGTGTTAATAATATATAGCTTAAACTTATCTTATACTATTTTAAAGATCTTTACTTATACTATAGGCTTATATATATTATTCTACTTAGTTAATTAACTCTCTACCTATTTTATAATCTATAAAAAAAAAATTTTATTTATCTTAATATTTTATTTTGGTTTATTTTATCTAAAATCTATTGAAATTATATATATTTTACTCATATTCCATATCTATGGAATATGGAATGGGATGGGATGGATTTTTCCCATCCCATTTTCAACACTAGACTATGCTCGCCTAAGAAAGCTTTATTAATCTTTAATTCTTACGTTATAAACGCTAACTTTATATATGTAATAATCATTAATATTTAGATTTCTTTTCTCGTCGGCTTCACGGAACTACTCTTAATATTCTACTATAAGAAGGGTTTTAACTTGAACGCTTATATTAATTCAAATAAATTTTAGATACTCATAGAGAGTTACTATTATTAGATAATATTTTTAAACTATTACTAATATATATACGTCGTGTTTAACAAATAGTTTAAATATAAAACGAGAATAAACGTCGATAATATCGTAGATCTATATATTAAAAAGTTGAAGTTTGTTATAGACGTCTGCTAATTATATTCAGCAAGATTCGTGGGCATTAAATTCTTTACGAATTCTAATTTATCTGCGACATCGGAATTTTATTTTTTAAAAATCAAATTCCCTAATAGCTACTTTAACAATTAATTCTGATATAAAGCGATCTGCCCAGGCTTTAGCTCAGGCGATAGACATATTATCTCCGAAATTTGTGGTGATACTAGACTCGAGTCTTTTAGCTACAATTGCGAAGGCTTTAGTAGTTATATTAGTTCAATTGGTAGGTAAAATCCTAAGAGTTATATCGTAAGCCTACTTTACACGCCTGAGCTTATTTTCGGTGAAGTTGGGCCAGCCTTCGTTTTGTAGAATACTTAAAATCTTAATACTGTCAAGATCTTGTTTAATCAAAGATTTTATTTGAGCCATTAAAGCTTTATCAGCAATTGGTTTATCATTATTATTTTATTTTTAACGATGAATACGGATTTCGTAATCTCTATATCTTTTAACATTTAAATTAATACCTCACTCTTCGAGGCGGTTACGAATAGTAAAGTTCGTCGGTATTTTTATAATACTAATGTTCTAGCATCGGCTTAATATATATCGAATATTCTCAATTGAAATCTGCTTTTGTAAATATAATGATATAATATAATTTTGGTCGTTATTCAAACGAGAATCTCGTGGTCGAGGCATATTAATAAATTTAATGAAGCTACGGATGTGTTTTTTTTGTTGTTCACATTGAAATTTTTTTTTTTTTGTGCCATAATTAGTGACAAACTGAGATACATGTCGTCAAAGGTACACCCGACCTTTTGAAGCTTCGTCAAGACCTCCAGCCGAAAATGAAGCTATTCCGCCCCCATGAAACACACACCCGAATATTCTGGTCGATTTTCGACCCAGTAGCAAACCATTCAGAAATTTTATGTCGATGGTTGTTCACGGACGATCATTATCTTTCGTGGGGACGAGCTTCACCTCGGAAGTAAAGTACGGAAGATGTCGAAACTCGGGGATCGGACGTCAATCCGAAAGTCTTTTATATACACGGGAAACCAGGTTTCGGTAAATCAGTAGCCATGTTATGTGTCTTGCAGCGACTTACCAAAAATTTGAGGACGCCCATTTGCTACTTCTTTTTCAGACAGTGCGATGATGTGAGTCAGGTTACTATTCGAGCCTTGGAAAGCTCAGCCGCTCAAATTATTGATGAAACCGTGTGAAGTCGGAAGTGGAGCTCACTCAATTAATCGATTTGAATTCGAATGTCGAGGAACACCAAGAACAGGCAGATGATGCCTTGCTTAACACTATTACCCCCTCTTTTGTTTTCGATACGAACGGGGGTGTTAAGCTGTCGCTTCAACTACCACGTGAGTATAGTTAATGATATCGAATTAATTGACCACGGCACTAAATCCATTCTTCTAGCAACTTTTACGAATAATGGAAACAGCACGCTTAGCTTCTAGAGCAAAAGAGAAGCATATCTTGATCTTGCAATTTATCAGCGTGGGGTTCCTCAAATATTCATTAACTACGTAAATTTATATCTCAAGGTTTTTGGCTGACTTTGATACTGGTAGTGCGTGTCTTAGGCAATCCGGTCTTCTAGAAGCGCCACATGCCTTATAGATTCGTTAGATATATCCTAAGATTACCAGAGGCCAAAAGGGGCCCCGGGAAAGAAATTACACGATCGGAGTCTCCAGCTAGGTGCGAGGATCTTATCGAACCCATTGAAGAATCTGGATATCAGCAGAGTACACCGGCCCGCCCCTCCCTCGAAAATGCGACTCGACGTCAGATAGTTTTACCTTAAGTCTCCAAAGTGAAAAGAGAGAGTATCGGGGCCTTCTCCAAATCTTGAAAATCATTGAAGACACAAAATTCTGGCCGGTCTAGGACAGAAAGGGTGAGAAATGGGATTGCTTTGGGGAAAGTCCACGGAGTTTGCACAACCAGAGACAAGAGATATGAGGACTGTTGCCATATCATCCTAGATTCTAATAAAGAGTTGGTCCAGTCATCTAGTCCGGCTGCCCTACATTATTTAGTAGCAAAAGACGCGCTGGATCTTATAACATGTGTGATGGGCTGTAGGATTGACTACACATATGCGGACATTGAAGGTTGGACAGCAAGAGGGACTTGAACTCGTAGTTGAAATTGCTAAAAGTCGGAATGGGGGCGTCGAAACCGATTAGTACTTAAGGCAAATACCAAATCCTACGACGTTGGTAGTTGAGCGACGCTAGACACTACACAAAGCTTCCGATGCCAAATTATCGGACGGAGGACTTGCCTTCCAGATACCAGCCGAGTCTGACACTGGTGAAGGTGAGCTTTGGCCGCAAGAGACATTTCTTGAACTAAAAAAAATAGTAAAACTAACACATGGTGCTGTAATAGACGGGTCCGAGCTCCTAGAGAGAGGAGGCGCAATGATGTACAGTCAGTGGCATTCGACAAGCCAATACCTCCTATGACGGGAGTGAGCTACTTCGAGGTGGCATTCCTTGAAGGAGAAGCTGACTTGTTAGTTTATCTTCTTTCGGATTTCTACCTGAGCTCCCTCTTGAAATCTCTCCCCGAGCACTGACTAGTTACGTGCTGGACTGTAGTATTTGTCTTGTTGGATTTTCCAGAGAAATCTTCAATTTGGGTCGGGCTACAGGGACATCAGCGGAAGCTGGCGCTTCTGGGCCTAACTGGTGGAGTCTTTAGCAATTCAAAGCCAGTGGACCGACCCATGTTGGGAGGCCCCGCTATTGGTGGGGATTTGACATCTGGGAAAGGTGATACGGTTGGTTGTGACCTTGATACCAATCAAGGTATGATTTTTTACACTCTAAATGGAGAATATGCCAGGTGGCATTCGAAAATGTTTACGGCCGTTGGTATGGCACTGTTTCTTTCGGGATGGACTGTCAGGGTAAGGTCAATCTGGGTGATGAACCTTCTATGTTCAAGGAAATGAACGAATATTGGAAAGCGAGGAAATATAAGTACTCAAGAAGATTGCAATCGATTGTGCATCTACAAGATAGCGTGTTAAATGATGTGATATATTCTCCCCGATGCTTTATGATAATCTAACACCCGTCAACGAAATATTGAAATAACCATTAGTTTCTCGGAAAACTTCATGAATTCAAACTCGAGACCACTAACTGATCTGAGACTTAGGCCTTGAGTACTAATGAATTAGCATTAAGTTTACAATATTTGTAAAAAGAAATTCCGTAGCTATCAGCTATTACTACCAGCTAAAAGCCTCGTCGATAAGAATGTATGGGGCCGTTGTAGCCCCACGACTTGTTAAACCTGTAACCTGTCTTCGAACCTCGTCTGCTAATCCTGCGGGACCACAGACCACAACCCCAACTAGACCACCAGAAGTACGGCTTGCTAGCTCTTCCCGTATAATAGACTCCACATCTAGACGTTTTCCAACGGCTGTTTCGATTTGTATACTTGAAGGCAGATCGGCTATCTCAGTTGCAAGTGTATTCTTCAGACTTGTATCTCGCATACCCCAGTAAAGCCGGCCGTTGCGAGGGTTACCAAACTGGTGTAGATGTGGCAGGATTCCTGTGATACCCACGCCCCCAGCAATACACACCACAGTGTTACATTGCGACAATTGTGAAGAAACAGTCGAATGAAAGGGTCCCTCGATAAGGACAGGTAGGCGAAGCTCTGTACCTGCTGTCGCTAACCTTGCGGCAAGGCGGGAAGTAATACCACTCCGGGTACGAACGATAATACGGGTACGAGATACAACGTTGTGAGGCGGACTTGATGAGGTGGATGCTGTATCCGACTGGTTCGGACTAGGGCTAGCGACGGTGATTTCTGTTTCAGCCTGCTTTTCGGAGTCCTGGACCGTCGACTTCGCCGGTGTTGCTTGCTGAGTGGACTCGTGACGAGCAAAGGAGGATACTATGGAGAAAGGATGGGTCTGCCAGAAATTCAAGGCGAGGGTTGGGAAACAAAGGTAGACGACGCCCTCGGAGTGGACTCCATCGATATCGATGCGTAGATACTCGCCGTTGGCGCCTTCCACACTAGTGATTTTTGCAGTTCTCCAACCGTGGTAAATCATCTGCCCAGCTCTTAAAATTCTATCCTTGCCCCAAATACCGATGGCAACGAAGGCCCAAATCTCATAGCCCCAATTGTAGGTGTATCGGTACCAGATATGATAATAGTAACCGACGAGGAACAATACAATAAGAACAATATGTGTGATATAGAAGAACTCATATGCTTTTTGTCGTACGATGAGAAGTGAGAACACCCAGATTGCGACAGCAGCCACCGTTGCGACAATACCCCAAATCCAATACAATGAAGCCAGTTCTGCCGCATAGTCTCCGAACTTGACGTAGTAGGCAAGGAGGAGGATTGAGTGAAGGACCGTTTGGATTATGGTCCAGTATCCGAGCCATCTGTGGAGGAGAAGGAAGGTACTATGACTCCAATCCGTGAT
Source organism: Arthrobotrys flagrans (assembly GCF_004000055.1). Taxonomy (NCBI): domain Eukaryota; kingdom Fungi; phylum Ascomycota; class Orbiliomycetes; order Orbiliales; family Orbiliaceae; genus Arthrobotrys; species Arthrobotrys flagrans. Next base: position 6,042,108 of record NW_027137556.1, read on the forward strand.
ATAAAGCAATACACTATTCCGAGATGAGAATACAAACATTGCTACCATGTTTCCCATGGCTAGAACACCGGCACGGCATCCCATAACACTCATGTTCTGCTCATCACGTGAGCCGAATATTGACTGAGGGTAGAGGTAGATATATGGGGCCGTAAGGAAAACGATGTTGAGGATGCTGATCAACGTGATATACATAGCCTGGCCGCGCGTAGGAATGAGACCTCCACCGGCTATCATTGCCACTGGCTCACGGTGACTGGAGCCCCAAACGGCTGGGTAATTGAGAACCGAGTTGAAATAGGTCCACCCCTTGCTGCGTGTAAGTCCAGGTACGAAACGGAGGAGGGAAAGGGCCACGGGTAATAGGAGAACAATTAGCGTCAATATAATTCTAAGACGATGTTTTCATTAGTATCACTGTATTAAACGCGTCGCATCTGTTATAGATAGAATCTAGAGCCTTACGTATATGTGGAGTGCCCATCCTCGTTAGTCTCGAAGGTAATCATGCCATTATATTGTGATTTCCAATCACTGGCGCTAATCACACTCGTGACATTGAGTGGCTGGTTTGATTTAATGGTTGGCAATGTACTCGAATCTTCGTGGCGTCGAAGAACTCGTGCGCGAAGCATATTATGACCTGCGTGCTCGCCGACCGAAGTACTCGTGGTATTGGGGAATGTGACGCCGTTGCGTTTATCTTCTTTGGCGCCTTGTAGAGCTACTATGTAAGACATAGTTGGAACCCATTTATAGGTTCCGACGGTTCCAGTACCCAGGTGCCCGTACCAATAGTCCTCAATCTTACTCATGGACGGCGCACCATTGGTAGGACAGTAAGTGTCAATGCATAGTGCCATTGTGCGCATGAAGGCAACATCGGTAGTAAAGCATTCTGGAGGTGTGGAAACAGGATGATGGCTGGTCCCATGATTAACGGTACCGTTTATGGGAGTGCAGAGCAGGGTACACTTTGAAATGACACCGCGACATGCGAATGCGCAGGGCGGATCATACATTGTTATACCCCATCCGATGAGGCCATGACCGTCTGCTACCACCCCATGGGAGAAAAGAGTGACAGCGACTGCCTTGATAGCAAACTGTTTTAACATCATAATAGAGAAAAGATTTGATTAAGTAAATATAAATCTAGGTAAAATGGGTTCTCCTCCCACGTCGACAGGAGCGGTCGAGCTGCAGTGCTGATCCATTGAAACCCGCGGCGTTACCAATGCTTATATAGAAGAGATCCGCCTGGTGGCTCTTACTAGTCACTTCGATATTGGATTGTCGATGTCAGCGCTGTACCATGTTCCATGGCGCCATTGGGATGTCCCAACTGATTCTCATTAATATTAGTATGAGGGCCCGAGGGTCTGGCTGAACGCCGTGACTTCATGGCGAGTATGGAATAAGCTCTAGGATTTGCACCTGCATCTAATATGATAACGATAACAACGTTCGTGATGTCGAACCTCGCGAACATAGCAATAGGATTAAACTTAAGAGCTCTCGTAGTGGCCACATGTGGATTAGCTATATTAGCTGGACCTATCGTGAAGCTCTACCTACGCCACGGACCGAAAACCCGCTCAAAAACCCTCTCTCGGCGCTGCAAAGCAACTTGGCGACAACACCCCAGCTCTGACTTGGCGGTTACTTGGCTCTTTTCGGGCATGGGGATGAGCCGATTTGTAGCAAGTGTTATATTATCTTTATCGGATTGGAGGGATACCAAACGCTGTGGAGAATACTGAAGTTCCTGTGGTCCAAAATATTATGTAATGTCTTTATGCGCGGGTTTGACAAGTGTCAATGGCAAGAAACCGGTTGGTAGGTGTTACAAAATGTAACTATATGTATGACCTATTATATGAAGTGGATCCTGAGCAGGTTTCTATCTGAAAGAGTAGCTTGGGTGAGTAATCTTTCTTTTTTCTTTGTGCAAGATTTAAGCTGGAAATTTAAGGTGAGATTTTTTTTTTTTTTTTTTTTTTTTTTGGACGGGAGGCTGTGGTCCCAGAGGAAATCTTGCAGGTCAGGACTATCCCATCATGGCCCACAAATGGTGTTGTTTTTGTGGTATTCTGTAGTCATGCGAGGGCGTGTTTTGTGTTGTCTCGCATCGCGTCCTCCTAGGTTACACAGGGCCAGACTCGTGTCACAAGGGGCAAAATTAGTGAGGTTGTGCCGAGTCCCCTTTCGGCCTCCTCTTCTACAACCAACACCAGACCAATGCACCAGCAAGATGCCCATCTTATCGCCTCCAACCGTCCCCGTGGGCGTTTATATTCTCGAGATGATAGAACTCTGACCTATTGCCTAACTATTCCTGCTCCAACAGCTACCTACTTGATACGTCACGACAATTGTGCCCCTCGGCCGCGTCAATGTCGACCGTTCTGCGAAGCCTACTCTGTTATACTTCTATCTGTTTGTAATGAGCTAATATAGACTCTCTCTACTATAGACTTGCGTCCGATACAAAAGATGAACCTATCCATATCGATTTCCAGCTATCATGAGTTTTGCGGACCAAACGTACACTTCAGTGTGAATGAGGGAATCAACTACTGTTTCAAATAGATTGCGTTCAACGTCACCCCACACGGTTCGCGGGGGCCCAATCCGAAACCGTCGTCCCATGACTGCTGCCATAGAATCGGCCTCAGAGTATGGACCAATGGCTCTTTGGTGGTGGAAATGGTGTTCGGCGGCTGGAAAGCACTTTGTCTCGTCAAACAGCGGAGTGGTGCGGGCTTCTGGAACTTAACCCTAAGCATCAAGTCAGAAGGGTATACGTCATATGTGGTGCGGGCTCAAAGTCTTTTTTGTCGAAACTTTTCGGGGTATTGGCAGAGGGAGAAATTTCCGCTTGATGGTTTCTTGCAGCATACAATAAAACTGGAGAGAAGTGGTCTTGGAACGATCCGGGTCTATTCTGGTTACGCGAAAGCACAAAATAGATCTGTTTGGAGAAGGATGCATCTGAGTAGCAGTCCGGACAAGGTCTCATTGCATCTCTTTGGCTCTGCCATTCACCACCACCTAGAACGCTGCTTGCCTACAATCGAGTATGTGGGATTCTGCTATCCCTTCACTGGGGGTTACAAATTGCTGGGAGGGTCACTCGCCGGAAACAGTCATCAAAAAAGGGAGGAAAGCATTGGCCAGTGTTCAATCAAGCTAAATTCCTGATGGCTGGCGAACTTTCATATCCTGCCGTTCTATATTTGGGACGTGCGGCCAGCTCGACTCTGATAGTACCCACATAAAAACACACATTGGCATCGCGGACCCGTTCCGGAAAGGCAACATGGTGATACGGCAACCACATCGGAGAAGAGTGCATGAATATGGCTTACCGGGCAAAGCTGTGACGTGACCACTCCTTGATCCTGAACTTTGTAATCTAAAGTTCTCCCTTGTTCTCATTTCAACTCTCCGTATTGTTCCCAAACCTCATCGGACGCACGGTCCTCTGCGTTCTGCAAATAAAACCGTGTGGTGCCTTTGGGCACAGTTTCAGAACGCACATATCCTCTCGAGTCACTATGCGTTCTACTTCGGTGGATCCGCAGAAATGATGGCAGAGCGTATACTCAGGCATCGAAATAAAAACTAAGGTCCCGGGCGGCCTTAAACCTAGCGGTCTTTTGTGCTACGTGCTTTCACCGCTCGTGATATTTTCACGGAAATGAGAAGACGTACTCGGGTGATGACGCTACTCACAGACAGTGGTCCTGAATTCAGTTTGGTATTTCAGCGAGGTTCGCGGCAGCTTGGAAATCGATGTGTGAGGCTCGTTTCAGTATCGGAATGGCATACGGTCTTCGCGGGATGAGGCTGGAAGCATCTAACAGTGTCCTTGGCTGTTTGCATTCGCGAGATGGGACGTCGGTTTCCTGTTGTGATGTAAATGATAGTAGGACCAGCAGCGTTGGTAGGAGTAGAACGGTGATGTTTATAGTTGACGTTTCGAGAATCTACGGCTGGCAATACGACGGCGGATGGGTAGGTTTGCGAGGTCATGTTTAATTGGTAAGAACACTCCATCCTTTTCTTGCACTCTAGCGGGTGCCTTGTGGTTTACAGTCTCGTCTTTCTTGTCGATGGCCTCCTTGGTCGCAAGACCGCACCGGCCTATGGGACATCTTGTCGGGCTTCCATTTTTCTTGACTTGCCGCATTTCTTCCCGATCATAACCCACTGGGGTAGTTCTGAACCCGACCTACGTGCGCATGTCTTGCAGGTCCGACCGGCAGTCCCTCAATCTTGTCCTTTTCGATACCGCGGGCGCTTATGGACGTACATACCTCTCCGCTATTACGGCCGACCTTGCGATAATCATAATCTTGAAGTTATCCGACTAATTTGCGGTTGTCTCATCTGCTACTCTCTACGGCCACGGAACAGAATCTGATGGATACTTGAAAAGAACCTTGTGTCGACGGCGCCGCGATGTCCGCTTCGGCGGGCCCTCTTACTTTGTCATGAGGTTCGAGGGTAAGTTTCGTTGGTGAGAGCTATGGGCTCGCCCTTGCGGGAGAAACTGTCTGTTCTTGACATTATACCGGATTTTTGAAGTTCTTGTTTGGGTCCAAGAGTAGATGGATATGGCGAATGCGCGAATTGGTTCGTTCTAATTGTTATGGTTGTTGGTGGTGACTGCGGATGCTGCTGTGTATGATCTGTAAGTCGCCGTCGCGAGAGGTGGGTGTAGAGAGAGGGCAAAAGCAGGAGTCAGGCGGTGTGCTGTGGCGTTTTCAGATGTGATAGGAGGCATTGTGACTGCTTGATATCATGATGGGAGACCTGATGATTTGTGGGAATAGGCTCGGGGTATGCCGGGACGTTAGACTGAGGAGTAAATTCAGAGATTTAGGTGGCGAAGTGCGAGGCTTTTGGCATAATTTTTGAAAACCCTTGACAATTTTATTGTCGAATCTCATTTTTAAAAAGACGGCATAACGACCGTATTTCTATGGTTGGCGCCCACGGATCAGTGCCTAAGACTTTATATGTGCCTGGTCTTGGGTGGTCTCACGTCTTGGGTTATACGTGCTTCCATTACTATCCTTTCTCTTCCATTCCCCAACTTACTAACGTTTGTGCATAGGTCAATATTGCTCCTCTTGATAGCTATCGATTGCGCTACGCATCGCTCAGAGGCGGTCCTTCATCAGATCACTGCTGATGCTTAGCTATGGATAGGTTAAATATTTATTTATGCGAGATTATCCAGAAGCTAGGTCCAAACTAGAAACATGTTTTATAACCTTCATAGGCGTCGATTTGTGAGACGACACTTGCCATTAATATTCAGCTCCCAAACCCGGTTATAGGGTGTGCCTAGTGACAACCGCTAAGCTCCTTGTACATGTCCCCTGCTCCCTAAAAGACGTCTTCTGTTGTTACCGAGGTTTGGACCTATCACATAGATCTTCTAACTACTCAGAATTACGAATCTCTTCCTCCTCCTCCTCCTCCTCCTCCTCCTCCTCGATAGACCCTGTGTTCCGATGAGAGGGTGCGTTCCTTAAATAATTAATGTATTCATCGCCTTGGATATTTGATGGAGGCGTAAGAGGTCCATTATTTAGCCGGTAAAAGACATCACCTTCACCCACCAGATCCTCCGGGGTTCAAACCATCCAGGCAGCCCGACTCCTGGGGTGTATGGGAGGATTCCTGGAGTTTGGAACTCCACCTCCGGTTCGGATTCGGGCTCGGATTCGGGTATTTCTTTCCTTATCGCTTGGTAAAATTCTCTCAGCCGAGCTGAGGCGTCTTCGGCGTTTTTGCAAGTCCTGAAGACCACCGCGAAATACCCTCATCAGACATTATCTGCGATTTTTTAGCTCCTTGATAGTGTCCACGAATGTATCTTTGGCGAAGTACACCCCAAGAATCCAGTCAAGTAAGTCCTTTGCTGAGTCTTCAAAAAAGGTCACGAGAAATTGAAGCCACTCGTCATCGAGTTCCAACCCCACGTTACTCGAGTCGAGGCTATATCGAATAGTGGGGAGGAACCCAAAAACTAAAGGAGAGGATGAATATCTGTGATTTGGTGAATAGGATCGCCTATTTTCTTAAGAACGACATATTCACCAAGTTATATTTACATGAATCTGGGACAAGGAAGATCTTTTTGGTGGCGATGTTCTGATAAGCGCGGAGCAGCCGGCACAGATAGAGCAGACTCTATCCATTGCTGTTAATGATCTGCTAGGGCTAGGAAGCAACTAGAGCAATATTCTACAAATCTAATCGAGGAGATAATTTCCCTTCCGAGCCTACATCCCATCAAATACCCAGAAAGGCTACTGCGGTTCGAGCATGCGATGAAAGATGTTCGCAACATTATGGGAGAGTCCGGAACAGCTGTGTATTCGTGGGCAAAAATATTAAAGAAACTTTCAAAGGCAATTGAACGAATAGCGAATGGTCGAATTCGGTCAGCCTTTGCTTCTAAAGTAAAGGTGGGTTTCCAAGCCACAAACGGCGGCGTGGTGGACAGGAGATTAGTGCATATCCCAGTTCTGGGGCAGCAGTTATAATTACCATTTCTAGAATTCTATACGTTCAAATTGGCATCGAATAGTATAACTATAGTTTGTTTGTACATCGGTTAACGTTCCACAAACACACATAGAGGTTCTAGTACCATCTAGCTAGTGCTACCATACACTATCTACACTTCATTATGAGATTCAAGCTCAATATATGGGATGTGCATATGCTTTGCTAAATGCGAATAAAATAACCTACATTTCTATTCCTAAGAAAGCTCGTAGAAGAGATTCTTTGTTACTATAATTACTGTATCCTCGACAATCGACTATCTAGCTCATTTTGCTATATAAATACCTCGGTTCATCAACTGTTGCACTTTTTGCGTTGTTGGATCTGCGATGCCCATATTTTTTGGTCGCATGCGCTTGGCTAAATTTACCTTGAAACCCCGTTACCCTCCCAATATTAACCAGCCCACTAACTGCCCCGCGGGGCCTCTCGCCCTGTAGTCTATCGAAAGGACGGTCCAATATCAATCACAGTCGAACGACACATCGGCTCAGTGACCAGTTCCTTTGGAGTACATACTTCCTGACTGCAATTCTCATCGCCTCTTCTTGGGCGACCAGAAGCAGTTCGCCATCTGGCATTTGAGCAATCTTATAGACGATAACCCGCATCATGGAGGGGTAGAAACCCGACAAGATAAATCCGTTACCGTCACTCAAGAGGTTATCCTATCCTGTCTCGATTGATATCAATAACCCCCTAAAAAACAGAAAGTCGATATGGCAGACGTCGCAGAGGGCCAGGCCCCAATGCCCTTTTTCATTGGAGAACACCTTCCAGCACCTGGAAGTGCGTTATCATTCGATCTATTGGATCGAGCAGCACGGGATTCAGTATGTAAATGACCATATTCTGTTGTCTTTTTAGAGCTCAGGCTAATATTTTCTACTTCCATATTATTTAGTATAATATGATCAGTGTCCACATTACCAACATCAACTATCAGACTAAAGTGCAAGCAATCATCGAAGAAGCTCGCAGTAATGGAAGCAATCGAATTTATATTCCTGGACTTGAAGTGGAGGATGTGAACATCCACCCAGATGACCTCGTCGCAACAGGGAAAGTCATCGGTGTCACATCCCAATGGGTCGAACTAGATTCGCTTGATCCCTTGGTGGCATCCGCGTCGAGACAGGTTTTACATCACGAAATAGGCTATGCGGGTTTCTGTGGCCTTGCGACTTTGTTGATTGATGGCCCGAAGACGGCCCAGCAGAATATGGCAGGCTACTGCCAGTCCATTGTGCAAGGCCTTGCAATTAATGCCTACTTGAATATTAATATCATGCTACCAGCATTTGGTCCTTCACTCGCTCCAAAACAGGATGACGTCGACGACCCATCTCAAGACACTAACCGAGTTCCTCCAGATGTTCTCTATGACGAACTCACGTCGTGGGACATCTGGAACACTATACGCACTTCGGCTAGATACACAACACGGTTAGGTTTGGGTAAGCATTACATTGCCAATATATGTAGATTCGGCCATACAATTACGTTCTAACAAACTGTTTTCTGATTAGGCCTCCAGATTGAGTATTCGCTCCCAAGAACCCATACTCTGAAAAGATGGTTCGCAGAGCCGATTCGTTACTTGATCATCGACTCTACCGCATTCCTTTTGAATACTAAAGGATATCCAGTTTTAACGAAACCTCATCAAAAACTGGTTACCCAATTTGCAAGAAAAAATCCTCTTTATCTCTTATCTAACACCCGACACGCTGAATTCGAGCCAGAGGACCCTGCAGACGCCGAATTTCCACCACTCGTGCCTACTGCCCCCAAGGGAGGAGCAAGACAAACAATGTCAATAACGCCGGTACGAAGAGATGATCCTGAGTCCTATAGGAAGTATTTACACTATCACCTTATCAACCTGCCGCCGCCTCCACCCCTTGACAGCTTTGGAGCTGGGTACCAGGATTATTTACAATCCCCATTGCAACCATTGGCCGATAACTTGGAAAGCATGACCTATGAAGTCTTCGAAAAGGACCCCGTCAAATACGATCAGTACGAGAAAGCGGTCGCCCTAGCCCTTCAGGATTTAAAACAGCAGGGTATCGAAGACATGTAAGAAACATCCTAACCTTTTGAGAGAATAAAGGATTCTAACATGCTGTGCAGCTGCGTTGCGGTTGTAGGCGCCGGCCGCGGCCCTCTTGTCACTCGCTGTCTACGCGCAGCGACAAACGCTAGCATAGATATCACAATGTTCGCCATCGAAAAGAACCCAAACGCTTATACCCACTTGATGAAAATGAATCGGGATGTTTGGGGCGGCGCCGTCACCCTTGTTAAAACAGACATGCGAAAATGGGAGCCCCCCAGCACATATGTGCATATTCTCGTTTCAGAGCTTCTCGGGTCTTTCGCAGACAATGAACTCTCGCCGGAATGCCTGGATGGCGTTCAGCGGGTCCTTCACCCTACAGTGGGCATCAACATTCCTCAGTCATATACAGCACATTATACGCCAATTATGGCGCCAAAAATACATGGAGATCTACTTTCTAGAGCTACTTCTTCGAACTCCGTAGATATTTACGAAGTCCCATATGTTGTTATGCTTACAGCTATCGACTTTCTATCTCAAAACACCAATGGCGAACCAAACATTCATCAAGCTTGGGAATTCAAGCATCCGGTCCCTGAAGACGAATTGGAACATGATTGTGGTTTTAACGACCACAATCAGCGCGAAGCAATCGCAGCGTTTCCTATTTCCCGACGTGGAGTTATCCACGGTATTGCCGGTTACTTCGAATGCGTTCTATATGAGAACGCTAACGGAACTGCAATCGTTGAACTGAGCACCCGACCTGACACAATCGATGCCAAGAGCAAAGATATGATATCTTGGTTCGCCATTTACTTCCCTCTTAGAGTAAGTTCCTGTTCTCATTTACTGTCGTTGGTTGTTAAAACTAACGAATTACTAGACTCCGATGCCTGTCCCAGATGATTCTGAAGCTCAAGTTTCATTCTGGCGACACACAGATGGAAGAAAAGTTTGGTACGATTGGATGGTCGAAACATTCTCGTTTGTCCTCTCGTCGGCGGAAGGTGGCATTACTAGTTCGCCAATGACCGTCCTGAGCCAAAAGAGTTCCAGCGATTACACCCGAAAGCGTGTTCCAATTGCTGTTTCTGACATCTGCAGCAGTAAAAAGAATGGCTGTCTAATGTGATCTTATACTTTCTATTTACGTGGATCTTATGCCTTTAGAAGGTTGAGGGGGCTGTTTTTAGATGGCGTTGGATAAGCAATCATTCTAGATGACGCACTCATTTGCAGCTGTATACTATCTTGCGTAATAGCAGCAGGGTTGTCTTTTTCTTTGGGGTTACTTTCTCCATGTATCTTTTGTCTCGTCGTCAGGCCCCCTACGGTGCGACGAGACAATGTATGTTACATTCTGGAAGTATCTGCTCATTGTGGAAAGCTCTATTTGGGCTGAAATTCAAAACTTACGCTAACGCTAGAGTTCCCGCAATGTAAAGAATACCTCAATATTATATGGTACCCTAGTTAGTCTTGAATATGATTCTGACTTATTGGTTTCTATGGCTTATAGTTTGCCCAGTCCATACGGCGGGTATCCACTCTCTAAGTCTTTCCCTGGCCTTGTATCCGTGGGGCTTCCTGTGTCTTCCATACCATCATCCACTCCACCCGTATCTTGTAGCGGCAGTCTACTCGTGCTTTTCAGAATATTCTCGTGCAAAGGAATACTCAACTCACTCTTACATCTCCCAACATCACTCGCTAGCTTGACTTTCTGTAGATCCGGCATCAAATTCGTCGGATCCAATAGTTTACTCGGATCCGAATACGGGAACTGACCCAAACTCATCCCACCAACCGCCGTCAAAATATACATCGTAGGACCATACCAAGTATTATCAGACGTCCGTTTCAAAACACACGTGAATTGCCATACCCCCAACCATCCAGCAATACAAACAACCCCGCCCAATGAGAAAAATATAACTGGACTAATCCGTTGCCGTAGCGGCAATCGTAACCCCAACATATCCTTTATAGGTAACGAAAAGACGTATAAATCGCATAAACTTTTGATTACAGTATTGACTATATTTGTGGCTGATTCGTTGGCACATTTGGCTTTAGGGAGGGTTAGGTCCCACAAACATCTGCGGATGCTTCGTTTCAGGGTTTATATAATTCGGTAGAGGCCATGATGCTACAACATCTAACGGTATAGGCTCCGAAAGTAATGAATTACTATTTATGGAAGGATAGTTGTGAATATTGAGTCCTGTGGAGTTTAGGAGGAGAGCAAAGGAGTCAGAATTGTTGAAAGGGTTGGAGGTCGTCAGGTTTGAGGTGACCATTTTGCAGTCCGGTGGCAGCGATTATGGGCGTGGGTATTCATCAGACTGGTGGAAATTACACTCGATATCGTGAATGTGTTGTTATTGTGGTAGTCTTCTGCGGCTCATAAGGGGAATTCGAAGACCCCTGCCTCTTTCCTGTCAAGACGACAGTCCTCGTAAGAGAAGAAACTAATGAACAAGAAAATACCAATCAACCTCTTGAAACTGTACTACCATGGATTTCAAAGGAGGAGAGGTCGTGGCAAAGGATTGAGAAATGAGATATATGATTTCACCGTTCGGAAACGACCGAAAGAATGTGTATTAGCAAGAAATCGTCCGCATTTGGTAATGGAAGGACTTCCTACTGCATCCAGCAGTAATTGGCGATATCTTGTTATCTGAATTTGAGCTGGTGGGTCTCAAAGATGTATTATCTATTCACAGGAAGTATCTCCTTAAAGTACTTGAGTATTTAAATTGGGATGAATATCAATTATCCTTAAACAGGAGGGGGGTGAATATGAAAAGGCAGAAAGTTTCAATGACGCCGACGCAATGCTTGCCTAAGCTTGAGACAAGTATAAGTCGTCTCGAATCTCGGTACGTTAGGAGACCTACAAGGGCTCAGGAAAGTAAACCACAACGCCGAAAAGATACGTCGCTCAGAAAACCCGTTATGAAAAGCTGACAGAAGCTCAAAGGGTTCCATCATTTGTTCAGAGGGCAGGTAAACTCCCTGTCTAATTGGTAATAGGGAACAAAGGCTTTAAGGGTATGTATCAAAAAAAAAAAATTTAAAATAAATAAGATCAAACACTTCATCTTTAATCATCAGCCCTACCTTTCCCTTTCTCCTCATTTCCGTCCCCGGATTCTGTCCAACCATGAGTAGGAAGAGGTGGAACCTTGCTCAAGTCGATCGTAAGCTTCCTAATTTTGGTAATCCAGCCTTCGCCATTATCGAATTCCAATCCTGGGATATCAGGAATACTAAAGGACTCTGTCCCCGCTCCCATTCGCTCAATCCTTGCCAATTCATCCTCGAGAAAATTTTGTTCGTCTGCATCGGTCTTGATGTCGATCTCCTCGGGAAATTCATGTGCAAGCTTGAATTGAGTGCCACCTGAGAAACTAGGAGGGGGGGCAAACTTATATCCATGAGGTGCTTGTGTGATAACAGGCGTGTGCGAGCGGTCGGCTTGATCACGTGACATAGAACGTAGACGACCCTCAACTGAGTGTGCTGAGGAGTCTCGAGACAATGAACGAGCTGTTTACTGTATGTTAGCATCCGCTAAAACAAAGCAACAACCCAGCTATATACGCACCAGCGGAAACACTCATCCCGTCACCAAGTTCGTCTCTAACGACCTTCAAGTGCTCGCCCAGAACATGGTTATCCCACGCCATTGCAGTTCCAAAATTCAACCCCCGTCTTTTCTGCACAAATATTTGCTTTCCCGTTTGTGGATCTAACATACCAACGGGTATCAGTGTTCCACAATTTCCCCAACAACAAGGTAGCACACCTTGAGTATTCTCGGCCTTGTGTTTCTTAATCAAGTGCTTGCGGAGAGCCCCAAGGTTTTGTAGCTCCTGGTTGCATTTCTCCCACTGGCATTTGAATACAGGAAGCGTTTGAAAAGAACTGTTACCCCATGTCCCACCGTTTCCATCGCTGGGGTAACGAGGGTCTGGTGAATCGCTGTACTTGCGTTTTCGACCACTACTGCTAGCGCTTCCTCCGTTCCTTAGAGTATTGATGTTGACACGAATGACAGTACCATATCTATGAGCGTTGGCTTTTGTAGATTGATCGCCAGCGGAATTGGTAGCTGTGTTGGGAGTTTCAAGAGGCCCTCCAGCGGTAGCACCGCCTCTTCCTCTGCGGACAGCCCGAGGGGTACCTCTACTACCTCTTGGACGGCCACGCTTCCCTCCAACCCTTCTTTTCCGCGCGAGTGTCGAAATTGAAGGAATGGGTTCCGCTCTAGGAACATCTTTAAATGGCACTGGTTCTCGTTTTCTACCTCTTGTTTCTTCTTCATCAGGTACCACGCTCTTTTTGGGCTTCCGTTCCTCGCGTGGAAGTGGTGCTGGAGGAGGGTCGTATATGTCCCAAGGTATCGCTGCGAGATCTGTATTGTTGTCAAAGACATCCGGGTGAAGCCGTTTGAGAATTGCAAGACCGCTATTTAGACCTTCATATTGAGGGTGGCGGCCAGTAGCTTGCAACACGTCCTGGACAATCGTTCGAGGATCATACGTACTACGTCTGAGAGCGTCCTTCTTGTTCCAAGATGGAGCACGTGGCCAGGCGGGTTTACGCGATGGTGCGGGAGGAAGAGGGGCGGGAAGAGGAGCCGGCTGAGTCGGAGCGGAAACGGGGGTCGGCTCATCGAGCTTCTTTAATCGTGACATCTGGGCTTCTAGCTTCGATTGTAGCTTTCCAAGGGCAGAATTGTCTTCCCCCGCTTGGAATCGGTCAAATGGATTGGGAGATGTAGCCTGAATGAGGTTCTCATAGCGGGAAATGGGCTTGGTGATAGTGATTGTGAGAGGACTTGTATTTGCACATTAGTATGGAAATTGTATATACTTTTTGTTAAGGTAGCATACCTGGCATCGGGCATAGGCTCTTCCCTCAGCGTTGGCGGGAAGCGGGGCTGAGACACAGCTGGTGCTTTTGATTCAGGACCTGGAGGTGCCGTTTGTACGGCTTGGGGAGTTTGAGGAGCATTTGAGGAGGATGGCTGTTGAGATTTTTTCGCTGGCGAAACACGTCTTTTACCAGGCTCTTGAGCTGGCTTGCCAACAATCGTGTGAGTACTAGGAATAGGCACTGGAGCTGGTGTAGAAGGCGCGACAAAGTTCTGGGAATGGTCGTGATGATGGACTTGCGGGATGAGGTTTGTGATTGAATCTTTAACGTTTCGTGGATTAAATGATTTCATGGATTGAGATGTCATCGTTCTGGGTGGAACGTCTGAGGAGGGCTTTGCCGCTGATATAGCTGGAGCTGACGTCGACGCAGCTTTCGAAGAATCGACACTTTCTGAAGTTTTTAGCAATTCTAGCGCAAGTTTGTTCCTTTCAAAACGGTAACCCCGGCCCTCAAGCTTCTGGCATAATTCTGCAAACGTCGGGCCATAGTCAAGGAGATCCATTGCATACGATTCCGAGCATGATTGGCCGAGACTAGTGAGAAAAGTAGACACTGTCTGCGACAGGGCGACTTTCTGGGTGGAGGGCCATCCTGTCTTTTGCACTTGCGGAGCGGCATTTTTTAGGGTTGGAGTCTGCTTCCCGGTCTCGGCTGGAGTTGATTGTCTGGCGGCTGGTGGCCTCGTAAGATTTGCAACTGTCTGCTCCGGGGTACCGACCCCAGGCGTGCTTTTCGATCCCGTCGAGGAAATCGGGGCGGCTCCTTTCCTAGCTCCAGCGGTGGAATTACCACGTTTGACGTTTTCCCATACCTGTTGGAAGGCAGTGGGGTTCTTTGATTGATACTCTCGCATCTTTTCTACCATTTCACGCATATGCTGCTCCATCATATGCATATCTAAGTCAGGAGGGAGCGATTGTTCAGGCAAATCCACGTTTATAGCCGTACTCTGAGATACGCCACTTTTTGTCGAAGGCGTCCGAGATTTAGGAGTCGTTTTCGTTGGCGACTTTTGCGATACCGATTGACATGGTTTTCTAGACATCTTCGCAGCAGGCGTAGGCGTTACGGCAGGCTGTGATGCAAAAATTAGAGTTGGGGCCGGGGCCAGGGTAGCTGGGGCAGTTGACGCCGTTGAAGCAGTTATATCACTGTACGAGGTAGCTTGATGCTGAGTTACATTCGCAAAGGCATAGTCCTGATAGTACTGCTGTTGGTTAGGTTGCGCAGGGACAGATGCTGAGCTATCGTAATTATAGGAAGATGCCGAGGCTGCGGTGACAGACGATATCCTTCCTAGATCCTGCGCGGGTTTACTATAAGAGGCCGTCTGGGTCATTGTACTCTGCTTTGAAGTCTGCGATGAGGGGGTGTAAAAAGTTTCCGTAGCATGAGTATTCGAGAAGCAGGAATTCGAGTTATCGGTGGCATTTCTAGTCGGAAGGGTGTAGACTCTGTGGAGATAATACTGACTTTGATCGGTGCCATCATGATAAGCCTTCCCGTATTCCGCAGTTTGCTGATATGCAGGTGCGGTGTTCAACGGGTTTGTTTTTACAGATGATATTTCATATGAATGGGATGCCTTAGAGCTGGTTTGGGCTGGTTGCGCGTAGCCCTGATTTAATTGCCTCTGGGAAGACTGTTTAGAGGCCGCTGACGAAGATCGAGGGGCAGAATTACTATACGGCGTTGTTTGCGTAGTAGTTGATGGTGTGGTGGAGGTTCTTTGGGTGCCATAGTAACTCTGCTGCTGCTGCTGCGAGGCAGTGGTATTGGGTTTACTACATGAATACCCATAATCTGCAGTCGCTGCTGTTGAAGTCGCCTGTCCCGTTGATGAAGTGGTAGCGCCAGTTCCAGCATTCCATCCTGTGGACGCTGATAAGGCATGTTCCGCACGACCATGGGCCAGTCCCGTTATTGCATCGGCCTGCTGTCTTGGCTGAGAAACCGACTGTTCGTTTGAAGGCTGATAATGGCCTGTCGATCCATACCCTGTCGCATTCCCCATAGTCGGAGCATTAAACCTAGCCCCTCCACTAGAATTTGAAACAGTATCGACTGTCGAACCAGTCAATTGGTCAAGATCGTGGCTTGTCGGCGCTACCGTTTGCCTTGCAGGTGCCGGGACAGGGAAGTGAAGGCCATTGTACTGTGCAGTATTTAGCCTACTATCAGTAGCCACCGACTGCTGTACCGCCGAAGACGTCTGCCGTAGCTGCGACTGACTTGCGGGATTGTATGTCTGTGATGCCTGGGCGGCAGCAGCAGCCGGGGCTGTAGACGAATATTGATCCGGGAAGGATTGCTGGTGGTTCTGCGGATAGGACGAGTTCCCGTAACTGTAGTTGTAATAATTGCTCTCCATAAAGCGAGAGCGCCCCGTCGACGCGTCTGAACCAGCGCGACGCCGGAGTGAATATCTGCGATGCTGCAGGGGCGCAGAAGTTGGCGATGTTGATGATGATGGCCGTGGTCGTGACAGCGATGTTGGGATGGGATGGGAGCGAGCTTTGTTTCATTCTGGGTGTGTCGTTCCTTCCCAGTCCGCGTCATCCATGCCCATATCTCACTAACAGCTATTACTTATGATATTGTGCTTGGTACTATTACTATAAACTACGTAACTACATTTGAGATATCTCGATTCTAATTTGATAGATAGACAGGTATTTAGGAGGTAACTAAATGTAAATAAAATCTTCATTGTCGTATACTGAAGCCGATTCAGGGCAGCTTATGATCAGAAGCGGTATTAGGTATCGAGTAAAGAACTGACGTGTTGACATGTTGGATGCCAAAAAAAAGTCAAACATGTTTGTCCGCCATCTCCTTTCCAAATCCGGCTAAGCGAACGATAGGGCAACACCAAAACAGATACAGACGCCAAGCCTTTCACGTGACCAATCCCACACAAACAAACCCTACCGCCTTTTGCAGCTCCGAAAAAAAATGAATTCGATCTTTGTATCCTCGAATTATACCACCATCACGCCGACCCAAAACCTTCGACCAACCCACCACCGACATCGCCAACTAAAACTCTCCCCCCTTACGACCTACAATCAGCCAAAATGGTTTCCGTCAGCACAGGTTCGTCAATTTTATTTACATTCCGAAGTTGTTCGTATTTCGAAAGAGGTGGATTTTGTTGTTCCGATGCCTTGTGGATATTGTTGATGGGATATCGAAGAGGACATATATGCTGTTAGGAAGGATTCGAAGGAGCGAATAGGCTAACGATGGGATTTTTATGATAATCAACAGCCATTCACCACTCGCGAAGAAAGTCGAGAAAGGCGCATTTCGATGCCCCTTCCTCCGTCAGACGGACTATCATGTCCGCTCCTCTCTCCAAGGAATTGAAGGATAAGTACAATGTACGACAAAATTTCCCACAAGAGACAATCTTAGGCGATATGATGGTATTGACATCTGGAATGACAGGTTAACGCCCTCCCAATCCGCAAGGACGACGAGGTCGTCATCACCCGTGGTACTTACAAGGGACGTGAGGGCAAGGTCACCTCGGTCTACCGTCTCAAATATGTCATCCACATCGAGAGAGTATCCCGCGAGAAGGTCAACGGACAGTCCGTCCCAGTCGGCATCCACCCATCGAAAGTTGTCATCACCAAGCCAAAACTCGACAAGGACCGTGAAGCCATCCTAGAAAGAAAGGGCAAGGCTAGCAAAGGAAAGGGAAAGGCTGAGGAGTAAAGGATGCTTCTGATGTCGTCTGTTCTTTCTTACGTTACTTTGCTGCCCGCTTCATCTTTTTTTTGCCACTATAGGTTAATCAACGGCGATGGGAATCATGCCTTTTTTCTTTCTTCCTTCGACTAGAAGAGAATCTTCCTCCTTTTTTCCTTTTCTTTTTTTGCGGTATATAAGGTGTCTTTGATAAGTTTTAATCGGGGGGGAAAGCAACCGGAGAAAGGCTTTTTTTGTTTTCTCGAAACGAAAGGGGAGTTGAAAACTGGCTAGAGGAGGAAGGAAAACGACTGGCACGCAGACACCTACAACCCACTGTATTACGACGAACAAAATCGCCCTCCTTTCACGACTTCATCCGAACATTCCCCATTCCGAAACCTCCTACCAACACTCTTACCACTTCGAAAACCCCCTCCTCCCCATCTTTCGCATCATCAACATTATCATCATCATGACTGGCCAGGCAACGTTAACTCTTTCTCCCGGGGGAATTCTCCAATGTCGTGTTCATTCTATGTATATTCTAACCTCCCTTTTTCTCCCTAACGGGTGAAATGGTTCCTCGTACGAAGGATACATGAAACCGCAAACAGAAAAAGTCCCACCCATATTCCAGATTACCGGTTTTAACTTCCTCCCTAAAAATCTCAGAATCGAAGCATAGCGAACTACCGACGTTGGGATTTATTTTTAGCAGAGGAAAGAAAGTAAACCGGTATTCATAGGCGTGAAATCAGTGTCTCACATCCTCCATTATCATCTTGACAAGAACTGCCAGTATTTATCACCCTCCCTACCCATAAAACATTCATCCAGGGTAGGCGAGGGTAAACGTCTGGCATAGAAGAAAAATAAAAAAAGTCCAAGTCTCGAATGTGCAAATAGCAATATCTGCCATTTCTCTTGGACCTTTTCTTCTCGCCTGCAGACCGCTACTTGAATTTTATAAACAAAAGCGTGTGAGATGCGGTTTGAGGGTGAGTGACATCTTTTCGTCTGCTATTTATATCTAGTATACTACCACTCACCTACCCGGTAAAGTACGGTATATAGATATTTTACTATAGCTATACGCATTTTATATGGCATCTACTGTCTACAATCATGTTATTATATCAATTCCAAAGAGTTTAACATTTGCTTATCCATTTTCCCCATAAAGCTATAGATAGTCTTGTCTCTAAAATAATAAAGAACGCCACTTTAGTATAATACATGTCTTTGTAGCAACAAAGGTAATGAAGACCAAAGATAATGAATAAAAGGTCCGTAAGCCTGTTATAGGGCATCAAGAGTGAGGCATCAAAGTCCTCCCAAAGAATGATCATGAAGAATCAAAAGAGGGTTTTGGCCATCAGAGCACCATAAACGCCAGTCCTCACTCATATTCCATTCCATTTGATCACCTTAGTATTATAGTAAAGGCGTACCATCATGATAGGCAGGTGTCCCCGAGCGATTCAAGCGCAAGCCTTGCGAACGTTGTCGTATTTGGATCCGGGATATGCAATCGCATTCCTGTTCATATCCAGCGCTTTCGTTCCTCCCTATTTACGCCGTAAATAATAAACAGTTAGCATTACCTTTCCCCATTTCTTCCTCTTCCGTCTTTCCCCCTTCTCCCCTTCATCACCCTTCTATCACAGTTTCAAATCCCCATTTACTCTTTATTATCCAAGGGAGAAGGATATGTCTTCACTTACCAGGGTATCTACAACGTTCTAAACAAGAGACTCCGAACCGACCTTATCTCCACTAGTCTCCCACCACATGGCTCCTCCAAGTCCCCTTTCCTTGATATACTGGGCCTTCCACTTGGTAACATTGGGTGTGTCAAACGATACCATTACTTTGGCAGCGGCATCATAGCTCTAGGCGGCGATAACATCTGGATTCTCATTGACTTGCGAACCTGCCAACGGAAGATCTTTATAATCCCAGACGCCTGCCTCCCAGTGTCCTGCACCGCCACTATTGTACGGTTTTCCCGGCCCATCTGTGTTCGCAAAACCTCGGCTATATAAGAGCATTCCCATCACCAGTTATCCTGACTTTATGAAAGCCTTAAAGAACTCGAGAGTTCTATCGAACGAATAGTCTGCCGAGGCTGGGTTCGTCTTCGAACAATGGACGTTTGAAGGAAGCATGTCCCAAAACCGATGACCACGGACCCGAAAAGTCATAGTCCATCAGATTCCAGAAGCTGAGATATTTGTCCATCCCAACGATGTCAAGTTTCTGGAGCTAGTCAGGCCCAGCAACCGAGATCCCGAAACGAGGATTCAGTACATCGAGGTATTTACGGATATGCCTTAAAAGATCGACAAAGTTGACGGCTTCAGTTGCGTCGTTTGGGTACTCCCAGTCCTACACATACCAATATATTATAGTCTGCTAATATTGATATGGAAGGTGTTCCTGTCTACCTACGACATCGATTCCGTCGAGGCCAAATTTTTGACCATTTCGACGGGTGTACGAGCGAATGTGTCTCGACGTTCGGGAGTACTCGCACCGCCAGAGAGGTCTCCATTCTGGGAGTACGTCCATCCATCCACCATGGACAACACGACCTTGAGCTTTCGGTTGGCACGTTTGAGGTTGTACAGCTGCCAAAATATGCCGAAGAGGTTGTTCCCCGGTTAGTCCCAGGGTTCATCCCAATGAATCTATCGACAGGTAAGTACTTGTCCAATTTCATATCCTATTAACGTGGATGTGTACTAACGTCAGTGTCAGCCCAAGGGTCAGAAAGACCGGTTTCTCCAGTCTGCCCATTGATCTTGGCAAATGCAAACAAGACATGGGTATACTGTTTGGCATTCAAGCCTTGTGGTTTCAAGTTACGCCCATAGATGGCCTTCATCATAAACTCAGCGTCAGCATGGCTCCCTCGGAATCTTTAACATGCATGGTCGGTGCACCGAATGCACTTGCAATTTCTAACGAACTCAACACAGCCATGCAAAGCAAAGAGATCTAAATAAACTTACCCAGTCGACGAAGTAGCCGACGGTGTGATGGTGTCGAGAACCTGAATCCTCCACTTCAAGGGTACTGACAAAGGATGGAAGGATGCAGCAGAAAACAATTGGGTCTCTTCTGGTATGCGAAAAAAAGAAGCAGACCAGCTTGCAAACTTGCAAGGGAAGTCGTTCTCTATTAAGATTTGGTAGTGAGAGAAAAGTTGGATATTCAGAAAAAGTCTCAAGGGCACTTGAAAGGTCGGGACCTTGAGCGAATAGATGGTTAGATACAAGGCTAGCCTTCGAAAGTTGAAGAAGTGGAACTCACCAGGCCTAGAAGCAAGCTTGATGCTTAGAGAGTCTCTCAGATGGTGCAAACTCAAGATGAATAATGCAGTGCCGAATACAGTTAGAAATTCGTGAGCTGGACAGAGAAAGAATTGGTTTTCCTTAACTATACTCTGATGATACGAATAAAAGAAAGAAGACGGTTTTCAAAGGAACAACTGGTGTGGTGGAAATAGGTGGTCGCAGTGTTCTGTTGCATTTTTGTTCTTAACGCATCTTGGCATTCTTGTTCTATAAATCATGTTACTGACGTTCTTTCCAAAAACCTTTCCTTTGTCGAACAGCTTTCCCTTTGTTATTCTAAGATCGAGTCTTTGTCTCGTTGTATATATATATATTATTACTCTCAGTCTCTCAGGTCTTTCTATGCCTACACATCCTATTCTCTACATACTTCCTGCGTATAGCTGATGGGGCAGCTAGATTGCTGCTTGGCTCCCAGAGCCTACATGTTCACTTCCTCACACTGGTTTGGGCTGTCTGTTATTTTGATTGAGTTGGACCGTCTGTGACCCTTCGGCTCAGTTTGTTTATGCTCAAAAAACGTCAAAAACAACAGCCGATTATTCCAGTTTATCTTCAGCTGGACAGCGAGTGGACCGGCAACCTCGTCTTTCCGGCGCATTTGGACTATCTTCTTTAGCTGGATATCGAGTTATAATAAGGTCCATCGTGATGGAGTTCTACTGGTGGCGGCGTAAGTTGGCGGGGCTGCTAGTGTCGGCTGAGATGGGACCTACCAATTGATGCTTAGAGCGGAACGGGTTCCAGGAACATTGGCTTACCAGCCACATTTCTAGGCTAGTTCGCAGACGTTTAGGTCTTGTTAGTGAGGAGGAGGAAGGTTGAAGTTGCGAACCAACTTTCCCATACATGTTATTGTGTGACGGCATTTTGCTCCGGGCTTTTGTATTTAGTTGATAATTTCCTCCGAATTCATTCCTTTGCGCTTATCCAACTTCAAACCGTCGAGAGGCGTCCTCCTTACGGTATTTAGACATTAGGAAGTCGCTTTACAATTGATATTCGGAGAATGAATATGCCAATGATATCCTTCTATCCCCTGATGATGTAGAGATTCAGATGTCGGGATTGTCATAATATCACCCTTCGAGCTAGATCTTTGGAATTTCCGACCAATTGACCGGGTCCCAAATTGATCCTTTGAATCAAATGTGCAGTGTCCGGAGATAGCCATGGTATTTTCCGTATATAATATATCGATTGAAATATCGTGGTTGAACGCCCGTCGACCTGAGATTTTACCAGGTTATTTGCAAGTATGTACAAGTCCCACCGGATAGCCTTCGAGTTTCATAATGTACACTGATAACACCATCTTCTACCCCACCTGACCAGATTATTTATTTCTTCTTCTGTTGCATAACCTTCCCGTTAACGTGTGGTTTTCGGGTCCTAGGAATCTATCAGCACCTCGAGCTAGATTTTTTATACAATAAGATGGTATAACGCACGGCGAAAACTCGCCCAGTTTGTATCCTACCATGTCTTCGGTGATGTGGACGGGTAGGTATGTCTTTCCATTATGGACGAGGAAGTTTAAACCCACGAAGTTTGGGAGGATGGTGCAGGAGCGAGCTTGGGTTTTGATAGGGGGGATACGTGTGCCGACTGAAGCTGCTTGGATTGGGAGACTAGATTGGAGTGAAATATTTGTTAGATGTCGGGTTTATAGAAGTTATAGGCGGGATTCTGAGGTTTTAAAGTTGCTGGTATTCGGTGTATTTGATATCGATATCGGGGACTTACGGGACAATGTATGGGCCTATGCGATGTTAGTTGGTGAAGCTATATGGACGGAGAATTGGACTTACCCTTCCAAGAAGATCGCGTTAGGAGGCGACAGGTTGCCCGCATCTTGAAGCCGAAATTGTCGTCTAGGATCCGGATGTCGTGAACCATTGACCGAACTTTGGAGGTTTCGGCGAAACAAGCACTGAAAAGTGAGCAAGCCTAGAGATTAGATTAGATTAGATTATGGATGTGATTGATCAGATAAGCGACCACATTGTTCCGACCACGTGACGAACGTGACCAACAAGCTGCCCTCTTCGCGTCACCACCCGCATCTTCTCGTTCACGTTTGCCAGCTTTTTTTCCCCACCCCGGATCTCGTATCATTTCAAGATGCCCAGTTTATCAGGTATAGACTACTCTCTGTGGTGATTGTGCGCGGCTTTTGGTAGAGCCATGACTGATGACTTTCCTTGTTAGAACCAAATACCATTCGCATCCTCCTTGCGACCGATAACCATGTCGGATATAACGAACGAGATCCCATTCGCGGCGATGACTCGTGGAAGTCGTTCCATGAAGTCATGTGTCTAGCTAAAGATCATGACGTATGCTACTATTGCCACTTCTCCTAGCGAAATGAAGAAGAGCGAAAGAAAAAATGCTAATAATGGAGGGGGGTTATGTTAGGTCGACATGGTCCTTCTCGCCGGCGACCTCTTTCACGAGAATAAACCGAGCAGGAAGAGTATGTACCAGGTTATGAGGACGTTACGAATGAACTGCTATGGCGAGAAGCCATGCGAATTGGAGGTTTTGAGTGATGTTTCGACGAATTTGCAGGGGTATGGTTGTCTTATCTTCAGTGGTGAGATGGGCTATATTGATGGCATATGTGGGGATGGGGGTTAGGACATTCAATCATGTCAACTATGAGGATCCGGATATCAACGTTGCTATTCCGGTGTTTTCGATCCACGGCAATCATGATGATCCGTCTGGGGTATGTCTTTCAACCCATATCGCTCAATGGATTAATTTGGTTGCTAAACTTGGGGGGGTTTAGGAAGGACATTTGTGCGCTTTGGATATTCTACAGGTCTCGGGACTGCTCAATTACTTTGGACGAACACCCGAAAACGATAACATTACCGTGTCGCCGATATTACTTCAAAAGGGTACTACGAAACTGGCATTATACGGATTAAGCAACGTTCGTGATGAAAGGTTGTTTAGGACTTTTCGAGATGGGAAGGTTAAGTTTTTGAGACCTGGGGCGCAAATGGATGAGTGGTTTAATCTTATGGCCGTGCATCAGAATCAGTAAGATGCCCTCCCTCTTTCTTCTTTTTCTTCCGCTTTCACTTTTAAATCTGGCTATGGGGATTTGGTAGGATATGGTTGACCATATATGAATGCTCTTAGCCAAGCACATACAGAAACCGGATACCTGCCTGAGAATTTCTTACAGGAGTTCTTGGATCTTGTCGTTTGGGGACATGAACATGAATGTCTCATTACACCACGTGTGAACCCCGAGATGGGGTTTTCGGTCGTTCAACCTGGATCTTCGGTAGCTACCTCCCTATGCGAAGGGGAAGCGGTGGCCAAGCACGTTGGGATTCTTAGTATCACGGGGAAGGACTTCGAAATCGAACCGATAAGGTTAAAGACCGTCAGACCATTCAAGATGAAAGAGGTAGTGTTGTATGACAGCAGGGCTATGCAGAAAATTGCCACAAAAGCAGATAATAGGAGTGAAGTTACGAACTACCTTGCAAAGATCGTGGAGCAGATGATTGTGGATGCGAAGCAGGAGTGGTTGGAAGGACAATTGGAGGCTGGAGGAGAAGAAGTGGCGGAGGAAGATGTGCCATTGCCGCTGATTCGGTTGAGGGTAGAATATTCGGCTACGGATGGGAAGTTTGAGGTGGAGAATCCGCAGAGGTTTTCGAATCGGTTTGTGGGGAGGGTGGCGAATATTAATGATGTTGTTCAGTTTTATCGGAGGAAGGCGGCGCCTACGCGTATGTTTCCCCCCTCAATCACGCCCGCTCATGATTGAGAGGGCGCTAACTTTGGAACAGGTAGGACGAGGGAAGACGGAACGGTGGTAGAGGCAGATTCAGAGGCCATACTCGCACAATACGGTGGGAAGGTGGAGAATATTCGGGTAGAGAACTTTGTAAATGAGTATCTCACCTCGAAAAGTTTAAATATCCTGCCGCATAATGGGCTAGGGAATGCCGTGGGGCAGTATATTGATAAAGGAGACAGTCATGCGGTCGAAGAGTTTCTGAAGGATTCGCTGGACACGCAGTTTAAGAAGGTTCTTGAATATAATGTTGTCGATGCAGATGGTATTCGAGAAGCCGTAAGTTTCCCCCCAATTTCTCCAGTTAACGGTATTTACTAACGACCCTTCGTGTAACAGATGACGATCGAGAAGTCTAAATTAGAGGAACTTTATGAGAAAGGCGAATTCAAATCAAAACAGAGAGCTGCCCAGCGGGGTAAGAAGCAGAAGCCCGACGATTGGTTTAGCGATTTAGATGGCGAATTCGTTTCAGATGAAGGAGACGTTGATATGCAAGATGACGATGCAGAAGGAGAAAGAGCTGCTCCACCACCTGTGAAGACGACTCGTGGACGGGGGGGTTCTAAGGCTGCTACATCATCCCGAGCGACGAAGGCTACTACCGCAAAGGCACTTGCAAAAGCATCCGCTAGAGCACCTGCAAAGAAGGCAGCCACTACCGGACGAGGGAGGGCTAAGAAATCTGTTATAAGCGACGAGGAAGAGGAAGAAGCGGCCGATTTGCTAGACGATGGGGAAGACGATGATGTCAAGATGCTTGATGACGACGATATAGTTGTCATTGGAACAGATGAAGAGGAAGTAATGCCAGCAAAGACTACTACGAGAAGCGGCAGGCAAGCCAAAGCTCCTGCGAAACCAGCTGCCAAGCCAGCACCAGCGAGACGAGCGCCAGCGAAGAAGGCAGCGGCTCCTCCACCGAAGAAACAGACAACGTTGTCATTTTCACAGAGGTCTACGGGTACGAGGGGGACAAGTAAGTCACAAGCTGCAGAAGTGGCTGGGGATATGATTGAAGACTCGGGTGATGAGTCGGATGACTTTGCACCGATGTCTAGTCGGAGGAGGTAGTCTTTTAATTTTATTATTGTATTTCTTCTTTTGTATTTCTTTGTGATTGTACTTTGGATTCTGGAGGATATGGCGTCTATGGCGATGATTGAACATTTGATATATAGCATGTAATGCTCTCTGCTTCCACCGATGTAGTCTAGTAGCCCCGAGGCCGTAGTCTGGGACCTAGAGGGTAGTAGTCTGAGGGGGGTATCTGCTACTCACCAGGTAGAGGGTAAGTAATAGAAGGTGCTGGAGCAATGTAGTATAAAGCCAGGCATGCAGAATATTCAGTTGCTTTCCAACTTCAAGAAATTACTTCAAAATTTCTAGCAGATATCCTTCCTTCCTTCTCTGCTTTCTTCTCTCCTTACTCCCTTTCCTGTCCTCCTTCCTCTTCCTCTTCCACTACTTCCCAGTTTCATCATCACCAGAGTTCAGCTTCTTTTAGCTTCAAAGGTATCCCGTATATAAAGCCAGAGACATCATCATCCACCGTACCAATCCACTTGCTGTCTCCGAGAGACGAACAAACCCTTCAGGATAATTTCCAAAGTCAAGTTCCGCCTTTTCCTGATCCCTCCGCCTCCTCTAATCTCTTTCCTCTACCCTATCAAAGTCAACATCATCTTCTCTTCACTTCAACTTCTTATCTTCTACTTTATTGAACACCATCAGCAAAGATTCTCATCTTCATTGATTAAAGAATCCTACCCTGAGAATCTTCTACGTCCTTCTATGCTTCAAACCTGTCTTTTCACTATCTTTGGACACCCTTATCTCAAGTTTTTGCCGTGATTCCAGGATGTTGGCTCCACAAAAAGACGTACCCGGAGATGCTAAGACCCAGGAGACAGTGGTACCTGCTGCAACGACGTCAAAGATACACACGATGGACTCTCGTCGTCCCTCTGATATCGAAGAAGTAATCAAACGCATCAAAGCCATGGCTACTGAGCGTATTCGTCAAAAGTCCGTTGCTATTCGACCTTCGCTAGCTACTATCACCGGGGTCGCCCCCAGCTCCAAGGAGGATGCCCCGAAGCCAGATAGTGATACTGAAGGTGGCACCGACGAACTCGCTGCCACAGCCGGTGTTTTGCACATACCTCTCAAAGACACGCCAAAGGAAGCAACCGACCTCCTCGATGGCCTCTTTTCTGCTGCTACCAAGTTGAATCTTGCTCTTGAACCAGTTAAGAACCCTGGCACCACCAAGGCGGATGAGACCTCTACCAACACCAAGGCTGATGACTTGAAGTCCCTTACGCCATTCTTGAAACTGCCCTTGAAGGATACCAAGTTGCCAGAAACTAAGGCCGCTGTCTTGAAGCAAGATGAAGCCAAACCAGCCAGCGTTTTCATCGTTCCCAAGTCAAAGCCAAAGGTGTTCGAGCCCAAACTCCCACAAACGGGGGATGGATTCTCACCACAACCCTGGGTCAAACGCCGCTACACAATTTCCCAGCTTCTATTGCTTGGCGAGATTATGCCATACATCATTTGTCCCCGAGATCGTAAGTGGCATTTTCTAATCCTACTATAACCCTCTCGAGATTCCAGACTAACGACTATGTTATGGCAGGATTCAACATCAATTCTTTTAGTTACGATCTCGTTCACATCCCCGGATTGGGCAATGAATCTACTGGCAACCACCTTGTCGACCATCAGATTCTCACTTTGAACCTTCGTACTGAATTGATTGCTTTTCAGTACTTTACCACTTGCGGATACCGATACCTCGAACGTTTTAAGAATTCTGACCATACCCTTTACGTGAAGGGACTTTGGGTCGAGGTTCGTAGATCTGCTAGACTTCGAGACCATGGCGGATATCGCAATGCCTATTGTCCAAAGCCTTATGATGCCTGTGTCAAAGAAGGTTTGATCAAAGAGAACCAAGAAGCTAAGGGTGAGTGTGCCGCAATATATGGTCTTAAGTTACTGTGTTGCATTTTTCGCCGAAAATCGACAGTTTGTGTTGACTTACTGTTTGGTTCAAGCAGCCCTCGATCGTGGTTACAATAACAATCACGGCAACCACCTTTACCCTAACAACAACTATCGCGGCCGTGGAAGCCGTGGGGGAAGAGGTGGTATTGGATACCGTGGTGGTAGTTCTCGCGGAAACGACAGAGGTGGATTTGTCTCGGGTACGTTAAGCCTTGTGTATTAGCGAGTTTTGAAAACCTTGTAACCCTTGCGATTCTTCTATTTCTTGTTCCGCTCGTGTTCTAATGAACCTCCTGCCTAATATGTATCTCTTGATTCCGTCTATAGCCAGCACCGATCGACCTCTTTTAGAGGAAAATTCAATGGTATCTTTGCCGGCCCCTAACCCTAGTGCCCATCCAGGTCCAATCGTTAGCAACGACATTGCGTTGGCCACGGCTAAACAGACTGGGGCTCTGCACGAGTTATCCAAGAGCTGTGCGGAAATTCAATTCGCTCGCACTGAGGTCGAGGGAGTTGCTGCCGGCCTCGGACATGGTGCCCCCGGAAAAGTGGTTGAGTTGGTTCAACAGGCAAAGGAGAAGTTAGCTGAGAAGAAGGCTGAAATCACAAACAAGTGGGGAGGTATCTACGGATATGCTATGCAAGACCCAAACAAAGAATCGGTTGAAAAGCCAAAGGGGTTGGGAGGGTATGGTATACTATATCTTGATTTTGGCAGCAGTTACACTGACTTTACATTTAGGGCTTCGAGCACTCAAGAGCAGCAGATGCAGTACATCAAGGTGAGATTCGCTCAATGAGTTAGATCCCTTAACATATCCATTAATTAACCTAGTACATGCTACAAACACCACTTGCTCCTGTCCTCGACACCACCCAGGCTGCTGGTAGTCTCACGCCTTCGATGGAGCTAGCTCAATCCAACTTTGACCCCAAGTACGACTCGGATCCAGATCCAAAGTGATTCACTTACATGCTGTCTCGACTCTTTAATACTACCAATAAAATATCTTCGTAGGATTCTTTCCACAAAAATGGCTTCAAGAGAACTTTTGACTTTGTTTTTATTGCAAGGGATACTGAAGTCACTGGGATTGTTACTCTTTTTTTTACCTTCCGAAGATACCAACTTTCTCCTAGTTCCAACAAGAAGTTTTTCGCTTTCGATGTTTAATTCTAGGTCACCTATCGCTCTCTGCACATATTCACACCCCTTTTTCGTATCTGAAAATCCTCGTTATATAATTGAGAGGATGGGCATAGTCGATGGCTTAAGATATGAAACCCTGTTGAATCGAATAGGTATTAACTACAATAAATGGAGATATCTTGAAATTTTTTAACTACCGGGCTTTGTAAGTTTTTTGGCTGGTCTTTCCCCTTAAGAATAGTCCCATAATATCTGTTCAGATATGACATGGGTACGTATGTGTAGACTTTACCACTCTGTGAAGAGACTCTTGTCGGTGTAGGCTCGGGTAACTATATTGTGTTGCGTCGTTGATCTCTGCATTCTGATTGGCTCAATTCGACCACAAGATCAACACAACTTCCTAATTGGGCTCTAGTGCAATACCTAGGATCTTAGGGTAGTTCGAAGATGGTAGGTGATGATATATATTTGTACAGACGCCAGATGCTTAGCATCGAGGCTTGTGTATATAGATTTATGGTATACAAGTGTCTTTGTACAGAAATGAAGTAAAATAACTATGTATAGTTGAAAGAAAGAAGAAAAATCTTTGAAAAAAAAAGGCAACAAAGTAGGGGGGTATCAACGTCCATCGTGGCTTCAAAACATGAAGATAAAAACAAAACTTCAAAACATGGTATTGGTGGGGTATCTGGGTTTGGTTTGGTCATGGACATATAATATGTATCAACTAAGATTCGTTAAAAAGAAATGGGTATAGATATATCAGCGATAAATAAACAATCTTTAGGGATCTGAATGTTAAACGCTTTAAGCGCTGCGGCAGATGCCAAAGAGGTCGCACCACCAATCTGGAATGGATGGAGTCGGAGTTGGGCTCTTGGTAGTAGTGGTCTTGGTGCTGGTCTTGGTGGTAGTAGTCTTGGTGGTGGTTGGGGCACTGGTGACAACTGGGGTGGTGGAGGACTTGGTGGTGGTGGACACGGTGGTGGTGGTAACAGCGATGGTGGAAGACCTGGTGACAGTTGGCTCTGGCTCCGGACCGGGTTCGCCAGCGTATTGAGCACGGTATTGATCCCAGAAGTCGAAGACACGCTTGGTCTGGCCTGGGGTAAATTCGTACATGCATTCGTCGTAGCTGTAATCCATGAAGTTGTGGATTGGGTCAAGACCAGGGTATTGGACACCAGTGCAAGTGTCAGGATTTGTGCTTGGACATCCATTGGTTGGAGTTCTTTGGGCTGGGGTGTCATCGACGGAGTCACCGCCGGCGCAGCCACCTTGGAAGGTATGGAAGAGACCGAGCCAGTGGCCGATTTCGTGGGTGGCGGTTTTACCTTGCTGGTAGTTGGTGGTACCGCCGTTAGGGACGGAGCCGGTGAGGACCTGGCAGCCGTCCAAGACGAAGGTGCGATCGCCTGGGGTGACGTTTTCTGGGAACACGCAGATTCCGAGAAGACCGTCGCCGAGTGGGCGGTAGTAGACGTTGAGGGCGGCGTAAGAACCCTTGCGGAGGGCTTTCTTCATGGTGTATTCGACGTCCTTGGAGTCGTTGTCGACGCTGAAGGTGGCCCATTCCTTGTTGACGGTGTAGGTTGTATCCTTGAGGGTGAAGCTGATACCGGTGTCTTTGAAGTCACGGTTGAGGGCATCGAACTATGGAAGAATATTCTGTTAGTTAAATTCAATTTCTTGAAGCAGGCGTGTTTATTATATTCGATATATCCCCTTACCTGAGCGGTAACCTTGTCCTTTGGAAGATATCCACCCTTCTCGGTGGTGTCGGAGGCGATGATGTGGAAGTAGGTATCAATGACCAAGGTTCGAGCAGCGACTTCCTGGATGGTGCGAGCATCGGCGATCTTGTCTTGTCTGTCGAAGTATCTAGCCGCCATTTGGACGGATGCTGGGACGAATTCGTTACCGCATCGTCGGGCGTCGACAACGAGCGCCAAAAGTGGTAAGGCTGTAATAAAAGACCGCATTGTGAAGATCTTTTGTATACGTGTGTTTGAAGACTTTGAGGATTGTTTATAAACCAGAAATCTGTAAGAGGGATTGCTAAAGATGATTGCTAGATTATATCTCGAGATCTTCTCAGGTCTGGGAGCTGGATTGCTGCTGAATAGAAGTTTCGTCTTGGAGGTGAGATCGAGGGGATTTTATACTTCATGGACACCTTCGAAAAGTGATCATAAGATCTAGTGTGTAGGGTAGAATAGTAGTGTTGTTTCGTTGAATCATGTTTCCCCACTTTCCCTTCCCTAAAACATGTAAACCCATGCATTGACGGAATCCATTATCGTCCGGTTTGGGCACCATACTCTAAAGGTCGTTTGCCTACGAAGATGCGATCTCGTTAGAAATCACCATCTCGAAAAGAAGCAAATGTCTTTTTTAGGAGGGGGAGGAGGTGGTGGAAACGGTGGATACTACTTCAACATTTCCCAGCCGCGGGTTATCAATAATATGATCCCTGATCATGTGGGTCATCTGCATACTGCAGCTAGCTACAATATGCCTTTGCGCCTTTTAAAATTCAGTGTGGAGAGTGCGTGGGCATCTGCGGGTGCGACGCCAAATAAAAGGCACTAGTACTAGTGGGACCCAATTGACAACCACATTCCCGGTCGAAGTGAATATGCAAGGTTACAACTTATAGAAGGTTCGACACATTGATGGAAACTTTTTTGAACTCATCTATATGTCTGACTATACTTTGTCTTTGCGTGCGAGCCATGAGTGAATGCGCAGTAGAGAAGCAGGCAGCTGCAGTTTGAGTTAACGGACATGACACACAACCGCAATCGTATTTGTGGTCTTTTCTCCATTTTCGAATCATCTCTTTTCGTCGAAAAAAGAAGAGAGCACACGTCGTGCGATTGGCAATTTCCTAACTTTCGGTTCTAGCTTGTCAGAAGGATATCGGCTATCTCCTTCTAGCGGTATGCCGGCCCTGCGATGTGACAATGCAATGCATCAAGACATATAGACTGGCCATGGTTCAGTTTGCCATCAAGCGAGCGTTGAGAACTATCCAAGATGCAAACCAATCGATTGGCGTAACGAGGCCATTGACCTTATCTACTCAGTTCCGTTATTAGTTATGTAAAAGATGGCCGAAAAGGCGGCACGGCGACGCCATCTAGGCCACCATGGATAAGATATCGTAGAATCCAACGTGGATTAGGAAAGTGGTCTCCGGATGGCAAGTGCGTGGCAAGTCTTAGGTTCTTGTGTTGTCTGTCTTATATATTGGATGGAGGCCCAAAATGGTCGAACGTCCACCATGGAATGTTTCATGCTTCATGCTTCTACCGCATATCTACTATCAACAAAAGGAACTGACAATCACACCTCGTTTGCCGCTCTCCCGCTCGATTCAGCAGGGTTTGATATACGGATCTTGTACCTACCGCAAAGATATAAGATCTGACAGCGATTCCCAGTTCGACGATGTTTGGCAGTTTCTGGATTTGGGATAAAAAACGGGTTTGCGTGATGCTCTGCCTGAAATGCCAAGCGGAATCCTCAACATGGCTCTGGTCCCTGATCCATGGCCGGGTTTGGCTGCATGGGGGAACCGGGCTGGGCTGTTGATTGGGCTGTTTGGACGAAACAAGCTTTAGGCTTTCCCCATCCTTGCATGCAAGGGAGATTTCGATTGTTCTTCCTCATCATGTGGAAGTATGTGTTAGGCGGGGTTGGCTCTTGGAATAAATCCTCAAAAACATTGGATCCAATGGGGCGAACGGGAGGACCCTTCGATCTGCTTGCAAGTGGCACACGGTGCCTTTAGATTACATCCGTGGAGCCTTACGATTGTAAAGTCCTCTTGAAGAATTGATCTTCAGTTTCTGAGATATTGATTATGATCTTTTGGCGAATCATTTCCCTCGTTTGCGAGTTTGATGCGAAACTAGCCGTGGATTGGATGCGCTTGGCGGCTCTTAAGATCTTTGGCAAAGCTAGACTCTGTGGAATTGGTTATGAAGATAGTATCGGTCCGATTACACGAATATCAGTAAGCGGTAACATTCATTCCGATATTTCAACAGTCACACGCTCATAAACGTCCAGGCTGTGCATTAGACAGCCCACTAAGAGTAAGAAAACCCGAGATTTCTCTTTCTTGTCGCAAAATGATCCCCGTTTTTCCTATTAACCTTTTTAGTCACCATTCGTTACTTGTAAAAAATTACGGGTTAGTTGAGCAGTTTCCCGTTTTTTAATGAGGCCATTTGAGATATCTTCTGGCCATACCTAGAATATTGCTTTTAATGTATATAGAGTTTTGTGAGCTCACATTACACATATAGCTGTGATTTAGCTAATCGATTTGTCCGATCCGTAGAGTCAAGGGAGGTATGCAGGTATTGTGACGAGGGTCCTGACGTCCAGACAAAGTCAATCCATCGTGGTATTAATCGGCCGATCTACCGTTCTGGGTGATATTGATTAAAAGACTAACTAAATAGAGACGTATATCGCCAAGACTGGAGTTCATATTACGCTGTGCTGTTAACGGCAATGATTGGATTCTAATGAGCTCTGATCCCCGGCCTCGACACGTTGATGCCACGGAGACACGGGTAAGCTATGCGCCTACGAATATTTTAAGAGCTCTTCTCATAATTATCCGCTTAATCATTGTCTGCTGCACGGCTATACGGAATAATTAGATATTCTACATATCGCTTAAAACATTTTACTTCATTAAGTTAGAGATTTGGATGTCTATCAAGTCCCTCAAATATTTTAAAACTCGGCTTACACGATCGGAGAGGAATATGTATAAGACCTTGCATATTAATATAAAACACAGTCTTTGTATTAGACTCGAGGCTACCTTTGTATTTATCTACAGTACATAGATGCAATGTACTTGGAGATCATGGGAATTAATGTCTCAAAGATAGGGATGATCCTTCATGCATACTTAGGTATCCCGCGGATCTGAATTAACAAGCTGCATAGTATATGTATACTCCTCTTCTTTAGCCTCCCCCTCCTCATGGCGTTACACCTTGTAGATATAAATTTATAGTAG
Organism: Arthrobotrys flagrans; assembly: GCF_004000055.1. Classification (NCBI taxonomy): domain Eukaryota; kingdom Fungi; phylum Ascomycota; class Orbiliomycetes; order Orbiliales; family Orbiliaceae; genus Arthrobotrys; species Arthrobotrys flagrans. Next base: position 6,075,819 of record NW_027137556.1, read on the forward strand.
CCTGACGGAAGAGGCTGACTACTAAACTTGCTACAGCTACCGTATTAGGACTCTATATCAATGCACATGCACAGTATAGCGGGTACGCGAGCAATGGCGTTATGGTAGTAATAAATACCACATCGTTTAGGCCGTAGGTGTCCTAATCTGTACGACGAGGGACTAATTACGATACTCGGATTAGAGTTATATGCCTAGACGCCTCTGTGGCTTTATTTAGCTGTGGAAAACTATATACTAGCCGAATATATTTCGCCAAGGGATTCAGGGTTGCCGCTGATCATCAGTATCACGCCAGCTTAGTTCTCCTTCACTAGCAGCTGATTCTCAGGATCGGGTCGACTCTTTTTGATAGTCAGCTTGAGGGGGGCTCTAGCGACTACCACTATTCGTAGAGATTCCCCAATAGGCCCACGTAATAACTGAATTTCGGAATATCCCGTCATCCCATTTATGTATTATCAAATAACTTATCAATATCCAAATTAAATATATGTATATGTACATACATACAACTTAGGAAAGCCAACGCCTATCCTATCCGTGGATTCATATCCTTTGCTAACATCGTCAACAACCCAAAGGTCGCATATACACCCCCACCCATAAACCCACAGACATACGCCCAATCCGTCCTTCCAACTCCTACTAGCAAACCGGCAACAACGACAGTACTAACAATCACCGGCATCATAACATCATGGAATCCAATAAGCTTCCTCCTAGTTTTGTCTAATATCTCATACTCCTTTTGTAGTGCTGCTGCCATACTTTCTTTGCTGAAGTTTTCCTTTACTCTCGACTTTGCGCGTTCACCGAGTGCAGTACGTTCGTCGTTGGTAATTTTGAAGAGAGCTATGTCGAAGATTTGAGTCCATTCGGTTGGCTCTGGCGGGCGGAGCCAGCCTGTTTCGCCATCATCCAGAACCGTCTCGAGTGGACCACCTGTATTTGTAGCCAAAACTGGCGTCTAAATAGATTTCCAATTAGTAGTGATAACTTTAATATGGCAATGTTAAGGAGTAACACACCCCAGCCAGCATTGCCTCTAAGGGAACTATTCCAAAATGTTCATTTTCTGGTGTGTATGCGAGGATACTCGCAGTCCGTAGCAAGAAGTTTTTCAATGAAGATGGGACCGACGGCAGAAAAAGAATATCGATATCCGATGGGATAGTTAAGGAAGAAATATAGTTTCTGCATGTTGCGTGTCGTAGATTTAACGAGTCACAAAGCTCTTCGAGTTCGCTATGGTACTCTACGTTTTCTGCGACTCTATTGTCGTAGCCACCTGGAAGAAAAATTTTAGTATCCAGGAAATAAAGATGTAGTCCCAAACACAAAAATGAAGGGCAATACCATACCTGCAACAATCAACCTTGCCTTTTTCCGCTGCTCCTCTGTTAATCCCGCGAATGCGTTTATGACCAGTCCAATATTCTTTTTCCTCTCGAACCGATTAATTGATAAAATAATCTTTCGATCGCCGCCTTTTAGAAATGGATACTTTTCTCCTTCAAGTTTCGTGTGGCCCCTTTCGTCTTCGTTAACATCTACGCAAGGGTATACCACCCTTGGGATAACATTAATCCTCGGAAAGGCTTCCTTAAACACACTAGCCGTAAATTTACTATTAACCACAATCCCATCGGCCAAGCCGGTCGTGTATCCTTCAATCCAATCAAAGGGTATGCGGTATATCGATTTGATAATCGACTTTCTCGATGCAAGGAGTTTATCTGGGAAGTGACAGTAGAACAGCGTTCTAGATCCCTGGAGGAAATATCGGAGGATCGGAACACAGACGGATAGTTGGTCGACAAAGAAGAAGTCCGTGGCCGATGCACGGTCAGGATCTTCGAGGAGGAAGTACGTAATCAAATCAAGTTGTCGAACTATAGCGCATAGAATGGAAAAGCGGCCAAGTATCGAAGTTGGAAAACGATTTCCTCGGACGACGACCTTCAGAGTGCCTATGGGTAACGTGATGGGTAAATTTAGTATTTCGGTGAAAACACAGTCTTTTGTGAAGAAAGATGATACGAACCATCTCGACATTCATCGAAGCAATGTGCAGGATCGCAGTGCGAGGTCCATATCTGTACTGTGTGACCTAGGTTCTGAAGTCCGACCGCCGCGTCCACCACTAGGCGCTCTGCTCCTCCGATCCCGAGATCCGGATGAATAAACACGATGATCTTCTCTTCATCCATCTGATACTAATCCGGTGTGGGGTAAACCCGTTCACCATGTAAGCTTTTGCAATCGAAGTATTCGCGGTGTCGCGCGCAGGGTTGGTGGGTTTGAACACTACATTTGGCTGACATTGGAAACAAGCGTGAGGTCATGTCTGGGAAAGCTCCGACAGGCCGATGTCCAACACAACGTGGCCAACTGAGCGACTATAAATCTTTGGGTTTACGGATTTCAGCTGTATTCGGAATTGAATTGATTATGGAGGTCACTTTGGATGCATCTTTTGGAGATATTTTATGAAGCCAAGATGGCCATAACGTGAAGCGCACCCTTTTTTCGAAAAATTTAGCATCGAGAGGCGGCCGTTTGTCAGCAAACCCGAAATCTACATATAACGGGGTTGAAATGCACCGACATCACCGACATATATTTCGAGTTAGACCAGGTTTGGAGCCAGTCACTTTTGCAAACTTAAGGTACCCCAAATTGCAAACTGGCCGAGAAACGAACATCGTCAGGTTCACTCATTGAGACAATTACAATATATGCCGTGTCTTTCTCAGAGTAAGGATTATCATCAAAAGTCACATATCAGAAATATTAATATTTAAAGGCTTCCAGTCTCCAACTGTGCCCAATATGATAAAACGCCAGCTCATATCAAAAACGAGAGCAATTTCGAGAATATCAGTATTTCAGTGTAACCTTCAGTATCAAAGTCGTTTTTATTCCAAAATGGCAATCCCGGACACAGCAATTCCAATTTTTACGGCAGGTAGATCGGCCGAAGTGGGGAAAGCCGTCAAAGAACGTCTTCTTCCTGAATATGATGGTATGTCGATTCTATATCATTTATACGAATGAAATGCATATATCCTAAAACCCTACTCGCAGTTATTCATCTCTCCCTTTCCATTGAATCCGTGAAGGAAGACCTTCCCCGTATCCTTCACGGCGAACACGTTGTGCCCTCCTCTGGCCTCGGTTCCAATTTAGACCGTCCGGCGGACGCCCAAAAGCTTCCAAAACTCCTAGTTGTTGGAGGTGGCTTTTCAGCAGAGGAATATGAGGACATGAAGAAGTCAATTGATTTAACAGCCGGTGGAAAACTTACGGGTGGCAAGATCCCCGTGTGGGTGAAGAGAAACGTGGGAGAAGGCACACCAAAAGGACCAGACGGGAAACCAATTGATATCAAGCTACCGTCCGGCAAGTTTTCACCGGCATTCGTTAACATAATTATCGCCAATGTGAAAGCGAAGTTGGACGAAGCAGCACGGGAGAGTGGGTTAATTTAACAAACTTCCAGCTTATGTGGTCGAGTAGATGCCACAAGGGGTTCCGGGGGAGGAGCATGTAACTTAACGCCTGTATATTTTAGTGACGTTCAGAAGGATATGCACTTTTGATCAGTGGAATTAAGTGGACTATGTTCATTACACTGCATCTAGCTACGATGCCAACATTGCACTATCACTGCGTCGGCAGATGTTGCTTTTTTTGTGCCACTGCGATAACACATGTACAAAATTGTCGTGTAACACCAACTCGTACCTTCACAAAGACGCCCAATTAAGGAGGATCGGCTATTATCCTGCTGAATTTTAGTGCACCCACGACCGCAAGTCCGCAAGCTCTCTCAGCTTGTGTCTCCACAAAAAAAGAGATCCAAATCTCCTAGTGAGCTATAATGCATTGAATTAATATCATGAGTGAAAAAAGGTTGAGTTGAATACAAAACAAGGATGTATCTAGTGCAAGTCTCGAAAACGCTAAAGTGTGACCAACGCACTGATACCAGTACGGCGAAATCCTACGCTCGGGTCCAATCTACATTTCCAATCATACTCGCAATGGAGATATCGGCCGAGCATTCTTCCCCGGTCATTGCAATAGTATGCCTATATATACAGTAAAGAAACAAGTAGATTAAGAAAATATTGACAAAAGAAAGAAGTAAAGAAAATTGCAGGGAAATCATACGTATAATGAATCGTAAGAAACGTTAGGGAAAAAAAGAAATAAGATATCCCAAGCCAACTCCAGTAATCAGTTACATTAACGGTAACCTATCGAACGAGCACGTAGACTCCAGTCAACCCCGCAGAGAGATTAGACAGACATAAACACCATATATATGCCAGAAGAAGGATTCTAGAATCCTTGATTTATTCTTTTCTTCCTTCCAAAATTTAAGGAGGTGTTTTAAAAATTGCCGAGTAACATTCAGCAGATATCCAAGTTAGTGGGTTTTAAACTCAAACTCAATTTCACCGTGGCTAGCTTAGTTTCGCAATCTTAATTTGAAGATGGCCGCTGCCTTTCTCCTTCTCCTAATAAGTTGTTGATGGACATTATTTCCGCAATCCTATCACCAGTAGGAGTCGCTCTGGAAGTAGGTGGCGAAGCCGGGGGGCTAGACATTGCTAGTGACATATATGACGGCGTTGGAGATGCAGGTGTAGTTGCCTGGTTTAAGGGCGGTGGGTACATTCCGGCTGATGACGAATAAGGAGGAATTGCGCCGGGTGAATATGAAGATGATGGATGAGGAGCTGGAGCAAGTGGCCGATACGTCCTTGATGCTTGCGACATATCCCCTCGCCGTGATGGTTCCGCGGTATAATACGGCGTCGTTGGTGTCAATGGAGATGATGCTGGTGAATAATATTGTGAGTGTGGCGAGTAAGTGTGTAAACTCGCTCTTCGTTGTAGGCCGTGCTCCGGGTGTCCCCTATGTGGATGGTAAGGATTGTCGGACATCGACGAAGACGACGATGATTGATAGGGATTAGGGTACTCGAAGCTCATTCTATTATTTGGAGTCTCCGGTCGGGATGATCTGCCTGAGTTCGGAGCAGCGGCAATACATGGTAACCCTTTCTCCGAACACCTATTGCATGACTGGCCTGGTTGTCTCTCGTAAGGTAGACACTATAAGAATGTATGTTAGAACATATGCTTCACAACTCAAAAAAGAAAAAAGCATTTGAACATACGACTTTATGATCCTTCCTACACTGTGTACATCTCGGTTGTTTCTTAAAAACTGGCTGCGGGATACCACCATAACTGTCGGCAGGAACACAGTCATATTTGTAGTGCTGGCATCGTTCACAACTTGTCTCGTCCTCTATCTTCCGAACACACTAGACCATTAAAAAGCAAACCATCAGCTTCTATGCACATTCTAGAGCATGTTCCATGCAGCACGCTTGATATTGAGTTCCTTGGCGGGCAAGCAAAATGGATATCCTTGCTCGTGGCCAGAACGAGATCCACAAAGATCTAGAACATTTTGCATACCTTTTTCTTATCCTTCCTGCAGTGAAAGCAGATATTCTTGTCTTCGACACCTCTCGTCATTCTGCTAACACCTGTAAATTTTAAATCCCGGGTTTTCTTTTCTTTTCTTTTTTTTTTTTTCCAAGAGCAAAAATATATATTAAAATATCGTAATCTAGGTTTTTAATCTCGCACGAGCAATTCGCAAAATCCGCATTAATAGCGATCGTCGAACACCTTCAGAATTCAAAGCAAACACGGTAGCCGGGATATCGAATCTGGCAACGATCAGAGGGTTTTCGAGTATGGTTTCTATTTTGCTTGACCCTCGCTACTTTTTCGCGGGTTTGGTTCCGAAGCGCGATTTTTTTGAGGGGGAACTTCCCAGCAAACTGGACCCTTCCGGTTTGCTCGTTAGCCTGGTTTTTGGGACGCTGTTTGAGTGTGTGTGACGGTTTCTGTTAAGGGCTTGGCAACTCAACCCGGAACCTGGCTGGCGTGATTTCCAAATGGGCCAAAGCTGCAGCTGGGGCTGAGAAAAAATAGTAACGGCTAGAAGGGTAAAGCTGGGGAAAAGGTATTTCGGTGGCAGGCCCACAGGTCCTTCGGTGGTGGACTAGATTTTCATGGACAGGTCGGCTGTGGAAGTTGTAGGCCTATCTAACTATCCGACCCCAAGAATTAGGAATTATAGGATCGATGTAATAATCTGACCCGATCGGACACTCCGGATCGCTATCAGTCGTGCTTATCGTGCGTTCTGATTCGACTTTTTATGTTCTTCTATCATAGACCAGTTATCGACTCTGTTGCGTTCCGCAGGCAGGTACTCTGTCAAACTTCGGAGGCCAAGTCGGAAAGAAACGTCTTATGAGAATATCAGAGAAACGGGTTGGTGTCTTTGGTGGGAGTAGTTTCGCTTTTTAAACCAAGCCGGCGGCTGACTTTACCCTAGTAGCCAAGGTATGTAAAGGAAGACGTTCGAGAGAACTCTGCTGTCCTTTGTACTCTTTTTTTCAGATCCAGTTCGTTAAGGCTGAATAAGATTGTGGACGATGAAAAGCCACAGCTGCGACTGCGTCTCAAATTTCCAGTCGGTACTCTGCTAGCCGTCCCTTTCTAAGTCCTTCGGTCGATTTCCCTGCGAGAATGGGGAAGACTTAGCGAGAATGGGTCCCTTTTTGTACTGACCACCTGGGACTTAGTTGGCTCTAACAGTTCGCCCGCTCCCTAGACTCCTGGGAACTATATTATAGATTTGTGGGGTTTTCCGGATAGGGTGGAAGCTCTCTAGATTACTGATATCTTTTCGACTTTTATGTTGAAGCTGAAACTGTCGCGTGTGGTTTATCCCTTAAGCTTACTAAAGGCAAGCAGGTGGTTTTTGCTATAGTAGTGCGGTGCGGCAGGTGGTATTATGAGCTACAGAGTTCGAATGAGCATGTCGGCAGGCTGGTCCGTTAGAAATGAGATCATTACTTTTGTGGAACCATAGCCTTCTTAAGTATTGAAGAGAGATGATCATTCATATATGCTCTAGCAAAATAATCCGAATACGCTAGCAAGGAAGATGGGAGAGATTCAAAATAGGATGGTCGACTGCATCGGCATCCGCTAAAGCAACAACGATACTACCTTGTATAAGCTTAAGGGAAACATTAAGCAAGCCTGAGTTGGAAATTGATGGTAACACATAGCAATCCCTCCATTTTTGCATGGCGCCATCACGACCTATCGAATATTAACCGGGAAGGGTGATGGCTGCAACATGCGAATGTAGGACTGGCCAGCCACTCAATCGGGTCGCTGGAGGGCAGCATTTTAAGCGAGGCTGCATTTGCTTACGCTCCAATTCAAACAGCGCATTTGGACCCAAGACTAACTGAGATCGGAACTCAACTGCGACGTATGGCCATGGGGGATGAGGGGCGCGAATGCGAATGAGACAGACTAAGCGACGGCCATCACACGATCCGGTGCCTTCTGGACTAAGAACCAGAGCCATGCACCATGCAGACCATCTAGTGCTAACTAGCTAAGTCGGTATGTCCTAGTTGGTTACAAAGCTGCAGAGCGAGCTTATACGTCAAACGACAAAGTTTCTACCTAAACGCCGTCGAAAAGTTCTTTCCTACACCCGAAGCCAAGCTCATGTTCGTCATCGGGCATTGCGGCGTGCAGCTTTCAATCGCCAAATATATCCTCGTATCTGATATTAGCCCCGCCGTCCAAACGTAACATACGCCGAACTCCGTCAATACAGAAGATCTCATTCTAATCCCCCCAAACACTACGCCCGATGCGAGCTATTTCAGCTAACGCCGGACGCCGCCTAGCTGACTCCTATACGAAATGTCTCAATTTATCAATATTTTGTCTCAGAATTTAAACAGCAAGTTCCTAGCTCGCCAAGTTCCGAATGGCGTTTATGTAACTCGACTACTGTGCAATGTGATACATTCATTCTCATTGACTCTTTGAAAGCTAGGTTCGTTAACTCGGATGGTCCGACTTGCCAGGGACCTGGTTCAACGTTTTTTTATTTATCAATTTCAACTTTCCGAGACCTTGTGGACATCAACTGATTCATTTGTTGTTTTTCGAGGCATACCACATGGCTATCTGCGCGAAATCGTGCAGGAACCAACATTTTTCCACGTGCAAGTTCCTCTTTGTTTTCAGAGAGGAAAACGGACATCTCTGTTCCTGAAAATCGACGTTCCAAAGACATGGAAGAGGCAAATGCATTAATTCAGCGGGATGCCGATAACCTTATTTCACGCTAGGAGACCCCGGACAGGATTTGAGTTTAATATCGAATTTAATTAAGTTCCCACATATAGCGATAGCAATTGTTTTCGAATTCGATTCTATATTTATACCCGCCAGCTAATTAGTGGCTTTTGAATTTTTCACAACTCTGGTATCAGACCACTCGAGATCTAGCTGTGATGTTCTTTCTCCTTTGTCAAGCGGAGCCGGTGCGTATCCGATCAGCACGGGCAATTTAATGCTTGGAAACTCCGAAAACCAAGGCCTTTCACCTTTGTCCGTAACCGGCCCAGAAGAGGCAGTCACCAAGAGAAACCAATGAAGTTGTTCATAGCGAGCGGGAAACGATCGTTGCCATTGGTCTGGCTGCCGCGGCCTTAAGGAATAAGTATTTGACAAGTTGATGCAGTCTGAGCTTCATTCAGCTTGACAACGGGGTTCGCCAAGCTCCGAATTGCGAATTTGCTTCTTATGGGTGATTTGCTAGTTCAATTGGTCGGAAATGCGTTTTCCGAGGGTGTAGTTTTAGGGGCTATGACTGTTGAAATCTGGCGATATCTACTCTGTAAAAGAGCAAAAATTTTCGCAGGCGGTGTACAAAAATTTTTCCCCTAATGCAAGCCAAAGAAAAACAGAAAAAAAAGATCGATCTGGGAAGCAGATTCCTTAATACACCGCAGCTATTGCATTTTCTCTTTGGCGAGACACGCCTCCAAAGGGGGAAATTTTGCATGGTGCCAACAGCTTTTTTTTTTGCCTTGCAGCAGCTAAGAGGCTAACTAAATGCGCGATATGCAGGTTCGCCACGTAGTTTCAGCCACCAAGCCATACTTCTTTGTTCAAGATTGACACGAGCCTAAGGACTGGAGAGAAAGCCGTCGGACTTGTCCCATATGAGCAAAATCTAGTGGCATGGCAGGCCGCTATGTCTACCGACAGATCCCTTTATGCAATCTTAATATCAGCTTGTAATTAAGACCGAGTCGTTTACGAGATCAAACATGTCCAATTGCGTTCGCCTGCATCTATCAATTGAAAATCCACTACCAAATGCAGGCAGAGGTAAGAACAGGACCCGAACTCCAGATTATATTATACTAATAATAGGATTGATAATAACTAGCTCGCCAATAGTCATAAGCAGGGGAGACTAGGTATAGTTAGTTGCTTTCCACTAGATCTGGTCTATAACCGAGATAACTGCTCATACTCCTGGCTTCGTTAGTCCATATCGAGTTGCTTCAGGTATCGATCCGGTGTAGCTTCTGGATCGTGGCTGCACAGTCCGCAAAATTACGAAGCCTAGTAAGAATTGCTTTGTCGAGCCACGCCACATTCAAACGCAATAATTTAACTTTCAAGGTACCTATTAATTACTACTATTATTCCGTACTAGGCTTAAGTCTAGAGTGCTAAGCCATAGGTTGTAAGTACTATATACAATTGTAAAGTAAATCGATCCTCTCAAGTTACATCAAGAAGGTAAAATATAGTCTCTATACTACGTTCGCGTTCTACATACATTTTGGTAGCAAAGGCGATGCAGGAGGCTCTGGCTTATATTACATATTTTGTATATTCTACATTCGAATTGTAGTGGAGTTCTATATTTTAGTTCACCTCTACAATCATCTCGAAATCTAGTTTGACCACAAAACCAATTTTATTCGAGACTTCATCATCTCAATCCAGTAAAAGATGTCCCAGACCTATATGTCCACTGGTTTCTCCAATAACCTTCCGCAGCTTTAAAATTAAGTTGCAGATCTTGAGCTAACAAACGCGGAATTGCCGGTTTAGATAGAGTCATTGTCATCAATAACATGAGTAGGACCAATCTATCTCTCATACCCAAGGGTTACAAAAGCATTCAGTTTCCAGACGGCTCGACCAAGTATAATGTAGATGGTATTTTGCTGGATACCATGATTGAGTTCGATGACATAGGGCGGGTGATGTGTTGAGATTGAGATTAAGGAATCACAGCAGAATTTCCAAAGCTTGTACAAGAATGGCATAGAAGCGTCTAATCGGAGCGAGGTCAATGATGACGATAATATGAAGGACTACATCAAACCCTTTAAGGCTGGCTCTACATATATCGTTGTTGTCAATCCATTCATGGGACACAGCGTCGACGGTCAAACCGACGTCGTTGAAGCGATGTAATATTATAATGTACAAAAGAGTGGTGCTCGTACAGTAGTTTCTATTGCAATGGCACTTCCAATCTTTTGGAAACCAACTATTGAAACAATTATATATCTGTCTTTGCAAATTTTAATCTACATGCATTTTCATTCTATTTTTCTTGGGTCTCACTCCACTCAGATAGTATACACATCCAAACCCTGGCGGAATGACATCAAAACCCCGAGTAGCTGGTTACCAGTTAGCAGTACCTATATCTCATGGAACAGACTGGGTGACTGATAATTAATTAATTTTAAGTAATTGTGGAACGGAGCCTTTCCCGTTGACGACTAAGCAGGATTGAAGATATCCGAATGCGAGCCTTATACAGGGAATCAAACCTCATGGGTACAAGCTCGCTGATGGCTATCACTTCCTAAAATCGTATTTGTGATAATTGTGCGTAAAGGTGATCGGGACTATAGGTGATGCATATATTATGCACTATTCCACCACCGCACACAGGTTCGGGTTAGGGTTCATGCAGGCTTGTGGTTGCATCTGAGCTGCGACCTGTTGCAATTTACCTATCAACACATCATGGACCGGTTCCTTGGGTAGTTCCTTTGAAACCAATCCTTTTCGATTCTTCGCGTATTTTCCCCTTGATCCACTTCGTAAAAATTTATCTACCTAGCCACCGTCGCCTTCGGACCCGACCCGGCCTTCTTCAGGTGGCTGATATAACCCTGGCCCTTTCTGGCACAGCACCCTCGAGTTCCTCGTCATGGGCTATAGCATAGTTGATTTTACCAGATAGTTTCCCCCAAATGGTTCAGAAAATATCAGGTCCAACTTACGTAGTCCAAACCGATATCCAACAAGGCTAAGATTCGTCTGTTTTGCTCATGCCCGTGCATGCCTCTGCGAGCCTGTCCTCGAGTTCATTTATCAGCCCCAAGGCTATTCCTTTATCAACTCCTCGTTCGGTTTCCGTTCAGTCGTTTTCTTCCTTAGGTCCTTTTTATAATTTAGGGCCTTTGGCTTCTAGATCCTGAACTCTGGTTCCCTTCGATCGTATTGTCATTTACGAGTCTCTTTGCATTCCTGTCGTTGCTTGCAGCTGCCTTCTAAGGTTAGGGTATGAACAACAACCCAGTTGCAGTGGCTCGTGGCACTTGGCAGCTGGTACTGCAATTTTGTAGCTGTCCGATTGCGATCTCTAGCAGAATTCCCGCGACTGCGACTGGTGGAGCCTTCTCGCTTATTCTCCGGCTCCATGTTTCGAACAGCGACATCGTCACTTTTACTGTCCTCTGATAGCACATCTTGTAAAGATACTAGCATCATTTCGACCACAGATCTTCTAGGTGCTCTGTTGTAGTAAGCTCTTAACACACACGTGGTCTAAATTATTTTAAGATGTCGTTATCATCAGGCCAATCACTGATTCCCGATAGCCCTCTCAACCGCTACTTTGCTAATAAAATTCAGCTCAAAAATTCACAATTCTACACATGTCCCGCGGCGTTTACACTAATGCAAGATTACTCAACAGCTCTGATTGGATATAAGTCTTGTCTTTGTTTTCGGGTGATAAGGCCCAAGGTCTCTAAACAGCAGGAAGAAGCGGTAGAGTTGCAAGCATATCAAAAACGCTTCTGTAGTATCAGTGACGCTTAACCACTCGAAGTTCGGAGTGGCTGTACGGTATGCATAGTATCGCAGCCTTCTCTTCATCTTTCTCAACGTGGGTATGAAATGTGGCAGCTGTGAGCTGGCTTGTGGAACGATGTGACAGTGGATTTCCTGTTGCATCCTTGGACAGGTCAGCCGCAGCGGATTATTGGGTTAATTCCAATCCCACCCTGAACTTTTTTCAGTGTGGGGCGCTGGACGTCGGTGCCAGCTCGTTTCTACTTTGCTCGCTTGGCTTGACTAATGTTTGATTGGAGCCTCATTCAATAGTTGAGAGTCTCGTTTAGTGCCTGCATTGTCTGGCTTGCATTCATTCTATGACTCTTTCTGGGAGAGGGTTGCGATATATTTTTGGACTGTCTTTCAGGCGTCCTCGTTGATAACCCTTCGGGGCCCTTCTCGGGCGTGTTTTTGAATATACCTCTGTAGGTTGTCTTGGAAGTTGTCTTAGAAGTCGCCTTAGAGGCCTTGGAAATGAGAGCTTGAGAGGGGGATCTCCCCACCTTCATGAACTTCAGCCGTCGATTTAATTGCCGTCGACTTCGGCAAGCTGTGCGGTATTGTGCTCGGTGTTCGGAGTTCTATACAGCCGTGAAGTAAATTTTCTGACGTTTAAATTATAAGTTATATGGGCGTAGATTATCAATACGGAGTCCTTGTGGGTGTGAATATCTTCAGGATCCTTTTATAAAAAAAGTTGAGAATGGGTGGAGATATGTATATACCGTTAAGTTGTCAGAATGGACATACAACCCCTCAATCGACCAGGTCTGGGTACGAGACAACCTCTTAATGTCTTAGGTTCGTATCATTCCTTTTTTAAGAACTACTTTGCTGGGCTTGCATTTGAGATTATTTGAACTGGATACAATGTGAAAATTATGACGTTACTAGATCTGAATATCTTCGGATTATCCTAAAAGGTATTTAATACTATACTGTGCCAGCAATGCTAACTATAAAAACTCCAATACATCCCGTGGATCTAAATCAATATTTTCGTGATGCTAGATGCCCAGTAAGTCAATGAATATATTAATATCATATTTCGCAATTCAGGGCAGGTAAACTCTGAAACTCCTAAATATCTATGTACGTTTGGTCTCGTATACCAGCCTCCACAAAATATCCATGTACGATGGTTTGTACCATAATCATAATATCAAACCAAAAGATCAACCTTCCCTGCAAATTAATTAACTATTTTCTCATTCGGATTGTCTGCCTTAACCAAGCAAGTATTTTCAACCCATCTTGCAAGTTTTACGCATCCAACATCCACAATTCTCCAAAATATATCACTAACCCAAAACACCGTCGCAAAAACCAGGATTCCCCCTCCCAATACTCCACTAATATAACCAGCCTGTGTCGTTCGGCCAGTATAACCCCAAATCTTGATTACACTCCAATAACCCAGGCTACGACATACTGGTCCATGCACTAGATATAGCGCATATGAGATTTTCCCGAGATATTGAGCAAAGCCTGTCGTGAATGGCCTTTGCAAACTTTTAGGAGTCGATGAAGACAATGCGAAGACAATAATTATGGCGGCGACCGACGGCCAGAATCTCGCTTTCTCTGACACAGTTTTCGGGGTATAATATGTAATCGTCCTGTAGCCTGGAGTTTTTCCGGGCTCATGGGCTGGTTGAGATGCAAGATACAACCCTAGAAGTAAGATGGGAAACAATATATAGTTGTTTCCTTTTGTTTTATTTTCCGAGCGAATAATCGTGAGTTCGGCTAGGACTGATCCGGAAAGAAACAAGCACACGTCCCATCTACCGAGATAGAAGAGGCACGTGAAGGCTATAATACTCAAAGTCGTCAACCGGACCCAAGATTTTACTTTTGAAAGGCCTAGCAAGGATAAGAAGACAACCATGCTGCAACGAAACTCCACAGGTATAGTCCATAAATGCAGATCATATGTGATAAAGTACTCTTTCCAGATAAAAGGATTTGACATTCTTGCCCATGCCCAGAATGCGTCCTTCATCTGGCGGGAGAACCCCGTGAGAATTGGCGGATCCTGCTCTCGCCAGCCGAGAATTTCCTTCTTATGCCTGGCATGTTTCCATGCCCATGTAAATGCACCACATTGAATCAAAGCCGCAATGCTAAGAACACTGGCCAATGTCGGAAGAAAGAGTCGGATCGCCCGTCGAAATGTGGATGACGATAAGGTAGAAAGAAGCGAAGAGTATTCCCGACGACGGATTAGTGTTATCGACTTATACGAAAGAACGTAGCCAGAAATTACGAAGAATATTGATACCATAGAAGCACCGCACATGTAAAGACGAATTATGGGTAACTGGAGAGGGTTTATGTCGGTTGGTCGATACCTGAAGCCAGCTTCGAGGGTTGGGAAGTATCCATACACAAAGTGGTAAATAAAGACGATAAAAGCAGCTATGCCTCTAAGGCCATCAAGGTAAGCTGTAGAAGAGAGTGTGTGCGCTCGGCCAGAGCGTGATAGACTAGTATGATTTGCGGGCAGGATAGGTGTAGAAGCGGAGGGTTGGAGAAATGAAGGGACTATGAAATGAACACATGTTCGGAGGGAGTGCCTCGCGATTGTCGGCGCGATTGACAAAACACTCGAAGCTGATAATAGAGGTTTACTCTCAGACGCAGTCGTTGAGGTTATAGAAAGGGTGGAGTGCGATCTACTATGGTCCCCAGATATTGAACGTGACGTCGAGGGTCTAACGAATGTTGAAAGTGTTGACGGGTGCCATTTTGTGGTATCGTGGAGTGGCATCATAAGTTTCATAAACGAGTGGAGGTCGACAAGGGTCGCCAGCTGCTTCGTCGTGCGACCGCAAGCCCAAGTCACTGTCGAGAAGGCCTAAGCTTAATGAGAACAACGTCGCGGAAAACTTTTTCGAAAATCCAGCTAGGAGGCGGAAAACATAAGGAAATGGAAGGAAGTAGATTTTAAATTTTCGAAAGAATTAAGGTAACATCGGAGAGGAGTATTATAATTAGTCTCCTGAGAGACATTCCATTTTCACAAAATCGGCATAAAGACTTCGCCTGTGATCCGGGAATCTGAAACGGAAATAGTATGAAAACACTTGCAGGAAAAAATCGGCCGGGGAAAGACGGGGGGCTCAAGTGTCCTGGCTAGTAAGTACATTGCATACAAGGCGCACTAACTTTAATATATCTACAGTTTCTAGGTGTATGTAATTAAATGTATCTACAGTATGAGTTCTTGATAATGTTGAAAGTTTGTGGGAAGCCCTCCCAACGTGGTTAATAATAGAATCCAAACCCGAGATGATCGGTGGTTTGGGCACAATAAACCTATGCAATACCAGGACATATGCTGGTACCTGCCAAGCGGTCATGGCAAGATCTTGAGGGGGAATGCTTGACTCCCGTTCTCGACCTTCATTTTTTGAATTCAACAGAACAGCGAAATTTAGATTTCTGGCCAGGCTTGCAAGGGCAAGTTCTAGGAGTATTTTGTTTATTCTTCTCGCCCGAGAGGAAATAGTAGAGATAAGAGGACGATCACAGCATCGTGATGTTGATGGCAAAGAGTCCATATTTAGTAATTGTAGGAATTTCGAAAACGAGGGATTCCAACGGAAAGCCTCCGCTGAACCCTCCGTTGGGACTCATCCTCTGCCACTCCCGCTGAATAAGCCCAACTTTTCGATGCGCTTATTCATCAGCAGAGAAAACCTGTGGTCCGATAGAAAGCATGGGTAGAAAGGGGTGGAAAAACTTTTGTGACTACACAGATACAACACCAACAAAATCAACACACTCATTAAACAACATGAGGAAACTCAGTCTTTGAAATCTAATTAATTAGCGGTACACTCTATACATAGCTCTCACGGAACTAGTGGAAATTTATGACATAATTCCGACGCTCTGGGGCTAGATTACTTCTTGCTCAGGCGGCAGGGAAAATATATTCCAGGAATACGTATAGTTCAAAGAATGTAATATATCAAACTTAACGTTATGGGCTTAGGTTTAGACAGTGCATGTGCGTATATGCGGATCCTAGAACTAACCCTTAATATCACAGAGAAAACACCAGAGGTGCCGGACCACGGGGAACTCCATAGCTTGTTGATTTGTTCAAATTCTATAAATTCATAGCATTCTCCTTCATCAGATTCCCTTCATCATCCGTTCCCATAGGACTCCCAGGTTGTCTAACAGTTAATATATTAACCAATTTCACCCAAGATCTCAGGAATCACCATAACTTGTTTGAATCGAAGCCGCAGTACGTTTACTTAATTTGAGCAAAATCTCTTTGATCAATCCCAATATTAATCTCAGAACCAGTTTGCTGGGAAATATTTCTAACTCAAGACTTACTAATCCCCCAGAATACTAAAATGAAAGGAGTGAAAGTCGAACAAGTTAACGGCAACTATCAAGTCACCAGCGACCTCGAAAAGCCTATCCCAGACCCCAACCAGCTTCTAGTTAAGCCAATTTTCGGTGCAGTCAACCCAGTGTAAGGATCCATATCTTGATTACTACAATACCAGCATATAATTTGTATCTTATATTCTTTTTCTCGCAAAGCGATGAATTGATGAGAAACTCCGGTATCCTCATTACCAATTGGCCATGGACACCATGTTGCGACGTGGCAGGTGTCGTTGTCGAAATAGGCAGTGAAGTCACAAGGTTCAAAGTTGGAGACAAAGTCTTTGGCTGTCAGGGAGTAGGATTTCCAGGCTCCGGGGGGGCAGCGGAATACGTAAGCCCCCCAAACTCATGCAATATTATTACCCCAGTAATATTTTCCAATTGGTTAATAATTTTTTGCCACCGCAGTGTCTTTTCAGTGAAGACATAGCCTTCAAAAAGCCAGATCACATCTCGTTGGCAGAAGCTGCTACAATGGGGGTCGGAAACCAAGTTCGTATTCCCCGTCCAGATAAGTTTCTCTACTCATGATATAGTCCCATAATATCCAAAAACGCATTCATGCATATTATACCAAACACATATGTACATTGAGGATCTATCTCAACCCTTGACGCTTTGTTTCGACTTGCATGATCATCTGAGCTCTTTATTCCGTCTTTTCATATCCTAGCTAAGAGCACCCCTGTCGATAACCCTATAGACAGCAGCTCTTGGCTTGTGGAACGGGTTGGACATCGCTCTCCCAGACCCACAAAACCTCCCAGCTATCTCTGACGAATGGGTTCTAGTTCTTGGAGGTGGAGGTAGCGTTGGAGGGTATGCCGTCCAGGTAAGCATCGATCCTACCCGAACCCTGTTTGTTAGCTGATGGAAAGTGTATCCTCATTGGACTCTCTACATGTGGATATGCTTTCACTGTACTACATGGTTTTGCAGTTTGGTTTTTCAAATGAGGGCTTTCTTTGGTCGCAGTCATATAACATGACACAATACGCATATGGAAATTTCAATGAAGCTAATATATAGCTCAACCCTTTTAGCTCTCCAAGCTGTCTGGTTACAAGGTTATTGCCAGTGTGTCAGCTAGGTCAGTCGGTGTAAGTACCCCTCTCATGCTTCTCCTTTCGTGCATCCTTTTACACCACACAACTTGAGCCTATCACTTCCCATGCTCTGAAATTCTTCCCTCTTATGTTGAAACCCAAATGGCTGTTCTCTTGCAGTTCTTTAGTACTCGTACTAACCACCGGTCTAATCCAGGCTGCCGTCGCTCATGGTGCCGATGAGACCGTCGATTACAAAACACCTGTTGATGGACAGGTTGCTAAGATCAAAGAGATCACTAAAGGAAAGCTTCACCGAATCATCGACACAACCGCATTCAACGCAAATTTCGTTAAGAAAGTTCTCGAGGAGATCAAGGACGACGCTGGGGAAAAATACTTCGCCTCTGTCAATGACTGGTTAGTACTCTTATCAATGGAAATTACCACTTGAAAAAGCTTCACGTTTTATACCCTTTGCTTTGCTCATATCCCTCATCTTCTCCTCTTGCTTTGCTGACTCATACTAGGGAAGACTGTGGTATCCTCCCAGGTGATGCAAAATTCTATCCCATCTCCCTCGGACCTCTCGGTCGCCCTGAAGCAAAAGAAATCAACGAGGCCCTCTCCAAGTTCATCGCCGTCATTCAAGTACTCGTCGACGCTAGCAAAGTCAAACCGAGTGAATATAACCTAGTAGACGGGACCGGGTTTGAAAGCTTTATTGAAGCCGTCAAAGTCCAGAGCGGCGGATCGGCTAAGAAGGTTGTAGCTCAACTCCAAGAGGAGTAGGATATCTTGTTATGTCGAATGGACGTCGACGGTGTGGAAATTTGTTAATGCTTACCACGGGCTTAATGTTCTACGAAAGGTGTATGCCCTCTTCCTTTATGAAGAATCTCACCGGCTGTCTTAGGTCAACTTTGACCTTGGGTTTTCTGTCGAAGCGTAAAATGTTCAACACATTATACGTGTGTTATTTTTGTATCACAGCCCTAACTATAACTATCGCCCATTGAAGCCAGTGTTCGAGACTTTGTTACCAAATTTAAATGTTATCTAAATATAACACCTAGTTAAGGGAAATCATTTTCAAATGGAGCTGAAGGGCCTCGTTCGTTGATTGCGACTACTTAAGTACTGTACCAGGAACGTAGTACTTTCGAATACCGTCTTAATTCGCAATGCTACTTCCAAGTACTAAGTGGCTAAATCTAACCCGACGTTCGATACTAACCGTCCTCGCGACTCTTAATAAAGATATATGATTCTGAGATACCTCGAGGCTTCTCGCGAGATGAGGCCCCATTGGTCCTTGAAGCTCTTAAGCCTATAGTTATATAAGCGCTAGAGGCTGCGAAGCCTTCCCACGGCGCCCCCGAAAAACGAATCCACATGTAAGCGAGATATTCTTTATATCTTATTGCATCGAAATATATACCCGAACATTCGAGGGGACCCGGGTATTTTGATTTGGAAATCCACCGAATGCCTCTTGAGAAGCTATACAAATAATTATCTAGTTTGGTGATATCGCATTATTAATACAAAGGCATTATTAATACAAAGATGCTTCTCATCTCTCATCCGTATTATAAGTAACCCTCCTTTGGGTTAATAACATAAAAAATAAAAAATAAAAAATAAAAAATAATCTTGATGATGTCTGAAGCACGGATCTTTCGTTTATTAGTTTACTACAAGACAACTCGTTTTTAGTACTTGTTATTATATCTACTAAATCACACGTGCACAGCCCCCAGTACGTTTTTATATACATCTACTGTGTAAAATCACGAAAATCGATGCCGAAAAACTCAGGGGTATCAAAAAAGAAATCGGAAAGGCAAAGGGGACTTAATCACGACGTAGTCATAAGCGTAAGAACTATGAAGCCATGAAAGTAAATATTTCAGGGGGCAGCATGCATACATTCATTTATTCGTGAAAACCAGGGAGAGTAGGAAGAAAAAAGACGGTAATGTACATGCATGTGTTATTAGGAATGCATACCTAGGGGCCCAGCAGGCAAGCTTATATAATTTGGGAAGGGGAGCTATGGATACAGACAGAAAAACGAAACGATTGGAATATTGTATACAGACGCTGTGAACTCCAGATAATAAACGAGAAAACTCCGGGACTCTACTCCTCACACGATTTCAGCGTCCATTGAGGAGTCCGAATAGGTTCTTATTCGCCATTCGTCGCCGCAGATTCAGCTGGTTTCTGTGTAACAGGAGATGAAAGAGGCTGAGGTGGTGTAGGAGCAATCGATGTTGATTGGGATATAATAGGAGCGCTCGATAGTGGTGGTTGAGGGGCTTTGGGGGCAGTCGAAGACGGAAGCAGTAGAGGAGTAGAGACATTCGAATTTGGGATGTTCGAGGACGGTTGTTTAGAGGGCACAGGCCCGACCGGAAGTGATGGTTGAGAAACGGCCGCTACGGGTGAGGAAGTCACCTGAGACGTTACAGTAGCGTGTGATGCTGAAGGTTGGGGGGCCGTGATAGTGGTTGGTCTTTGAGGCGCGAGCGTGGGTGCCTGTTGGGGTGATTTCTGCTGAGAAACAGTAGCAACAGGCGAGGCCTGAAGAGGGGTAGCAGGATTTGTTTGTTTGGGAACCACCGCTGTCGATGATGGAGGGGCAATTGCAATTGGGGTAGTTGGAGGGCGCTGGACATGCGGGGCTGTCTGAGTTTGAGTGGCAACAGGTTGCTGTGGGGAAACAGAGGCAGGGACCCGCTGCAGTTGGGATTGCGCTTGTGCCTGCAGTTGGGATTGCGACGGTTGGGGGGTGCGTGTAGCTTGTTGATGATGAATTGCAGCCGTAGAGGTGGTGGTGTGATACTGGGCAGGATGTGGCTGGGCTTGTCGTGGGGCAGTCGGAGTGTTGTGATAATGGTTTGCAAGAGGCTCCGTCTTTGGAGCTACTCCAGAGTGGGCTTGTGATGGTGGTGGTGCGCCTTGAGACATCGCCCAACGTTGTGGGTGATGCGCCGTTGGGACCGGCGTAGGCTGTGGTCGTGGGGGTTGTAACATAGGTTGCGAATGGTGGCCATGGGCTCGGAGAGCAGCATGGCCTTCACCGTTGGTGGCACCACCGGCAAGGACATTAAGAGCATCCACAGTCGCCCTGTTCTGAATTGCCTCTTCTTCTTGCTGTTTCCTCTTTTCATTCTTCGCAACTTGTCCTGGTGCTCTCGTCTTCAGTTCCCCAGTGACAAACTGTAGATAATATGGCACATCCATCCCGCTTTTCAAGAAGAATAGTTTCAGGTTACGCGCTTTGTCTTTCAGTTGAACTTGGTTGCGATCTTTCAATGCCTCACTAACGGTTCCTCCGGCTCCAAACATAGCAAGAATCTGAGACCAATGCGGCCCCTTGACATAGTCGAGACCGACCATCAACGCATGCTCTTCCTCAGTACTCCATGGACGACGTTGAGAAGGAAGCCCCGCCCGGCGCGCATTAGGGGATTGACGGGCGGTAGCTGCTAGTCTCGCTTGCTCATAGAGGATATGCGTGGGGGTGCTTTGTTCGGGATGGGGCGTCACGGCCTGTGAAGCACCAACTGACAAGGCCGGGTTTGGAGAGTTGCCAGATAGAGAGGTTTGGCTGATCCCTGGAGCTGAAACATGCGCTGAGTATGCTGCGTGCATACTTGGACGCCCCACGGAACTATAGCCAGGATATACCGGCTGTGATCCAGGAGGGGGGTGTACAGAGTTGAATGTTGACCGTACAAAGAGCCAGGTGTTTGTGTCTGGGCCTGGAACATGTGCTTGTTCGAGTCCCCTTGCGCAGCTTCTAGCCGTTTTAGCTTCCTCCGTGTAGTGGGAGCGAGTATTGAATCTCTATGCTTGGTGACATATTGAATCATTTCACGCAACCAGTCCTGCCAGGGGTAGATCTCCCGTAAGACAGGAACATCTAGCGGTGCTCTTTCAAGTTGTTCACGACGATTCTTGACTCGACTCAGAAATTCAATTTCACTTGGAATGAGTTCCTTTGAGCCTCCCCTTCGATCAGTGAGTTTTCCAGCAATATCGTCCTCGAACAAATCATCTAGCAACTGTTCCTTAGTCTTTTCTCCGGTGTCTATGGCAGATATATAAGCCTGAGTTTTTAACCCGAGGAATAGACCACCTTGATTCTTCAGGAGGCGTCCACCTTCAGGGACGAATGTAGATAGGAAGTATCGGTTCAGGTGGAAAAAGCCGACTTCTGTAGAGCCAAAGAGAGAAGTAACGAATGTTGCAAGGTTGACCTGCCGTATCATGTTGCGGTGTTCCGCAACCTGGAAGCGTAGTTCGTCCGTCGACAAAAAGGCTTCACTGCTGTATAAACGCTTTGTTTGGAAAAACAAAGCTTTCAAGGTGGCGTATGCCTGGCCCTGGTCAGTTTCCGGCTGGGTAACTGTGATTAAGGTATCCTGAAATTGGCCCTGTAACAGTGTGCTCAGCAGTTGGGAGGACTAAATCATAGTTAACAAGGACTGCTTGATGACATATATGGCACGGCTGACTTACCAAGTTATCAAGGATAGGAAGAGACTGAATTCTCAGATGCTGGCTGGGGTCCAGAAGTTGGCCGTTTGAGAAGGCGCTCGCAAAGGAATACCCCGAAGCGCCTGGAAGAGAGTCGTCGGCAGACTCTTTCTCATAGTCATCGTCGCTGTCTGAGATGTACTCAGACCGTGGAGCTGACTCTTCGACTAGAGTCCGAGGTTCTTCCTGTGTCGTAGTTTGGGATCCAACAGACAGCTCTTTAGCACGAGGCTGGGGTGTAACAGACGGAGGAAAGAGTTGTTGTCTCTTTGGGGGTGATCCAAGGGTATCCAAGGGCACCTCTGCAGCCCGTTTAACACCTGCAGTAGAAGATGGATATGTTGGTGTCTGTGCGACGGCTGGTGGTACAGATGGTGCAACAGGCGCTGATGCCCGCGGAACAGATGCAGGAGCGGTGACTGGAGTAGCTGGCGCACTGCTCACCCGTAAGGGCTCAGCCTTCGGGGCTTGCTGTATGACCGGCTTCTGATGGACGATGGGAGCTGGCTTTTCCGGCGACTGAGTAGCCGTCCTTTGGGCTTTTTGGGACTCATCATGGGCTTTATTAAAGGCAGCAATGGCACTTAGATCACCGTGGTCCATGAGGTCATTGGAATGGCTGACTACAAAGGTCGTCAACAGTCAGCAATTGGTACATCCGTCATCGTAATCATCGATAGGAGAGACGAACCCGACAATGATGTCGAAGCAGCCTCGAGCATGGCAATGGCGATGAAGACGATAGCGGTCCTCAGACCCGGAAGCGATATCAAGGTAAAGCTATATATATAAGTAATTACCTACACCACGACAAAAAACGTTTAGCTATTATATCATATCATATCACCATCTTCATCACCATCATCGTCATCGTCGTGATCATCCACCGTCGACGTCGACGACGACGGTGATGAAGGTAGGTCGTGACGGACGCCGACGATGGCAGCAACCAGCAACGGCACCGAGCCATTGACACCCATGGCCATGAACCCGACGAAGAAGTTTGATGATAGGGAGTGACTCACTAGTGTTGCTAGAATAGGCGGTTGACGCGACGTTTGGATGTTGGCGATGGATCTTGCCCTCGATTCTTGCCCGAGCCCTACGCCCTGGAATTCTCGTTTAAGATTTTGCGGTGAAGGAAAAAATCAGGAAAAAGAAAAGGAAGAGAGGAGAAAACGCTGTGACTGCTGAAAGGTACCCGAAGAGGAATTATCCGTCTGAGTCGCATGGACAAACACATTGGCAACACAGAGCATCAACAACACACGAGCAACCTCATGGTACCGTCAACCGAGTATCGACGTCACTATCCGCCTGCCCGAATTCTATAGCTTGGATAGTTGCTACTGCGCTCAGAATGCGCTCAGAGCTACCACTCAATGCACATGCAATTGCAACATTGGATAAGCTGCTATGTTGGCTCTCCGATCCATCGCGATATCTACCCCTCCCAGTGACGTCTGCTGTTAATATCTACCACATGTTACGACATACTACACTGTCCTTTCTCCAAATCCAGGATATCTCTCTGTAAACAGGCATGGTGTTTGCATTTCAATACTTGCCTTCTCGTATATCTTTTTCAAAGAGATCTCGATTTCAATAGCTGTAAGCGATAACTTACCACACAATGACGTCTAGAAGACGGGAGGTATCCGCATAACGTAAAAAAGGGTGCTACTCTGTCTACAGACTTGGTCATGTTTTCAAAATGACGATCCGGTTCAAGGTCCAGCTCACGTTTAAACGCCAGTTCCGTCTACGGATATTCCCCCGCAAAGGAAGATCACTAAGCTAGTACGCCGGAGGTACTTGTGTCTCTGACCCATAGACATCTTCGGGCTCAGGGAGCTCTAACTGAGATCTTGTTCTTCAACTTCAATCCCCTTGGCATTACCGCCCGTAGCCAACCGCCTGCGCCAGTTTAGAGTTCCTCCATATCGAGGACACATTATTCTGGGAAACTAGCTTCAAGTCAAGCTCATTGCAAGGCTCTTCTAGTGTCTACCCGCCTTCCCTCTCTAAGCCAAGACATCATTTACCAACGAGAAAAACTTTGACTTCGTTTCTCCACATACCCGAGAAGGGACATTAAAAAAAAGAAGAACGCTAGAAGAAAAGAAACTCCGGACTTGACCTCCGTCGGTCAATGTCCTTACGTTTCATGTTTAAAATTACTAGCGGTATCGATTTGGAAAAAACTTTTCCTCGCCTGAGTGATTTATGCAGCCTCCTCGCCTGTGAAATCTCACGATATTGCAAAACGATCTTAAAATTTTTTTTTTTATCGAGACCGGTACCGCTTATTTCGTTTTGTGAGCTTGGTCTCCACCTCCACAAAATGTCTCCGGTGCTAGTCATTCCGTTTGTTATAGATTCTGCAGACTAAACTATAGATTACTAACACCGTTTTCTGCATTACATATAATCGGATAAACTGTCCATCTGTCAAATCCAATGCAGCACATGATTCCCATATCCGCCGGCTAAATGGAAGCTAACCGTTACCTCCAACCGAGCATCTTCGATGGCTTCCCTCCACACATATATGCACAAAATGATTCGTCGGCTGAATTACTGTTGGTCCGTGAGCTTGTGCAGCTTTGAGAGCTTCACTGCATAATCTGAAGCTCTGTCGACGGAAGGCGTTCGAACATTTCTCCAGATTCCATACTGCTTCCGCAAACCTTGACCGTTCCTCGCCTCCACACTTTTCAAAGTCTTGAGCATGAGCCGATAGAGCCACCGCATCCTGCGGGCACTTTTTACTGTTCTTTTAATCAGCTGAAAAAGGCTATAGCCGGGGTTCCATAGCTCTTGCATTGCATACTACCGTTTAGACCCTGAGCTTCTATAGCTATAGACGCTTTTTCGCAATTATCCGCAATTGCAACCACTCAGGTGCTTCATTTACTTTTGCTTAAACTAGACAAGCTTCGAATTCTCGACCCTCGAATCTGTATATATTTTTATAACCCCATGTATCCGGTGGCAAAGTCTTTTGATTGCCCCAGATCACGAGTCCACTGGATTAATCCGAGCCTCGGATCAACCGTCCGGAAAACACCAGCTTATGCTGTATCAAATGCTATATCACCGTCAATTAAGCAGTTTCGAAGCAAGCAAAATTCTTTTCACCCGGAATAACTTCAATCATCTACACCCAATCACATGCAATAGATTAGTCGATATCAATAAATCCGGAGCAGGGGAAGATTTTCCGTCCATGCACTCTCCGGAGGTCAGACCGGCGTGGTTGTCCTCTGTCCAGAGTACCCGTGCGCAAAGAAAACACGAGGATGAAGCTAGTAACTACTCCAGATATTCTCCAGTTTCCCTTCATGCGCTCAAACGGCGCTGTCGGCTGAATTGGCGGCAATGCCCCAGCCATATTCACAAGCCATCCTTTCTCCGCACGCCTCACCATCGAAAGCCACCCAAACGGTGCACACCAAAAGTCATGATCAGCCAGTCGGCTCGTGAGCCACCATTTTGCGTCAAAGCAAAGAGGTGGCACTAACATATCATGAAACCGGAAAACCCAGCTCGTGAATTCCGGGTGGAGGCGAAGGATTTTGAATGCCACCTCAAAACTCAGACCCGATAGGGAACGCCGCTCTGGATCTCTCAGGTTCGGAGGCCCAGACGCGAAAAAAAACTTCTCCTAAGGACCCACTTTCTATTGTTGATACCAGGCGTTTTGCCTTTCCCTTCTATCAAACGTTCCATGTGCAGGCGAAATTGCAGACAATCTCTCGGAAACCCATGGTCCCAGCAGTTTGGTGACTGCGCACAGACGACACAGACGACGGGCTGTTGACAAGTCGGGGATCCGGGAGAGCTAAAACCGCCATCACACACTCCTCATCAAAGTCGAAATGAACGCGTTTTGAAGTTGAAAGGTTCCCCGAAACACCAAGAGAAGCCGTTTTGACATTTATCGCAAAAGGAGTAAAGCCGCTATCTCGCAAGCCAATTTACCAGAAGCTCGTTTCCTGGGATCGGCATAGGGACCCAGCCGGGTAGAAAATTACGAGCTCGCGATTGACCAAAGTGAGCCGGTTTCTGGTGGGTTTGCTTAAACTCGTGAAGATTGGAGATTTCCCTCCGTGAAAAAAAGAGAAACACTGTCTTGAACCCTCGAGGGTGGGGATTTTCGCAAGGAACGCGGACGCCTCTGGTCCCATTCCACTCTCTTGGGACCACTCTTGCTGTCGCAATTTGCAATCTCCAAATTTCATAACTTGTTCTCTGTTATTTAGTGAATTCAAGATGTCTTCAGATGCGCGATTTTGACAGACCATACCCCTTGAGGCATGTCCCCGTCCCCGGGTGTCACTTATCGGTTTTGAACTCGGTGAACCCCCCTCGTACCATGACCGAAGACCGAGTACTCCAGCATCACACCTCACATGTCGGGGGCGGTTAAAATGCCTCCCAACCCCTAAATGGCAATTGTATCCAAATCTACAAATCAGACATCATCTGGATAAACTCGACTGCCTAACACCGTCTACTATCAACAACCCTCCCCTTGCCACGCAAAAAGCCCGCTCGTATTCGCTTGGACCTCCAAAAAATGTTACATGTGAGCATTTTCTAGAAGCCTCCCATATCTAGCTACCTTCTGCAGGAACACAAGTTTGGCGAGATACGATTCGACAAGGGGTCTTATATATAACTGCAGACAGGCACAAGGCAAACCGAACATGGTGTTTCAAGATCTGTCGGCGAGACTACAAGACGGAAGGCAAAGACACACTCCTTCGGAAAAACTATCCTTTGTCTGCCATGGAATTCGAATCGAATATTCTTTGCATACGATCCAGACGCGTAAGACGGAACAGACGGGGGCAAGTCATTCCCCCTAGTAGGCATCTATCGAGTCGTTTGGACGTTCATATGAAACGTTTAAGGGTAATTCCCGGTTCGCTTTGAATCTCGGCCTAAATCTTTGAGCGATCTCGGCGATACATTAATGAATTTGTATGAATGAAGGAGCAGGAAAAATTTTTGCTCCTGACATAACACCGGAAAATCCTCGCCCTTGTTCCAAATGTATGGAATCCTGTCCAACGAGGTTTTATGCCTGGGATACTCCCAGGTTGACTCTACCAACGTGAGAGATCTCAAGATGAGGCAAGCCTATGCGCTTTGATAACATGCGGGGTACAGTTTTACATCTATACATACAGAGCACAGTTTCCAGGAAATCGCTGCTTGTCGCAAGCCATATGGCGGTGGCGGCCACACGTTTTTCGTCCCTTTCCCTCGCCATTGGGCTGCCTGGCTTGGTTTGTGCCTATCCGGTGGGCTGTTTGCATGGGTTTCAAATATTTCGCAATTTGGAAAATCGAAATTAATTGGTTATCAAATTGTCGGCTTTCATCCCGCTGAAACCCTCGGGAATCAACCTAAGGCACGAGCTACCCAAACACGCAAAAATAGCAGAGATGAAAGGAAGGGAAAGCGTCCGCCGTTCATGTCCGTCCCACGTTTTTACCATGCCGCCGTTGGTCGAGCGGTCCCGGTGCTCGGGATCAGGCGGCCACCAGCACGTGCGTGGGATAGTCCGCTATCCGTGGGGTAATCTTGAGGTTCCTGCCATAGTGAAGGGTCACATAAGCAGATGTGATGTGGCTGGGTTTGAAAAGCGAGATTAATGCGCCTCAAATAGCATCGACCAATCTAATTGACGAGAAAGGTCCAAGAAGCGACGTTGATTCCACCAGGATTAGTAACTGTAGCGAGAAGTTGTTTGAAAGCACGAAATATCATGAATCTTACGATATGGAGTATTCTTAATGCCGATCTTATGACAATATTATGTTAAAGAAGCCTCGATATGCGAGAGAGCAGTGTCGAAGATTAACTAGGCTTGGTTTGATCCATGGCTCTGATCGTTTGATGTTCACTATTCCGTGGTTTGAAGAAGTTTCTCACATGATTATGCGAATTCAAAAATGATAATCTCATGATATTGAAAAGTAGATGCCTGGAGTAAATACGAATATTCGAGGCGAGTTGGAGGGGTGTCGAAATGGCATATTAGCAGGATTGTCCAAGTTTATTCCTACACGCCATGGAACAATGGAAAGCATCGATGTTCTTCTATTACAAATGTACACCATCGACAGATACAATCTACCGAATACGATGTCAACATCGCTGTCGACCGGACGATGAAATACAAGATCACAAGCTTTATATTGCCAATCTCACGAACTATATCAAACAAAGCAATAACCAAAGCCCATTACTCCGCACACTTGACCACAAGCAGCCAAAATATTGAATCCCTCTATCAAGATCGGGAAAGTCTCAAGAGAAACATCTAAGAAATCATACACGGACCTGCAAATCATTACTGCAGACCTCAAAAACTTTATGTAGGATTGTAACTATTTAGATCTGCACCGTTGCCAAAAGGTCCCGGATTTCTCATCTCACAGGCGGGAAGAGGGGAAAGCAAACAGACAACGACACAGGCACTCTCCGTCGGTTCGAGGATCAATGGAGAGCCACGGGCGAAGCCAAACAGTTGGCGGGAACGCTACTGTGTATTAAATCACATAACGATAAAGTAACATTTATCGCGAGAGGCGTTTATGTGGCAAGTCGTAAGCGAAAGCATTAAGTGCGGCATAATCGCATCGTCGACCAAATATGGTAAGAATCGAGGCCAAGATATGCAGGTGTGCAAGGTGGATTAAAGATTGACCAGGGTCTTCAAAGTAGCTTTAAGGGTTCTAAACTTCTTCAATGGACGGTTTAAGGCCTAGAGCAAGCTAGATCTGCAAGCCCATAAAGCCAATCGATCTGGATACTAAGAACTCGAAGTCTATACATATTAGTTGGAAGTTTATGGGACTAATGTTTTTTCCTCCGAAAGGTGGTTTTAATTTCGACTCGAGCTATTGCATTGCATGCTTGGGTTAGCGTTTAGCTCAGCATCTCTTTGGGCGTTCTGCATTGCAGACGCCTGCTCCTAAGCCTTGCGTATCGATAATACTAACTGTATCGCAAGCTACACCCACGAGGATACTACTGCATACATGAGCAGGTCCAAGAATCCAGATCGCGAACCTTCAAGCCAAAAGGCGAAAGGAGAACCGAGGGGCGTGGGGGTTATTAATCCAGCGCCCGAGCACGGAGCCTTGTACTCCTTGTGTATGTATGATCAACCACTCAGCTGGAGCACGTTGTTTCTAATCGATTAAGCAACATCGCACGCCACCGTTTCTTCAACCACAAATGAGAGTAAGAATAGCAGCTTCCACCGGCCGACGGAGCGACTGGACTGTCCCCTCGTCTCGATACGGCCTTGAGTGTGTCCGGCTACACCCGCAGACTTCGCATACACCCATCTAGCCAAACGGCAGATGTCCCTTTCGACACGTCCAGTCCCGATGCGGCCGGTTTCAGGTGTGTGATTATCACAGACACTAGCTCCTTGCATAATCGTCTTCACGAGCGGTGGTAGCTAATGTGTGTCGATAAGCTCCGTAGGGAGCTGAAAATAGGGCATCTGAAGGTGAAACGGACTAGTCAAACTTTTGATCGTTTTCGCCGATTTATTCTGCTGTTAATTCTCCTTTCGGTACACACATCGACTTATAGTGCTTAGACACTTGGTGTTACTTCTTGAGTCAACACAGGCATGGCTTCTTTGTAATTAAGGTTTTCCATACCCAATTTTTCATATCTCCGTGAGAACTAGGAGCTGCTTAAACGCCTCCTCTCTTCATTGGTAGTGAAACACTATACAGGGTCTTAAGTGTAAGTCTCTCTTGGGAAGTTTCTATGGCGATGAAATGTACTGTCAATGTATTGTGGGATTTCCCTTGGTGGCTTTTTCCCGGGAAAGAATGCCTGGCTCTTCGTCCCCGGGCCGAGGAAAGCATCAAACCACGGTACACGGACGACAGCCATCGTGGGATATTGCATTGAAGATCATGACCATTCTGAGATGGAACGGAAGCCGGGTGCTGGCCGTTCTTAGCATCGTGTGAACCAGTCCGTTGGGAAAACCTTGGTCTAGTATTATTGTACAGCATGTGCTCCCTTGAGCTCGATATCGATAAGAGCCAGATATTTGCCAAGGAAATTCCTATCTTGCTGGCAAGTTTGCATCTGCCGGCTGAAAATATATCACATCTTGTTTGTTTTGAAGGTCTCTGCGACCTCGGACATCCGCATATGCAGGCAAGCGAAGGGAACATTATTCGCATACCAATTCGCATCCGCGAGGGTTCGAATCGCATCATATCCCTGTCGGATACAGCGGACGCTTTCCCGTGAAAAGAGACAACCGTGTTAGTCGTGATACAGCGTGGATACCCGAGTGAAGACCGTGTCTACATCATTAATTACATGTACTTTTTTTTTTTTTTTTTTTCTTTCTAAAAACAAAAAGACTTGTTTAAGGCATTTGGATTGTCAAAGGAATTCGTTCATCTGGGTCGACTTGTCGGGGCAGAGTGGAGTCTCACATATCCGCCCGACGGGCATGGATCGTAGACGGAGTGAATGTTGTCAATTGATTAAGAACAACCAAACAAACAAGAAGACACCCGTGCGGGGAGACAACCCGTTTCAGACTATCCAGCCTCGATCGCGGCATTATTAATATTTCAAAGCAACTATTGCTTTTGAGTCAAGTAGAATATCCACCTGTTTTGTGCCAATCGACACTTGAATGATACTGGTATGTATAATTTGTGCTACTTGATAACAGTGAGAAATAACAAGTCGGGCGTTCGTTTCTTGTTGGCAGGAACGGGATTCAGGTCATTCCTTGCCAGAAACAGGGACGAGCAGCTTCATTTTTTTGGAAAACATTGTGTGTCTGTTGGTTCCATTCAGGATAGTGGTTACACTAATTCAATTTCAATGTATTATCAATGTTGGAAAATATACATATTTGGAACAATATCATTGGAAGGATGCCGGATACCTCTCTGCTCATTTGTGTACCTAAAGCAAAGAGCCTTTTTGTGCGACCGCAGTTACTACCATATCCAATAGCCAAATGCTTGAGGGCCGTGCCAAAGGGAATCTAACGGGTTGGTTGGATGTTAGCTCTGTCGTACAAATTTCGACCATCGTAGGCGGACTGTACCCTCGAAGCGGCTTCAACGGATTATTCTTAGAAGCTGACTTCTCTGAATTCTTCCTGATATGGCGAACTTCCATTTTTGCATAAATTTCCTAAAATGGTAATTAAGTACAATTGGGGGCTTGTCTCGAGACCAGTGGCTTACAACTCTTTGGCTTTCCCTAGAAAGGCCTCTGGCTGCGGCGGTTTCATACAGCCGTCCTTCCACAAACTCACATAACCTGAAACACAAAAATCTTTTATTCTCACAGAGTGTTCTGTATGCCTTGTTTCGATATCACGAGGCTTTCGGTTCCAGGCGTTCGGACAAGCCAGATCAGAAGTTCTTTCCTCTAGGAAAGCGTGGTTTAAACCCTGATCCGGGGACTGTTTTTTTTTTTCCTCGACCCGGAGACTTTCATGTGTTTACTTGACTAGTCCCGGAAAAATTATTTTACTTCAAGAGAGACATTCACTTTCCGAAAGGTCTTTAGCCAGAGCAAAGCAAAAAAGTCCTGTGATATTTTAGACGGACGGACAAATTCCGGCAGGTGGAAAACCACATGGTTGAATTGGAACTTCCTTCGAGAAGCAAAACCTGAAATTCGTTTAGCCGGGGAACCATATCCTGAGCCGAAGGACCGGCTCCAACGAGGTGTGATATGCCAAGACGAAATAATTTCGGTTGAAGGAAAGGAGCTGTTTTGGATGAGTAATAGCAGGAGGGTATTGGTCGGGGAAACGTCAGCTGAAGGAATCCGAGCTAAGGCAACGGGGAACCTGGGAGGTAATTGAATCACGAAGCAAGGTGGTCCTGTCTTCAGCTTCAATGCAAGATCGATGTAGAAATTCACAGATCGGGGGGCGTTCTTAGGTAAATGTATGCAAATGTGATATGTATGACCAGCTCAGGGGAAAACGGATTTATTTTTTATTTATTAAAAAGGGGGAATCTAGAACGACAATGTGTTGCCATCCAACGTCCAGACCGCCATGAGAACTGAATCTGGATTTAATTGATATTGCTTTGATTGATCCCTGAAGGGACGACTGGAATCCGGGTTACGAACTTGTTGGAGGAGCTGTTGAAACGATGTTGTCATCTGCCCTGGCATTCCTTCGCCTCGGATTTCCATTGGATTTTGACACGAAATCCAAACTGCTTCAGAGAGGCCCTCTCGTGTACAATTCGACAGTTACCCGCCGGAAGAGATTCTCGAGTCGTCCCTTTCAGTACATTGTCAGTATCGGGATAAGATTTTTTTTCCCTTTGCATGTATACTATCCGAACGTTGAATTTGGGTTGGAACTTGATACTGGATCACAGCTCGTTACTTGATCATTTGGCAAAAGTCACTCATCATCTGTGCCTTCCCTACTCTTTTGGCCCTGGCAGATTGTGGGGAATCAAGATTTTTTCTTCTTTCCACTCGATCGATGAGGAGAAGACCCGAAAATGATTCGGAGATGGTTGAAAAAGAAAATCTGAGAGAAAGAGACGTTTTTGCCGGCCGGCCGTGAATTATCCATTTTGAGAGATGGAGATGACCCATGTCCCCTCTATCGGGACTGGGGAGTGGAGAAATCAGCGACGTCCTAATGGCGGGTAGATGGAGAATATGCCCGAGGTTGAAGGCGGGGAAGTTGGAGGCCATTGTAAGACAAAACAGCCTCGTGAATACCAAATACCCTAGCATAGGTACATACCAGTGTATTAAGAGTATGTACGGAGTATGTCGGATCAAAACCGTCTACGGAACATAGCGACGGGCATTCCATAGCATAATCTTGGTTTTATCACATTCTAAACTACGTACGCTCAACTGTCAGCACCTTCTGGATATTATAATAATTCCAATCCGAGAAGGACTACGTAACGTAACATCGCAATTCACCACTCTGATTCGTAAACAAAGAAAGAAAAGAACCAAAAGCAAGAGCGAGGAATATAAGCGCGATACGAATACGCCCTTTCTATACGCCGATTCGGCATCTGCCTTTCTGAATCCTCCCGTGGTCTCGATCCAATTACCGCAACACATCCAGCCTTCTGATAAAAATACATCCCGTGGCCTCTGGAAATAGCAAAGAACATAACTTCCTGATATCAAGAACCTCAGTTGTACGTTATAGTTATCGCATCTACCACGGGCGAGGAATATAGATCCCTCGTGGAATCCCCGTCTCTTGCAGCTTTCAAACCAACTTCAGAATTGGGAAAGTCCCTCGCAAGAAAAATCCATCACGAGCAACGATTGCAGCATCGTCCTATCAAGGATCGTACATATTACATATCTTTCACCAGACAAACTCTCCGAAAGAGACCTCATCCGCCCGAGTAGCATGACGAAGGAACCTGCCTTCGATTCAACTACCGTTTTCTGGGATATCATCGCAAATTCGAGCATCGATATCCCTCCTGTTCTACGAGAGACAGGCGAGGAGACAACACTCTAAACGGCCTCAAACCGAAGCTTCGAAGCCAAAAAAAAAGGCCTCAGAAGGATCAAAAAATAATAATAATCAGTATCAGAATCACAACCAGAATCAGAAGCAAGGCAAGGCTGCATTGCATAATCTGAAATCCCCACGCCTCAACTCTCCAACTTAAACCCTTTGTCAGGACTCAGGAGCCTTGTGTGTGGGTGGGATTCATTCGAAAATATTATTCACAAAGTGCCCACGAATCGGCACCTGTTTCCTCCTCGAGCCAACCCCCAAGACTCAACCGGATAGCCGCCTGGACCCCCAAATCCTTCCAATCTGCTCCTCTGAGCCACCGGGTGTGAGAATTGGTTTCGGTGTACTTTCGGGGTACATGAGCTGTGACCCCCGTTACATCCATTATCGTGCGCCGCCCCCAAAGCGCTCAAAACTCAGACAACTCTCAGTCAAAAACCCTCCGGCGGCTACCTACCTGCTCCCTCTTGGCATCCCACACTCTCCGTCCAGCCTGTTGGCCGGTGTTACTACGCCCCACCCAGAAACAGGCCTTGTCCTGACGCTGCTTTTTTTACTTTTTCGGCAACCTGGTCAGGCTTTTTGCTTTTGACTCAAACCCGGCCCTTTTTCACAAGGCAAGGAAAAATAAGGGCAAGTCGACTTGCTGTATTGTCATTCTGTGCACAGGCAGACAAGTACAATATACTAGACTTTTCATCCCATCTTCTTTACTTCTTCTCCCTGATCTTATTACACAGTTTCTTTTTCCTTCTTCCTCCATCCGGTCTCCAGGATATAACACCTGCTTCTTCCCTCTGCTGGTCGTCTTGATCATTCATTCTTATATAAAGATCACGACTCCCCCACGTCATTCCCATCTGGCTTTAGTATATCCACCCATACATACACATACACATACACATACGCATACAAACCAAAGGGTTCTTCAAGCTTCTATCCTTCTATATATCAACACTCACACAACCTTCTACTCAATATTCATAACAAACTACTACACTGGTCCGACAATCAGTCATAGCTTCTTTCTATCAAACACATCCACAATGTCCGTTCCGATCTCCATAGTTCGCTCGAACTCGAGCACAAAGTCTCAACAGCTGGCCGAACTCCTTCACTTCCCAGCTTCTCCAAACTACTCCTGTGAGCGTCATGCCTGCGCTTTCCCATCGTGGCCCGACAGACCGACCCTCAACTCTCCAGACCTGTCTGCTCACTCCGAAGACAGCGGGTTCTTCTCGGATCTCGACTTGGCTGGTCACAGCGTTGGCATGCAGCGTGTACGATCCAACCAGCGACCGTCGAACTACCTAGAGTTGGAGTTCGAAGAAGACGATGAAGATGATTCTTCCGACAACTCTTGCGCCGTCTCCCTTAGCTCGACACCTGAGACTCAGAGGAAGCCTCCAAAGAGGTGTGACTCCAAGAGCATCATTGCCAACGAGCTCCGAAGGGAACGTATTGCCTCGAACAGATGCAAGAAAAACGTTCGATTCGAACACAAATAAACACCTGAATTGATCTTGATGTTTAATCAAAGCAAACCGAATTGGTGAGTCAGAAAAGTCTTAGATTTAAACACTGGACAACATTATACTAATAATAAACCATATAGATGCGATTACAAACACTCCTAAATCCCTCATCGCCACAAAGCAAAAGAACCCTACCGATCGTATCAATTTCGCCTCCAACCCAAACTTTATCCACATTCGCTACCTTTGACGAATGCTACGAATATTTGCCTTTCCCAAAGAACAACTGTACAGTATTACGCGTGGTGGTGCCTCACAGTCTTGCGACATTTAGCGGGTTTTCATTCTATCGTTTTCTTCAACCTTCGAGCATCTATTTTTTCACTTCAGCATCATAACGAATCTTCTTTCTTTGATACCACCGTCCGTTTTTTCTGGAAAGGATCGAACACAAAGGCTGGACCCCACGCATAATACCCCCCGCTGCAACTGCTTTCTCGGAGTTTCTCTTTTTTGATATAATTCTTAATCTCATGTATTACTACAACCTTCTTTGTCACCGTTTCTAGGGATGCATCATCTTTTTTCAAGGGCGTTTCATAGAAGACGGGGTTCATTTCCATACACACACTTCATGTACAAACTTTTAACACTTTTTTGGTTTGAGATTTTAACCCGTCATAGCCTGCCTGTATACCCCATATCATTCTGGAGTTCCTTTTCTTCATCTTTCTTTCTTCATCAGATACCCCTTTAGGGAAACCTCTATGATTTTAATAAGTAAAAAAAAATTACATTTAAAACCCCTTCAAACCAAAAACTTGCAGAGTCCGTAGCCTTTCCGTAGAATGAAATGGAACTTGTGTCCATAGGCTAATACTTGAAACCAGAGCGGCTTTTTACTCTCGCCTTTCCGACTTGCGCTGCGATCTTCTATACCCATCTCGCGAGATGTTCCGAACCCAGCCATTCGTCGGAATGTATGCATATAACCTCTAGCCACCATTTCGACGTCGATACGCAGTACTTAACTCTGCACACGTACCTTCAATATCTATACCTCAACATCATCCAAATATATGTACATCGAACATTCTACACCCACAACAAAACTAAAATTCTACAAAAAATTGTTTGTTTCTTGTTTCCGATGTATGTACATCACCTTTGCGATGGCGCTAAGCATTTCGGTGCTATAGAACATATGCAATGCATGTATGATCCTTATGCATGGAACCTGTTTCCCACTTCCCATTTTCCATATACCGGTACGGCCTTCCACGGCTGTCCCCATACTGCATGATAACGTATTAAGAAACAGCAACTTTGGGAAAGAGTAAATAAGGCATCCAGTCAGATTCGTAGGTTATATGTCCATTCGACCAATGGGTGAGAGCTGGCCAATTGGTTTTCAAAGATATGGACGCTTTAGGGCGCTCCGCTGTACTCCACTGCGAGTAGGCTACGTAGCCTACTGGTTACCAAGTAATGTATAGGTGGAAAGGGAGGGTTCAGATCTGTGAGCTGGGTTTTTATGCGGGTAAATCGGGAGGGTGATGGAAGGAGCCCCCGCATTGGCTTCTATGCAAGTGAATTGGAAAGTTGAGCTGAAAACTGCTTAGCCTGGCAAGAAGCTTCTTGTGTGTTAGTCAACTTTTTGAATCGAGCTGTCAGCCTGCGGCGGGAGATGGTCATAGAAGCGGTGCGGTGGTGGTGACGATGGTGATCCTAGAAGCGGGGCGCTTCTTATTGTTTGCTGTCCCACATATGTACATGAACAATGCCCACTTAACGAGCTTCACATTTTCACGATACAAGTCTGATTCGATGGGGGTGAATTAAACAATACGCTTTCTGTGGCAAAGAAACTCGAAATTTGTCCTTCGTATTGCCTTTTTTTCTCTCGACCTCGTATTTGATTATAAAAGAAGTCTTCTATAACACCATCTTTTGCGATTTATCATCCGTGATTGATGGTTACTTCGCTACTCACGATACCTCTCGAAGTTTCGCCGCAAACACGATGTTGACAGCGCATGACATGGGTTTATCCGGTCCGCCCCTCCCTCCCTTCATCGGCCTCGTATTCGGATACTGCCTCTCTTTAATTCTATGTTATTCTACGCCGCCCTCCTCAGCGCCGGATAAATCGTTTACTTGTGGCTACGCTTACTACTTTTCTTTTCTTTTCACATGAGATTTCCCTACCGGCTGTTTCCTCCTAGGATTAGGATTCATTATTAGATTTTATAAGGATGGGGAACCGGAAAGATATAAAAAAAATAGTTTTTGATGTTTTATGCCCTGTGTTACCACACAGGATTATGTGCATGGTACTTGTGATTATTATATTTAGATGACCACCATAATCTTTCGTGCCTAATCATGCCCTATAAACATCCCATCCAATATTTCGCAATCCGAGATGTGTTTCAAATGGGCTGGGTTCGTTTTAAACTTCGTAAGATGACTGCAATATATTACGGAATTATAGAAGCTCAAGTCGGAGCCACCCATCTTCGCAATTGCGTACATTACATGTGCATATCTTAGTAGGTTAGAGGCGAGGAAAATAGCTACCGGTTCCCAGGGCAGGGGGAGCACCCAGTATTGCACGGTTCATCTCCTATCATCACCATGAGCATCGCCTTGATATTTTTTGATCAACGACATGCAAGCACCGAAGAGAGGCGGTATGATATCGATATGCGCGACGGATGTAACGAATTCCTCTCTGTTTCTTACCCTTTCTTACCCTTTGTCAACTGTATTTGTCTTATGTCTCTCGCCTCCTCACTTCGGAATGCATAGGAAGGAGGGTTTAACGTTAGAGAATGTGAGTATTATTGATCATATGATAGACGTGAGTGGCTAGGCAGGTCTCCTGGCCTCGAGGAAATGGGCTGTCTGTGACACATATCTTTCAAAGATAGAGAGTGTGTAGGCGAGGGCCTGAAAGAAGAATATTGAAGAGTGAAGGGGGAACGGAACTGAGACCAGGCGGCCAGCCCGGACCTGCCTGAGAAGAGGAGGTTAGAAAAGCGAAAGAGGGGTAGCTTAGGAGTGTGTTGTCGGTGTGGTGTTGGCGCTTTTGGTGAGCTGGTCGGAACTCGTCTGCTTTCCCCGCTGTCTTAGCCCACAGGCTCGTGGTTACCTTGTCAGAGGGTGAAGGGCTCTGTGATAGTGATAGCTCTAGTTCTCTTTCTGGATCCTTGATAGGTGAATCGAATGAACTCGTCCGGATTTTTTGCATTTTCGTAGCTCCTCCCGGTTGTCGGGAGGAAGAAATCGAGAAACATTGACATGTGAGAGAGAGCTCGACGCTCGACGGTTACATGGAGTTAGTCAGCTTCCTTGAACCTAGACCGTAGTCCTAAACCTGGATACTTGCTACTACGTACATGTAGAGCATTGTAAGCGACAGTCTTTGGCAGGAAAACCATTGCACAGCGCCTGCGATTGCTTCCCTATGATATCTTGGGTCGCATGTGCTGCTATTTTGCTGAGTCAAAGGGCAGCTGAAAT
Source organism: Arthrobotrys flagrans (assembly GCF_004000055.1). Lineage (NCBI taxonomy): Eukaryota > Fungi > Ascomycota > Orbiliomycetes > Orbiliales > Orbiliaceae > Arthrobotrys > Arthrobotrys flagrans. Next base: position 6,114,479 of record NW_027137556.1, read on the forward strand.
TGAACACTTTGTGTACTTGTATCCAATGGGCAAAACGAGGCTGTGAAAGCTAGCGGAGAGGCTCAAGCTGGGTTTATTGGAACTAATTGGCCGGCCCAGGCCTCACCGGTGTAAGGCACAATTGAAGACTCATTTTAATACAACGAATGGCACTGGGAACAGGCGCGAGATTGCATTCATTCTTCGGGGCCCTAACATTGGCAGCGATTGGTATCGATGGAAGTTCCTTGCTTCGCTGTTTCGTATGCATTATTTGCGGCTCAGCGAGTCATTCTCATCAACTGCCCTGTTTTGTGCAGTGAATCCGGTGGAAACCTTTGTGATGTGACGTGCCTGACAGGTGTTGCCTGGCTGCCAGATGCTGTCCTTTGAAGCCTTCTAGCTGCTCGGGGACAGTACTTTGGGAGTACTTTGTGCATCTCGGGGACTACTCGGTGGCGGTTGATATCAATTGGTGAAGCTGAGGAGAAGGATCCGGATTTGATATCAGGCTGAGTCAGCGTTGTGCGAAGTCCAGAGAGCCTTCTGGTGATGATGTGTTGGCGTGTTGTGATAGTCACACTTCAACGTCGGCACAACACATTGGCCAATGTCGGCCAGTGATCCTCACAGTCGCACCAATTGTCGTCGTTCTGTCACGGCTTCATCATCTTTCTTTCTATCACCCCGGCCATTGTCAGCCTGACAAATCCTATCGATGGTAATGGCTCTGTCCAGATACATCTGCGGTCGCTGCTTTCTTCGCCGAAGTCCTAGGAATCCTGGGAATACGAATCATCATCGCTTCGACGTCAACAGCTCCGCCTCAGCCTTCGCCGTTTCCCGTGGTTTCTCCTCACTCAGTAGTCCAGGGCCTCCCGGGAGTACCTGTCAGAGCCGCAGCCAATCCCGCAGTTCAAACCGCTGTCAGCTTAATCGCAACGTTACATCGCCCCGTGCGACTGCTACTTCGTCATCTTCTTTCTATTCCACCCAATCCTCACAATCAGTATCGTCGTCTAGGTCTTCGGGTCCGCCGCAATCCCGGACCCCGTCCTTCGATCGTGAGGTCGCACAACTTGCCGCTTTACCTCTCCACCCACTCATACTTTCAGATCTCGTACGTTTCGGCAAACCCCCACTCTCGCCGGACCTCTTATTGGCATCTGCCTCATTCACGCTCCGAGTACTCCCAATCCGTATCGCCCGACGTATCCTATCTCTCCGTAACCTCCCTTATATCGTCGTCTCAAACCCCCACATATCGCAAATCTACAATAATTACCTCCACTCCCTGCGTCTGCTTCTCTCCTTCCCGAAAGAAAACTTTCCGAACAATCTAAAAGAAGAAGCCCGTTTCAATGACGTGCTTTCAGAGATTGTAGACACACATCGTAATACGATACCCAGTTTAGCAAGAGGATTTTCAGAATGTAAACGCTACGTCGCACCGGACGTCACCACAGACTTCCTTGAAGAGCATTTGCGTGCTCGCATTGGCACTCGTCTGCTGGCAGAACAACATTTAGCTCTCCATGATGCCTCCTTGACATCTGATGGTCACACATTGCCCGGTGTCCAAGCCACTGACCCTAAAGCCTCTCTATCGACTTATATCGGCACGATAGACACGCACCTTAACCCTACGTCAATTGTCAAATATTGCGCAGACTTTGTAGGAGACATTTGTGATATGAAATACGGCCTTCGTCCCACTGTTATAGTCGACGGCATGACCGATGCAAAGTTTGCATATGTGCCGAGTCATCTAGAATACATTCTTACAGAACTTTTAAAAAATGCATTCAGAGCGACGATAGAAAAAGGAAACGTGGATAAACCGATCATAGTCACTATCGCGAGTGCAGGGATGGAGAAATATGATGATGATGATGACGATGATGAAAGCGACAGTGATAGCGATGACGAAGGCAGATCATCCCCGATCAAGATGCTGGAGAATGGGGATTCTCCAGGAATGCAGCAAGATGATTGGTTTAGTGTCGCCCGGCCTGGAACAGAAGTACAGGGTGACGGATTGAAAAGCGATATCTTGGGAATATATGGAAACTCAGGGACTGGTGATAGCAGCGGTGTAGACACCATGAGGGCTGAGGCGGCCAGGGCGGTAACCATTCGAATCAGAGACCGCGGGGGTGGGATTGCGCCGGAGCATTTACCATTGATATTTAAATACAGCTTCACCACTTTTAATAATTCAACGACAGTCGGAGGGAACGGTGGGTATGGGAGTAACGATGCAGGTGGGTTGGATGTCATCAGCACCGCGATGAATGAAGTGGAGTCGAGCACAATCGCAGGGCTAGGTTTTGGAATGGGGTTGAGTAGGAGCTACGCACAGTTCTTTGGAGGTGATTTAAAGGTGGAGAGCTTATTCGGGTGGGGCACAGATGTATATCTAGGATTGAGGGGGTTGGACGTTGACAGGTAATGTATCATGGTGAGGAATCGACTTGTGTTGTTATGGCGTTAATGGTGTTATATTTTTTGGGTGTGTGTAACCTCGGCGCTTCCTTCTGGCATTGACATCTATACGCTCCTACATACCTCAAGTTCAAAAACTCATGTAAAATATGGGGGGGAATGGAGGGAGTTATCATAACATGTACCTCAAGCTACCTGTTCTATAAGAAGCGTAGAATAAATCAAAAATAAATTATTCAAATTGTATTATTTCACACATCTTAGAAACTATCTCACATCTTGCAATTGAAAAAGAAGGTTTTATCCCGAAGCCACGCCGAAGTCCTCCAATAAGCCTAGGTGCCTATGTACTTAATATGGCGGAGCTACAAACGAACTAATGACCTATACCGATATCATTTTAAAAGGCCACCGGTGTACAGGCGCACATTCCAACAAGGCGGCTTGGGAAGGTTGCCGTTGTGATCTGAAGAAGTCATATTCTCGGTATTAGCCACCCTGGGGCCGGCCATAGTCAGTTCTACTGAAGTTTGGGGTGCTTTTAGTAATTGAATTGCTATGGATACTTGGCCTTTAGACTGGCCATCATAATACGACATATCGAACGAAATCGCTCTCGATGTCGTTTCTAATTGCAACCACGTAGATCGGTGATGTAAACTCACATGACACATATGCATAGGAGCCACAGAATACTCTTCTAAGCATAAATGGTGTGAAAAGAATTTGAGATCGCGATATCGGTGGAACCGGAATGCAGATATGTGATCCCCATGAAGAGCTCAGGCGCTCCCTTTCTAGGGTAAGAGGATCGATCGACGGGCCTGAACCAATTCCCAACCTAACTAATTCAAGCACGTATCCCAGCTGCGAGGATCGAGAAAATGTGAATGACATGTGCATATGGTTTCGTGTTTTTTGGTTGTTGACGTGGAGCCGGGTACCGGATACACCTTCCTACTTTGTGCGTTATGGCCGGTAAAATGACACATATGAACCCGTGTTTCGATGTGTTCGCACGGTAACCGTTATTGACACGGTGATCTTTATCGTGATTGATTTTTGGTTTTTGATTTTTAATTTCTGATTTTGATTTTTTGACTATTATGGATTACCAGCCACGCGCACTAAGTAACCGAAGGATGGCGGGAACGGGATTAGGATCTTACATTTTAGTATGATTTTACGCGGAACTGGTTATCTTAAGGCTGTAAATAATTGTTAAGTGAATCATAATTACTTAATATATTATGTATTAGGTTAGCCACTAAGTAATTAATTTGCCCAAATCGAGACAGTAATCGTGAACGCAAGAGTGCTACAGATTGCCCGTTTTCAACTCGTGGTAGAGAAGTTCCTCGCGGGTCCACTCTTCATGAATAGCTACAGCGTTGGTGCACCAGTACTGGTGTGTGAATTGATCCTAGGCTATTTCTTATGATCATTCTTACGAGGACCGTAGTTTGTTATCTAAATGGTCAATCTTAAGAGTTTAGAATTCCATAGAACGATACCAATTAGCACCTTTATGCAGGCCCATGGAAGCTTTCCGGAAATATTTGAATAAAATCCTGCCTGAACTTATGTATTTCAAAGTTGGCGCTGTAATCTTTGAGGGCAGCGGGGGATGGCAGTCCCTTGGGTACACTACGTGCGCAGGCCCGGGTACGAGACCGACCTAGGACCCCTTCCCAGAAGATTTCCCAGGAAGAAGAAATCCAAAGGCATCCCCGGAGCTCGGAAGTCATGTCTAATGGTTAAAGCTCAGGAGCTTGCAGAAGTGTTAATACAAATTGAAATACATCCTCTGAAAACCAACACCTACCCCATATGCTGTTGATAGCCTCGGTCTGATGCAGAAATATACCAGTAATTTCGTAGACGCAACGGACGATATGGCAAACATAGCCAGAATTAGCGGATATTAGTATTAGTAGGATCAGTATACTAACATCTAAATTCATAGAGCCCAATTCTCGACCTCGAACTAAATACCTACGAACTGCAATCCCACCCGAACTAATGGTCCTTAAACCCAGATGCGGCATCCTGCCGTAACCGTTATGGAAATGCATATATATATATATATTCTGCTATATGCCGTAATTAGCTGTTAAGTCCAAAATTTGACTCATCGCCAGACTCCTCAACTTGTGAAAAGTCCAAAACATAACAAGCTTCTGTAAATGTATAACTATGAAATAGCGACTGGACAAGATGCTATATACCATACCCCCTGTCTAGATATCCAATTATTCTAGAGTTGGGTCTTTGGAGAGAGAAGGGATAATATGAGCTAGGAAATATATATATTTGTTATCTGTACATGTATGACTGTCCAACCATATGAGCAAAGAGCCAAGGCCGAGATGGCCTCGCCGATTTAGCCTTTACAAAGTGGTTCTACAGGCTGGGCCCTTCAAACGATAATTTACAAGAATCGAGTTCCGGGGCGCGCCGTGAAAATTTATAGCTACGCAAGCGTGAGATGGCATTTATTTAAATTTGGCCTTATATGGTCTCGTACCCAGACCTCATACAATTTTACGGGAACCTAGAAATGAATAGGGCTAGGGTTGCCTGGTTTACGAGAACAAAGCTAGCTAAACTATAGTGCCACAAAGGGACTTTAAGAAGGCTCCAAGGCTGGGGCGCTAGTGAGGAATGATCGTCGGCGGCGGGGCTTAGATTGTGATATAAACGTGAAGTACGCATATACATTAATTACTAAGGATACGAGCCTCAAAATCGATTAGGACAGGTTGGTCTCGTACCCAGTTCTGAACTTTATGGACTTTGTGTTGTAAAACTGTATTATTAAATTAAACTTATCCGTCAAATCGGTTTTGTGATCTATACATCAAGTGCACACTATTTTGCTCGGGTTCGTAACTCAGCCTTCACAAAATATATATTGTATAGCCTGGTCTAGATCTCGTATGCCAGCCTCCGCGAAGAAATGACAATGTGTAGACTAGTTCCAGGATACAAAATAATGCTGTTTCTTGAATATTTCATGCCTGAAAACCCATTTGCGGACGGCTGATTAAGTAGCTAGTAGTCAGGCTATGTATATATAATATCCGGGCTCCATATGGTAGTACGTCTATTGCCTCGCCATAAGATGGATTCATCAATCTTGAGTTGCAGATAGATCGTTTAATATTATAATATGCACATCCCATCATGATAGGTTCGGCACCGTACGCTAAGATATAATCTTCACAAAACTATAAAACCCGATCAAAAGGACCGAATATGCGAATCTAAATCATGATCTTGTCATGTTTTCCCATGTGAGAATCCAACATATCCAACGCATCACCAAATACTGATGATTAATGTATAACGGTGACGAAGGCATCACATTTTTGACAGCACTGGAGTAATTTAATAAGGTTTGTAGGTTGTAAATATACTGAGATGGAAGACACTCAAACTTAAATAACACCGACAGGTCGTATCACATCTATGCTTTCTCGTATTTTAGAGGAGACTAAAGAAAGAGCATGACTTCGCCATTCCTTCACTCCCGGGGCGTCGGGTGCACTTTGAACGTTTGCCCGGACCCCCTGAGCACCATGTACCGTGACGCAAACTTCTGATCGTGTTGTCTACGGAATAGCTTGGAATTAATATTTTTGAATTTTTGAATTATCGTTAACACCCTCAGATCGAAATCATCCAAAATAACTCATAGTCCCCTTTATCCCTGCTGGCGCCTCCAGCCTTTTTGCCTCCTACTATTGATTCTCGTTCCTGGTTAACCTCAAGTTAGGTCATGGAAACCGTTTTGGCTGTTTCGAAATTTTTTCGTGCACACCATCTTTAATAAACCCAGATCTGTCCTCCCAGTGATCATAAGAAGCAAACGAAACAAAATCAAGCCACTGGAGTACAGCCTATTCCAAAAATGGCCAAAAATTTCTCATATTTTCGTCCTGGGAAAAACCTTCCTGGCTTCCGAGCTAGGGCCTCCGTAGATGTTTACGAAAAGATAAGCCAAAAGTGGGTATCTATAATTGTGGCACGGACTATTCTAAGCGCTTTACAATGATCATTGTTCGCACAACTTGTTTCTATTTCTTCACATAGCCCTTCTTTATCCGTTTGTGCCCCCTGCAGCGGCAGAACGGAAAACCATGTGGCAGACCTCATGATCACTTCTTCAGTGGCGGGTATCGGTTTCATGACCATTCTTACCCATGGACGGCTATCGATCACCACGGAATATTTGTTTTCCTGGCGCCAGGGGCATGATTACCTATTTTTGCCAAACCAGTTTTGGAGAACTTCTAGAAATGTTCTCTGTTTGCTTTGACGGCTTGCAGCGTGCCGTCTCATAGATGTTTGCCACAGCTCAATTTTCGTCGAGTTGATGGATGGACGGAAAGGTGGGGCTCCCTTTTTGAGAGAGAGAGAGTGTGGAATAACGGAATGCCTTGGAGTACAATGCAGGCTCACCCATCGTGCAAGCACAAACATACATGTACATACGTTCACGTTGTGAGATGAGACGAGAGAATAAGAAAAAGGAAAATCCGAAACGAGGCTTCGAGGCAGCTGGCTCAGTGCGTTTTGTGTAACAACGACCTTTTGTTCGAGGAATGAATGGGTCATCGGGGATGTTCCGGAGGGGAGATGGGAATCTGAAATGCATATGGTAATCCGCGGTGGATCCATGGAACAAGACCAGGCTAAGTAGAATCGAGACACCCCATTCACAACATTTTCCAAATGGAGCTTATAAAAATACAACAAGTATGACTATTGGCCCAACGAAGACAATTCAACGGAAAAAGGCAATCTCGTAGATATGGTTGCTCACAATACTTGGAATGAGGAACAGGACTAGTATGTGCAGTATGTAGTCTGCGTTATAGATATACATATGTCTTATAGAGCCATGGGTTCCTTTTGCCATACGGGACCTCTGTAAATTTTACTGTTAAATTACGAAGTAGTATCAGGCTGATAGTATTCAGATTCCGAAGTCAAAACGATCTATAACTAGTATACTGATAAAGGAAGAAAGGATAAAGCGAATTTTTTTGGTATTTTATTTGGTTGTAGATGATTAAACAAAGTAGAGATTTCAGAAAGGCCATAGTGAAGATAACCATGCCGGCAAGGCTACCATCCAACATGTCTCTGGTGAATTCGAAGGAAAGAACAACGAAGGACATGAAGCTGCAAACAACGGAAAGGGAAGGAATTTGAAAGGAAAAAACAAAGTGGGTATATTAAACGTTACTACTCTTGATTGTAAAAGAAAACTTTTGAGAAGAAACAAGGTATTAAAGGCAGTAATGACCCGTTAACTTTTATCCTGCCTGCATCATCCCGATGATGGATTTGGCCCTTTTGTCACTGAAATCCCCTTTTCAAACTTCTCCCAGTCAAGTGTCGCCACATGCCAGTTGTAAAAACAGTACAAGAAAGAGATCTAAACGGCCAACAAAAGGAACAGAGGGGAGATGAGGAAACAAGGAAACAAAACTAGAGGTCGAAAATAAGAGGCACCCTTTTGACAGCCGAACGAAACGCAATGCAGTGCATAAAGACGCTGGAGGTCAGAAATTTGTGAATCCCAATGCATGTATAGAAGCCAAGCGATGAGACCATCACGATGGGGTAAATACGCAAAAAGGACAAAATATCAAGCATTAAAGAGGAGGTTGCTGGCTATGTGGGACCGATGAGCGAAGATGGCGACATGTATGTATAACGAACTTTTGGGTTCGAAAGCAAGTATGGTGAAGAGATTTGAAAGCAAATACGAGACGGCCAGTGCAAAATGTAATAAGATGCTCCAATGCAATGGTCGAAAAAGAAAATGAGATGGGAAATCATCCGGCATTAAAGGTATAAAATATCCGCACGACAGGAAAGTGCCAGCCTCGATTCGAAAGAAGAAACAGCAGATGAAGACAGAGCATGATAACATAAAGATGAACGAAATCAGACATTACAAGGGTACAGCCATAAGCCAATCGGTATCCTGAAGTGAAAGAAACGGACAAAAAAGCACAACCTGCAAAGATAATAAAAGCAAACTGACAAGCAAATGGATATCACATCTTTTGTAAATGTCAAACAAAAATGACGCAAAAAAGACGAAGGATGAAAGAACAAATCTATAATGGTATGATGGAGAAACGAAAAGATAGAAATAAAAGTAAAAGAACGCCGTCGCTAAAGAACAAGATTCAAAAGCAGCCAATCATGCATAAATAGTAAGAAAGACCACCAAACCCTATTCTCTGAGGCAAATGTAATGAGATGTGAATTGAACGAAGGTTACGAAATGAAACCTCGCTTAGGACTGCGAAGGGGCTCCGTTTAAGCATGTGGCCTTCGGAGGATTTCTTCGCAGTTTGCATCGAACCGGGTGCTCCACAGCTTCATACCCGTCATCAACTTCTCCGTGCGTTCGAGTTCTCGCTCCTTGCCGAACATGGCATCAACAAATTCCTTTCCGGATTGTTTTCCCATGGTTACTCCAGGAGAGCCCTTTCGAATCGCGCTAGCCTCGCTTCCCTGAACCGGCTGGGCGGCTCTCCACATGTACTCCTCGCAATGCTTGAGGAGGCGCTTCATGCGATCCCACAAGCGGTCACCGGACTCGAGGAATTCATTGACGAGGACAAGATTCTCCCTTCTCTTAATGCGATTGTTCTCCACGACTTCCCTAGCACGCTTGCTCTTGCCGCTCAACTGAATGAGAAGCAACCACAGCTCACCGGCTTGTTCGGTGACCTGGGAGTTTGTTCCGTGTCGAAAGACAGTCCAGTCGTAAATCCACTTGCCTAGAGAGTTAGCGTCGAAGACGGACCCGAGAAGCATGATTGGTCGTTCTTGTTGATCCCAATTCTTGGTTGAGTACCCTTGAGGGATTCCATGGGCGGCAGCGGCGTCTCTGGATGGAGGGGTATGATTTCGGATGTCTTCGGCACTTGGTGGCGGGGAGTGCGGGTGGTCACTTCCGGGTCCAGGAGTACGAGTTTTGGAGTTACGAGACCTTGTGCGTTCACGTGGAGGGGGGTGCATAGAAGGGGATGATGGAGCAGTCTGTTGGTACGAAGCATACAAGCGATCATGATTAGTATCCAGCTCTTCATAGTCGTAATACGCTTCGTCAGTAAAATGTTGCTCCACGTTGAACTTGAACTCTACGTTGGGAGAGTCAGGCTCAAACGCTGGCCGTGGAGAAGGTTTAGAAGATACAGGTTTGATATTAGAAGGGGGAAAACGAGAAGGATTTTGGTTTTCATCGACAAAAGAAATATTAGGATAAAGATATGGAGAAGATGAAGATGAAACATCATCTTCATCGTCACCACCATAGGCAGAATCGATATGAGAATAAGATCGTTGCAGGCTCTGTGCCTGGCTTTTAAAGGGAGAAGAACGAACTCGAGGAGATGCACGAGGGCGGGAACTGACATAATCGTAATCCGATGGAAGAGGCGAGGCGTAACCTGCAGGGGCTGTTGGAATAGGGCCCTGCGGGCCCATCGTGTAAAAGTAGTCTCCTCCAGGAGATGGAGCTGCTGGCCCAAAGGAAGATGGACGTGGAGACGGAGTGCTGTAATTATATGGCGAGAAACTTCCAGCAGGCGTAGCAGACCCTCTGCTTGGCTGAGGAGTGGCTGGGAAGGAAGAGACGCCTTCTCGTCCAGGCAACTGATCACTTCGACGTCTGTGCTGACTAGATCTCGACCTTCCGCTACTTGCATAAGGGGACTGAGGTTGAGGGGTAGGAGCGGGAGTGTGAGAGTAGTCAGGCCCCCAGAAATTGTGCATACCAGCTCCAGCACCTAAAGGTGGTGAGTTTAGAGGAGTTGTAGTATAATTATAAGGATAGCCGTGAGACGGCATACCGTATGTAGAACTGCCAAACATGGCTTGAGTAGATGGAGGGGCTTGGGGATGAGGAGTCGCAGAAGCCGACTTGGGATGAGGAGTCTTCGAGGCAGGCGGAGGCCTCAGAGGAATTTGTGATTCCGGGGAAGTTGTCTTAGGCCGGACGGTAGATGGTCTACGACCAGGGATTTGAGAAAAGGCCTGAATTTTGACTGATTTCTACCGTATCACAACCTATAAAATGTTTTCCTTGAGGGTAAAACCCGTCTGCGCTGACGCCGTTGCGTGCGCGAGACCTTTGTCAATTGACGGAATGTTGGAGGATGTTATCTTAACCCTTTGATCATATAGATTCGCTTTAAGGGAAAGACCCGGTGAGGGGTGTATGGGATGCTCAACGCTGCCGTCAGATATTTATATATGTCTATAATATCTGTTATATTCTCGGATTTCAATCCACCAAAACTATCCGAGAAATTTCTGGCTACCGTGAGAATGATCGTGGCAAGGTATTATTATGTGTCCGATGTCGAATTAATATTCGGAGATATCGTGGTTTATCGCGGTGCCAGGTCGGAATTGGGCTCGTAGATGGTAGCCAACAGCGTCGAGCGGTTATGCCAGAATTTTTTTTCTGAGGCACAAAAAGTACTGGAAGGAAGGAAAACTTTGGGATTGGGAGGGCCGCTGGCCCAAACGGATATATAGTGTCCTGCAACCAGTCATGGCCTGGGACCAAAGATTATTCCCATTCGTGGTGTGGGAAAAAAAAAAAAAATTACAAAATGTCCTACGAGAATTTTGCTTCTTCCTTATTCTTGGTAGGCCGCTAAGAGTGAGAAGGAAAAGAAAAAAAAAAAAGTCGTCCTTCCCTCCGGGATATTGGAATAAGTTTTCAGGGCCGTGCCCGGTGAAATAAGCAACCTTTGGAACTAACGATTCGCAAGAAGATGAGTCGCACACACACTTTTTGCCGTTGATGCCTTGTGGGATTGGAGACAAACAGTGGGAGAAAAAAACCCCTGCTGGAGTTTGGGCAAATTGCCTATGGAGCATTCGAAATCGTTTTTCTAAATATCGAACGCCTCAGGATACTTTCCCGGGTGCTCCTGTTGGGCAGACGCGAGTACTCGAGTATGTATGTTTATATGTACATATGTACATATTCGACAAGAGTTTTCCAAGTCGACTCCTGGGAATAATTGATGAGCCGTCCCGATCCCTTGCCTTCAAAGTCTTTCAAGTTAACGGGAACATGCAAGCGAAGAATGAGGACATAAGTTTCCGCTGCGTTGCCGATATCAGGTCTCTCTTCCCGTCTTGTTGAGGCCGAATGGCCAGACTTTCAATATCACGCTGGCAGGGTTGCATGTGGGCGGGGATAATTATTTGAGACCATGTTGAGACAAGTGGAAACGCTGTCCGGGGCTGGTCCCGGGGTGCCCCAATCCATTCTATAGGTGTGGCTGAGCTGCTTCCTCAGCTCATCAGTCCACTATCAAAAAAAATATCCCCATATCCCAGATTTGACCTGTTTCTTGCTACCCTTCTGCATAAATTCCAGCCGAGTCACGAAGAATCCCATAACCGAAACTACCTGCGCATCGGCCATGGCATAAACGTCGACATCCTAGCGCTCTGTAGCAAAATTAGCCCAGATCAATGAAGAGGTCAAGTAATTGCTGTATTGCTCCTATTCTTTCATCTTCCGACCCATCAAGGGTGGCATCCAAACTGCTCTCTTTCTGATAGGGTTGTCGGGACGATTGGGCAGTTCCGCGACTTTTCGGTGAACCTTCGACGGATTGCACCTCTGGCAAGCTTGATCACGCCAGCTAAAGACAGCCTTCAAAGTCATGGTTAACAAGGTTTCTTTCGTGTGTGCAAGCTTTGTGTTTGGCCTGGCTGTCACGCAGGTTCTGCGAGATATGAATCGTTTGTGCGGTGTGAATTGCTACTGCATGCACAATCACTGATATACATGTACACAAGGCGAGTTTTGTGTACCATTTTCACAAGATAGGGCAGTGCAGCTATGCTTGGCGGTCATAGAGGAAGTTACGGGCAAAGGTATTTTTGGAACAGGGCAGAAAATTGAGATAGTCCCCGGTGCTAAACGGTTCGGGCGCGCTATTTCGAGTTAGTCTCCCCGATGAATCGGGTCCACCGGTAATTTATCCGTTCCCGCCCAGCCAGTTGAAACACAACAATGCCATACACGAAAATATTTTCCAAAAATTTTTCCAACGAATATTTTTCATTTCGTTTCACAAAAAGGTGGTCTCGTGAGTGCACGACACTCGCGGCTATGCGTTATCGAAATTTATTTGATATATTCGTCGTTAGGTCTAAATGAATGCCCATACCACCTTCTCAACCATTCAGTGAAAAATTTTCGCATTCATCTCACCAGCCATCATGATAATCTGAGCAGGGTCCGCATATGATAGACATATCACCCACACCTCAAAGTAGGAGACGTGGCTCTTCCTTTGTTTTTTTCTTTATAAAGTCACATACAAATCCTAGAATGTTTCCCTGGGCATGATTTAGGCGACGGCAAAAGCGCCATCCTCATTCCAGAAACATTCTCGTATTTACCTCTAAAGCTTCGTCAATATCTTTCCAGATGGTATACGGCGCCGGAGCGGACCGAAATCTCGTATCCTGCCACAACACTAGATTCAGCAAAAGGTCAAAGTCAAGAGTTCTGATAATTATCTGACAATGTGATATATATCTATAAACCCGAAATCATAAGGTTGTTCCATTCCATCGTGATGCCTTGGCTTTGATCTGATGCTTATAGTCATCGAACTTTTACGCCATATCAGAATAACCTGGTCTCGCTCTGCGCGCCCTGTGAAGTTATTCCAGTAACCCGCAATTGCCCAGATTTAACCTAATAGTTTCTACAAGTATCAACTTTCCTAGAACGTCCAATCATATTACCTTGAGACAATAGTGTTATGTCGAAATCAAGAATCTAAAATGGAATCGATTGTAGTGTTTCTATAAAGACGATAGACTTTTCGACCGTCTCGGATTTCTCTCATATAGTGCCGGAACACCCCGACCATGCTGCATTACTGGACGATGGTATATTAGACTTGAAGAATCTGGTAGGCCAAGGGAATGCACGTTGGATGTGAAATGAACACATTTTTTTTAGTTGATGCTTGTTGGTGGTTTTTTGCTGATCTAAATGTCCAACTAAGCGAAAGATTGTGACGTGAATTATAGACCCAATACGCGTGTAAAGGGCCCTTGGGGTCTTCTGCTAAGGACCTATAACTGATACAAGTCCCGTCCTTTTTGACAATACCGAAAGCGACCTCTGTACAGAGTATACGTACCGTAGAGCCATTTTACTGAAGCAACAACGACAACTGCAAATTTAAACATTGTGGTTCGATTTTCGAAATTCCACGGTCTATGCACTGTTCGCCTCCATTGGCCCATATCGGCATGAGGTTTATGCAAGAGACCCCTCAAGATGAAAATCGGTGCCCCACTTCCCGCCAGAACCAAATCACTCAGTTTTCGGTTTCGCCAAAGAAAAAAAAAAAGATTTTTCTCCTCCTACCAAAGAATTTCACATCGCGTCCCATTTTTATAGAAAGTGTTTGACAAGAAGTTTCCAAGTGGGAAGCTATACGCGTTCAGTCATGCCTTAGTCTTGGGGTGTAGAGCTTCAGGATCGCAAGGAAGCTGGTCCTTTTCGAGCATCTGCTCGTGTTTCCTCCGTACTGCCTCAGAGCTCACTTCCTAATCCTTTAGCTCGTCAATAGTACTAGAAGCTGCATGCGTTGGCTACAGTATTGAAGCCTCAGGACCGGTATACCTTGTACAAAATTCGCGAATGTACCGAATCACGGTCATTTATGGTTTGGCGTGATATCAGGTATCGGGCTAATCTTGTGTGTAGGAATGAACCTTAGATATAGGCCCTAGGAAGTGACCAGGATCTGACGAAATCTGCGACTGGTTCCGTTCTCTGCGTTGGCATCCGATAACAAGTCTCCTCAAATTGGGTAGCTTAAGAGTGTATAATTCTGACAATTAGCTGGGCTGCTGAATGTTCAAACTAAGGATGCATTTCTCCCGGTTGCGACTAGAGAATTTCTTAATCACCCAGCCAGAATTTGATATGCTACAATTTAACACTTGAACTTGGAAAATCTATCTGGATATTTCCGCTGAAATATAAGGCTTCTGAATTCTGAAATTTCGAAAGCGAAAAGTTGCAATTGTCTCGGTGGGAATACCACGTAGAACTACCCATATCCTAGCCGTTTTCTGACAACCTAATTGACGATTCGCTCTCCCAATGGATTTCATGCAGGATGACATTCTTTATGCATAAACGACCAAACACACACAAGAACTAAATGCGGTTTTGTTTTTTTTATTGATACATGATTCGCTTGAAATTTAGCGTCTGTATGCAAAGTCCTTCGAACAGTTCAGACGTGTGAATTGTCGACGAACCAAGGAGGAAAAAGTGGGCTGGGTTTTGCGCGAAAATTTTCCTTTGCCAGCTCTTTACAGAACAATATTTATACTTGTTGCTATGGCCTAAGGTGATAGCGATACATCTATCATTGGCCAGATTTGGCTATTTTTACATTGAAAATATTCAGCACCCTCCCTTTTTTTCTAACTAGCAAGTAAAAGGATTTCGTCCGATCTCTCACTGGGTCATGTCCTGCTGCTCAGCTGTTCAGATAACCCGATACATATTATAGTTTCGAAGTTGATGACATGATTGGAGTTCTAAGTTTTCGGGCTTCCTTATTTTACCTTGTAGGATTACTCCGGAAAACTATTATATCATCGGAGCTTCGCATACGCCTTGTTATGGCTTAATTTTTCCGGATTCTCACAGCTGAGATGATTCAATGATTCAATGCTGTCCTGCCGTTGAATTTTATACTAAATTCGGACCCGGTAACCCGGGTTAAAGGCACTGGGAACTAGGCGGGCCCGGAGACGATTGCAAACGAACTTTGCCTCAGGTGTTAACCCAATAGAGGAAAGGTAACCGTAACTGCGCCACATCTCGGTCTTCTGGAAAACTTCCCTATCGATAAAATTTCTGGAAAAACTCCAAAAAAAAAAAAAAAAAAAAAAAAAAGCTGATGACGGTCAAGGCATCCTGGTTGTATGAGGGATTTTTATTGGTCATTGGGCAATGGATATCGAAACTGCAAGCCGTTTTTGTTCTCTATCGCTTCCACACCACCTACGTCGCAAAATTTTGACAGGATTTGATTCTTTTTTCATTATACAGGAAATAAGGGGTAACCCTGGAAGAAAATTTTTTTTCTGGTGGATACTGGTTTGTTGGGAAGTATTCTAGATTTTTGTTGTCCTCAAAAATATCCCTGGCCTAGCCTGGATGCTTGGTTCGTTGAATAAGTGCAAGGTCGCTGATCATGAAGTTTCGTGGATTGCGGGAGGCCGCCATACCTACCTACGTTATGGTGAGGCATTGAGCTACATGCAGGTGTTATATCAGCGAAGGTCAAACACTCGCGACGGTCGATAACACTCTGTGGAAAATGGTGCATACCCGGACGCCGCGTCGATGCGATGCCCTGCAACATCCTAAACAACAAGACTAAACATACTAGCATTCCAAAATATCAACCAGAGGAAAAGTGGAGCAGGACTGGTGGGCCGAAAAGGGCTGAAACGCGAGATAAAATCCAACCAAAGGGAGGCGTCAGGGTTGCCTCGCTGCAGGGACGTGAGAGAGAATGTCGGTTCTCGAGGCCAAAAACGTGGGCGTCCCTTGGGATGTTGCATATCTCTACGCCCACCATCGGAGGGGTGAACTGCATAGAAACCACAAAACGACATTCCTTTCTTGGGTTCCTTCCATCGCGGATCGACGCTGAGTTTTTTCTTTTCGATTTCCTTGCATCTGTCCTTTTTTTTTCTCACAACAACATTCCTCTGGATAATGAGATGAGAGGCGGGGGAAAAAACTGATACCCCTTCGCAGGCCTTCGCATGCCTTTCCCAGAGTCCTTTGCCGACACCAACGTATCAAGAAGTTCCAGAAGATGTTGGGAAAATATCACATGGAGCCGATATTGTACCCCTCCTTCCCGAATGTTGATACCAACCTCTAAACATTTTCATCTCCCTAACAGTAGCGCGTTCTTGCGTCTACTTCGACATCCATGCTTGGTCATGCAGAACGCGCTAAGGGTAGACTTTAATTTGACTGGCGAGAAAGATCAGACGAAATTCCCAACAGGATAGTCCTTGTTTCACACTTGCGATTCCTGTTCATAGGTTATGACTAACATGTGTCAAGAGTAAAGGCAGATTTCGAGGCTTTTCGGGGCAGTGTTCCCCAGAACCGTGTTACGTATTCATTGCATTTCAGTCATATTTATCTTGCGACGCTGTTGGTTTTCTATTGACAACCCAAATCCCAATATAAAATACTACCGGAAAACTTTCGCCACTTTTCTTGAGACAGCATTTGGTATTTACAAATCTCGAAATGCAAATATAGAATGCATGGAATTTAGCGTCATCGTGCAACGGAAAATCATGTATATATATTTCATCGATCTCTCTGGAGCGTTATATGCATTATAGATATCCAGTCGTGTGATCAAGAACTGAAAGGCTGAGGCCTCAAGCGTCGGATTTATTGGCCGGAGCTAAGAAGACTTCCAAAATCCAACGCAACACAACCCAGGCAGCACTACAGGTGGGATGTATGCACGTATTACTCATGATGAATCATGTGATATCATGATCCCATTTGCATTGTGGCTATAATCCTGGCGCATATCGAGAAAACCGAACACTTTTTCGCCTTATTGGTTAGGGCGTCGGCGAATTATGTTACCTTGTATTTTTCTTGATATATTGTTCGGTTAATTAATTGGTTGAGTTGGAATCTCGAGTGCTCGAAGCTTCGAAATCAATTATCCTCGCCACCCTTAAAAAAGAAACACCATCTTCATATGGAGTGTTCCAGAGGCCAGTGTTGGGTTGTGCGAATATCAGGTTATTTGAAATAACGTTTATTTTAAAATTTGTCTCCCTATCACTGAGTTAATCTTTGAGGTCAGTCCATGTCCATGCATCCGGAATCACATCCTCCGTGGAACCGAGACATAGCTATATGCATGTTGATATATCGATTTCACTTAACATCGACGCGTAAGTGCAATATAAGGGTTTTCGGGATCTAAGGATTCTCAGGAATTTGCCTTCCAAACCCCTTCCTAGCTAGGTTCTGGATGCGATGCCTTGCGAATGCTAGGTATGCGATCCGATAGGCTATAGCAGGATTTGTCTAGCAGGATAGTAAAGCGCGAACAAGTTCGGTCCTTTAAACCTTCCTAGTGGCATTCTAGTTTACGTTTATGAGTCATGCATGTACTTAAATAGCCTTGCTTGAGGTTCTGAAGGCACGATGTACGGCTGTGTCTGATACGAAACCAAGTTGCTGCTTTCTATTTGATATCTATAAGCGCAATATTCACATGTCAAAGATCTAAAGTGTAGCAACTCCGGGAAGAATATAAATCACTCAAGTAAAACAAATCGATATGCACGTTCAGATAAGGTGCTAGGAAACGTTTACCTTATGATTTAGAATACCAGCTTCTGGATCCTTGTATCTCGTTGGTGGGTCCCTCTTGAATCCTGTCCAGCAGTGGATCTGCGCCTAGTCACATATATGCGTCTTCAGATGTATGTTACACAACCTCCAATCCTATTTATAACTATGTCTTACTGGTTGTATCGGAAGTATCATGAGGCTTGTTAGGTACCCAGTTGAAGCAAAACGTTCCCGATAGAGATAGAAGACATAAAACAAGGTGTCTCATGGATCTTCTTCATTGAGATACCTAGCTTCTGGTTATATACATGTGTAGAGTAACTGAAATAGTCGATAGGCAGCGTATTACAGATACATAGCTCCACCAACGTTACCCAAAAAGAAAATGCTCTTTAAGAGTAGACAGATGGTCCCGGGAAAGTATAGCTAGTCAGGATGGGGTAATAGATGTTCAACTTAATACCGGGTTCCTGACCGGTGTAGACACCGGGGATGGAGACCTTTGGTGGGTTACCACCAGAACCACCGGTGATCCTGAGTTGAGCACAAGAAATGTAGAACTGAGCCCCGGGGTAATTCGAGGCGCTGTGGAGGGCGATATGCTCGATACGGAGGAGATACTGCATGGTAATCGAATCAGTACTACTGGCGAAATGAATCAAGGAGATAATCATTTATGACTTACGAGACCACTAGCAATCCTGGTTGGGAGTTGAAAAGTCAGGGAGTTAAGCATCTCCCAGTTGGGTCCATTGCTTCCCTGTAGGGTTTAGGCCGAGTTAGTGTCTCGTTGAATGTATCTACCCGCTGGTAGTTGATTCTTACAAATGTGATTTGTCTTTGATGGATTTTGAACCAGTTGGCTCCAGAGCCATCCCAAGTGTTCAAGTTGGTGATACTAGACGGCGCTTGGCCGAGGTACACAATATATGGACCTTCAAATCGTTATAACTTTAGTCATTGTCCTCGTAGCTTAAACATTAGGGTCTACCGCTTACCAGGATGGAAAACCTGCTGGTCAAGTGCAAATCCAACTGTAGAGCCAGCAGCGACTTCATATGTCCCAGTGTTGCTGCCAGTCCTCGCACCCGCATTGCAAGTGAAATCGGTTGATGCGACATTCTCAATTGGAGAGTTCTATTTTATATGAACCTTGTCTTAGCCTTCTGCCCCATTAGATCCCCGAAGTATCAGGTCTCGTACCATGTTGGAGTTTTGGCGGACATATTGGTATTGCCCCGTAGTGGTGCCTCCGACTATAAGAGAGGGGAAACGGTCTAAATGGCGCATAGACGGTCAGCTACGACAATTTAACGCCGTCATTGTAGACATGTATTATTCTCGAGAAGGGTCTGTCGAACATACAATGAGCAAGAGCCGAAGGGAGAATGGCACTAATGGCCAGGATTGTCGTGAGGACCTTCATTTCAAAAAGGTAAAGATGTATCTCTCAACAAATATAAACAAAATCGAATTCTAGAAGCTCGAAAGTGGTGTATAGGAAATCCAGTCCTATTGTTCTTTCTTGCAGGCTACCGACATCCACAGGAAGGCACTTTAGAGCAATAACGAAATGTACTTCAAGAGGTGGGCCTACTGAATTTATAGACTTTACAACGGCTCGAGCGCTCTAGATCCTGAGCCCAAGGAAAGTATAGGTGCACTCTGAACCTTACTGCCATGCTTTCTCGTCAAGGAGGTATCGGCTGCGGTTCCGCCATATATCATAAGTATGGATCATCGGCTCGGATCTTGGAGTTTATGGTGCGATTTTTCAGTTAAAGTATCAATAGCGAGTTCGCAAGATAGCTATACAGGATTGCACTATAATACCAAACATTTAAACTACGGTCTAGTCTTTCTCATGGTTGGACTACCCATGCTCTCCACAAATCCTTACGGATATCGGCTAAAATCTCCCGAAGGCAAGGTTCTTGCGAGCTTCGATCGGTGCTTATTAAATTCGTTGCCAGTACGAGCAGACAAGAGTAAGGCACATATCCCTATTCTTCTATAGCTATCCGTGGCTCTTAAGCCAACTATTCAGGGATATTTTAATTCTGCCACAGTTCAGCATCGTGTATCCCACCGCGTGTCAATATCGCTTTTGCATGCATCTAGATGGGATGATTTGATAGCAATTCCAGAGAATGAATCCGGATGTGCAATCCAACAGGCTTTTTTGGAAACTAAGATCCCAAGAAAGAAAAACACCATTAATCTGAGAACAGTACTTCGAAAGACCCCGCCTTTCTACATGTCGCAATCCAAACACTCGTGACATTAACCCTCCTCCCAAGAACTCTTGTAAGTTTCGAGTTAAGATCAAAAAAACAGTCGTTCGGAACACTAGAACGTCGTCCCGCAATCCCGATTTCATTCTGACACATCCTAGACCTGAAGCACGAGATCGCCCAAACCTGGATTTTGTTGTCAACGGCCTAATGTTTTCCGGAATTAGCCTGAATAGATGGAGACCAGGAAATGGATATTCGGGACTTGGTATCACACTGCGGGTTCTTGTTCCCAACGTTTACAACGCAGAGCTGGCTGTAAAAACTGGATTTTCTTTTATATATTCTCCACGTGGAGGCTTGAGGTGCGAATGTGCATGATTTGTCGATGGTAGATGCCTAGGTGGATTCGAGGCTACCTAGGTTCCATGGTTAGCTGGTTATGTATTTGCGTGGAGCATATTCGCATATCAAGTTTGAGATTATGATGAGATATTCTTTTTTAATTACGTCACGACCGATAGAAGGTCTTACGGGTCAATTCTCGGAATTCATTTGGTTATATTACAACTTCAATTTGGCGATGGTTCGAAGGTTTTTGTGTTATGGTATCGGCTTTTTTTCATTCTACCAATCTTCTTAGTGCTTAGATACATGCCACCGTAACCGCTAAAAATATTCCCCGTTCTTATTTATCTATTTTCTAGATCGACCTTATTCTCGAGGCAAGGATCTAATTAAACAGAAGAAACACCAATTTGTCCTTAACAGAGACATCTGTAAAAATCAGTGGACGAGTGCGCGTGAAGCCAATAAACAAACCAAATTTATGAACGAATGGAGGCGAATATGCCGTACCCGGAAAACGGTGAGGAAGAGGAGGAAAATAAAATTAAAGATTTATTACACATAATCTACGTCGCAGTCGCGATATCCGTCGCGATATCCATACCTCCCCTCCGCACGAACATTCACCCAGTCACCACGTAATAAATCTTCTTCGTCTTCGAAAGAGGGCGACCTATTCCACATGTCTCTCCCTTTCATAGCGGCTCCTCCCCAGCGGTGGCCCATTCGTCCGCCCCTGTGGTACTCTGATCCCACAAAAATTACATTCGTGGAATTACTACCAGGACTCTCGAGGCCCTATTATGCATAATTTTATGGACTCTGCATGTTTATGCAGGTCCTTGAGGCATCTTGCCGTACTGTCTTGTATGTGGCCTCGGTAGAGTGGGCTCAGGGTGAAGCGGCGAGTGACATAGGGTGAGAGGTGAAGTGTGACTTCATATATGTAGTCGTCCTGGTTAGGTTCTTGTCCTATATATCCAGTGTCTTTATTGTTATATAAGATGGAAAGTTAGCCAGGCACAAAACTAGTAGCGTGCAACAAGTCGTACGCGTATGGATGGGAGGAATACTTACCACCTAAACGACCGTAATCGTTGTCTGTGATATTTCTCACGGTTAAGGACTTGATATCATAAAGCGGGACTTTTGTCTCAGCTACGGCATCTAGGTGTCTTGTTCCCGTATCTCGCTCGCGAGGAGCTACGATTGAATTGTTCCAAACGAATACCAAGGGATGGGGTATTGGCCCCGAGCTCTCCGGTATCGAACACGGCACTAAATTTTGTAGTCGAAGGTGTAAGTGAGGTTATGTCAGTTTTCATATGGCTCCCCTCTCGGGTATAGACGAGCCGTTTGAGCCGGCCAAGTAAGACCATTTCGGCTTTGGTAGTGTTGGTTGTTGGTAAAGCGATAGTATTCGCTATAAGGAAAGAAAAGGTGTTTGAAGATCTCAGAGTAAATAGGGACATGTGATTCGAGTCCGAAGGTCTCGTTTCGAAAGGGGTAATGTTGGTCAGCTAGTATGTATCGGTGACCGAGACGTGTCTGCGAATGGTGCATTTTGAAAATTTATTTTCCGTGGTAATAAATAAGTGGCTGGCTTTTTTGGAAGAAGAAGAAAGGCTGGGCCTAGCTAGTTGGTCAAATTGCAAATACCCGAGCTTGGAGTTCCGATAGAAGGTATCCGCTGGCTAATTGATGGTATAGGATGATGTGGTGGAATAGAAGCTAGACCGACTGGACGAAAGTTCCGAGCCAGTCCTATCTCCTATTTATAAGCACAATTATTGTCATTGATCTGGGGGTTATGCCAGCAAATTGACATGTCTTGGTAATACTAGTATGTCTGATCAGAGCATTCGATATGCATGTAGTTCCCATTGGCCTTCTAGAAGCTTTCTTGCGTTACCTGAAAATAGTCATTTTAATATCAAAGTTGTTTGTTATGGACATGGGCATTGAATCACGAGTATAAACGGGTGGATATCATAGTCTCACAGTAATGAAATACCTTGTTCGCTTATCGAAGGTCGCAAGTTCTGTAGAGTAGACGTGATTGTGTAATGTTGGAACTCGGGGCTATGTGTTTTCTGTACGACTTTAAAATCGGGATTATCATGATATGGCTTCGAGCCCTAGTGGATATGAAAAAACTCGATGGTCGACGGTGCAGGGAAATGATGTTTGTATTGACGCTCTGAGACAAGGCGTCGAATTTGAATTTGATAGCCAATGATCTTGCCGGACCAGCCAATGATTATTCATGCCTTTAATTCTTGAGTTTTGAGGATTTACATGCATATAAATTAGGTTCGGGATGTGGTGGAACATGCCACTTTCGACATAAGAAAATACCAATGAAAATAGATGGATTTTCAGTTGATCAATAGCATAATTTAACATATTTCGATTGGTAAATCTGAAATACTACAATTTTGCTATACACGGAACCATGGAGCTCACTTGGCGTCTAAGATTTCTAGAGGAAATATTCGCCTCGAGCTCCTTGATAGCTAGTCGACATTGCATGTTTGCAGGATACTTTGGATAATTCTCTGAATCAGCTAGTGTTATCTGCCTGGGTAGTCACTTAAACACTCAGATACTGGGCCACTTAGGGTAAAAAGGAAATTTAACTTTTTGCTACTGTAAAATAAATATCATCGGCATTGACAGCGAGACCACTTGGTACCCAGCTTCGAGTTCGCCACTCCAAGCACAACTGGGTGCCAAATGTGTTGGTTTCGGTAGCAGATGTTGTGTTTTTTGCGTTGCCAGGTCTAAATCTGTAATCTTGGCACTAAACTTGTGTTGGCTAAATCCGGTCGCATATTTTCAAGTTTGATTTCTCAACTTTGTTTCTTTGGCGTTTTTGCGACAGCAACATTGTCTCCATAATTCGAACTGCAGCGATGCCGCTCATACCCAAGAACACCAATCACCTAACTTCAATTATAGCCACTACATAATACCCTCTACTGGTCTAATCCATAAATACAACAACGATGCTATCGGCTACCAAACTCGCCCACTTGAAGCTCACACATCTTCACACAGCATCGAATACACTTTTCCTCTCCTCCCCTCCCGTTTCTGCCCACCTTTCTTCTACTCTATCCGTTAATGCCTCCAAGTCGAATATCCAATTATTAGAATCTACATGGAGGAAGACATGCGTTGCATGTGGGTATGCACAGGTCCCCGGGTTGACTTGTTCGGTACGGGTTAGGGGAATTGGAGGGGACCCCCAAGTTGGATGGACTACAAACCCCGAAGGGAAGATAAAAGCTGCCAAAAAGCTTGGTGACGTCCAGGTGCTTTGTGGTACCGGTGGGAATGTAGAGAGGAACATGTCGCGAAGAGTCAGGAAGCGAGGAAAGAGGACTCGAGGTGTAAAGAGCGGTCGGGAGAAGGCGGAGTCCAAGGAAATACCTGTCTCGAAAGTATTAATCAAAGCTGACGAACTTGTCACTGCCGCTGCGTCCATTGAGGCGGCGACAGCGACGGTGACGTCGAAGCCTGTTGAATCACGCAAGAAACCCAAGACCACGTCTGCTGCAGCAAAAGAGCCTCGAATGGTCTATTCCTGCAAGATCTGTTCTAGCAAAACCATTCACTCACTACCGAAAAATCCAGCTGCAGTTAGCCACGATAAGGCTACGTCAGAAATATCCGGGCATGGACCAACTACACAAACGAGTACTTTATCGAAACCTCTGGCTGCCTCTGCATCTAAATCCATACCCGCGGCCGCGGGAGACTTGCATCGGTCCATGACGACACTGATCTCAGCTGCACCACCAGCAACATCGTCAACGAATGCTGCGGCTAGGAAACGGGCGAAGTCGCGAAAAAATACCTTATCGAGTATGTTGGCGAAGGAGGCAGCGAATAGATCCGCAGCGACGGGAAACGGCGCTGGAGGTTTTGGATTTGATTTGATGGACTTTATGAAAACGAGTTGAGATCGTGCTATAAAAGAGCTCTCGAAATTACACGAGATCTTTTGACAATATTGTCTTGAGGACGGTACCTTAGTCAACATTTGACTCTGAATGGTGCAAAACAGACGGGTTGACAGCTCATCTAGAACATGGTCTTTGTGTACCGTGTACTCGGATTGGAGGCTGGAACAAATGCAATGCATATTATTTACACCCGGATTTCCAGAAGCAAGATTGAAAACCTCCAAACTGGGAAGACAGGCGACGGTCATGCACCGAGACCTGCGAATTGTCTGCGAGGACGGGTCGGGTTTCCCGGTGGGTTCCTCTCTTATCATTTGCTTGTGTAACGAGAATTCCCCTTGCATTGCAGGCGGCCGATTTTATGCAAGCCCTTGGAAATAATAGGGAAACCACTGGGCAGATGGATGGGGGTGGTCTACATACGGGGGGGAATGATATGATATATCTCGATATTAAGTTTACACTTGGACGGCATTACGTCTCCATTCCTCTTCTCAATCTTCGTGAGAGGGATTTCCTGATCCTCGTATTCATAGTCTTGATACGAGCCTAATTCCTCCTGTCTTGGTGTGCCATACTTTGCATTTTCGTGTTGCAGCAAGAGAGGTCGCGAAGTAAGGGGAAAAAGTTGCTTGAGCTCACAAGGTCTCTGATTGGACCCGCTCCGATTCGCTACCATGGTTGCTGCACCTGAAGATCTATCTCCTTGTCAGAGCAAAGGGTGATTACTCTATTTTCGATAGTTCACTAAGTAAAGAATAAGAATAAAAGAACCAAGCTAGCCGACTATCGGGAGTAAAACGAGATTCATGGAGGTACATCTCGCCGGAATTGAAGCTTCAAGGTACACCTGGCTAACCTGAAGTGGTAATATCACAAAGGGTTTGAAGTCGGTTTGGGCTTGGGGTGTGTATGTGCGTCGGAAACTAGGAAGTTTTGTACATACCCCGCATCTTAGCCATCGCGGACCTTTTTCCTTCGCGTTTTCGTCCCCACTTTGGAGATGATGGGGGCGCTTTTTTCTTGATTCCGGGGTAACATCGGTGATTTCAAAGCTTGTGCTCGGTCGTGCCGATTTATCTGCGAAGCGATTATAACGATAACAGAACTGTTGAGACTTCGGCCTGTCGTGTATTCCGTCTACGGGAAACCATTCGTAACGATTTCCCGTTTGAGATGGATATTTTCCCAACCGTTGCTGCTATACATGCATAATGCACAGGGCTATCCGAGGTTGAAAAGGCGGCAAGATCGAGCTAGACATTCGCTCAGATTAATATTGATTCAAGGGCAGCAGAAATAGTGTAAGAGACATTCGTCTAGACTCGCAATGGTCCGAGTTTGCGAGCACCCTCTGTGATTCGGTATCGTCACGAAGACTAGGGTCTCTCTTCACACACAAAAAAAAAACTCCATTGCCCCGCATTTTTCGCCTCGCAGTATACCAGTGGGTCTAGTATTATCTTTGGTGGTTCTGGTACTCGCTATCTTGGTAGCGGAGGGAGGCCAATGCAACAATCGATATGATGAAACTCCACATTTTGCCCTTGGCGCGAAAGCATCTTCCTCTTGCCCGGTCAGCAGCTTCTGACGGAAGGGGTAACGATATGCCGGGATAATGGCGGCAAAAGAAGGATAGCCTTTCTGGTGTGTTCTAGTTCATTGCTCTCCATAAACCGTGTGCATTGAGGAAGGCGACAGCGGACGGCTCCCAGCTGCTCTCAAACTCGCGGGAACTGTGGAGGAGTATATAATCGTAGAAGTATCCTTTCCGTTTTTCTGGTTCTTCATCCTTTCAAGCTCCAACCTTCGCATCCAGCAGATAATCTTCCCTTCCACCCCAACATTTGTCGTAGTATCTATTACAAATCACCACATCAAGAATCAAAATGGTCTCAGTAACTCTGGAAGTGCCGGGAATCGGCAAATACGAGCAGCCAACTGGCTTGTAAGTTCACGATCTTTTCATTGTCCCTTCGTTTCTCCCTCTCGATATCCCTTTCATCGCTTCATGTGGTTGGTGGGTAGGGTGGATAGTGGTGGCCAGCACGTAATGCGACGGACACTTTTTGCGGGGTTGCTTCTTAGCCGATAAACCCCGCCTTCGCCTTTCGGCTGCCTTGCCACCGATGCCCACCTTCCAGCCGAAGATGATGTGATATCAAATCATGGGAGCGAATTTTGCCTATAGACGGTTAATATATTAACATCGGGTGGTTGTTTACCAGGTTCATCAACAACGAGTTCATCAAGGGAAAGAAGGGCCAGGAATTCGAGGTCATCAACCCCACCACCGAGAAGGTTATCTGCAAGGTCCACGAGGCCACCGAGGAGGATGTCGATATCGTATGTTCCTATCCAAACTCTACTCATTATAGGTGTATTGATCTATAATCGATTTCGGATCGGTGCTAATATGGATGGATGGGTGTAATAGGCTGTTGCTGCTGCCCGAAAGGCATTCAAGAATGGCAGCGAATACCGCAACCTGTCCACCGCTGCCCGTGGCAAGCTCCTTCTCGATCTTGCCACCCTCTTCGAGAAGAACATTGACCTGCTCGCCTCCGTTGAGTCTCTCGACAACGGCAAGAGCATAACAATGGCCAAGGGTGACATTGGTGCCTGCATTGGATGTCTACGATACTATGGCGGCTGGGCCGACAAGATTCACGGAAAGGTCATCACAACAGATGACGGCACCTTCTCCTACACCAAGCGTGAACCAATTGGTGTTTGCGGCCAGATCATCCCATGGAACTTCCCACTTCTCATGTGGGCCTGGAAGATCGCCCCAGCAATCGCCTGCGGTTGCACTGTCGTCCTCAAGACTGCCGAGCAGACTCCTCTCAGTGCTCTCGTCGCTGCCAGACTCTGCAAGGAAGCTGGCTTCCCACCTGGTGTCGTCAACATCATCTCCGGTTTCGGAAAGACTGCTGGTGCTGCCATCGCCTCGCACATGGATATCGACAAGGTCGCCTTCACCGGCTCTACCTTCATCGGCCGCACAATCATGAAGGCTGCTGCCTCCTCCAACTTGAAGAAGGTCACCCTCGAACTCGGTGGCAAGTCGCCAAACATTGTCTTCGATGACGCTGATATTGATGATGCTATCTCCTGGGTTAACTTCGGTATCTTCTACAACCACGGCCAGTGCTGCTGCGCCGGTTCCCGTATTTACGTCCAGGAGAGCATTTACGACAAGTTCGTCCAGCGCTTCAAGGAGCGCGCAGCCCAGAACGTCGTTGGTGATCCATTCGATCCTAAGACTTTCCAGGGTCCACAGGTCAGCCAGCTTCAATACGACAGAATCATGGACTACATCAAGAGCGGTAAGGAAGAGGGTGCCACCGTTGAGATCGGTGGTGAGAGACACGGTGATGTCGGTTACTTCATCAAACCAACCATCTTCTCGAATGTCAAGCACGAAATGAAGATCATGCAGGAGGAAATCTTCGGACCTGTCTGCGCTATTGCCAAGTTCAAGGATGCCGATGAGGTTGTCGAGATTGCCAACGGCACAATGTACGGTTTGGCTGCTGCCGTTCACACCAGGAACTTGAACACTGCCATCAAGGTCTCCGACGCATTGAAGGCCGGTACTGTAAGTTGAAAAATCCATATTTCTTACAGCCTATTATCGAATCAGCACTAATTATTGTGAATAGGTCTGGGTCAATTCTTACAACTTGCTCCACTGGTCTTTGCCATTCGGTGGTTTCCGTCAATCTGGTATTGGCCGTGAGTTGGGCAAGGCTGCTCTTGAGAACTACACTCAAGTCAAGACCGTCTCCATCAACATGAAGGGTGCCCTGTTTTAAACACGCTTCTATCGCTTGCTTAGAATGAATCTTTTGAATTAACGAGCCCTTTCCTTTGTATAATCTTATGACCTCTTGATTACATCCTCCGCTATTACCCCTGCCGTTGAATTTGGATTATACATTAATTTGGGGAGCTGGGTACTTGGGGAAAAAGCGTTCTTTCTTTTCTGCTGGAGAACTTTCTTTCGGGGATTCCTTTAATTTTCTGATCTTTGCAGGCGTGTATTGTACTTAAAGCCCCCAGCTTTCATTAAGTAACCGTCCTGTTTGGCTAGTTTGTGGTGTTTCTTGTATAAATTATCGACTAGCCTTTGTCTAACCCGCGATTTGAATAGTTTCAACCGCGCGGAAGATGATCAATTGAAATGGAAGAATTGTTCTGTTTTTCCCACAAATGAGATTGAACTATTTCCCGGTGATTAGGTTACACTGCCTAATATGTGATAAGGAATTCGGCCTCGTGCCGCTGTGGGACCTCGATGTTCCCTTTTGATGCCATGATAGTATATATAATCGGTTACAAATATAACGCCAGACTAGAGTACCCACTCCTCGCAATGTAGTTGATTCTTTGTACTGATATAAAGTAACCGATATCGCACGCTCTAGCCAACTTCCTAGTTCACATTAATACACCCCCTCCTTTCTATCATATCATCATTCGATTAGGATTGATATTAAATCAATTAACATATTTAACTGCTTCGAGAATGAACGGCACATCTACCCCTCCAAATATACCACGCGAAGTCCTATCTCTCAAGGACCTTGAGGCGAAATGTTTGGAAACAATGGCGCCAATGGTGAGGGATTACCTTTACGACGGTGCAGAGGAAGGACATACTGTCCGTGAGAACCTTGAAGTATGGGATCGGTGGCTGGTTATTCCACGGATGATGCGTGGTAGGTGAATTGTCTTTGAAGTCTAGGTAGTCTGCAGAGTTTTGAAGCGGGCAACACATTTCAGCAATAGAAAATGCAACAGTTCAAGATATATCAATAGGACTGTGGGTAAACCACAATAATGATGAACAAAAAGTTATTCCTAACTAAATTACTGTTAAAATATCTAGATACATCGACTGTAAACCTTAACCCTCGAACCACCCAATTCAACCGATCATGGTCACTTCCACTTGGTATTGCCCCATCCGCAATGCAGCAACTCGCACACCCTTCTGGCGAGAAGGCTACTGCCGCGGCTGCAAGAAGTATGAATATCCCGTTCGGGCTATCTACTTTTTCAAATTATACGATTGAGGAAGTGAAAAACGTTGGTGGGGATAGCACGGTGGGGTTGCAGATGTATTTGTTAGAGGGTAGGAGGGATTTGAATATTGAGTTGATTAGACGGGCGGAAGGTATGTCTTTATTACCCAGTACCTACTATCCGAAGTGAATAAGTTGGATATACTACCTAGGTAGTAAGATGGCTGATAATGAAGGTTTGATGTGAATAGCTGCTGGCTACAAAGCTATAATGTTAACAGTCGACAGTCCAGTCCCCGGAAACCGCCCAGGATTGATAAAATCCAACTTTGTAATGCCAAAACACATGAGATTCAGGAATTTCTCAGAAGACTTCGGTGGTCCGTTAGATCAAGCCCAGGATACACAATTTAATGACCCCTCTACTACTTCAGCTATCGCAAACAATACGAGCCCCGATAGTGCCTCCGCACGTGCACAAGAACAAGCCGCAAAATCCCGGAGTAACCAGTTAATCGTCGACCCATCGATAAACTGGGAACGCGATATGAAATGGTTACGTGAGAATACTTCATTAGAGATATGGGTGAAAGGCGTACTACACCCATTAGATGCAGAGGAAGCGATCACTTATGGCGCGAGTGGGATAATGGTATCTAATCACGGTGGTCGGCAACTCGATACCTGTGTATCGGCGCTCGATGTTTTACCTGCTATTGTTAAACAGGTGAATGGTAGAGTACCTGTGCATCTTGATGGTGGGATACGGAGAGGTGGGGATATATTTAAGGCTTTGGCTTTAGGCGCGGATTTTGTGTGGATTGGGAGGCCGGTGTGGTGGGGGTTGGAGGTGGCGGGGGAGGAAGGGGTTAGGTGGGTTATTCAGACACTGAATAGGGAGTTTGAGGTTGTGATGAAGCTGATGGGGTGTAGGCATGTTGGGGAGATAAAGAGAGAGATGTTGGTAACCAAGAGTGAGCTGTTGAGTATGGGGGGTAACAGGGCCTTTTAAGCATCTAGAGCGTATGGATGCATGATTATTAGGCTAAGTGCTTATAGATTAGATTCTTCCTATCTAGATTTTATGCGTGTACTATTTTGTGCATTTTTAATAGACATGATAAGTAACATTATATTCCAAAAATAGCTAAAGCTATTACGCTGTTGTCCTCGACTTGGTCCACTCTTCGTATTCCTCAGCTGTCATTCCTACATCTTCACCCCCGTCTCCTGTGTATGTTCCGCGGTTCGCCAAATGTGGCTCGCGGAAAATAGAGTGCTTTTCTTGACCTTCTTGCAGTGTCAGCAGTGGTGGGTGCTTTGCATTCTCAATATCAAACGGCAAAGATGCTTCGTCGATAGTAGCGGCAACAACCTCATCAGGAACCTTCCACAAACTATCAGTGTAGGTATTGGGCAAACCGTGCAACCAAACGCCGTCGTAACTGCCAGTCTCCTCGGCTGAGGTTGGGACGTGGCTACGGTCGAAGTAGACTACTCCACCGAAAAGCTGAGCTTCGGCCCAGAATCCGATGGCTTTGAGGTCATAAATGCCTTTCCATGGTTTGGAGGCATAGTATTGGGTGTGTGCAATTACAGGGTATGGTGGTGGTGGGAGGAGGTCAGCGGTGTTAATCTTTGGTGGTGGGTGGTGGACGGAGTAGAGGTCTATGGCCAGGTGGTGGACAGCGGTGAGGATGATTTCCAGAAGGCGGTGTTTTTTGTAAGAGGAATTGGCTGGCGCGGATGTGTACTCCTCAAGGATCTATCGAATAAGTCTAATGAGTACTAGTAAGGCTTACGAAATTGATAAGAATTGACTCTGTACCTTGGAATTAACTGGCAATTCCTTCCAATCATACTTATCCACCTCCTTAGAGTACTTCATGAGAGTGGAACTCGAGATTTCTGGGGGTTGGGCAAGGGAAGTTTCCCAGCTTCTTTCGTCGAGACTTCCCTCTCCGTCAATTAGGATCGGGAGTGTCTTTTGAGCCTCAACGGACTTGAGGATTTTCTTAATTGCCACGGTAATGCTCTCGACATCTTCAGCGGGGAGCGAGCTAAGTGGCTTCCTATCTTTGCTCCTGTAATAGTGGTATTCTGATCCCTGAGGAATAGAGGTTTCAACAACTTCAGTAGACATTGTTAAAGGAATCTGTGGATGTCAATTGGGTGCGTGTTGGAGAATTGTGGTATTTTAGAATTGCGAAGATTAAGGCTGGCTGGGAAGATTAGAATTGATGAATTCGCAGGAGGGGTTGAAGCTCGGAGAGAAGGACGTGGGACGTGAATCGAGTAGCCCCGCAGTAGAAGGTGCTAACTTGCTAGCCATGCTGCCATGTTATCAAAGGGCCTGGTCCCCGGCTCGTGTCTTGCTAGCCAGCTGTTAGCTTAGCTTCGGTCTCTGTCCTGACGTGGCTAGCATCAGCCATGCATATGGCGTCAAACAGCACAGCATGCATCTTACCGTGAATGGTTTGGCGGCGAGGAAAACTACCACACGGCACCGCAAAAGCTTCAAGGACTATCTGGTACCCATTTCAGAAACCGAGTGGAGTTTTGGAAGTTTGTTGCGATTGCGAACTATAATTCGACCATGACGTGTGGACCTTGAAGATATTCGATATATCTATCGAAGTTAATGCTGCGCGACATATGATCTGAACTTTCTGCAGCTAGAGGAGGAGCACGAGTCTCTAGCTTTCACTGCTACAGGGTGTCTGCACATACAATACTATTGTCAATTTGGGAACTCGGACTATCCGCCTTTTGATATATTGTATTTATGGCATGTTGCATTTCGCCAATCAACGGTAACCATCGGCGCATTTATCTGCAGTTCGAACTGGTAAGACAGGATCCAAGGCTTCAGGACAGGCTAAGATAGCTTGATCTCATCACCGACGTTTAGTCTGCTGATAGGAAACTTGACTTCGTTTTCGACGTGCAGCAAGCACCCTTTTTTTTTTAAAAAAAACCAGCATATCCTTTCTCGGATAGGATGGCTAATGAATATACATACGTTTTTCCCCGATTTTGCGGGGAAGTTTTATCTGATTGGAGAGCTTCGAGAAGTCAAACGATGATGCAGAGTCACTAGCGCTATCAGATTGCGTATATGCTCCTTTTTGATTTCCTTCTCGCCTCGAATTAATTAATCTAGGCGATGGTTGTTCGAAATTTCCGGTTAGTTCGAGTATTTTAGTCGATGGTATACATATGATTAGGGCCGTATGAAGTTTCCCCTCACTTTTCCTGGTGGGGATCTTCCCCCGTCAAGGCTTTCAAGCCCGTCTATACCCCTCGGTTTGCACGGAGGGTACATATGGCCCCGTAGTGATACTTTCGATGGCGGGCGCTGGGCTCGGGGAGCTTATTCCTTCGGGTGCGAAGCCACATTTACGGTAGTCCTTCTGTTGCGAGTAATTAGCGTGAATTTATAATTAATTTGATCTTAATTAAATATTCTAGAGGATGGGTCGCTCAACCATGTAAAATTTTTTGGTGTCTATCACGCTGGAATTTAAATAGGAATACAGAACGCATTAAAATAGAGCGGAAAATGATAAGAAAAGAAACACATTCAAGAAGATTAATTATCTTACAATTATAGAAATAGAAAAACGACTGGCGCTAGCTTAAAAGTTAAAGATACCCTTTCCTTTAATACCATCTATTTATGAGTAATGTTTTGTCTAGACAGAATCCTAGCTAGATTGATAAAAAATGATGACAGATATTGACCGAAAAATAGAGGGATAGGAAATTCAAAGTGGCAACAGGTATCCGTTTTTGCGACTCTAGTTTGCTGTTTACAGTCGTTCATCTCGAGCGAAAACTATAGAGTACTCGAGATGGCAACCTAGGATCTAGGAACATAGGGTAATTTTTGGCCCGCCATACACTCAAAACATATATCGACACTAGCCTTAACATTCATATACAGCTTTTCCGCGAACCCAATCACAAACTATATTTAATTTACTATCCGGCCTCGTTAGCTATTCTTTTGTGCTCATGTTGCCAAGTTTGAGCCTCACTTGGCTAGCTAAACAAGAGCTCGGGTGGTCACTCAACTGATAGAGGCACGATAATTTAGAATTAAAACTAACGTCGACATTCTAAGGTAGCGAACTCGCCAGAAATAGTATGCCAAACATGCATCCATATGGGTACCTTGCATGACCTCTAAGAAGGCCTGGCCCCTCAGCTGAAAATTATTTTCTTCTGACGGTGTAGTGACAAGGTCAGGCGGAGCCGCCATCTGAGCATCCTGTGGTATTTTTTGCGTTGTGCAACACTAGCACATTTCTCGACTGTTGGCGGCGGAAGGCTTGCGTTAAGCTCATCCATCCCATCCTGTTATTGCATTCGCGGCCCATCTGATATCCCCAGACCGCATTTTAGGCATCACAAAGGCCAATGACGTCCGGTTCCATCATGACAAGCGCCTCCTGATAGAAAGTAAGTATCAATCCAAGTTCTTCTAAGTACCTGGGCAGTCAAGTATTAGAAATATTGTAGCTAACGCCCGTCTGCAAGCTTGCTCAGATGATACAACAACCCTCCGCTTATTCCCCCCAAATCGCCCACCTCCTTCCCTCACGAGACCGCTGCCCTGGCGCCTCTAACACGTCCTCAATCCCTCTTTAACCTCCGCCCCTACGTTCGTAGAGGGTTCACGCTCGTCCGTTCTGTATTCCCTCCAGGAACTTTACGCAGAGCATTACTCCCTCGCTTCCTACGCCCCAAAGGAACACTTCAACATCTTCCATACCTCCACGAAACTCCACTACAAAGATTACATAGACGTATTTATTATTTTGTAGCCACAAGACAGAACAAGCGACAAATAAAACGGCATCAACTTACGGTAAATAGACGACATCACACTGGTTTATCAAAAATTAAAAGAATGGCCCAGGGACTGAGTTCTTGGGTGGATCCAACGGCGTACCTGGGAAGCTATAGAAATTCGTCGCAAAACCAAAATAATGCACAACAACCACCGAGGGAACCGGGTGCTCGGCGGGCAAAGATTGTTGGCGCATTTCGGGCCGCAAATGAGGCTCGGCAAAATTATATCGCAAGTTACTATAGAGACCGAGAAGACCTAGACCAGCCGATGACGAGCTCCCCGGGACGAACGGCGAGTGGCTCGCAGTCGGGAGAGTGGACAGATAGAGATCTCCGGCCTAGCGGGACGGAAGAAATGATTCTATTTCCAAGTTATGCGAGGAAAACCATGCACGAGGAGAAGAGGAGGAGGTCTCCGTCAAGGAATAGACACGAACGCCAGTTTTCCGATGAACCGACACAGTTTCACGATAGACCTAATCCACCAGAAAGCACAACAGTAGCCGAGATTGATGTTAGAGGCTGGATCTTTGAGCCACCGTCAAATGTTCTAACCAGAAAGAATCGATTTTTGATGGGAGTTGCGAGACAGTTGTGTGGCTTGCCGGCCCAAGGGAGAGGGGTAACAGAGGAGGACAGAAAGGCGGACATGGAAGCTGCTTCAAGACTCCAATCAGGGCATCTAGACGCTGATGGTCTGAGTGATGACGAAATGGGGCCTTCCACACTCCCGTCCGGAATGTCGTCTACAAGATCTCTATCTCCAGCACGTTCACCGAGACCCAGCTCGACAAACTTGTCAGAACTAGGTAAATCGGAGTCTGAGCCCGCGTCGGGACTAGTCAAGAAGCTGTCATGGCGCGCGGCGGCGTATGCTTCGAGTTACATGCAACCCAAGAATCCTACAGGAAATGCTCCGACAGGTCTCACTTCGAAAGAGCTGGATACAGCACATGAGTTCTTAAAGCATCGAATGTTCCATGTTATGGCTAGAGCTTCTCCGAACGTGCCGGTCACGATATTCTTCTACAATGACAAGAAATCGGAATCTCATACCATTACTACGGACGCCTACGGTCAGTTTGCTCTACGTGCAGAATTGGGATTCATCCCTACAGAGCTTCGGGTATTGGCATCGGAGCGACTTAGTGTGACTGAACGGGTTCAGGTTCTTGAGTCACATGGTATAAGCTTAATATCCGATATCGATGATACAATAAAGAATTCCGCGGTCACTGCAGGGGTACGGGAAATGGCACGGAACGTCTTTGTCAGGGACTATCATTCGCTCACAATACCAGGAATCACCGAATTGTACAATACACTGGCGTTTCTGGATGTTCCTATACATTACGTCTCGAATAGTCCGTGGCAGTTATATCCACTGGTCAGAGAGTACTTCAAGGCAGCGAATCTCCCAAGTGGCTCTTTTCATTTGAAACAATATCAGTCTGTGTTCCAGGGCATATTCGAACCGGTCCAAGACCGTAAAAAAGGTAGTCTTGAACGTATATTGCGAGACTTCCCTAATAGAAGATTTATTATGGTGGGGGATTCTGGAGAAGCCGATTTAGAGGTCTATGTCGCCGTGGCACTTGCAAACCCTGGACGCATAAGGGCAATTTTTATCAGAGATGTCACAACAAAGGAAGATGTCGGTTTCTTCGAGGGCAATAACCTCAGCACAGCAACTTTGCGGCCCCAACATGCTGAAGGTTCCCCTAGCCGACCAGCTGTACCACCCCGGCGCACTGGGACGCCTTCTGAGCACACACCACAGCCGAATAGAAAGCCACAACAAGAGGAAAGTTTACTTGACTTCTCGAGTTCGGATGATGATGAGGGCCCAACCATTCTGAAGCCGATGGAGGGGCATACTCTGTACCCAACTTCGTCTACAGCGTCATTTGCAACAGCACCTACCGCGCCATCCACAAACACAACTGCCATTCCTAAGAAAGCACCACCGCCACTGCCGAAGAAGCCGACAGATCTGAAAGGCAAAAAGCTACCTGCGACGAACCACTATGGCCGATCGCCCCCTCGTTCGATGCCAATTGACATCTATCGACTCTCCAGTGACGACCTCATCGACCTTTCAGACCCTACGGACAATATGACCTTAGAACAAAAGCCTAGGTCAGGTTCTCCACACTCCCCACCACATAAATCGCCCAGTCCGCCAAAGGTCTGGAAGGCAGAGTCTTCAGCGATCTTCGACACGCCAAGAAATCCAAAAATCATCCGAGATGGGTTTTCGAATATTCGTCCGGGTGCTGGTGGGGCGTCGTCTTCTTCTCCAAACCTGCCAACCCGTCCAAGGAGCACGTCTAGCGCTATGGACCCTCCGAGATTTACTCTACGCGCGCCTACTGATTCCGATAAATCCACCACGACAATAAGCCGGACAAACTCTATTGCTAGCTCTTCAAATAACCAAAATATAATCCAACCCATTGGTAGTAGTGGGAATGTAGTGTACGCCAACTCGAGCGGAGCGACGAGCACAGAAACATGGGATCCGGCCAGCGGTATCGACAAGAAGGAGTGGCTATGGAGGCAGCGATGGGATAAAGCGACCAAGGCTTTGGATGAACAAGGGAAGGGAGTTTTGCTGGTAAGCTGGAGAAAGGGAGGGGATATATTGGAAACAGCGGTGAACGTTGTGGAAAACGCAAAGAAGGAGATGGACCATCGTTATCGTTGAGCTTACAAGCATACAGGGCTTCTTACATTATTTTTGCCAGGATTCTGTTGTTTCCATTGTTTTTTTTTTTGGGGGGGGAGGGGGATTCCAGAGTTTGTTTAATGCTTGCGATAATGCATCAGGGTTTTGGCGTTTTGTTCATGTTTCTTATGAATTGCATCTGCATCTTTGGCTTCTCACCGCTTTTCACATTGGCGGGTATTTTATCCTTCTTGGCTGTGTTAAAGTATTTTTTTTCTCTTTCAGGATGTCAGAATACAGGACTTGCAAGGCCGAATAAGGATATATATCCGATGTTATTGCATGGGGTATAGACGAGTTTTGAGCCTTTGAAGGCTTTTCTTGCGGCTCTCCGAGCTCCAAATTATAATTTCGCGCCATAGTTGGCAAGGAACATGTTGACGGGTGTGGCACACGAAGAGGCGTAGTAATTTCCTTACACAGGCTCCACTTGCCGATTTCCGGTTACATAACGTTTGAGCCTTGATGGGAGGAGAAAACGCTCCGTGAAAACCATTCTCGGTAAAGAGTGATAACCTCCGTTATAATTAAGCGGGTCGACATGCAAGAGGAGGATCCTATAGTCACGATTCAATTGACTCCGTTCCAAAAAAAAAAAAAAAAAAAAGGGTCCTACTTATCATAGGCTTAGGTATCTATAGATGGGCTTCCATTTGGAATTTCAGCCTCCCCATTCCGACTCACGAACTCTCGTCTTAAAATAGCTACGATAGATTGGGTTCAAGGCTCATCCCCAAGATCCACGCTTGGCTGCCACCTTCACAAGTTTATATACAAGCTAGAACGGGGCCATCTTATGCACACGAGGAAGAAGATCCCTGCAAGCGATGTACACAGCAACTTGCCCTTCCAGGGCGCGACATGTGTTTTTTCTCTGATTTCCGTCCCCTTCATTGGGAATTTCGCGACCTTTTTTCGGGGTGGCTTGGACTTGTACGTGTTTCAAGGGAAGATTGCGTCTCTGTCTTTTGCTAGTGGGGATAGCAAAAGCGAAGCTGTAAACTCATACTAATGGGTTGGCTAATTACCTGTGATATATAGTTTCGTATGTGATATCATCTTCGAAGATCATGCATGAGTCTTTGAGCCTTAGCTGTTCGGTAGTCGCAGCCATCATGTCCATCATGTCAGCAAGGGCGCACCCGATGGGGCAGTGATTTTCTTTAATCACCGACGCTAAGATCGTACGGGGCGGTATTAGAAAAGTTGTTTTAATGCATCACTATGCACATCACCAATTGAAAAGAAGAAAAACTGAAGATGGGAAAGAGGTTAAAAACGCGAGAGGTGAATGCTTATTGTAACAGGATACCTATCTGTTATTGCTTACTGGTATACCCACGTCTCGACGAGGGATTCTTGCACACGCTGACCTGGATATCGAGATTCGACACCTGCAGCGTTCGGAATTTGAAATTAATCGGGACGGTTTAAAATTGATTCGGGCTGACCACCGTCGGTGCGCTTTTAGTAAGAGTGTTTTGTTTCCCCGACATGATTAGTGCACACGTATCGCCAACAACTATATCCTGCATTGGAATATTGTCCTGTGTCTGTAATTAGTCGATTGTGCGAAGGAAGCTGACACAGCGAAGAGCGAACAGGTGAAAAAGACGAGTAGAAAATTACCACACAACCAACATTATCTCCTTCCTTGGACGGAACGCTCGCCAGCCCCTGTGTTCGGCCTGTGACCTTTCGCATTTCAGGTGTTCTGCCTGTGTTTATCTTCAGCCCGCGCATAACAAGGCTGAGCTTTTTCACCTAGTTGGCTATACCATTGGGCTTGTTCCAATTATACCTTGAAGGATTATAAGACCCCATCTCGAGATTTATATAAACCTTCTTCAACCCCCTTCTTCCAAAATGTCGTATCAGACAGAGCCAAAGACTGTATATCCGGATCATCAAGCCCAAGTTCCATACGGACAACCCATTCACTCTCCTCCACCAAACTACCAGCAACAGTATCCTCAACCGGATCAGCAACAGCAGTATCAACAGTCTCCTCCTCCCCATCAGTTCCAACAGTACCCTTCATATCAAGAACACCAACATTCTCCCGCCCCACAACCAGTAACTACTCCCGTACAACCTACACCACAGCCACAAATGGAGCATAAGGGTGTTACCAACCATGCTGGCAAGCCTGGTGGTTGGGAGCACGGGATGTGCGATTGCTTCGGAGACTGTGGAAAATGTAAGCTATACTATTACCCCGAACTCTCATGCCGGGCCCTCGAGTCCTGATTATGACCAAGTGCTAACAAAACGGTTGATCAATCAAAGGCTGCCTGACTTGTTGGTGCCCATGTATTACCTACGGCAAGATCCAGCACCGACTCCGAAATAATGACATGTCGAACTATAGCAACTGCAATGGTCACTGCTGGGGTTTCTGCGGTTTGATGTGCCTGTGTGGTGTTCAGTGGGTCATGGGTATGATGCAGAGAAGCGAGATCAGACAGAGGTATAACCTAGAAGGATCCGGACTTGGTGATTGCTGCAGGCATTTCTGGTGCGAGGTTAGTATTTCTATCCAGCTCTGGCATTAAGAATTCGGGTGCGAAATGGCGGTTTGCTAATTTTTTGATTTACAGTGCTGTGTACTCGTCCAGGAGGATCGTGAGACCGAGACCAGGAAGGCCCTTTTGGTCCCAGCCAACCAGGCTGGCTACCAGCAGTCAGCTGGGATGACATATCCCCAGCATTAAAACAAATTTACTACCTATATCATCGTTACACAGGGTCGTCTCGGAACTCTGATAGTGCTATCGGGTTGATTCATACCAAGGACAAGAAACAAACGAAGTATAACGTCGCTTGCCTTTTTTTTTTCATTCTTCAATCCTGTTTTAATACTGGAATTTATCTTTTAATTGGCCGAGCGGCAGGACTCTCATATTGTAATGAGATAAAGAGGAAGGACAGGGAGGGGAGGCAAAACTGATTCTTATGTTATTTTCGCACTGGCGTTTGTTATGATTGGTTTTCTTTGGGATGTATCTAAGTTACAGCGGTGAAGCCCACCGATGATTATTATTACTTTAGTCAAAAGTGCAATGCATAAGCATTACATGCGAGTTGTTCGAAGATGCATATGTAAGCCGTATCTCATGAGATCACGATTTATCCCGCTGTAGGAGCTCCCTGTGAAGGTGTAACAATCTGCGAGTTCAAAAGGATCCAGGAAGTCCCGAGAGCCACAAGGCTGAACTCTTAGCCTGTTCGAATTAAGATATTGGTGTAACATAACAAAAGAAGCTAGGGTTGCAGCTCAAGAATATGTTCTTTCTTCATATTTATTCGTCCATCGGATTCCTCGAACAAGCTCGGGATCTTACAAATTTAAACACAGTATCCTTTTAGTATACACAGAGCCAGACAAATAATGAAACTTGAAGACACTCCGTCCCGTGGCCGAGACACAGGGCCGAAAACCCCCAAACCACTCCCCTGATTGAATAACCCCATGGAGCAAACCCAGTATGATCTTGGATATAGTCTCCACATCCAAATTATTCAGCCCGATATACGCAACGTATCCATAATGTGCACCCACAACCGCTACTTGGCTTTCGTGGGTAGACTGATATATACTGCATCTGATTACATATCGTATTTGCTCCTCTAGTGCCCCTTTGGTGGTGAAAACAGGCGTGTTGATTTTAATCGGGAAATCGAAGGACCATTTGCAACCGCGAGGTAGGACCGCAATTATTTCATTGGCTACGAAATCATTGCGCCTGTGACTTCCGCGGGTCCAAGGAAGACGGAGCCTTTTCGTGGAAAATTTGTCCATATCTCTCGGTTCGATCATGGTTGGGAAAGTAAAGGTGAATATTAAAATCCCTCCGCCGAGGACGTAGTTTAGGACAGCAGTCAATATCTGTTCATTTTGCGGGTCTGCTAAGCCTCCTTCGGTTGCGACGACTGCTACCGGTAGCTTTATGGATCCGTCGTATATATATCGGTGGACATCTGGGGTGATTCCTTCCTCCAAATCGGTCCTTTCGGAGAGAGTATCGAGCTTCGAGCGCAAATTTTCGGTATGTTCGTTAGGATTAAGATTTAGAATCTGCACACGGGTCTTTGATGTCGCGGTAGATGTGGCAAATTGATCTCCAAGATAGATTTCGGAGGGGTTTGAATTATTCATAGCTATGATGGAAACGGATAAACGTATACAGGCGGTTGGTCAGTTGTGAATATACAGTTAATTGCGGTCGATAGATGTAGCCTGAAGATGAAGCCTGAGCCGAATGATCTTGGAATTTACCTACGCAAGATTATATGCGGTAAAGTATATATCCTTTAATGCATGGTTGTCTCGTGAACCAGACCCAAATCGCCAGTGCATGGTGGAAATGGACTCGAGGCTAGGAAATACCGTCATATATCTGTATTTACAGCAAGAGCACCGGGCAACCGTCTGTACATCTGCGAAGTTGAAAATCGATGAAGTCCACAAGAATATATACTTGAGTGAGGATTCCCTTTACTTCGACTTCCCCCACCTTCTAACCTCGACACATACATATATTAACCTCTAGCTTCTAAACTACCACTTCTCAACATAAGGCCTAATGTCCAGCTCCCAAGTCCACGTCGTCCTAGGCTGTTGATGCACCGCCCAATAGGTATCTGCAATAGCAGCGGGATCAATCTTACTTCCCTCCGGTGCGTCCTTCAACCATTCTTTCGTTTTAGGGGTATCTATAACCCCATCTATAATAAAATGCGAGACATGTACACCCTCCGGTCCGAACTCCTTAGCGAGTGATTGGGTTAAAGAACGTAGTGCGTATTTACCAGGTGAGAAGGACTGAAGGTATGGCGAGCCTTTTACGGCCGCTGTGGCGCCCGTGAAGAAGAGAGATGGAGGGTGGGAGAGGGAGGATCTGGCGGCGGAAATGAGATGCGGGAGAGCGGCTTGGGCGAAGATAAAAGCGCCCAGACTAGAGGTATATTATATTAGCCCATGTAGATTTGACTATTTCTTTTATAGGGCCATGAGGGATACATACACACTAGTCTCATATCCAAGTTTAAATCCTTCAACTGACTGTTCCAAAAACGGCTTTCGAATAAAAACCCCACCCACATTGTATATCGCCGCCGCGACAGGCTTATCCGGAAACTCCTTGGTTACTTGTTCGAATACATTCTTAATACTAACTTCGTCTCGAACATCGGCCGGGAAACCGATCGCTGTGCCGCCGGACTCGTTGATTTCCTTCACCGTAGCTTCGTACGAATTGGGAGTGCGGGCTAGGAGGACGACGTTATATAATGAAGCGAATTTTTTGGCAATGGCGGCACCCTATGCGAGGAGTATATAATGTTAGCTGGGGCGATACATGTGGCTGCGGGGTATTGTGCGGAGATCTACTGTGCCCGGTCCGACACCAGCAACTAATGCGATAGCTTGTTTTGCAGCCATGGCCTCCTAGTATTTACACCTAAGAATATCAAAGCTAGAAAGCAATAAACTGGATTAGCTTTTATGACGATTGGATAGGATCAGAAGTCGACGCCGGCCGTGGGGCACTATCGCATTATATAGGCTTGGATTAATAATCCAATATGTTAAGAATTATGAACGGAATATTGGGGCCGTATGACGTTTTTTATATACTCTCCGGCCCAGCCGCTTGTGTTCTAACCTAGCCTAGCAAGAGAGGTTCCGGACTAAAGTAACTACAGAGTTTGACAAATTGACCGTTTGCAATTGACTAATTGTGATGTGAGGAGACATGGCTTTCGGCCGGTAGACGCACAAATTAGGGCAAGTTGCATCCCGTAGGCGTAAATGCTGCATCCATCTGCTAGCGGGCTACCAGGTTGGAATCCCGTTTACGAACTTAGAACATAGGAACTTTGGAAGGTTGAACTGTAGACATCAAAAGAGTGACTCTATTCGTCTTTGGGTTCATGCGTAACTACATTTGCTCCTTGGTCTTGAGATTTCAACACAACACATCGGGAGCTGATGGGGAAAAAACTGCTGAAGAATAATTTCTATCACTGGATAGGCTCCTATACTTATCACATAGCTCGATTGGATCATACCGTCTAGTAAAAGAGGTAGTAGTTATTTTGCAGGACACTCTCCGGGACGTCCGAAATTGGGGGAAAGCGAGTGTGTTGTATTTTGTGGACCGAAATGTGTTGTCGTGTCGTGTCGTCTGGATCGCTGGGGTTACGGGGAGATCATCCTCTCTCAGCAGTCGCGTCACTTTCTTCTTTCCCTTCAATGTCATTTCCGGTTATTGAAACACATCCAAAGCACTTTCCAGAATCACGTTCGCCAACTTCAGGCGTCCAGTCCAACTTCATCACAGCCAATTCCTCCTATCTGTCCTTGATGGAGCTGCAGCTGGTGGTAGGGCTCTATGAAGCAAACTTTAGTCCGAAGCTTCAATCAGTCGATCGAGAAACCCTCTCGTCTAAGTCGCCGTCATTGGTAAATTCGCTGCTCTCGCCGTCTAGAAGCGGTAATGGCCACCAACCAGGATTCGGTTAGTTTCTCTCTCTCTCTTCATGGCCTCTCGAAAACCTCTTGTTCTTTGCTGAATTGAGGAATTTCATTGTCGTATTTGTCGTCCAGGAGGAGCCCGTACCGATCAAATGAGATTGAGGGGAAGTGGTATAGTATATGGGAAAAGGAGGGGTACTTCGAGTCCAATTGGTGTCGTCCACAAC
Source organism: Arthrobotrys flagrans (assembly GCF_004000055.1). Classification (NCBI taxonomy): domain Eukaryota; kingdom Fungi; phylum Ascomycota; class Orbiliomycetes; order Orbiliales; family Orbiliaceae; genus Arthrobotrys; species Arthrobotrys flagrans. Next base: position 6,158,239 of record NW_027137556.1, read on the forward strand.
GTCCACTGTCGTCTCGTCCATCTGAGGAAAGTTGGTCAGACTTCAACGACTTGGAAGTAGCTCGTAGCACTATCAATGCTAGGAAGCAGAGTGTTGATTCAAGTCTTGAAATCGCCGAGAGGCCTTCACCAAGCCTAGGTCTCCAAACCTTGCGACCCCTCATTATTCCAACTAGTGCCATCCCAGGGGTCACTTCTGAGGCTAGCCAGCTGGACGCGAGACGGCTCGAGTCTACTGAAACTTCGGCAATGGTATTCGGAGACGGCAGTGTCCAGAACCGATCCGATCCGAACCCGTCCACATCACCAAGCCTAACCAACGCTGAAGAGGCTTCCAAGAGTGGTTCCCTCGATTACCCTCTCAAGAAGCCCTTCACGATGTTCACTCCACCCTCAAACATAACCGGCGACCTTCACTTCGGCCACGCCCTTGCAATATCTCTAGAAGATGCACTTGTAAGGTATCATCGTATGCGAGGCTTCGAAATCCTTTACTTACCCGGCTCAGACGATGCCGGTATTGCCGTCCAATGCATTGTCGAAAAGAAACTCATTCACGAGAAGGGGCAAGACCGTTACCAAATAGGCCGGCCTAGGCTCACCAAACACTTGAACGAGTGGAAGGACAAATATCGTGGCAAGACCTCTTCGATATTTCGACGCCTTGGTGCATCCATGGATTGGACACAGGAGGCATTTACGATGGGCGAGGCTCGAAACAAAGCAGCCACGGAGGCTTTCGTTCAGCTGTATGAACAGGGCGTAATTTATCGAGGGAGCCACATCGTACATTGGCGTCCCACTCTTAGGACGGCTGTTTCCGAGCACGAAGTCGACACACTGGAGATTAATGGACGGACCAGCATCAAGGTCCCCGGGTATCCCAAGGAAATCGAATTTGGGGTCTTGTATTACTACAAGTACGTCATTGTTAAGGACGATGATACCCCCAGCTGGATCGAGATGGCGACAACTAGGCCAGAGCTCCTGTTGGCGGATTCGGGCATTGCTGTGCACCCTGACGATAAAAGATATGTCCATTTGATCGGGATGAGCGCTAGGCACCCGTATTCTGGTAGGTTGCTGCCAATTGTCGGGGACTTTACGGTGAATCCGAAGTTTGTGACTAGTGCCATAAGTGTTACACCTGGACATAGTGAGGATGCATGCGAGATCGGCAGGAGAAGCAATTTACAATCCGTAGTTGTTTTCAGAGAAGATGGGAGAATAAACGAGGCCGGGAACCTGTGGAAGGGCCAACAGAGGTTCGAGCTGCGGCAGACTATCATTGAAAACCTGGAGGGCCGGAATCTCCTACTTAAGAGAGAGCCGTGTAAGGAGACGTTACGGATTTGTAACCGATCGGGGGATGTGGTTGAGCTGATGTCGAAATCTCAATGGTGGATGCGGGTGGAGGGCTTAGCAGAGGAAGCAGCTGACGCTATCAAGGAGGGGAAGATCTAGCTGCGGCCGGAGCCAATCAAAAAGGAGTATCTGAACTGGCTGGAGGAACCAAAAGATTGGTGTCTATCAAGAAATCTTTGGTGGGGCCAACGAATTCCGGCATGGTTCCTAAGTCTTAAGGAGGAAGAACGCATGCCTTGAAGCCTGACGAGTCCAATCCCAAGCGTTGGATGGTAGCTCGTAGTGAAGAGGAGGCTCGAAAACAAGGTGAATTGGCTTTTCCCGACAAGCCGTTTCGACTAACAAGAGACGAGGCGGTTCTTGATACCTGGTTCGCTGCTGCCATCTGGCCGCTTTCTACTCTTAAATGGCCTGAAGGAGAGGATTTCCGCGAATTTTACCCAACGACGATGTTGAATACAGGATCAGATACTCTACTATCCTGGGTAACAAGGATGGTCGCGGTGAGCCTGAAGCTGACCGGCGAAGCTCCGTTCAGAGAAGTCCTCTTCCACCCCTTGGCCAGTGACTTGGAAGGTAGAAAGATGTCAAAGTCACTAGGCAATGTCATTGACCCAGTTGACTTCATAGCCGGCAGCGCGCTAGAAGCTCTGAACCAGAAGCTGTTGAAGGGGAACTTGGCACCGAACAGCGAGGAGCTCGACAGAACGAAACGGTTCCAGGCCACTTGCTTCCCAGAGGGGATCCCGGAGTGTGGAACCGACGCACTGAGGTTTGCATTAGTGAATTCAACTTCTGTCTGTAAGTGTAACTGAGTCTAGGAGATGAGCTCGGAAGGTATACTAACAAGATGGGCATATAGCCCAAACCATTCTTCTCGACGCCAAAGACGTCATTAGATACCGTGAATTCTGTGACGGGTTGTATGAGACGGTCCATGGAGCACTAACGATGCTCCCGAGAGATTATAAGCCGACTTCATCGGCTTATGGGCAGCGGATGGCTCGGAGGATTGGTGACCGATACATTCTACACAGGTTGAACACTGCCAGTCGGGAGGTTGAAGGAGCTATGGAAGAGAAAAAGTTCTGGAAAGCAACACAGGGTATTAGGAACCTATGGTGTCATCATATCCCGACGTATTTGGTATGTTGAGATGGCCCGGGGGAAAGCGTCGTGTTTAGTTATCGTATATACGAACGAAAGACCGCTGATCGAGACATCCCTAATTCCCATAGAAATACTACCAGAGCTGTGAAGAGGAAGATACAAACTCAGAGAGCCTCCCAACTATTGAAACACTGTATGCAGTGATTGATGGAGCTCTGCGAATGACCCATCCGTTTATGCTTTTCATCACGGAAGAGCTCTGGCAGAAGCTTCCCAAATCCCCCCATGGTGATACACCATCAATCATGGTGGCAGAATTCCCAGGACAGTCTCCCGAGTACGAATATCCCTATGCAGAAGAGGAGTTCAATTTGATGATGAAATGTGCCAAAGAGATCCAGTCATTGTGCCAGGGGATGGTTATCCGGGAAAATGCAAAGGTAAGAAGTCCGCGTCCATTTCCCCAGGATGTTGGCTGTGAAAAGGATTCGCTGGGGATCAAGTGCGATTGATCGTAGTGTGCATCAAATAAGCCTGCTTTACATCCCAACGGACTTTGGAGGAGCATACGGCCGAACTTCGGCAGCGATCAGGAGTGGCCAACATCGGGTTTCTTCGATTGGGAGACGAGACTCCGGCAGGGAGTATTGCAAGCCCGTTGTCAGAGGACGTTTCGATTCATCTCAGCATCGGACATCAGCCAGATAGGAGGGAGGACTTATTGCAACTCTGATTGAAATTGGGGACTGCCCAGCGAACTGTCTTAAGACAGGAGAATAAACTTAGAGAGTCAGCTTTACGAGACTCAATGGATGAACGAGATAGGGTGGAGGAAGCCCGATTAGAGGCTTATAAAACCAGGGTCAAAATTACGAAAGGGCTATTAGCGAACTATCTAACTGTCGAGTTTGAATGTGGGGGGGTTTTCAAAGAAAGCGAGAGGTTAGGAGAGCACCATTTAAGGGCTAGAGGATGTATTCTGAGATTAAGTCGGTGGTGATATTTTTTTCTCTGTCTTTGCGTCGAAACTGTTGGGGGGTTTCCTTAGTTTTCTTTCTCATTTTGCGGTTGGCCTTCCAAAATTGCATTTTATGGTTGTATAGGCGTTGAGGGACTGTGGTAACATGATCATAGCATGAATAAAAGTTTTTACTAGTCGGGCGACTACTCAAGTACCAGCACTTATACTAGCTGGGCAAGGTTCCATTATAAAGCAGTAAATCTGTGAGGGGTATCTGACTGAGGGAAAGTAAAAAAAAGTTGAAGAAATAGTGTGTTAAGACGTGATATGCAATATCATGGCATCATCGTCTTGACTTTCCCGCTGCTTTGGCTGCTCTCTCTGCAGCCTCGTCGTCCACGACCTTCTGCAGAAGTCCATGAAGATCTGGGTTCTTCCTTGCGAGCAGCAGGACGTCCGCTGTGGAGACCGTACTTCGGTTTGCATGTCTACCGAACCAAACTTCCTGTTAGTAAAACCAATGCATCGATCTAGAAAGTTAAGGTCGGGAACCCCCCGGATGGTGCATAGGATAAGCAATACTTTGCAAAATTCTCTAGATCTTTTGCGATGTTATCTACCCGCCACGTGTAGAGAAAGTTAGTCATTCATGCCGTCTACCCGTTCGAACAAGGGTGAAGGTCCATAATTGACCGGCCAGCGGTTTCTTAAATTTATGAGGGGCAGGTAGACATACCGAACTGAACCCAGGCAAGTTCCGTCAAGGACCCTATGAACTGCGGAGTCGCGTTGACGTTTAAGTCCAGGCATGCGTCGTCCACCAGTTTTCCAACGTGATACCTACGGCCAAAAGGACGTTATACGCCTTTTAGTAGGAGGTAGCTTTCTTATTGACATGTCCCTGTGTATATGGCATGATGGGACGGGATGTTTATTATGGCGTACCATAGTGCGGACTTGAGCCGCTATTGCCCTTGTAAGATATGAAATTAGTAATTTGAGATGGGCAGGTCTGTGTATTATAGGAGCGAACCTCTTGTTCCGTATCGTCGGCAGACATGGCTACGGTTCTTACTATTGTGGTGTTCTAGAAGGACGTGGTCTCGAACGTGGGGTGCTAACGTGTAGACGCGTTGGCGGGTTTCACGTTGTTGGACCACGACATCCCCTCAACACAACCAGAGGACTTTCTAGTTCAATGCAACACACCAGCGCCAGTGTGCGCAAATTCTGGAAAACTTTTTCTTCATGCGATTCAGGTCGGAATTCGAATTCACAATCCTTTCTAAATCCAAGGGGCGGCACGAAAATGCTCCCGAAATGAACCGGATACGATTTTCATGCTGGTCTGGCATATGTTTGCGACTCCATAGAATCCGATCCGTCAGCCCAAGAAGCACATGCGGAGACTATTAATACCAACTGCAATATCGAATTAATTCAAGCTTCCTGCCCATGATTCATGGTAAGGTTCTTTCGCTTGGATTTCCCCGCGAATTGAAGGGATCAGGCAACAGGATTGATAAAGATAGCTTAGACGGAATGAAACCCTGTTTCCCCATATCGCTGAGAAAGGGGACGTCATATGCATAGGAAACGGGTTGATACTTTCATCTTTTGCGATGCGTAGCTTCTTCTGACGGGATGGGAGGATGCCGTCGGTTCGGTCTCACATGCCGTTGGGAGTCTGATGTCTCTCAGAATGATGGCCGAACAGCCCCCGGTTGATCCTGGGTCTTCTTCCAGGATCCCTGTCAATGCGGGGAACGGACCCACCTCGATTACAGGCCGGAGGCATATCCTGAAGTGGAATGGGTCGGCTACAGCTATGTCGACAGCAGCACTCCATTGAAGTTCCCGAATGACACCAAAATTTTTTCAACCACACGCTGGAAAAAACAAAAATTACAAATTAAGAACAAAAGGAAAAATGCATCTTATCATTCTCGGTAGGTTCACAAGCCAGCTCCCCATGTTAACTTCGCTGGACTACGACCTGACCAGGATGTCAATGGAGGGTCCATGTCGAATATGTGTGGCATGCCAGTTACGACCACTATAATTCTCTCGTATGGAAGAAAATGGCATAGTCCTTCGCCTTGGCCTGCACCTACTGGATGATTCCACTTACGTATCAAGGAGGTGAAAGGTGCGGCGCAAATTTGTATAATGTAGCGTGAAACTTGGTCACGTTGCGATACAATAAATCTGCACCCCATGCGGGTTCGACAGGCCCAGCTGGAGATACCCAGAGGACGTAGATGCTAGAACAACTTTCAGGGCCAGGCCACGATAGAGAAGGGTAGGGATGAAAAAAATAAAAGAAAATCTTGGAATTGGGAAAACGATGAGGCTGCGGGTAGGGGTCTGATTCATGACCTTTACCCAGCTACATCCTATCGCTTGACTCTTTGTCAACTGGACTTCAAAAGCGAATAGGTATCCACAATTGAGGAAGGGGAAGGTCTTCTCTTTTACTCCTCTTCGGCTTCAGACTCCTACTTAGTCTCTCGTTGTCTTTCACTCCTCTGTCTCTTTGCTTGAGACTCAGCTTCCAGAGAATGAAGATCTCGACTCTATGGGCGGCAGCCTTTTTGCTGTCGAACTCTGCCGTTTCAGCTTTTGGCATCAGCGACTACCCTGCGTGTGCATTACAATGCATTGCTCAGAATATTGTTGCTACTGGCTGCGGTCTTATGGACTTCAAGTGCAGTTGCAAGAACAAGCAGTTCTTAGTTGCGAGTGGAAAATGTATCTTCAAAAGCTGCAGCATTGGAGAAGCTATCAAGGCTTCTGGAGTCTCTGTTGGTACGTAAAAAACATCCCCTCGGGTATACATCTCAGATAGTTTTGATTCAATACTAAACCGAGTGAATTCAAGGTATCTGCGCTGCTGCCGGCTTGGGTATCACCATCCCCAATCTGCCCCAGCATCCCTCTCAGACTACGGTTGGTCCTACTACTACTAAACCTACCACGGCGCCTACCACCACGGAAGACTGTACAGATGAACCCACCACTGAACCCACTACAGCTCCCCCAGAGCCAACTACCACTGAAGATTGTGATAGTGAAACTTCAGAGCCTCCTGCACCTACATCGACGGAACCTCCAACTACCACTGAAGATTGTACTGAAGAACCTACCGCTAAACCCACCACTGCACCCCCAGAGCCAACTACTACTGAGGAACCTACCACTACTGGGGACTGCACTGAAGAACCTACCACTGCACCTCCAGAGCCAACCACGACCGATGATTGCACTGAAGAACCTACCACTGAACCCACCACTGCACCCCCAGGGCCAACTACTACTGAGGAACCTACCACTACTGAGGACTGTACGGATGAACCCACTTCCGAACCCACCACTGCACCCCCAGAGCCAACTACTACCGAGGAACCTACCACAACCGAGGACTGCACTGAAGAGCCCACGACCGAACCTACAACGGCACCTCCAGAGCCTACCACTACTGAAGAGCCGACCACTACTGAGGACTGCACTGAAGAACCTACCACTGAACCTACCACTGCACCTCCAGAGCCAACCACGACTGATGATTGCACTGAAGAGCCAACTACTGAGCCAACTACAGCTCCTCCAGAGCCAACCACTACTGAAGAGCCGACTACTACTGAGGACTGCACTGAAGAACCTACCGCTGAACCCACCACTGCACCCCCAGAGCCAACTACTACTGAGGAATCTACCACTACTGAGGACTGCACCGAAGAACCTACCACTGAACCTACCACTGAACCTACCACTGCACCTCCAGAGCCAACCACGACCGATGATTGCACTGAAGAGCCAACTACAGAGCCAACTACAGCTCCTCCAGAGCCAACTACAACTGATGACTGCACCGATGAGCCTACAGTAGAACCCACTACTGCTCCTCCAGAGCCGACTACTACAGACGATTGCACAGAGGAACCAGAGCCAACTACTGTTCCTCCAACTACCGATGACTGCACTGAAGAACCGGAGCCGACCACTGCCCCTCCAGAGCCAACTACGGATGATTGCACTGAAGAGCCAGAACCAACCACGCAGCCACCTGTTCCCACGACGGATGATTGCACAGACGAACCAGAGCCCACCCAGCCCCCAGCTACAACTGAGGATTGCGAGGAGCCAGAGCCAACTGAGCAGCCAACTCCTTCTGAGACTGACTGCGAAGAGCCGGAGCCGACTCCTACCGAGACAGACTGTGAAGAGGAGCCGACTCCAGGTCCTACCGAAGAGTCAACTCCCACTTCTCCACCGGAGCAGACTACTAACTGCGAAGGGGAACCCCCAGCAGAAACCGATGACTGCGAGGAAACCACTTTCGTTACCTCAGTTGCTCCTTCCCCAACTGTTCCCGCTCCTCCACCGGTTCAAACCGGTGCTGCATCCAGCTGGAGACAGAGCGCCGGTGCTTCTCTCTACTCTTTCATTGCATTCACCCTCGGAATGCTACTTTTGTAAGGTTGCTTTTTTCTTAGCGGAACTTTGTATCATATCAGCATTGCCATTTACATCACATGTCACGAAAACATCATTTCGGATATATCGAGTCGGGCGCCAATTGAAGTCAGTAGAGCTGTCTTAAAGACCGGGACGCAGGGATTAGGGAAGGGGTTATTAGTGCGCGTGCTCGGGATATCCACCTATTGGAGCGGGATCGAGATGTCTATTTTCTTCACATCTATTAATTTTCATTGTCGTAAAAAAAAACCTCCCTCTTGTATAATTTACATAACTTTGGATTTTACAATCACAAACCCCATGTAGTTTTAATTACCAAACAGCTAGGAATTGCATCTGTCTACGAGGGATTATCTACCATCAAACTTAGACTTGTCTTTTTAACTTTCTCTACTTTAACTAGAACCTTACGTTTTCATGAATTCCGACCAGGTCTGGGTACGAGACAATGAATTCGAAGAAAACGTAAATATCCAAGGCCATGGTACTTGCACTCCCAATGGACCACGTCACTAACGGCCATAGTCCGGTGTCGCAAATTTAGGATCACAGTGACTAACGAATCCCAAATACTCGCATCGTATAGCCAGGTCCCCTGTCAATTGATCTCAGCCCTTCCAATGCGCTCCTTCTAAATCGAATAAGGAAACATGGTCTCGGTGAATAGACAAGGAATCTTGGTAACAGGAGCCTAACGAGAATACCCAGATATCCCCGATTCCAGCATGTGGGATTTCCCTTGTATGTTTCTTTTCCTGGGCATCAACTGAGCTATGATGTCGATTCAATTCAGGAAAGCTAGCCCAATAGGCAATGCAATGCAATGCAACGCTACATGTCAATCTGGGTTCATCTCAACATAGTGGGTGTACTGCATATCCGGTTGCCCGTAAAACACGCCACGAGGTTAGTTAGTTAGTTAATGGACTAGTTCCCTGGGGATCTATAGCTGCCTGTAGACACTTTAGTATCATGTACAAAGTACCTAACAAATGCAATGCATTGCATCGAACCTGAATAAATTAAATTTCATCTATTAATCTATTGAGCGCAGGGCAGTTTTTGGTGCTAAACGGCAACGCAAAAAACCCAACAGTAGACAACACAAACCGCGGGGTGTGGTTGAAAATCGCCTGAGGCACCCTGGTCTCGTCAACCGCTAGCTGCAGGTCCCACCTGCTCAAAACGGCAGTACCTCCGTTATCAATCCTGGGGAAGCTTGGACCCCAGAAAAAGAAGCATATGATTGAGAGGTTCGAGTTCTCCCAGGGTTACAACAGCTCATATCAGTGTATGGGTAAGACAAATCTTTGCATCTGGGGAGAAAGGGTGTGGTTCACTTTGACTGGGATTATCAAGAAGAACGATGTCACCAGGAGTAAAAAGTTCACTCTGATTGCCAGGACGCAAGTAGGAATAGGAAGTAACGGATACATATGCCTCGGCTTCATGAGATTCAAAACCAGGATCAACCACCACACCCTAACTTCACAGCCTCATACATAGCTCCCGAACACGCCTTTCCTCACGATCATTTTTTCTTGATTTTAAAGTGTGGGTCTTTTGAAGCTGCTAATAATGTTCCTGCATTAATAGAGCAATGTTGGAATAATCTAAATAGCCATTGGCTCGCTCGGATATGCTTCGACGTCTAACCCTCCCACCCCGGGTGCGCAGACTGCCGAAGAGCTTAGCTCTTGGCCAAGTTTCTTGGGGAAAGTGCGGGGAAAGGTAGAGAGCTCGAAGGAACATTCATTTGCATTGACCATCTCCACTCATTTCAGGCGATCCTTTCACAAGTAAATTCTGGAATAAGGTCTTCGCGCTAATTGGTCTGTGGCTCCAGAAACAGGATTTTTGATCCATCATCCAGCCTCAATTGTTTCAGCCATTTTAATTCTGACTACGAGCCGACACCTAGTTAAAAAGCTTGGTAGGGTGGTGGGCCTTAGGAATCTGGGAAGGCCTTCGGTAGGCGTCTGACTAGTCCTCGTTGAAAGAAGAAACTATATATGTCGATTACGCTTTCTTATTTGCATATGCCACTGGTAGCGGTGCCATCTCCCCTTGACGGCTCAAATGGGTAAATTATTTAAATATTTCCACATCAGCCCACTTTTGTTTAGGAGAATGAATGCTAAATTATACGAGGACCAATATTAAACCTGTTGCAACGTCGACTTCGCTCACGTGGAATAGAAACAAAGTTGAGCTGCAGTCAATGAGGGATCGGGTTTCTCTTTCCCGGTTTTTGTGCGTCCAGCTGTGGATTTTGCGATTAAAGTATTCAATATCATCTCGACCCTTGTTATGGTGATCGGAGAACTGCGATAGAGTTATAGAACGTGAACATGCTTTTCGCCTCCCCGTCGTCGTCTTTACGGCAATGCCGATCCTAGTTGGGGTTATCCTCTCAATTAAATCCCGCGAGGCGTGTTTCACGCAAGTCATCTGTTCCTGCATTACACCCTCAAGACAATACTATTCCGGTTATATCGATTATCTTGCGATAGGAGCTCGATAACGTTCAGCATCGCACTCTTCGAGTAGGCTACTGTGCTATTCCTATCAAGACAACTGACTGATATACAAACCCCTCACAGGGATGGATGTCTCAGTTCGGGTCCAGAAGGCTAGGCCAATAACTCCTTTGCCAATATTAAATTCTAAATTTTTTGGCAGTGTAAGCTTTCTTAGAGCGCCTCGCTTGTATATGAAATCATACCACATGCCTTCCTGAAATTCATTGGAATGTCTCAAAGCACCTGCATGTGAATAGCAGTTACCTAAAGTGGGAATAACGGGACACCGGGGGGAAGCGGCAAGGGTGATCCTTGCAATTATAGCTATAGATCGATTCGGTAGCCACCTACATTGAGGCGCGGGGAACACAACTTGGAAATCACTCAACTCCAGTTTTCTTTTTTGATAGAAACTCCGCATTTCGATAGACTTATCAAATATGATCTGCTATATCGGTATTAAGGGTGTTCGAAATCGAGGAACGGTACCCATGACGGAGTGGGTCACGCTTCTCATGTTCGCTGTGCTTCCTCGTATTCTTCCAAGATCAATAGATTGCTGTATCACTTTCTCAACCCCAAAAATCCAACATTTGCATGTGGACATGCACGAACCTTCTGTCAGACTTCACATGTTACATATACTCTTATAATTTTAATGTAGCATTCAGAAATATATCCGGACCACGACGGAAAATTAATGACCTTGCCTCAACTCTCGATGGCCGACTCGGAAAGCCTCTCGGACCTAATCGAATTTAGGATCTAAGTTTCCATGATTCCATTTGAATCGATCCTAGCATGCACGGGGAAGCTAGGCGTGTCAAGCTGCAAGGTCCATTCATGATCATACTCAAACTTTCTTTTTCACTCGTGCCATGGGCCAACCTCCCATTGCTCAATTGCAATTGCGCCGGCCTCCATTACCCCAGATCCCCCATTCAATTTCTCGCCTAGACCCTGTAATCTAGCATGGGGGTGTTCGTAATTGATGAACGGCATCGTAACGAAAAATTGTTTCCGGTTGTACTTCCTCATCAGAAAGGTGAATCCATGGGGTCGATGTCACAAGCCATGTCGATTGGACTAGCTTTCCCCAGAACTACCTTGATACCGCAGGTTCATTCAACATCGATATCGATAACTTCCCACCGTTCCCCCAGCATCTCCAAGGTAAGGTGTATAAGAACCCTCAATCGTCACGCCATTCTCCACACTTCCTTCTTGCATCCTCATCAAGCAACAGCAGCTTCGAATAGCAAAAACAAGCCTGACAGCCTGAACAGACTCTCGCTCAACATCTTTTCAATTTTCCAAAAATCTCAAAGATTATAAACAGTCTAAAAGACTTTTTCATTTTCAAAACCAACTTACATTCAAAATGAAGTTCTCCACTGTCATCCTCGCCGTCGCTACCTTCGCCACCGCGGTCTTTGCCCAGCTCGACCAGTTCCCATCTTGCGGTGTAAGTCTTCAGGAAATTCCTCAGGTCCACAATAATCAACAATTTCTAACAAACTCTGTAGCAAACCTGCTTGATTAGCAACATCGGATCTGCTGGCTGCACTGGTATTGATATCCCATGCATTTGCAACTCTAAGCCATTCTTCGACAAGGTCGTTCCTTGCATCGAGTCTAGCTGCGCCTCCCAGGCTGATAAGGACAGTACGTTTATTTCCCCTCTCCTTTGGTTCTCCGGTCAAAAAATGATTTGCTAACAAATTGTCACTACAGAGTCCACTGCTGCTGCCATCGGCCTGTGCCAGGAGTCCAACCCCGATGTCGGTGACTGGCTTCCAAAGCCCCCAACCACCACTCAGCCACCAGCCACCACCGCTCCACCAACTACCACCGGCAAGCCATCTCCTTGCAAGCCAAAGTTGAGATTCGCTCGCAACTTGTAAATTTCGACAATAGTCGGGCCATTCCCTCCCACTCATTTTTGATACCCCCCGAAAAATGTATATTCCGAAATAAACTGCGCGCGCGGAGGAACCAAAGCTACGCCAATATTAATATCCTCTGACAGAAACGGTAACGAGGCCACAAAGCGAATATCTGACGAACAATCTTACCATATTTCGCAAAAACAAAAAATACGCACATATAATTTTTCGATAATGTACCTATACCAAAACACACTTGAAGTGTAGTTTCCTTGTATAACTGCATTTTGTTTCCCTCATTTTTCTTTTTATCATTGTCAGGTTACATCTTGGGGGAAAGAGGAAAAATGAGAAATTCTTAGGAGCATCAGCATGAAATGTATAATAGTTGTTACCTCAATGCAATTTGCAGTTGATCATATATACCACACTCAATCATACGAATCTGGCTATTCATCAAATCACAATTTCTTCGGGAAGAGCGTTGTAGGTCTAGAATCTCGACCTCATGATCTAGGGTTACTAAAATCAAGATCTGATTACCGACTACTTGAGTAAATACGTTTGAAAGACACAATACTATGATGTTGAGGTAGAGAGCATCTTTGCGAGACGCAACAAACTAAATACAGGCGGATTATTCGCCAAATTCATGAAGAACGACCGCGTCTACGCATCAGAACCAAAACGATAGAATTCTTTTTACAAATTACAACATCAAGCCACCAGAACTCAAGGACCCTAAGCAAAAAAACAGAACCCCGCCAATTTCAACGAAAGGATCCCAGTCAAACTCCGTTATTATCAAATTCCCATTATGTCCCTTTTTACTGTATCCACAGCAGCGATAACTTGTCGAGCGTATGCCTAGCCCCTTGCAACTTTAGCCATCTACCTGCAAGAAAGTCCCGTCTATAAATCCCCCAAAACTATAATATATTCGCTATCGTGGTGCAGATATGAATGCATGCCGATACTAAGAAGCAGCATTTTCCGGTTGCAAGCCATTATTTCCATCCGCATTACTTGTCGGCGCCGGCTTGGTCCCATACTTTGCTATCAATTCCTTTAAAACGCTCAACCCTAGAGGTTTGAAGACGTAATCCGACATGCCCACTTCGAACGCCTTTTCTTTGTCCTCTTCTAGGGTCGAGGCGGTAACCGCAATGATGGGTATATGCTGGAAATATTTAAGTCTAGGTTCCGCCGCACTGCGAATGTTCTTCGTGGTGTCATATCCGTCCTAATACGTTTGAATTGATTAAAATGCCATCTTAGTATTAAGAAAGAGAAGGGCTACACTTATACCATCAGTGGCATTTGTAGATCCATCAGGATAAAATCAGGTTCCGCTAATTTAGTGCTCAAAAGACGCAATGCATCGATTCCATTCGGTGCAATTATAGCTTCACAACCCAATTTCTCTAGCCGAAGCTTGGTGATACTTTGCAATGCCCAATTATCCTCAACAACCATAACTTTAAGTCCTTTAGTATCGCTTGGTGTGCCCTTCGTAGATGACACGGATTCTCTTGAACCTTCCCGACGTGGTTCTCTGCGGGTAGGGACCGGTGAGTATTGGGGCCTCTTTTTAGCACCAGGCTTTTTTTTCTTCTCTTCTTCTAGTTCGGTTGGTGGGGACGGGGCCGGATGAGTGACTTCCGCAAGCGGGGAAGAGAGCGGGCTCAGCGCGGTTTCTGGAACACCCTCCGGAGCAGGTTCCGGGGGAGGTTCATCTTTTTTAGATTCCGCTGCGGCTTCTTCTTCTCCGTCGGATTCTGGTAGTCGCAACGACAATGGATCTGACACACGGCGACGTTCGTCAAAGTTCTTTTGTAGGATAGCGCTGGTGACATGCAACGAGTCTTCCACTTTGTCCTGTGTTTCAGGCAATTTGGCGTTCGAATCTCTTATAAAAGGGAACGTGATCTTGAACACTGAACCGATACCCAACGTACTGAAGAAGTTGAGGTTGCCACCGAGTTGTTTTACAATCTGATCGGAAATCAATATCTGCAGCTTAAGAACGAGTAACTCAAGTGAATTAAAGGCTTGCCTACCTTCTGGGTTACATAGAGACCGAGACCTAAAGTACTACATCGTCAGATACTGATTCTTTGCGGATGCAGGGGCAAAATTATGGTACCATCAGTCGGCCTCCGCCCAGTCTCGTCATCTCCGACGAACGGCTTGAATATCGATTTCCCGGCCTCTTCTGAGATACCGATACCAGTATCTTTCACTTCGAAGCATATCTTGCATGTAGAACCCTGTGTAGATACTACATATACCCTGAGGCTAACATAGCCTTCCGAGGTGTACTTGAACGCCTATGCCCCATTACTATCAGATATCCACCAGCAAACAAGGGCTAATTTCAGGACATACATTTGACAGAATATTAGTCAAAACTCTCCTGGCGTTCGATTCGTCTCCAATCATGACACATTCCATCCGTTCGTCCAGTGGTCGTTCTTCATCACCTTCGGCTCCCTCGTATTTATATCTCGTAATACTCTTTAAGCCTTCGAAATCCATCGTGAATTGAACATCTCGCTTGGAGAATGTGAGGAATGAAAGGTTGCAAACGTGGTGGATAAGATTGAAGAGATTGAACGCCTTCGCTTTGACTATAGTTTGTCGCATTTCAAAAGACGAGAAGTCAACGATATCGTCGCTAAATTGGTGTTAATTCTGACCCTGCACAGCAATATAATATTCTAGTACGTATGTCCTACATGGATATGACTAAACGTTGTTAGTAGATGGTCTAAATAGGTGGCGGCGGCAATGACTCACGAAGGAAGTTCACAGATCGCAAGAGACCCATTAAATGGGTAGTTTGCTCCTGGTTTAGTCGTGTCTCGTTCAGAAGTTGAAGTAGACCAACAATACCTGCAATCGGCCTAGCTATTTATGTCAGCGCCGTGTTGACTAGTGAAACTTGGGATATTGATATCCTACGTTCTCAGCTCTGAGACCACTCCACTTGTGAAAATGCCTCGCAGTCTCTCATCTCGTTGCTGTGTAGCATCGATTTCCCGTTGTTTCGTTATATCCCGGAACATAGTCAGATAACCAACGAGTTCACGATCCAAGTCCTTTACCCATGGGGTATTAACTGCATATAAGGGCAGACCAGAAACTTCCACAAGTCTAGGCATGTCTTTCACATAAACTCCGAAGCTATCCTTAGTGGCCGTTGACTTTCGTCGGAAATTATGGTGAAAGTATTCCGTAAATGGTGAACTGGCGCTGAACTTGGTGTCGTATACATTTAATCGAGACACCCAATCACTTGTCGTCCAGCCGATACTACGAGACTCTGTCAGATTTTCACACTATCTCTGTAGCGATAGTAGGCAAAGTATTACCCAATGTCAGGCATTGAACTCTCCAGACCAAAGAACTTTCTCGTCGACGAATTTGTTATGGTTATATCACCTCGAGTGTTCATGGCAATGAAGTGAGAATCCAAGTGTTCGAGAGTAGAATCGCGAACTCTTTCAGCCTGAGATGCAAATTCCGTAGCTATGCTTATATTGCCAGGGACTATCATCTCTCTGGTCCTTTCCCGCCTTTGGTTTGCTACGGCGTTCCTACATTGGATAATTAGATCAGGGCTACCCTGCGATTTGAGAAATGGGGACAAAATACCCAGCCACACTGATGCTATCGTGGGTCAATATCGACAGTACGGTATACACCTCCCTACCGCTGTTTGTAAATGACAGGAACAAAGTTGCGGGAACGAGCGTTGTATTTTGCTTATCAGGTTCTCCTTGCCGCCGATTAGCCGTCTCCCTGAAGCGCTCCCTCCGGTTGTTTGCTTGATATAGAGGCGTCTGTTCATTTGGAAACCGAATCATAACTTCAAACGAGTCGGCGTTCCCGTCGGACTCGACATCTTTAGAAGATTTGGCCTTGCCTTTGAGAGCATCTGCTGCTCTCCAACCAAGGCCACCTAGATTTAGATCCGGAGTGTGTGAGAACTTTGACCTCGGGCTTGGAACACCCACGTTATTCGAACCTTCTCCGGTTTCTAGCCTTTTGCATGGAGAATCTATTGGGGAGCTGATTTTGGTACCAGAAGCTTCGAGGAATTGGGCTCGTCGCTTCTCAACAACCTTTCCTAGGGTCACCCATCTTTGCTCTTGGAATTCCACACCAAGTTCCCCAATATGAATCCCGTTTAGACTGCCGTAAACTTTTACTAAGTGCGAAAATAATGTCACCGCGATCTTATTTGCATTCCCGATTGTCGAATTAGGCGCAATGACGAGAATTGGAATCGGAGAAAAGTCGAAGCCCAGGGAAGATAAAACCGGGTCGAACCCACGACCTCGGTCATCGGATCGAGAACGTCCCATCCAGCTATGCGAGCATTGCGGACATCTTATATGATGCCGAGCGCGATCCTCTTCGCTGGATATCCGGCGACTAGATTCCGAGACTGACGGCTGGTGGCCCTTCTTATCTTTCTGCACAGAGTATTCATTGTTAGTTTTCGACGTTCCGTGATGTCGGTTAAAGTAGTGTACCGTCGGAAACCTCAAGCGCAACGGCATGGTAACTCTTGCACCAGCGCAAAGCCGATATATCAATGTACCCGGACTTCGGAATGCAGGTAAACAATAAAGTCTTCTGGTATCGGGGTTCCGACGACGTTTGTTGAACTTGAAATGAACAACAGATGATTGATGTATTGCCGTTGAACGATGCTGTCCCTCGCTTGTCACACTCGATATGAGCTGAAGTCTATTATCTCGAACAACGTTCACAAGTCCGACTTCAAAAGAAAGTTCTAAAACTTGCTCAGCCTAGTTTTCTGCCGACGGGTTCGTGGTTGGGCCACTAAACCCGAGAGTAAACAAGCTTTTCTCTCTTCCCTTTCGTAGTTTTTGAAACGAGCGAATGAGAGCACGAGTAGGCAGCTGGGTGTCTGAGCAGGCGGCTTCCGTTTAAGATCTGGGTCCGGACGCTTCAGTTGGGCTGCCGTGTCATCAAAAGAGTGAAAGGCAAGGTGTTTCGATGTCTGGTCGAGCATTTCCGGGATGACTTCCACGGTAGAGCAGTCGTATTCGACAGTAATACATTAATAATACCGCCTGATAAGTAACAACCGGCCGAAAACTGAATTAGCAGTTCACGGTACATGTTTTGCACAACGATCTGCTGCCAAACCTACCCAATCGACGGTGCAGACACGGAAAACGGTGCAGACGACCTGCATTATGGCTCGTTCGCAGCCTCGAATAGTGCATTTTCCAGCCGTTCAGACAATATGTGATATAAATCTCGAATGGCCTGTATGCGAAGGTATAATTACGAATGACACCTCTTTTGTTGATATTATTTAAAGAAAAGGCCTTTTTCCGACATTCACTTCAGACCAGCGCGTGGGTCGACGTTGACTCTGGAAGAGAAGAAGTGTTGGATGCATGACGTACGCCTTGCATGCGAGACGGTGGGATTGGACTCGCTAAGGCAGCAATGGAGGGGGCTTCGCTAAGCGGCCGCTCTCCCCGCAACTCCTATATAGGCCTATCCATTTATCCTAAAGTCATGAATTGAATAGTGGAGGTCTATCTATAAAACATAAGAAGTACCCGTGGACGTCTATACTTCTAGCTTCGAAACGACTATCAAATCCGTTAATTGCCCAAAATGACTACATCAATGAAAGCTCTCCGTTATCACGGCGCAAAAGACCTCCGGGTCGAGTCTGTCCCTGTCCCAGAACTCTTACCCGGTCAGGTCAAAGTTAAGCCGGAATGGTGTGGTATCTGTGGTAAGTAGACCGCATAACACAAGTCGGGGTAAAAGGAGGAGAGTGAATTCATGAATTAACTGGCATCTTCGATTGAATTCAAAATACGCATATAGGATCCGACTTGCATGAATATATTACTGGTCCAATTTTGACGCCGGCTGCTGGAAAGCCTCACAGGCTGACCGGTTGCACTGTACCATTGATTATGGGTCACGAGTTCGCTGGGGAAATCGTTGAACTTGGACCCGACGTCGAACCAGGACGACTCAAGGTCGGGATGAAAGTCTGCATCGAGCCAACTCTCTTCGACGATACTTGTCCTCCATGCCTCGATAGACGCCGTAACTGTTGTGACAAAGGCGGCTTCTTTGGCCTTTCAGGTAATATTCTTATTCTTATTATTTATCTTTAGGTCTCATTTCCAAGATATCTAATACAATGCACCCTTTATAGGTTGGGGAGGTGGATTCTCTGAGTACGCTTGTTTACAGGAAAAGGTTGTTCATCCACTACCGGACAACGTCCCAACTGATATCGGAGGTAGGTCTTCTAGTTGAGAGCAGCCTATCGTTGCACTTCATTTTGTGGCAGACACTAATCGAATGGTGAAAAACAGCTCTCGTCGAACCACTTGCTGTGGCATGGCACGCCCTCAAAGCAGCCGACCACTCCCCGGATCAATCAGCTTTGATTGTTGGAGCTGGCCCTATTGGGCTCGCCGTCTTATTCTGTCTGCTTGCCAGAGGCTGCCGTCAGGTCTTGATATCCGAGGTTTCCCCCCAACGTATCAAGCACGCCCTCGACATTGCCAACTCGCACTCAGAAGTGGAAATCAAAGTGCTCGATCCCTCCAAAGAAGACGTCGTTGCAAAAGCAAAAGAACTATGTCCTCAGGGAAATCAGGGGCCAAATGCTGTCTACGACTGTGCCGGCGTCCAGAAATCTATCGAGGCCGCTATCGAGGCGGTTAGGAAGGGAGGTATAGGTAAGGCTTCGCAGTGCTCCCCTACATCTAAATAAGCGACACTGGCAGTACCAGTTTCACCTGGCAAGTGTCCACGAGCTCATAATCCGATAGTTTGTAACGTCGCCGTCTGGGAAAAACCCGCTAATATCGACATGAACGCCCTCGTTTTTGGTGAAAAGAAGCTCATCGGCGTAGCCACCTACCGTGAAGGTGATTTCCAGGAAGTTATCGAGGCGATATCAACGGGTATGTCAAGCTGTACACATTAAACCTACGCTTCTATCTGCAGGTTACCTGTCAAGGTTACCTGCAGCATCAATGATCCCCGATATCTTGACAGCAATTACACGCTTTGTCCTGCTAACCTGCTGGTAACCATTTGCGACGTTTAGGCAAGATTAGGAATCCGGAGAAATTGATAACAGCGAAGGTGGCCATTGAGGATGCCGTTGCAAACGGCTTCGAGGCACTGTTGAAGTCTCGTGAACATGTGAAAATTCTTGTTCACCCTTAACACCGTTATGTAAATCCTCTCCTTTAAAGGAGATTCTGGTAGAAGACGAACCGGGTTTGGGACACAGGTAGTACGAAAAAAATATTCAATTTGAGATCTAAAGGTTGTCGATATGTTCAAGTCCAACTTCGTGGCCTTTCATCGTATTTCGCGGAAATGTGATAGGAGTGAAAGCTTGAGGGGGTAGCGAAAGATCTTAAGATGGAATCCTCACAAACTGGCCTCAATTGCCAACTCCCTAAGAAAGTGCATCCCTCCAGGAACCAAAAATAACCCATTCTCAGCCAAAAGCAGCCACCTGACGCCCGTACAGGAATAAAATTACTGCCGACTCCGTACATACATCTCCCAAATTCGAGTTCAGGGAATATTGAGGACAACCAAATCAATCCTGCAAACCAACCTCCACAAAAGGTAGCATTCATTGCATTGTGGAAACTGGAATCTCATGGATCCGAGAGCCCTGGAGCTGTCCTCCGATCTCAATCAAGTACTCGTCCGATGAAGTACTTCTCAAAACTACCAATAGCTCCATAATCTTAGCATCACAGCGATCAGTGATCAATATTTAATCCTAGGTTAGGTATCATATGCCGTTGTCTCCCGGTGGGGAACCCCTAAATGTAAAGTAACGATATCCACTTGATCGCCTGCTCAAACAGCCTCGTATTGCTCCAATCGCGTTAAACCCGTCAATTCTTCAAGGCTACTCCCCAACTATTTGGATCTGGATGGCGATGAAACACTTAAACGGATACTTATACCAATATATAGCGTTCATTGACGATCCCGGTCAAGCGGAAGCTTGCACTATTCGATGCTCGTCTCCATTATTTCTGTTCCTCAATGGTTAAGTGCACCGATCACTCGCATCCCCCTATCAATTTGGTGATACGTAGCCGGGCACTACCAAAGGTTTTGTAACCACACGCAGCCCCGAGTCACACGGTTTATAGCAGCTACACAGCGGCGCAGCGGAGCCTGCCCTTAATTTGTCAAAATCAGTCAGGAGTGCCACTTAAATATGCAAACGCTAGATCCCGTCGAATACCCGTTTTCAGGCCTGTATCACAAAAAGGAATGTATAATTGTATATCCAGGTGAAATGAACTAGATTTTCGCACACCGTGCAAAAAACGTTAATTCTACTTCCACCAAACCCCACCAAGATTAATAACGGGTGCCTGATAGAGGCCAGGAGAACGGTATTTGGCCATAAGCGTCAGTAAAAAAATATCATGATATAGATTTTTAAAGCCAATGGTCAGGTTTTTTATACATCCCCTCGATTGATATCTCAAATAGCATAACAAATCGATATCACACAAGAACTCAAAACCTGTGCCCTGCTACATACTTTACAATTGTATTACGATATCACCGCAGCTTCCCCGAAGATACCTCGAGTTTAAACTTAATACACTCCACAGAATAAGACACCATTTCCACTCGCTTTTGTCGTGGCAATGTCTTGTTCGACTGGGGCGAAATTAACTTTCCGTCGTTCAGGTTTTCAGCCCAAGATATATGCGAACACCTGGGCTCTGCAGGCAAGACATGGCTACCCTCGCCCCCATAAGTCTTCCTCCAATCAAAAATCTCAAATCTTGACTTGCCGAAAGAACCTATCTTATCGAGATTTCGGTCCCTCGCTTTGTTGTCTCTCCGTTACCGCGGCAGGCCAGGGCATCCAAGCTTGTTCATAGGTCGTATCACACAAAACCTCCACCGAATCGACTACTTCAAGCTGGGAGAGAGAGAAATTTTGTGATCTACCCATCAGTTCCAGATACTCCGTGGATACTTGCCGTGCCCTACTTCCGCATTTGGTGCCAGCCGTTGTCAGGAATTAACTTTTTTTTTCCTTTGCGAGATGTAAAGTACTAGCCGATGATCGATCTTGCAGCTGAAAAGTTTGAATAGAATCGGTGTACACTTTGACCGTGTCTCCGTCGTCCGATGCAGGAATTGAAATGCAAATGCAACCTGATACATAGCATATAATTTTCTAGAATTCTTCGTTTGGTTCGAAATAGTTGCGTTGAGAACGCGTGTTCTACCCTAAGCGCTACCACGGCTCGGTGGACCGGAATCAAGAAGGCGATTTAGTACTAGTGCCGCATGAGCGGAGGTACTATAATCCACTTTACTCGCTTCTTTCTGCATGTTACTGCGAATTTATGGTCGAGACGAATCTAATTCGTCCTTCAGCTGCATGTTCCAAGAGAATTCCAACATCATAGCGTTGGGGAAATAGTACCCACACTCAGAATGGCTGGGGTAAATCGTGTTATTTTCGTGACCTTTACATACAAATGATTCAAACTAGAAAGCTTGGTGCTAATTAACCTTGGAAAAGTATTCTCTCCCCCACATTCTTGTGTTTTCGTTAAAATTTTTTTGGCAGCTTTGGGGGTGTGGATTGTGGAGAATACAAGAAAGGTATTTTGTGGGGAATCGGAATCTCCTTCACGACGGGGTTATGCGCCGATATCACGAGGTTTAGATAATGTATTTCGGCACCTTTGCAGTGAAATGTACATATGTGGACAAGATTTTGTGGAGGAACTGTTGCCAAACCTTATGGCCATTGGGGTACATGATCTTAAGTTATCAAGATATATATAACCTCCAAGGAGGCCTTCGCCTTGTCCAATCGGTTTCGACACACTCTTTCACGATACCCACTCTGTCCCATATCGTCATTGCTTGGTAGCTGTGGTATATATATTCCATTTATTCTCGCGTAAAAGGGAGGCTAGTTTACAAGACCCCTTATACCATATATACAGAATAGTTTAACAAAGAAAACCGTATACACCTTCGTGGAAATACCATATTGTCACTATAGTACTAGGAAAACTTCCGGTAAACGGACACCGCTATTATCTCTAAATCACGAAACCCCTCTTCAATTCTTCAAATACTTTCATAATGGAGAAGACAACTCTAGACCCAACTTACTCGACAGAGTCCCAAATTATGCCACAGTCCCGGAATCAGGGCTATAGTAATCCACCATCTTCGCAGCATAATGATTCCGGCAAGGATCAACTAGACCGCGTCCGCACAACAGCAACTATGCAGATTTCCCCCGAGCTCTTCGAGAAGCTCTATCTCTCGCCCCCGAACAAAGTTCATGGAGACTTGCGTAAAACTTTTGGCAACCCAACCCCAATGTAAGCGGTGATATGAGGCAGTCGATCCGAAGTGTTTCCGAGATCGTGAGACTAACAAGCAAACTTGTGTAGTGCGGTTCTGTAGGTTTCGAGAAAATCTGAAGATCCTCCGAGCATAGTACTAACAAAGATACAGAGGCTTCTTGGTATGCTTAACCCCATTGAGCATGGATCTAATGGGATGGCGAGGTGCTGGTGGCGTCGGCGCAGCTCAAGTGTAGGTGATACAGGTCGAATTTATATTCCGAATTAAAAATCCCAATTAATGACATCGGATAAGGGAATACGTGTATACACATGGCGCTGACGCAATTGAATCAAACTAACAGGGCCAGCTACTACTTCCTTGGAGGCATGCTCTCACTTGTCGGCGGCATACTCGAGTTCTTTTTGGGCAACACATTCCCATTTGTTGTATTTACATCCTTCAGTACGTTGATCTACTAAGCCATAGAGGTCGATCGGATTGGGGACCTTGCTCTTAGAGATTTCTCAGTAATCTAGTACAAGACTTCAAGAGCTGAATGGCAGGGCTAACATTTACTCTTCCATTTAGGTGGATTCTGGTTTAGTCTGGGAGGAACACTTACGCCATCCTTCAACGCTATGGGAGCGTATTCCTCATCCGGCAGCAACGCCGTCGAAGGCGGCACGACTATGGGGTTCAATGCTAGCTTCGGTAAGAAAATTACTTAGCAGACCTCAAATAGGCCATGGTCCCGGAGTTTAGCTCGGCAATGGGATATCTTAGAAGAATTTTAACTAACAAACTCTGCTACGTGGCATCTATTAAGGTTTCTATCTCCTTGCATGGGGCTTCATCACAACCATCTACCTTATTTGTTCGCTCCGGACCAATGTAGTCTTCTTGACGTTATTTACGTTTTTGGATGCCACATTTGGCCTCCTCGTCTCCGTATACTTTTACGTTGCCAATGGAAATGTTAAACTGGCTGGGAATTTACAGATTGTAAGCTTCCCCAATCTCTAGCGGCTCTACGTTATTTTATCAAAATATAAATGTCCTCATATGATCACTGAGGCTTTATCTTTGAGCCCATAACTGAGCCTCAATATGTGGCGGTGTGATTTTTGAAGCCCGAGCTAATTCTTTAATGCAAAACACCTAGGCCGCTGGTGCATGTGCTCTGTTGACTTGCGTCCCAGGATGGTATATTCTACTTGCCCAGATGCTCGAGTCCGTCGATTTCCCGTTTCAGGTAAGGCCGCCACCCCGGATCCGAACACATGCATGTCTTACTAATCTCGTTTAACTTTATCTAGCTGCCCGTGGGTGACTTGAGTCAGTTCATTGTCTCGGGTTCTGAGAGTCGGTTGCGAAAGGCTGGCACTAGTGCTAGCGTTGACGACCGAGTTTAAGCCAATTAATGTGATGGGGCATGTCAATATGAGCATCCTGATGACCTTCGTAATTGTGTTTTTTTTAGCATCTTCGCGCTGACAAGGATATCAGGTCGAGGTTGAAAAATTTTTTGTTTCGTCGTTTTGAAAAGCGATTATACCTTTCCCCAGTCCTGTCAAAGCATTAATATCCGAGCGTCGAATAAGTCGTGCGCGTTCGTTGGTGTCTGCATAATCACAATTTGCCGACAGAGATTATTGTATGTTAGATATTTTGTAATAGTTTCCAAGATGGACCTCATTCCTTTAATTCACAACTATCTGAGCTCCTTCTAAACTTATACATCAGCACTAATAGTTGTGACGGCCGAAACCACGGAAGTCGGAACGATAAAAGCCACAAAACTTAGTGGTAGTAGCTCGTAATGCTAGACAAATCAGGCAGAAATTTTTCGCAACAATACCAAATCCTACCTGTGCGGGGAAGCGTCGATCCGTTTGTGGGGCTATTGAACCATGGCGCGGCATTGGGGCTTGTGGAGAAGGCCCGCACAGACCATTCCTTGACCTCCAGAAAAAGGGATCAGATATCGTAAAATCTTCGCTGCCGCTTCCACGCAGGGTCAAAGCTCAGAAATCGCATGAGGCAAAATTCAAGATCACAAATTACTGAAGTATTTAATTGACTAGGGATTGACGGTTCACGAAGCATTTCGTAATCATAACTATAGGAACTGATATGAATACGAGTCTTTTCCTGACTAATATTGTTCTAATCAAAAATTGGCCCCGTAAATGAGCCGAGTAAAGAAATCCCCAGCCTCAGAAGGCTTTTTATGAAATCCAGCCGCTTTGCTGAACCGGCGCCGGTTGGTCAACACACATTGTGCAACAAGTGGTAACGTTAGGGACACACTCTCACTCCATACATGCTAACCGCCACATGAAAGGTATTTGTATCCACATATATTTCGCTCTTCTATAGGTGGTGCACAAATCAGGGCCTCCAGGTAGGACTGATAACGCCACTTTACGAGATCCGTCGATGGGGTTCTTACGCCAGCTTTGGTGGTCCGTGATGCTGAGAATCGAACCGGCCTCAAAAGACTCAAGATGCGACTACCACGAAGCATCTGTTGCATGAATTTTCAGGTCCAACTTTAGAAATATGACTGCCTAGGGTCAACGGCTTATTTGAAGATCCTCAACGTAAGCCTGTTAACCTTAATAAAAGATCCGAGCGCGTGCATGTAACTATATCTGGGCCCGGAGTTAAGTTGTTTTTCGAAGTTATCATGGTTGAAACAAAGCGATAAACATGATATCGCAATATCACGATATGCCGCGGATATCCTTTGTATTCATTTGGGGCATCCAAGAGAATACAAAGTCGAGCGGCCGAAGTAGGTCGAGGTACCGGTACATGTCTACAATGTATACCAATGCCCCTGCCCTCCTCCCAAACCTTTCCAACCCCAAGAAATGAATCGAAATCTAAAAAGCGGGGAAAGAGCTAGCCACGTGTGTAAGATCCGCCAAACCTTCCTTTCCATTCAATGGTGACTGCAAATTCTTATCCACCAACTTTGGGCCCCGGCCAAAAAAAGACCACAGGCTAGGCTTAGCATAACCACACTGTCGGTGCATCAGGGCCATGTCTGCATAATTTGGGAACTCTTACTTTTCGGTAAAGGTGCCCTTGAATGCAGCTGACTCGGCACCATCCGGCTTCATAAACCGCAAACGTCTTGCGGTCATCATGGTGCTGACCTAGCAATTATATATCGCAACTAGCCGACGAGAGCTCGCCAGAACGTCCTTGATATAAATTAATATCTTGCAAATGCAATCTTTCCCGGCGTCAACAAAGCCCAGCTGAGGCAAATATGTCAGCAAAGGCAAGTTTTTGTGTACATCGGAATATATATGCCGCCATTGCATTGAGTTTTTGGTCTTACTCCAACGGCAGTGGCCGATGATTGGTTGAGAGTTTACTCTAGCTATCGATGTCTACCGGGGTTACCGATGAAATGATGAGTCCTTGAGCCCGTTCTCGCAAGCAATCCTTTCGAAAGTCAAAGCCGTGCCCACCTCCCAACGGTACAACGGCATTGCAGACGGTATATGCGTCAAAGCTCCTAATCTCGTGACTCCTCCAAGTCAGCGCATTATCATGTAAAAGTTGTTGAGGTGTTACGTACGATGCCTCTCTATTTTGATAGCAAAGCCAACAGCTATGTATAGAAATATTAAGATTTGTAAGCGTAATATGACTTTCGTGCAGAAGTTGAAGGTTAATCCTAGTTCGCTATGTGCAATGCTGCAGGTTTGGGCAACCTGACAAGTCTGGACAAACCGAAAACGAAATCAGATGTTTTGTGAATAGGAACAATGAGAGTATCTCGTGAAGCAATTTTTCCGCTGGAGGGGTATTTTCTCGGGAAAGAATGACGATTGCGTCGCGGCCGCGGGTGAGGCATTCCTTGGGTCTCGTCGTCATGAGGTAACTACTAGCCTCGCCTCCAGAAACAATGCAGGCCCTTTTGCCGGTAATACCCTTGTAGGACATGGTAGGAATATTTGATAATGAAGTCAGGTCAGATTTCCAATCGCCTGCGATCGATATGCACAAATTGCTGCGTCTGTGGAAACCTACAATTAGTGGCAATTTCCTGGAAATCATTTCAGACGGCCACTTTGCAGAAGGCTGCATGATGTTAGGATTTGAATTCCAATCATTAGGGCAAGGTATTTCCTATCAATACTCCCTCCAGCCCAAGGAGTCCTTTCGCTTGCGCAGCTGGTGGGACGAAACGATCTTTTTGCCGTAAAGCGAGGGTTGCATTGCAATGTATTTGAAACGCCCAAGTTCAAAGTGGCCACCGGGATTTTTCCAGATCGCACCACGGGAATTTATATCGTACGAGTGCACGTAGACGTCTAGACACAAGGCGTCTAGACTATATATAGAATAGAAAAGGAAATATATCTCAGCCACCTCGTATACCTTTCCCCTGATGACAATCATATCAAGGGAATCTACGCAACAAAGCAATTACTTGCCGAATTTTGCGTAACAAGCGACTGGCCTCGTAGACTCGTTTCGTTGATTTACATACATACATACATACATACATACATACATACATACATACATACAGCATGTGACCTGGCAAAGGCGGTGCATCATCAGTTGAACATTTTGTTGAGAACAATGCAGCTATATTTCCCCGCTATACGCAAAGCCGTCCAAAGGTATCTGTAACAATACCCTGCTTCACAAAAAGATCATGCAGCTAATGCTAGGATTTCTGAGTTTCCGGGATTCTTGTGATACCGGAATGCAAGTTTCGCTAGATTTGCTCGTTGAGGGGAGCGAGACGAAGTTGAGCCACAGTGGACCGCAAAAGACCGAAAGCAAAAGAGGACACTGGTTTCTTGCCCATGATTTCCCCTAGATAGGAAAGGACTTTAACCGAGGATAAATGCTTGAATATCGTGCCAAAGCAGGAAATGAGGGAAAGGGAACAAAATTAAAAATGAGATGCTAGGAAAATATGCTCAATTGTGGGGGCTACTTTTCGAAAAGGGCCAGCTTCCAAAGGAGCTGTTTACCACGTGGGACAACTAATATCGCTAGGTTTGGGGACAATTAATATATTGAACACCAGGATCGAGGAACATGAGATACAAGGATCACTGTGGATCAAAAGAGCAATTTGATGATACATAGATTCTACAAACTTGAAAGATAGCATCTTCTTGGCAATTGAGCTGCCACGAATTCTTGTTGACGAGCGAGCCTCCGTACATGTACTGGCGATATCGATGAACACACTACAAAGGGAAACGCGGCTGATAATGTTGAGGGTTGTATTTTTAATATCGAAATCAGGTGAAGACGGGTGACGTTGTCTTTGTCGAGCCGAGCCGCATGTCTGGTCCACTCAAATGTTTGTTCTGACGTCTAGCTAAATATATCGACTTATGATCATCTGATGCTTCGTCTAACCCGATTAACACTATGGGTTCCTTTAACATCTTCTACTTCAGGATCCCAGGACCGTTCTGGTCAGCCCGTCTCAGAAGCATGCATTGATTGCTCGTAGATAGATAGCCTACTACCATTGTGAACGGGAAACGCCTTGTATACAAAAAAATGTGAGATCGATCGATTTCAGAGGATCATATGAACAAATGGACCCAGTCAAGGCATCTCGCGAAATTTCGAAATCGACCCCGCGACCCCCGATACGGCATGCACGAAGGGTAAGAAACATTCATTCGCATTTGTTTCACCATTTGTTTCTTCCGGGAGACTAAGCATGGCCGAAGACATTACAATCTCCCCAAAGGGTAAATTTGAAAGGGGAGTTTTATGGATATCTTGAGTGGCGTCACCCGGACCATTCGCATTACGGATCCTCCAGTAACAAAATGATCTGTTGCGGGTACCGGCCCTAGCCTTTTGAATGCATGCGTATCTTCGATCGGCTGAAACCTGACCCGTCTGCATGTCTGTTATAGGCCCACAGATGTTTCGACCAAGAATCACTGAAGGGGAGATTTTCCGATATTGCAGAGCTCCGGCAGAAGTATCGAAATTGTTCCTTTGCAACGTGATGCCGGTGACATGATTCTGGTCCCGCCAAAAGGCTGAAGCCGTGGATACCCCCACGCTTTTTTTATTCTTTGTTTTCTTTTTATGCCAGGTTCGTTCCTTCTGCTCGACCTCCCTGGCTTGCTAAATGCAGCTCAGAGCTGAGGTGTGACCCGGTTACAGCTACAGGCGGATATAATATCTCCAAATTTTATAGGTTTGGGGAATTTTGTTGGCGGGGAGGGATTTCGTCTTGCTTATGCAGTTTTTTGGTGCAAGTGACTCCGGAAGAAACCTCAAAAGCCCATGTCCAGGGGTTCCGTCTCCAACCTTGGTCGCATGACTTGCTTCGCGCTAATCTGTGCGAGCTACACAATAAGCCTGTGCGGTGGAATATTCCTTGGATATTCCGTAGTTCTCGGCAGCAGAATAAAGAACATATATCACAAAACGTCTGTTAGCATTTAATTCTGTCTCGAGGAACAATATTAAAAATCAGACTAGATGGTTGTATTGGATTCGTAAGACGAAAACGGGAGGTAGTTAGGTCCGTGCACGGGAACTAAACAGTTTAACATCTGGCAGACGATTCAATGCCTATTGTCTCAATGCAATGGGATCCTAGTGATATGTACATGATAGGCAAATATCGAACAATGATCGAGGTTTGAGAGAAGGGAGGAGAAAAGCAGTGAAAAAAATTTTAAAGATTGGTTTTTTTTTTCCTGGACTTTTCTAATGTACGCCACCAGGCTTCTTTGCTGGTTTCCTGGATGGAATACGTCTACGGGAAAATTTATGTAATGTCGGCTGCATGCATGCAAATGCATCCATCGACTCGAGGCATACATATGCACGCCCGCACGGGCATTTGGGTCGAGTTGGGCTCTTGGGCTCTTGAATTGCCATACCGGGAACAGCTCAATTGTTGTAGCTGTGCTATGTACGGAGTACATAGGTTCCCCGTATCACATTATCAACAATCGCCAGGCAGGCAGGGATTTTGCAGCACTTCCACGTGTTTTCTCCAAGCGGAGGTTGCTTCACCCGCAAATCGGCTAGGAGGCCAAATGGATCCGGCTGATTATAAGTAATACTAGGTCTAGACTAAATTGAACAAATTATGAGCGACATCAGATCCAGGTACCAGAAGTGAGTGTTTTACCAAGCTTAATCGGGGAGCAGTGCTGCGGTGGTTCTGCTGTTTCAGGTCCATTGTGTGCTCACCTCATAGTCAGGAACCCGAACGGTCGTACGGAAGGATAGTGAAATCCGAGCAGGAAAAAGGAAATTTTAGGTTCAGATTCCTGTCAGAACAGCGGGGAAATATTTTCGTATGAAAATCCTTTAGACAATCTACACGCAGGCGTCACAGTTTTTCAGGATAGAATTTAGTACGAATTTCACTATTGACGACAGAATCCGAATGGTGGGGAGGTGGACATTAAAACTGTAAGGGTAGGATAAAGTAGGAACGGGTATATTGAACCAATCAACTCTCTCTATGCGACCCAACCAGCCCATCCTCGTCTATAAATCCAACTCCGCAAAATTTGATATGAAAGACAAAGCAGTGTAAATGCAAGAAAAGGAACAAACTAAAATCGGAAAATGACGATGCACGGATGCCCTGGCGAGATGGTTAGCTACTTGACGACGATCCTCACGATTGATTAGTGTCGACAAGCTACCCCATGATAGACCCATGTCCAGCTAGCTGGGTGGGGGAAAAAGGTCAAAAAGAAGAAGAGAAGTATGAATGCAGATGAAAGAAAAGTTCTAAAAAGCAAACGAGACAAAATGGCTCCAGACAGGCTACGAGTGAAAACACCATCTCCCAATTGAAACTCCGGTCATAAGACTAATTTCATTAAACATTCCAATTATTCCTGCGCCGAATATGTTTCGAAGCAGGGTAGAGGATAATATCGAGGTTCATGTGAGGAACGCCCCAAAAGAAAATAAGGAAATGAAGAACTGCAACCAGTCGGTGTTGGGTCCAACAGAACAAGCCCGAGCTCGAAAGTAAGATCATAGAAGGATTAACGGAAATTGGGTGGTGGCCTCTTTATCGGAGCAAGAAAAAAAGGTGACTGAGCTTCGAATGTGATCCGAATATGTTTTTCGGGTGGTGATTCAGAAGCGATATCAGTGCGTAGTATGGCGGCGAGCTCGTGTGTGATGGTCTTGTCTGCCTAGGGCCCCGCAAACTCCGAGAAAGACCGCTGTCTTTGCTCAGATGGATGTGTTTGGTGGGCCTGTTCTCTTCCGGCTCAGGCAAATTCATTGGTAACCAGAATGGAAGTGGCTGCAGGGATCTCTGCGCGGCCTTACCGGGGCCTCGTCGCTGAAATCTTCGTCCTCATGATCGTGCATCCTGTTGTGGAAAGACAGTTTCGGACCAGTAAAAAAATTAGGATCAGCTTCAAAACTGCTAGCCAAACCCGTTCCCGCTAAATCGTGTCTACGGGAATTTAAGGATAATGAATCACGCCCGGCTGCCTATTTGGGGTAGAGTTTGTATGTTAGCTAGGACTGCGAGAATACAATGGTACCGAATACAAGTTAATCCGTAGACGGGCATGGGTTAATGAGGAAACCTACGACGCATTCTGCACAAGCCGTATTATTAACCCAGACCCAATTGCCACAATCATGCGAGTAAAAATTCTTGCATCGATACTTGTAGTAACCTGACGCCATCTTTGTGAATATGCAGAGTAGATATGATGAGGAAGATAAATATATAAAGATAGGGTCGACGTCGACTATGGTGTGAGACGATATATATATCGATGGTCTCTCGGTTCCCGGCACAGCAATCGTTTGGAGCTGGTTTTGGTTTTCTAGTGTGTAGAAAAGATGAAGTCCGTTTCCCGATTGTATCAAGCTAAAGCTTCTAGGCAATGTGTGGAAGTGTGCTCATATGTATTCCTCCCAGTACTCCGTGGGGGTGTAGTTTATATTTGCCTTTGGTGAAGAGAAGTGCCTATGAATGATTTTGATATCGTGCAAGTTCAAGAATGACGGGGTCCTCGGATCCTTTATAGATGCTGAACGAGCTAGCAGCAGCGAACAGGCTATGTGAGAGGAAAGTTCCGGCTAGTGGTAGAGCACGGTACAGGTACGTACGGCAGAGCACGGCGCAAGTGGAGATATAATTAACGCTGAATCCCTTGACAGGACCGTTTTCGAATTGGATCAAGCTAAATAAGACTCGAAGGCCAGACGAAATGCGAAGTGGGGCGAACCACCTGCACGTTATTATAATAATATATGTATTACATGACGTTTATGAGGCACTTGAACAGGTGAGATTCGAACTAGGTGCATTTGTCAAGGGCGGATTATGAACAGATGACTTCGTCCTACCTTTATTAAGACGGGCACTGTTCGTCTCATGTCCCTTCCGCTTTACAAGTATCCTTGCTGACTGAGCTACTCTACCCTCATCATCTGTGGTCGCATTGCATTTGGGGGTTGCTCACAGCTATTCTCTGCACGGGCAAGCTCCAGTTATGCACCCGAACGCCATATTATTAGAACGTACTTGCGTGTATGTAAGTGGGCGGGTCCCGTTCAGGCCTCATCCTCGCATCACCAGAAGAACCTTCCTCGACTTCCAGAAGCCAAATTATATGCTGTGCACGTGTTGCTTTCCCTATTCCATCCCTCATCTTTTGGCGCTTGTAGCGCAGTGGTCGTGTCTTTTTGGTCTTTTCTGCTGGTGCAGCCCACACAAGCCATGAATCTGTCAAAGCGCAGGAACCAAAAAAGCCCCACCGACTATCTCGATACATATATGTGGGTTCCGTACTGGTACCTAAGTCCGTTTCAAGTATGGACATGGTTGTGTGTTTCGTCGTTAGGTTTTTTCTTCTTCTTCTTCTTCTTCTCTGCTGGCCCTGGCAGACTCTTTTCATTTTAACCGAGGGAAATTGGGCTCGGCATATGGGGACATGGGCAAGCTCTTGTGCCTGACAACCAAGCGATATCCACATAAGCTCCTTCTTGACTTGAAGCAATTGCCCAAAGTTTGAAGCTAAATGATAAAAATATTATATTCTTATATTATACCTGCTGAACAGAACCGGTTCTGCAGTTAACAATTAACCCGGTGATTTGCACTACAGACCCTGCCCAGGAACCCCCATCCGTTGCTTTCGATGGCAAAACTGCGTGGGATGTACCTGTCTGGTTGCTGCATATGACCTGCAAAGCCTAAGCCGTCTATGGAAAAAAAAATTTCCACCACATCCTCGAAACAAGAGTATAGATGCAGGAAGCTTTATTTTCTTCGTTCCGGACATAGTTACCTATCTGGAGATAGCTCTAACTGTTAGTCGACAGCGCTCCGCAATCGCGACACCCTATCAAAATTAAATATATTCATTTCGATTTGCGAAACTTGGTTACATTGCTCAACTAATCTAGTTTCTATAATCGATTGCATCTTCATCATGCGCATAGAAGTAGGAGTTCCCGCAATGAAATTACGAAAAGCATTGCGATTGCCTAACTATTGGTAAGTATGCAAGTACATGTACATGTACAATTGTCCTGATGCTTTGAAAAAGAAATCCGAATTGCCTGTTCCTTTAGCAGCCTTCCCGGTTGGTTGGAGACGCTCCATGCTTTGTCGCTAGATTATAACAGCCAGAAACTCTTGGTGCCATACTTCGGATTAACCCCCCAGCTTCCCTCCCATGTGGACCCGGAACAACGACACCGATCTTACCAGGGTGTAGCAGTCAATCAGCTTGCGTGCATGGCTTGGGAGATCGGGAACACGATTACTAACCACAGACCTCCCATGATGCTGCTGATGATAGGATGAGATGTGTCCACCATCCAGAATATCGAAATGTGGCTCGGTAACCCCGATGCATGTGTGGCCGGGGCCCTCCAAGCCGCGATACGAAAAAAAAAAAAAAACTCCTTGTCAGAATTTAGTTCTGGGAACATACTATCGGACACACTGTTTTGGGTCGTTTCCAAATGAGCCGTCCCAACAGCGCAGAAGTGGTCCCCATGTGGGTCTCGATCAACGACAAGGAATATTCGGCATTTTCACCGCTAGTAATTGTAACCTGTCCATTGCCTGTCCCTTGCAGCATGCTTCATTTGTTTGCCAAATTTTCGTTTTATCCAGACGGTACGAAGTAGATATCTGACAATAAACAGACGGGAAATGAGGTCCCAGATTGGGACGCAAAGTGCTATCGATTGGACTACGATTCAGCTTGTTGACCTCGACGAACCCCCAAAGATGACAAGACCATCCCAACCGCCGCGTGAGATGAGAGTGTCGTTACCCGAGGCATTCCGGGTCTAAACATTAAGTTTAGAATCTGTACAAGTATATGTACATCTAACGGCTCCCGTTCCGGAAAATTCGACATCCGCCATGTTTGAAAAGGAGTTTACGCTTGCTACTTATCTTTCCTTGGAATCGATCGACTGTAGACTTCGATACGACCACAGTCCCTAACCCAATTTTATGCTGAAGGCCGTCTCCACGGGATGACAGTGGCGTGTACCGTGGATCTTGAACTGATGCTATGTGGCTTATAACCACCCATGCTAGCATGCTGCGGTTTGGACCCTTCGCTCGGACATTGGGGAACAACATTAGTTGCTAGTTGCAACAAAATGAAAGTGCGAGCTTTGTCAGAGTTACCTTTTGAAAAGTTCCATCGATGAGCTAGACGATATGCGGCTGCTTTATTAGATTGCTGCCTATATAGCCAAATCAAAGATGCATAATGTCGCACTGACTGTCTGACCTTAACTCTATTCTCGAGTATCTTCGTATTTACTCCGCAAATTGGTTGACATTACGGTTAGTTAAACTTACTGACGGATCTTTGAAAAATTGGTTTTCGTTTCGAATAATACTGCTTGCCTAGGTAGTTAGCTGCAGTTTTCGCATGTGGTGTGTTGCGTGGTCCTGCATGTCCACCCCTTCGGAGTAATAATGTGAAGGTATTATTTTAAATTAGGCCGCCGAATTCTGTCCTGTGATTATGAGGCTCAAAGACCTGGGACGTCTCCCGCGAAGGATTCTTCCGTTGGGACTGGAAAAGGGTTTCATGTCGAAAATGGCATTCGGCTCGTTACGCTGCTTACCCGCGACATGTTTAAACCCAAACGTCGGCTTCGGCACGAAGCTAAAATTCGGATACATACCCGAGTCACACAGAGATGTCATCTCGTTTCTGTTTACGGAGTAATATCGCCTGCGAAAATCCGAACCTAGATGGGTAAACCATTCTCGCCAAGATCCCAAATTTCCATGGCTTTGGGGCTTTTGGTGGGTTTCTCCCGAATCGAATTCCAGTCGAAAGGCTCCTGAAGATTTCAGAAATTTTTGGGAACAATGGAGCGACTGGTACTGAGTGGCGCGGATTTAGGAAAACATTTGAACACAAGTTCGCACGCTCTGGCAGTATGGGTTACGGGATAGATTTCTTCAAGGGTTGGCTGGAACTATGCTCCGCAATGGAGAATGCACGCCTTATGGCTGACTAACGGCCTCTAGCTCTCCTCTACACATTGAATGACAATGAAGAATTCTTAAGAATTGCTCGTCGTGGCGATTACCTGGCCTAGGGAGCTGCATATGCGGAAATCCCAATCAAGATAGGCGACTGTGTGACCAGCCCTAGCTTTCCCGGTGACCCCGACTGGCTTGCGTGTTTAAGCTCCCTACCAATCACTCCAAGGCACTTGCTGTCTTGGGCTCGTGCGCTGGGGAACTTCCAGATCTCATGCAGCTGATTCGATACAATACATCTGCTGCAGCGCGATGACATGTTCAACAGAGGGGCACTCGTGTACGTTCTCCATATAAATCGTAGTCATTGGCCCTTACATTCAAGGAGAAAAATTTTCATCTTTTTTGAGGAGTATTATGAAAGTCTGCGGAGATTTAACGACCCGATATCACCAAGTTATTGAGCGGTAAATTGCATTGGCGATTGCGACCATAGTTATACTGAACGCGAACACTGCATACACCTTCCTATACAACCCGCTTAGCTGAATTGCGAACATCGACAAATCTAGACCGCTCTGCGGCAAGGAAGAAAAAATAAAAAATAAAAAATAAAAATGAGAGGGTGGTTCAAATCAAAGAAAAATGGCGAGAACCCACCAGGACTTGGAATTATTTCCTACGCTAGTAGTAGTTCCTCAAGTTCAGACGACGAAGAGATAGCTATAGAGCCCCCTGTGGGTGTTAACGTGTACGACATGGAGCCCGAACCAAGCAATCCTGACAATGGCTTTCTCAGAACCCCGTTACTCAATAAAAGCCCGAAATCTCCGGAAGTGACTGAACAGACCCCGCTCCTATCACAAAGCAATTCTTCAATAGAGGCTCCAAATTTGCACTATAATCACAATGATCCAAGGTCTCCTTTGTTCCCCGACACTGGTGTTTTCTCTCGGATACCGGCTGCACCTTCCAGCCCTCTTCTCAGCACGATCAGAGCTCAGAATTCGACATATTGCAAGGATTCCGAAATATCAGCTGCTGGAGAATCCATAATTCTTCTCAAAAATGCGGCGCCTGTAATAGTAGCCTACGTCTTACAGGCTTCAATTCAAGCAGTTTCAGTCCTCATAGTCGGTAGACTATCCCCAGCTGCGCTGTCAGTATCCGCGTTTTGCTACATGTTCGCCACTTGCACGGCGTTGATGGTAGCTCTTGGTGGCACAACTGCGCTTGATACTCTAGCTTCTTCCTCATTTACTGGGTCCAAGAATAAAACCGATCTTGGGGTATTACTTCAAAGAGCATTTGTGGTGTTGGGAACGTTATATGTACCTCTAGCAGCGCTCTGGTGGTTCACGGGTCCTTTTTTCGACTTACTTGGGCAGGAGGACTACATTGTACAAGATGGGCCGGCGTTTTTGGGATGGCTGATACCAGGGGGTTTGGGATATGTTTATTTTGAGTGTTTGAAGAAGTACCTGCAGGCACAAGGTAGGCAATTATGAATATCATGAAGTTCAATAATCTACCCGAGTATTATAACCACATAATTGACTTCTATATAGGCATTATGAAGGCTGGAACTTACGTCGTAATGATTACTGTACCCCTCAACATCCTCCTTCAATATCTTTTCATCTACACCTTCGATTTCGGTGTTAACGGCGCCGCTATGGCGACTTCGATAACCTACTGGCTCAGCTTTT
The DNA here is from genome assembly GCF_004000055.1 of Arthrobotrys flagrans. Lineage (NCBI taxonomy): Eukaryota > Fungi > Ascomycota > Orbiliomycetes > Orbiliales > Orbiliaceae > Arthrobotrys > Arthrobotrys flagrans. The sequence goes on from NW_027137556.1 coordinate 6,195,161, forward strand.
TCCTCCTTTGCCTGTACTCCAAGTACATCGCAGGTTACGAAAGCTGGGGAGGTTGGACCACTACGTGCCTCAATAACACAACGACTTTCCTCCGCCTCGCAATTCTAGGCACTATAATGGTGGGAACTGAATACTGGGCTTTCGAAATCGTTGCCATAATAGCTGGGAGATTGGGCCAAATCCCGCTAGCAGCACAAGCCGTTGTAATGACGACAGATGGAGTTCTTGGCACCATTCCGTTCGGTATTGGAATAGCCGCTTCTGTGAGAGTCGGGAATCTCTTGGGGGCTGGGGACGCACGAGGGGCAAGCAGGGCGGCTAATGTAGCGGCTGGCTTGGCTCTAACCATGGGAGTTATTGTATTGATTGTGCTGCTCGTAGTCAAAGATTTCTACGCTAAGCTTTTCAATAATGACGAGGAAGTCGTTAAGTTGACAGCTGAGGTTATGCCGTGGGTTGCTCTATTCCAGATTGCAGACGGCTTAAATGGAAGCTGCGGTGGGAGCTTGAGGGGTATGGGAAGGCAACATGTTGGCGCCGGTGTGAATATTGTGACCTATTACTTCGGTACGTAATTAAGGTTTAGGAAGGATAAACTAGTTCGATTTATGTTGCTGACTAGTTATACGTTCGAAACAGTTGCATTGCCGGTAGGTATCTGGCTTGCGTATGATGGTTGGGGCCTTGTAGGCCTTTGGGTCGGACAGGTAAGGAATTTCCCAAGGCTTGGATATACTTCTATACAGCAGAACAGGCGATGTACTGACTAAATGACAAATTTAGTGTTTGGCACTTTATGGAATTGGAATTTGCGAGTGGGCATTAGTCTACTTCTCAGATTGGGATGCTCAAGTCACCAATGCACTGGATCGACTAGACGATACAGACAGGACAGAGATTGGAGAGGCACGACAATGACGTAATGACCAATGTTTAATGTACTATATAGATATTGCCATTTAGTTGGAAGTGGGCTATAGACTGAGAAATAGCTGCTGGATTTTAGTTTTTATTTATGATTTTTCTAATGCTTATATCTTCGATCTACCTTTTCAGCTGCTATGGAGACTCTTTGTGCAGTTGATGGGTCTGGGCATCGTGGTTCATAAGATCCTACGCTTTGGCGGAGGTGTTGTATTGTATTTGGGCACTGTTTACGTCTATACTAACATGACCACTCCAAATGTAACCAAGCCCCCTTCATACCTAGTCTCGGGCCATGTGGACAGTATGGAACCTCGAATCAATAGGTTGGGTGGTACCCTTGCCTACCTTGCAGTATCTGTTCCGGGGCTAGCGGCTGTCTATTTGCAAACGTTTACGGATGGAGGCTTTTGTGATCACGACAACTCTTTGTCAATGGCAGCTAAAAGTGATACAAAAGTATATTGAACATAAATATTTCGTAATCGAAGGGGCGTTTGCCAGGCAATTGAACAAATTCAGTGGAATAAATTTGAAATAGAGGTTCTAGTGTTGGGTTTTCAGGGATTAAATGCGTTGCATTTACTTCTAGGGTGTCTACTGCGATAGGAGACTTTTGTTTCGGAAGCTGTATTCAACATTTTTATCCCAAACTGCTGACACGCGATTCTATAACTCGTATGTATCCCCCCTAGCCTAGATACAAGGTGGGTGCTAATCACCCGGTACTCCGTACTAGTACTAGTAGAACCTAAAGCCGACTCTACTAACCCCTTCGCCATTGAGTTAAGTCTCGGATCAACATAATACCAAACAATTAGAGCTCCAGTTAACGAAAGTTTCCTTCTCTCACTGAGTATTTGGTTAAAACCTTCCTTATCTTTGAGTACATTCTCGCCAAAGGATTGATCCTTAATCTGGTATCGCATGTTCGTAAGCGGACTGGGTCTGCAGAGGCATTCGACGAGGTACCAGAAGTCGGTAGCGACAACCAACCGCATAGTGACAGATTCGTTGGATATAACGGCACTAGAGGAGGCTGTGAACGATGATAGATAGCGGCTTTGTGATTGTAGTGACTCTCGCAGAATTTCCTTGCGTTTTGGAGGAACCACGGTACGCACGTGCCGCATTTCTTCGACAATTACAGAAATCTCAGCGATTTCTGAGCTAGGATCTTGCTTTCAACAACTAGGGAACGGTTGTGGGGTGATTCCGGACCGAAGTATACACCAACGGCAGCTCTAGCATCCTGTGTTCCAGTTCCTATGCAGACACCCTTGGTGTATATCAAAATTGAGCGGCAAGGGTTCACCGGGTGTATGATGAGGTTGCGGTGACTCGGATTGATGTTGGTAAGGCCTGAGTTTGCGTGGTCCCCTATCCAGACCAATCCACAGTCCTTACAGGGATACAGCTCAAGTTCAGCCGGCGGTGTCGGCCCTGGAGGGTCGTAGTAGTCTCGGATAAGATTTCTTGTGGCCTTATGTCCGAGAACTTATTCGTCCCATTGGGGGACGAAACGTGCTTCGCTGCCCTTGAGGACATAGGATATTTGTTCCAAGTTTTTTCGAAGTTTGCGCATGCCCGCTCAGTCTTTCCAGGGCTTCCAGCCACAACCGCTCCGGATTGATTAAGTCTGCGGGCTCGTGCTGTTGGGATGTATCAGACATCTTTAGTTGAGCTGCCTGGAGGGGGTGATTGGTAGATTTGAGGATGGGAATGAATCGCTTTTGCAGATGGTCTTGCTTGCAATATCCCCATTACGTATTGTCTGATAGAAAAGGCATTATAAAGTCGTAATATGGTAACGATATTGAAGTCGGCATCGGCCCCAAGGAACGTTTATGATATGGTTCTTCCAGCTTGAGAAGACTTGCGTATCTGATTTCAGAACAGGTATGTGTACCGACTTAGGTATGTTAACAGAGATAGGTATTTGCAAGATCTAAAAGCTATAGTCTCGAGGACAGTGCCTACATAGGAGCTCAGGTAGTTATGAGACTAGCAGTTGGTCATGAGACCGAGTCGCCGGTCTGTTGCTATCGTGTTGAGAATTGTATTGAGGTTGAGATCGAAAATGTCAATCGCGTCAATTGGGAGACTAACCTAGGCCTGTGTGGTCTCGTATCCAAACACACTAACCTCGAGACATATCGCACAGATCTGAACCTGAAAAATTACTGGCGATAGCTTAGCTACCTGGACTTGTGAACTTCACGACCGGGGCGTCTAGAACCCATATGAATCCCAATTCCTAGTTGTCAGCCAGATTCGGGCCATAAAGGTGAATTGGTATCCTCGTCCTCCTATAACACTTTACTAACATCGCATCGTGGCTTAACTGGTTCAGATTCTCAATCGATCAGACCATTATATAACATATCATCGTATGAAACAAGATCCGAGATAGTGTGCAATGTACGCGTGACAAGATACATACCAGCGCTGTACAGCGTAGGGCGCAAAGCCAAATCTGGGCCGTCTGTGAAACAGTATTGCATTGGCTAGAGAAAGCATGAACCCCTAATCGAGCCGAATGAAAGTTTGAAGGGTTCTTCCTGTTTTCAGCGGCTAGCTGTAGATCAAGTTGGCGTGACTATCGACATCATTTCATCGCCGGCGGCGCCAGAGGAACTGCTGGACTGGGATTACGTAGTGAGCCATGCAATGGTAGAGCTTAGCTGCTGGTCGCATGCTTGGCTCTCGCGTGAATTCACGGCACTCAAGGAGCTGACATGCAGGTTCGAAGAATTAGGTCCAATGAGGACGACGTCCTATTCCCATTGTTGCATCGCTGGATTCGAAGCAGCTATAACAGCGGTAGTTAAATGCATTGTGGGGTTTTAAGGTTTAGCTCTCTATGAGAACCGCTTCCATTGCTTCGCGGTCTAATTTTAAAAAGTGTGCCGCCTCTTTTTTATAATTATGTGCGTGTCGATTCCCCCTTTCTCAACTGGATTCAATTCTCGTAAATCTACCCTCGGAACCTCCTAGATCCAATCTCTAACCCGTTAGTGTATCCTTCTCACTCCGTTTCGAGTCTGGCGACAAGATCTGCGAAATTTGGTGTACCGGACTTGTCAGCTCGATATCAATCCAACCTTTCACAGCCCGACTTGGAAGCCAAAGCCGATGACACGCAACCAAAAATCTTAGCTTTGGAGTAATATCCGTTTCAGGGCTAGTTATAACTCGACTTTATCGACAAGATAACATTGATTTCAAACACCAGAGCTTAAGAAATTTTAAGCATCGCCCCACCCGCCCCAAGGCCACGTAAAATCGAAGACATAAAACCCTTGGGTCGCTGCGTAACAAAGGGACAAAAGCTTATTTCCTCCCTTACCTTCTCGAGTCAGCGCTAGTCTCGTGGGGTCCCTGCACTCTTTTTCTGGATATTTCGAGTTCGTCTGGGCCTTGTCCAAAAGACCTCTCTTTAGCTCTTTAGCCCAGTATATTACTCTCGCTTTCACCTCGAAAACCAGGTTCACCAAATTTTGTATCTACGGGATACCCGCGCCAGCCTTTCCCTCTTCCTTTTACCCCGGAAAGATTGCCATTGGACAGAAGTACCAGGTTAGATCATTATCCGCTTATCTCGACCCGAGCTGAAGCCCACATTAAACTTCGTCGACGGCCTCAGTCGCAAAATAATCCGGATCATATCGTCCGATATTCCAACAGCCGCCGAGGGGTATTGCATATTGATGCCTGCAGGAGACCAGTCGACATTCCCAGGGTCTGCTTCAGGTTTTTCCTTTCCGTCGAAGGGACCCTGCGAGAATTAAGCATAGCTTGCAGGTTGGACGACAAGTGGTCCTTGGAATTCCTGGACGGGGTCAAACGAAAACGACGGCAACGCATTTTGACAGGTACCTACAACAGCGGTCCCTTGTCTTAACGGGCTAAGAGCGAATATCTCCATAGCACGACTTGATATTAAAAGCCAGACCGGACGTCCTCGGGATACTTAACTCGAGAGGATAGTTCTTTCTTCAGATCTCATCTCATTTCCTCAGGGCGCCGAACCTTACATCTACTAAAATGAAGATCACTATCGACTTGGACAATGCATACACATATGCTGCGACGCAGTACTACTCCGTCAACCCTCGAAATAGAAAGTTCGTCTTTTTATTACCTGCCAGCTTGTTTTTAGTGTGAGTATCTCCTTCGATTATATTTCACTGTTAGCATGCTTACTAAGCGGTGGTGTCTAGATGGTTTATGTGGCTATTCGGGCCTTCCCACGAGACAGTCAAGTCTGCCCTTCCCAAAGTCTCAGTAAACTATCATCCAAACCGTCCTCCCCCATCGCCCTACAATGACACAAAGCTCGCCCTTCTCATCGAAACCCGGCCGATGGGCCATCTCGCCCCTCTATTGCTTCACATGATCACTATTGTCCCGCCGGATTGGAGGTTCCTCTTTATGGGAACAAACGAGTCGATATCCCACTTGAATTACTCACTACCCGTACAAGGGCATGAAAGGAACGGAAAGCTCGAACTTATGCTTATCCCAGAGAACATCTCTGTCGCCGGTCCAGAGGAAATCTCGCAGACGTTCACAAACCTCTGGTTCTACGAAGAAGTTCTCGGTGGTAACCGTGGCGTCGAGCATTTGCTAGTCTTCCAAACCGACAGCATCCTATGCGCCAACAGCGAGTTATCATTAAATGATTGGCTTCAGTACGATTGGGTCGGAGCCCCATGGTAAGTTATATATGACTGTCTTTCTTTTTCATTCATTGGATTTCGCTAATACAGGAAAACAGGAATCTCCAAGACAAATTTGGTGGTAATGGCGGCCTCTCCCTTCGCAAAATCTCAAAGATTAAACAAGTCCTCGAATTCCAAGAACGTATCCCTAAAACTGATCCCGAGGATCTCTGGCTTATCAAACGTATCGGCCTCCTCCCTGGGGCAAACATGGCGACACCGAGGCAGGAATCTGAATTCAGTGTTGAGAATGTATGGCATTCATCACCGATGGGATTCCATCTTGGCATGAGTGGGGAGAGATTGCCAGAGGGAATATGGGATAGAGAAGACAACAGGAAGAGGATTTACGAGTACTGGTATGTTTTACTCCCTTCTCGATGCCTACTGGATACGATTTTGCTAAAAGATTTATCGCGATAGCCCCGAAATCAAAATGATCATGAAAATGCGTCTTGAACGTGAAAGATGCACACAAGACGACATTGCCCGCTACAAAATGGACCATCCGAACGGAAAGCGTGAAATCACCGAAGATGCCTTCATCCCGGTTCCTTTCGGGTTTTGAGCGGCTTCCCGGGTACCCAATTGGCTTCCCATGAACACTGCACCGCCCTCACGCACGCACGAGTTTTGTGCCTCAAAAAAATAACCGGCATAAAGCAGTAAGATGGCTGGGGAGAAAATCTAGCCACTGTCGGCATGCAAGCAAGATCGCGTTATACTCCCTCTTTCATACCCCATTCTCCGAAAAATCACCACTGTCACCCTCGTAGTCATAAGTACGAGTGTGGCTCTTACTAGTAAATTCCGCTCGCCTTATTTGTTTTTCAGCTAACTATTTCCTATATTTGTATCATTTTCTACGGTTATGGCGTTTATCCTACAAAGTTTTTATGAGCAGCCGCTTTCTGTTAAGTTTCCTTGGTTATTCACAGGTTTTTTTTAGCTGGCTAAGGGCCAGTTCGGTTAGTCAGCAAGGACTCCTAGCTAAACTGCACGGACCATACCTAAGAGGGTGAACCTCGTCTACTGGTTCTTTTTATCCGGAATCCGTTTCCTATCTTGGAGGAGCATCTTCCACAGGTTAATTATTTTTCTTTCTTTGTTCGTTTTTATGATAATGGTCTTCGCTTGGTTGGGTTCTAATGTATACACGATGGCCATGGTGGTTAATGTACAAAAGAATAGAGAATTTTTCTTTCTGAATTCCATTATAGTCATGTCTGCATTGGAAGTATCTCGGTAGCTCCTGTGTAGCCTACAAGCAGTCTTCGTGATCGAACGTGGAGTTTAATCATATCTCGTTATCAGCCGCCACAATATGTAACCCATGGATCGAAATCGCATGCCAATATAACTACAAGACTCTGGGCATAAAAGTGATCGTCATTATCCCTCTACCTCATACACGCCGAGTTCTAGAATTATCTGTAATAACCGCAGATCATATAAAGAACCCTTGATATTTGTATGTCGAGGCTAAGCTAAACTGTCTGGATACCGGATAAAAACCAGCATCCTGCGCAAAAACAACTCGTGATCCCATTTTCGTACCTTAAGCTTCGGTTCAGCCACCCGACTCAACCTTTCCTTCTCAACCAGGGGAGGGTCCGGTCAATATATTACCGTGTGTGTTATTGCCATAACCTGGTTTACGGGATTAGGTTCTTGTTTTGTTCTCGCTTTTTGAAGGCTATTATATTGGGTGAGAAGGGCGCTTCTTTGCAGGTTTGCTGGTAGTAAGGTATATGGTATGTGCTAATACCTCATTGAGGGACGAGAAGTGAATTTAAACGGTTAAACCCTTGCGTTAATTTACTTTAAGTACTTTACCCTTGCCTGTGTTACGCAAGCTCGAAGTCTTGGTATAAATCTTTCCTTTTTTTATTATTCAGCCACCGAAGATTTAAGCTTTTTCTTTTTCCTCTTTCATACTTTTTTCTACGGAGTATATACCATGATGGACAGAATATGCATGCATCAAGAATATATTTATGTACCTATCGACTGAGCATTGGCGTTTACTTTTCGCCCCCTCTGGATTTGGGGGTGGTTTCAGAATGGTGGGGTTTTGAGATATGTTATCACAAGGTGGGTTGAGAGCACGTAGACACACTATGGCCTTCTTTCTTTTCGGAGTCGTGAAACGGCAGTTGCCATTTCGCCATTTGTAGTGGGCCTTGAGGAGGAAGTAGGTATTAGGATGTTTGACATTATGTGCGTCGGATAATGCTTTGACCAGTTAATTGTGAAGCAAGTAATCGTAATATGGACATGATTCATGGCCATCATCGAGTACCTTGTTTTCTTCTTCTTCTTTTTTTTCTTCCCTCTCTCCCGTAGCCGCTGATAGAGGTAACCTTATACGTAGCATACAAGTACAGTTCGCAGTTGAAAAACATGAAGAGAACCAAGACAATAATGGAAGGGGTGCTTTTGTGACCGGAGTGTCTCTCCGGATCTTTTACAAGAATAAGGGAAAGAACAAATCTGCAGACTTGAGGACCCAAGGAAAAGTTTTTTTAATCACCTGGAGGGAGGATTGTTTTTTTGTGGTTAGTAAGGGATCAGAGTTAGTGATGAGGGGTATACATTGTTCGGCGGCTTACCAAGGGCGTATGGATGAAGAATCTGGCCATCTAGTTGAGGTGTGATTTCAGTTAGTATACACTCTCACTTTCTTATTCTTCTTCCTTAGGGCATGGGAGGTTTTTTTGTTCAACTTACGATACAGTTCAGCCTCATTACTCGCAAGAAATACGTAACTATCGCAGACTCAATCAGTATACTCGATCGATTTATTTTTTCTGCGGAATATGAATAGGGTATTTTATCACCTTGGAGCGACCTCACTCGGCTGACCTGGACGCGCTAGCTGGGAATCTTCGCCGAAGCCTTCCATTTGTTCGGCGGGTCGACTAGCTGGTTGAAGAGGCGTGTGGACGGGCCCGGGACTGTAGGGCCGATGATTAACTGCACTGCATAACTCATTCTTTTTTAGGACAACTAGCTTACGCTACGGCGTTGACCCTCTATCATTCTCTATCAGCATTTTGCACTACGCAATAACAGCGGAGTCAACTATGGAATTTACTTACGATTCCTTTCTTGATGAGGTTCTTGGCTAGTGAGCGACTGTCGTGGTATACCAGCACTTAGCTTTGGGTTGGATCTGAGGACGATTGACGACCGAGGAGTACTTACGTGAAGCCGACAATAGCCCCCTTCGTCGAAGCATAGTCAATCTATCGCCATGCACTCAGCCTTTGACTCCGACAGCTCTTCCTTTCATCGTTTTGAGAAATCCTTACCATTGAGGAAGTACCGCGGAAGGTGACAACGGATGTCGAGTTTATGATACTAACTTATATATCAGCCCTGATTTCCTAGGTTATTTCTTTGAAGAGGTTACTTGGCTTTTGCTAACCTTGATCCTCTGTGCATATGTGGCAGAGCATACTTGGTGATAGCAAACATCTGCAAGATATTGGCCTGGAAGGTCGACTCAACGACATCTATATTCTCCGCGCGCATCAGCAACCTTTACCTCCTCATGTGAGATGTTACAAATCCATCCCTATAACGAATATATAATATACCCACCCAAATCAATCTTCTCGAAATCTTTTTCAATTTCCTGCTTCCCAGCATTATTGACTAAAACGTCAATCCTGCCATATTCCTTAATGTGGAAATCAATGACAGTATTGCAGTTCTTCCAATTAGCCAAATCGAACGGAATGAGCAGACATTTGCGCTTTTCCTTCTCGACGAGGGTTTTTGTTTCATTGGCATCGGCTTCTTCGTCGACGAGGTAGACGATGCTGATGTCGGCTCCTTCACGGGCCATGAGGACGGCGATGGAGCGGCCGATGCCGGAACTATATATCATCATACAATCAGTTGGATACGGGTTAGTAAATGCTAGAAGGCTACTGACTCTCCACCGGTGATTAGGACTTTCTTGCCGCCTAGCTTTCCGACGCCCTATAGGTTCGCCGTATATCAATTAAAATACATATACTTTTGTACAGTAGGTTCAACTTATATACCCAGTATTCGTAGAGCTTCCCGCCAGGTCCTTCGAGGCGGCTGACCTCTGGCTTGGGGTCTAGTATTTGTTAATACGAATATCATTCGTTCGATATGAATGGGCATATGGACACTGACGAGGCATATCCTTTTGGCTTCTATATATATTATCTATGAGTTATAATTGGAATGTTCTTTAAGATAATATAATATTATCCAGAAGGGCTACGACACATACCCCGGAAGATCCTGAGAATGAGCAGGAATCCCACCTCCAAAGCCCTTATGTTGGTCAGCAGACATGATGACCGAAGTGGTTTTGAATGTGGTGTATCCAGCTGATTCAGATGTATGGAATAATCGATGAGGTTTTGTTTTAGAGATAATGTGACGGGTCAATTGAGTACGAATGATATCGATAGTAAAGACAGGATTCAAAGGAGTTTGAAACCGTAATGGCATATTTTATAGACGATTTACTGACTGTCCATACAATTATTCTATTAGGAGCAGTCTCCGATATAACAAAAATCAACGCATTTTGGCCGCACCGACGTCATCATGATGATGCTGCCCGCGTTGGCTAAATTATATCGTTCAATTACCTATGTCGGCTCATATTATTAGATCACAGTTATGTAACGGCTGTTCTCGTGCGGTAAGCTTATAAGAAGATCAATCCAATTGGGGTTTGATAAAATTGGATTTATAACAGTATGGCTAATAGGGTGAAGTAGATTTGAACTGTTGCATGTTGCATTATTCGCCCCAGAAGGAACCTTGGGTATGGGTTTTATGTATGCGCATTTCTGGTGCCTGGCATGCTGTATAATAGTACTAATAACATCCCCACAAGTAGATGATTGGATCCTTGAACTAAAATCCTATACTCTGTATATGTACCAAGTTACTCCTCAGATGATTCGAGGACTGAAGCCTGGAATGCATCTTTGGGAAAAAGCTGCAGGTACAACTGGCAGTTGTGTTGTCGTCCGCCAGCCTCCCCTTTTCGGCGACAGCGACAGGCACAGCACAATTAGAACATGCCGAGGCTCCAGTTATTCAATCTGACCGGCCTTCTCTCCTTCCCGTCGAAAAACGCCTCCTCTTTTTTCCTCTTCTTCTACATCTTACTCGAACCTCAAACTTCAAGGCGCTATCAAGGATCACTATCGCATCGTTGACGTCGTTGTCGCACTTTTGGTCACATCGATATCTCATACTAGATACTCAAACAGTCTGCCATCTGACCATTTGGCGACCAGCGAGAAAAAAGCTTCCAGGCCGTCCCTGCATACAAACTAACCCAGTCTCTGTTTTGTGCGGTCGCGTTTTTCTTCTCGAACCGTCCACCGATCGCAAGGACCCTCCTCTCTCATACGGAGCCCACACGCCCCTACAATATCCTTCCGTCAATCGAAAAGAGAAAGGAAAAGGAAAGGAAAAAGAGGAAACCAATTAAAATGGATCAAATCTCAGGCCTTCTCAAAGAATTCGGTGTTGGTGGGAGCCACAAGGGCAAAGGCAAAGGCAGGGCGGGGAACAATCAGATGGTGGTAAGGTTCCTATTCTTGTCGCAGTCGCATTGCTTTTTGCCTCGAATAATCGTCGCAACAATGGCAATAGTATTAAATTGCTAATGCGAGTATTAGGGAACGGCTGGGAAATACATCTTCACCGCCATAATTGTCCCGTGGATCTTTTCTCGTGTTATGAAACCGCTGCGTGTATACGCTCGCACCTTCCTGGCTAGACACATGAAGCGCGGCATGCGCGAAAGCGGCAAAAAGTCTATGAGAGTCCTCGTTTGTGGGACACTGCTCAAGCATCTCGACACTCTGACACGGAAAGAAACATTATTCGCTTTTTGGTTCGCCCTGCTGGTCTTCTTGAAGAGCGTCATGCCGCATTTTAGACTCGCCATGAAGACTCTGATGAGGAGAATGAGATAGACACGTGCGTGCCTACTCCGACTGACTGACCCTTTTTATGAAGTCAGTCTTTAATGACTATGAAAAAGAAGGATGTATAACGGGTCCCACGGAGTTCGAGAATTGCGACGAGTTTCTTTTTTAGATCTTGAATGGGTTTTGATATTATATTTTCGGGATTTTTGCTTTACTACGTTTGCTTACCCGGGCACGGCCTTTCGTTACACATACTTCTCGCATTATTACATGTAAGATAGCTCTTTCTTCTATGCAAGATATTTGCATTTCCACTTTGTTTTTCATTTCGGATTTGGAAACATCGGGCGCTACGACAGCTGGATTCCTGTTAGCAAGTTTAATAAAGTCTCTTTTTATATCTTCTCCTTCTCCATCTCCTTACTTCATATGATTTATACTCTGGATCCATAGGATCATATATTATCAGTTCTTCATACTGCTAGGTCAGGTCAGATCATGTTAGGTTGCAATGGTGCTTTGAAGATGTTGCTGAAGCGTCCTCGACGTTATCGTCATTCCTTTACCGTTTTCCTTCGTCCGGATTTCAACTTCCATCCGCATATTTACTTCCGAATCAACTTCATCGCCTCCATTCCTCCTACCCGCGTCTGGATCTGGTTATCCTTTCTATCACCTTGACCTTTTCTCCACATACCTCCCCCCACTGTTCGCCTCCCCCTACACTCATTTGAATATTCACCGACATCTACATGACTAGCTGGAGCTATCTATCAAGATGTTTGTTCGATTCCTCCACCCGGACGGCGTCGAGATTGAAAAGGAGCTCACCAACTATCCTTTTATCCACGATGCTGGCTTCAAGTATCATCCAGGTCAATCATCTCGTTTTGATACCAAGGCGGTTCTTGTAAGTATATATACCTTCTCATCATACTCGACGATATCTTATAGCTGACATATATAAGGAGCATTGTGAACTTCTAAACTGCTTCTCAGAGGCACTCGATAACGTTGCAAGCAAAGCTCCGCTCACCTACCAGCGAGCTCACTTCACTAGCCATGAGTGCCCACTCATCCTCGCGGCTGCGGAACGCAGCGAGCGAAGACTACTTGGCCATGTGCTCAAGTTCATCGAAGCAAAGTACGGTGCTCATATCAAAATGCATCAGCATCAGCTCGACCATCTTTTGAGAAATGGAGCTACCTTGGCTCTCACGAAACGAGCAATTAGCTTGATGCCTGTGCCGTACATGTAAGTTATCGGTTTTCCTGTTGGAGACACGTTCTCTTCTAACATACTTGGTAGTGATATTGCAATATTGCAATACTGCCATATGCTCTCTCCGCTGGCCTACATTGATGACATCACCAGAAATATCAACCGTCTTCACGGCAAGGCCGATGCTCGATATGAAGATCCACTTTCCATATCAGCTGTTCCTTTCCCGCTCTCAAAACTCCTGAGCCTTCATAGCAGGCAAGAGAAAGAACCGAGCAACGGAGCTACCGGGCCTAGGAACTTCGATTTGGAGCCACTTAGCGGCCGATATCCTGAACCAGATTACCTTCACTGGCCTAAAGGGGGCCCTATAACCGAAGGGCACACCCGGCTCCTTGACGGACTTCCCGAGCGTATGGAGTGTACTCTCTGCGCTCGAGATATCTACTTCACACAAGATAAAGGAGAGACTTGGTTCTCGTTTCTCGAAGGGGAATTTGTTCTTTGTAGGTTTTGTGGGTGCTCGAACTCCCTCTCAACACTGAGGTGGATGTCACTCCGCGATGATATGGTTTCTCTGCACGCTGCGATAGAATGCTATCGAGACCCTGAGGGTAAGAAACCACGAGAGTTTCCAGATATGCCTGGGCAACATACTCTCGGTCCATTCCATGGACAAAATTCCATTGATAGGGTACTTAGGCACTCTATCGGTGATCACGACTGGAGTAAGATATTGGAGATATTGGAGTATAAGTTGGGGTATGAGGGAGATTGGAATGAGTTGATGAAATTGGTTAAAGTTATCGATGCTGAACTTCCTTCTACGAATTTGTACGACCATGTTATGACATCGGAATCTAGGACCTTCTGGCAAGACCTGGTCACCAGATACAAGTCGACCATCAACACGGTGACAACGGTTGACTTTACAACATCGGTTGCCAATCTGCGCAATTTCATAGCAAGCGTCAAGCATTTATACGATATCTCGAAAGATGCTGTACCCGAAGTCGCAAATGCGGGTCTCATTTCGCAAACTCTCAATTACTTTAGGGCCGGCAAGAAGGAAGACGGTACCCACAACCCCCTTCCTCAAGGAATCGGACTCAAATACGAAAGATTCATGAAACTCAAAGCGAAATATCCAGACCGGCCTCTCCTCCCTACTATCGCAATCGAATTAGTCTGGCGCACCCACCTCCTCTACCCAGCCTACTACAACCGCTGGTGTCTTGAAATCCTCAGCTGTCAAATCGACCACTCCTTTGACAAACCCGAAAAGTACACCTCGGAGGTTCTGACCAAACGCTATGAAATCACCACCCATCTATGGTGGAAGGAGTATTCCGAAGAATACATCTCACCGACGACTGACTGGATCTAGCACTTCACCACCTCAAACACATACTCGACTAACATCATCCCTCCTTTCACTCGCGCAAACCTCACCACCGTCGAAGAGGAACGTACTAAACGCCCATATTGGGCATGGGATCATTCCCCTGCCGTCCACCTCCTTGATTTAGTCGAACAAGCCGAACTCTACCACACCCTCTTTCCAACTCCACTCTACCGCCTCCTAATAACCACAAAGCTCGTCTTCGACATTTACACCGCATCTTCAAAACATAACCCCGCCGCCGTCCCAATACGGGACCCCAAAACTTCACCTTTAGACACCTACCTCGACCTCCACTAGGACGACACCTTCGAAAACTACCTAACCATCATAACCACCCAACCCCATCTCACCGACCTCTTCATTGACCAAATAAACCTCACAACACTCTGCATCGACATCCTCTTCTCTCACCTCTCCTCCCCACCAACAGACATAGCTCACATCTTCCAACCGCGCGACGCAGAAAACGATACCGGTGAAATCCTCTACGAAAAGCGTCTCCTGATGTGGCTCTGCATCCGCCATTCACCGCTCCTTCAACCGGGAGCTAACGGTGGGAGACGAAATATCATCCTCCCATTGATGAAATCACGCCATTTCAGCGGCAAAATGAAATTTAGAGTCGAAATTTCACCGGCGGACATGGCTACTGCCAGAGTTATTGATTTCCTTGAAACTCACTATTTAGGTGCCATTCAGCAGATTGTTAGGATTTGTGATCCATCGATCGCGGATTACACCCCGCGTTTTTCTAACAATTCTACGACAGAAGTATCAGAGACGACCAGCGTAAATGGTAGCTCGTGGTCTCGTAGTAGCAAGGGAAGATACTCGGAACCTGATCCCAAGGAAGGAATGAGGATGCGCCCGTTTCATGATCCAGTTGAAGAGGAACAGATGAAGATTGCACTTGGACCAAATCGCTATGTCAGATTATTCGAGGATACCAATGAGTACGGGTTTTGGACGATGAAGCATTGGGGGCTCGCTGGACATTGGGTTCGTGATATGTTCAAGAAGAAGGATTTCGAGAGGAAGAAATCTTTTTAAGGTGGTATCTTTCCCTTACTTTTTACTTTTCTCAAGATTATTCATTCTTAGCCGGGACTAGGTACATCTTGAGTATTGTTATGCACTTATGATGATTCTTTATTACGAAAATGCCCCCAAGTCCCCAACAGGCCATGAAAAATGCCTACGCCTGTTTCCTCTTCTCCTCCCACAACCCCTTCAACTTCGAAATCCCAAACTGCTTCATCATGAATGAATCCTATGTGTATACGTGACCATTAATAAAATCCTCTTCGTTTCCCCCAAAATAAACCAGCTTTTCAAAAAAACCTCTCCGCCGCCGTAGAAAAAGGTGAAACTCACAAAAATCCACTTAGGGAAAAAAGCATCCAAAGCCCACGCTCTCCACGCAAAATACCCTTCCCATATCCAAGAACTGCTGTGTCGTCTCGTTAACTGAGCTACGACGTTTTTGGCGTATACCTCGGGAGGAATCGAGTTTTCTGATGTCCGTCTCACATATTAGCTATTTTGCACCAGCTTGGGAAGGAAGAGGGAGAGGTCGATAAAAACTTACTCTGCGAATACTGTACCCTCTTCGCAAAAAAATCCTTAATAGGCAAATAATACGAATCTACCCCTCAAATCAGCACACCCAAACCCCCCGAAAAGAACCAATCGAGTACCCACCACCAGGCAACTCCCTCTCCACCCTCGCCAACTGCGTCCTAACCCCTCCGGTGACAACATTAATAACCTCAACCCCGAAAGCCTTCATCTCCACTCTCAACGTATTGCAATAAGCATGTATAGCCGCTTTACTAGCTCCATAACTAGCCCCGAAGGCATAAGGCATTACAGCTGCCAAACTTCCTATCATTACTATTTTCCCTTGAGCGTTGATTATTAGGGGCGCCAAGGATTGGGTTACGGCTATTACGCCGAAGACGTTGGTTTCGAACATATCTCTGACTTCGGAGATGGAGAGGTCGAGGGCCGGCATCGTGTAGTTTCTCCCTCTATTGCACCAACAGGGAGAAAAAAACAGGTTGATACATGTTATCAAGATATTTGATGTTTGTGGGAAGTAGTCAACACGTACGCATTATTTATGAGGATGTCGAGTTTTCCGTTTGCGAGAGATTCGACTTGGGATTTACAAGAAGCGATGGATTCGGGTTTTGTGACGTCGAGGGGGAGGAGTTCGATGCCGAGTTTTGAGAGGGGTTCGAGAGTTTCGGTACGGCGGGCGGTGGCGAAGACCCTGTAGCCTGTATATTCGTTCGGTATGTTGATTAATTTCTCGTTTGCCAAAGTATCTCGGGGTATATGGAAATGACATGGTGTCATAATACGGCATGGGTTAAGTTTCGCCGTCAGCGAGCGATGTTACACAAATATCCTATGCCCCCCGACATGTGTTGAAAACGTGGTATTCTTTTTCCTCCAGGCCCGCCAGAAACGGACGTTGGATGCGGCGGCGGAGCGTGGGGAGATGTCATTGGGTTTTACCTTTACGATGGAATTCTTCAGCCAGGGAGCCGCCGATGCCGCCGACGCCGGCACCGGTGATTAGGACTGTCTTTCGAGTATCTTGTTCTACCATTTTCAATCGATGAAGTCGGGAGGGTCCAGAAGAGGAGGGGAATCGATGGGCAAGTTTTAGCGAGTTCGAGGGGTTCCGAGCGGAGGGTAAAAAATGGATGGCTTTCGATCGTCTTGAATATACGGCACAGTATTATTTCCAAAGTTCTCAAAGTAACTTCCTACCCGGAGATTTCAAATTCACAAAATTTAAGCCAGCTACGAAGCCCTTCGAAGCTGGGCCGTGCCTGGCGTATACGACGCAACGTGAATATCGAAAAGTGGAGACAACGCGGAGTCCCCAACATTTCACAAGCACGAAGTGGCTTAAACCCGAGGGTATAATCTCTTAAGATCTTAAGTCTAGGTTCTCCACGATTGAAAATGCAGGTTTCATATCAAGATGGTTATATGTTATTATATCTATGTACAAAAGCAGAGTCCCCTTTACTCTATAAAAGGCTAAAATGAGCATGCAAGGTTACAAGACGTCACACATCATCATAGCAAAGCTAAAAAAAAAAAAAAACAGCACAAAATTATTACCCAGGCCAGGTGTAATCCTCATCGACCAGCCTTTGAAAAAAAAAAAAAAAAACAGACGAACTCAGACAATTGGTAACTAAAACTTAGTTACCAATAGGATCTTGTCCTTTTCCGTGTGCTGTCCTGCTGAGACCCAAGCAGTTGGCCATATTGAAGAAGATATCAATGTTATTCTGAACACCTCCAAACAACTCTTGACACGGGCCCATAGCAAAGACCGGAACGTCAGTGAGCGAGTGAACACCCTGAGGCTGATCGAGTGGAAGGGTACCATTGACGACGATACCATCCGGCTGACCGTCCTTGGCATTGGCGTAGTAGTCATCGCTGGCGCGGCCGGGGGTGTTGGTGGTGGGCAGACGGGGGCCGTCCTGGTGAACTCTGTAGTTTTCACGACGATCGGTGGAAGCAGCGGTACCGGCGAAGAGAGCATAACGGGGGGTCCAGTTGGTGGGGAAGTGGGAGCCTTCGGAGTAAGTCAAGTCACCGGTGTTGATGTACTCGGAAAGACCGGATTGTTCGTAGACACCGACGGCGTTACGCTTCTTACGTTGGTCGGTTTGGGCGGCCATGTACTTTGTGTCAACGGAACCCATGACGTCGAAGCCGTGACCGTGGTCGGCGGTGACGACGATGAGGGTGTTGGAGAGTTCACCGAGGTCCTTGAGTTTTTCAATGGAGGCCTTGATGGTATCGTCGAGTTCGAGGAGGTCACCGAGGGCACGGTCGTAGTCGAGGAGATGCATCATCTTATCGATCGAGGCGGCTTCGGACATGAGGAACCAACCTTGGGAGGAGTGACGCTTGTCGGCCTTGGAGCGGGTGTGGAGGATGTCAATGGCCTTGAGGGTCATTTCCTTGAGACCGGGTTGGTCAGTGGCATCGCCCTTGTTACCAGATGGGTGGTTGCCTTGGTTCTCAAGGTTTTCCTTCCAGACGTTACGGTCAAGCCACTTGGACATGTGGGAGACGGAGAAGATACCAAGGGCACGCTCGGTGTTAGGGGCGGTCTGGAGGGAGGTATTGTTCAAGTAGACTCCGTATCCTTCTTTGGCGAATTCCTTGTAGTAGTCCTTGTTCTGGTAGGTTTTGCCGCCGGCATAGAATTGCTCAGCACCACCACCGAAGAGGACATCGGGGCCGTGCCAGTCAACCCAGCTGTAGTTGGTGGTACCGTGAAGGAAGGAATCGACACAGTATGGATATTGGCTACGGCTACGGGTGTGGGCGGTCAAACCGGCTGGGGTGGCATCAGCAACGGCAGCGGTACTGACGATACCAACGTGTCCACGGTAGATACGGTAGAAGAGCTCGACAATGGACTCAACCTTCGGGTCGTCGAAGACGTCGGGGCTGGAGTCAACGTATGTACCAAGAGCATCGACAGTAGTCTTGTGGCCGGTGTACAAAGCAGTGGCAGAGTTGGCAGAGTCGGTGATGAAGGTATCAACGGAGTGAGTCATGGCGTGGCCGAGGACTGGAAACTTGTCCATGGCCATCTTGGACTGGTACTTGCCGTTCTTGGACTTGTGTCCGATGAGACGAGCAGCAGTGATCATGTTGGTGGTCATTCCGTCCCCGATGAAGAAGAGGATGTTCCTTGTCTTCCTGACCTCCTCCATCTTGCGGACGGTCCAGGTGGCAGTGGTGGTCTTGCCATCATACTTGAGGGTGGCCTTGTATTCACCGGCCTCATCAAGGTAGACCTTTCGGTAGGCCTTGGAGGCGACGTTGACAATGGATGGCTTGCCAGCATCACGGGCAAAGTAGTCCTCGAACCATCCGAAGGTCCACTTCTCGAGCTTCGGTTCGGCAACCTTGAACCACTTGGAACCGGAAAGGATACCGCGGTGGCCACCAACTCGCTCGATGGTGAACTCGAAGTTCTCGTCTGGGTTTGGGTTTCCGGTAGCCTCGGATCCGTTAACCGGAGCATGGACTTCGAGACGGATATCGAATCGCTGACCAGCAAGGAAATCAGCTCTGTAGGTTACACAAATGTTAGTCCAACTGTATACGCTATCAATTGGTGAGGAGAGGAAGCCATACTGATCTGGAGGAAGAATACATCCCAAATCCGGACAGGTACCCAGACGCTGAAAGGACTGGGCAGAGACGAGGCTGATAAAGACCGCGACGGCGGCAATTGGCTTGGAGAGAACAACCATTTTGTATGATAAAGTAAAAGAGAATTACTACGAAACTACAAAAACCCAAAGACCTCAAACTTTTGTTTCTTGTGTATAAAAAGAGAGACTAGACCGTCGCTGTCGCGATTGATGATCTATGGAAGAATAAGGACAAGACGGGTACAACAGCGGACACCCATGATCTTATATCCTTTTCGAACTCTCTTTCCCTCAACGTGCCGACGAAGAGGACCCATTGGCCTCGTACCTCCTCGGTATGGAAGACCGCATTGCAGGAGGGATGTACAGGCTTGGTGTAGCTTCTAGCCCTTGCAGAACAGTGAGACAAGTACAAGCAGACAAGATCATCATATCGAAGCGGGTCGAGCCTGACAAGAAGGACAAGCATGCTCGCCTGCCTTTTCCTCCACACCGTCATTAGCAGGAACACACATGCAGGACCGGGAGCGGGAGAGCCCTATATTCGCGCCCCATAGCATTCCATATGCATTTTCGTGGTGGTTGGGTGCATTATTGGTCTGGGGCCTCGCTTGTTAACTGAACCGGGAAAGTAAAAACTGCGACCCAGTTTAGGCAACTGCTTTTTCGCTCGCAGGCGACCGTGATAGCAGGCATGAATCAGACGTCGCGGACTGGGGAAAGGAGTGGTATGGTGAGAAGTGTATGTCTTGAATTAAGGTGCGGTGCGCGTGGGTGTATGAGGGAAGGCGATTGGCTCGTTCCCGGGGATGACCCTCCCTCGTTTGTCGAAAAACTAAAACGCAGGTCCGAATCATGCATCCCACGCGTCAAAGGGTCTCTTTTTGGCTTCTTGTTTGTTTGAACCTCTTCCCAGGAATATTTTTCCGTGTAAAAAACAGCTACACAGGTTCTATTGTTTCCTTTTTTTTTTTTTTCTTTTTTTTATGGAGCTTCTTGAATTCCCCATGTCCGGCGCCTTGCATGTGGCGTTCGTAACGATATGTGGTAATTTTTGGGGACTTTCGAAGCTTTCGAGGAATGAAAAGCCCAGAATCAAGCATGCCCTAGATGTCTTGTCACACTACTTGGCGTAAAATGCGAATTTATAAAGAAGGAGCGTCATGATGACAGCGATTAACGAGACGGCAGAGTTACCTCTTTCTATCAAGCTCAATACCCAACCTCCTAGCTACAGGGTTGATTAGCTAGGAGCCAGGAGAGCCCCGACGCGAGCAGACTGAAAGTCACCGTTGGTTCCACGTTGTGATGAAAAGCAGAAGAACGTGGGGAGCATACTCATACCCTCGTCGATTGCATTGGAACGTTCGGGGGCTGTATGATTGTAGATCCTCAAGCCTCGCGACTTTGCTTGGCTGGACCATGACCGTGAACTTGGGGCGATGATTGGATACATCCTTCAAATGCCTTCAAGGGCAATGTTATGAGATCGATCGTTCTTGATCCGGTACCGGTGGGCTTTGCAACAAAGCTCAAGCTAAACTAGGTAGATGGACCGATATATCTTTTTTTGATGTTGTAATGCATCATGTCAACTAGAAATAAAGGTTGAGTAGGCCCGATTGGGTTGTCTGCCTGACAGATTAGCCGTATACTCTGGTCGATATACTCCAGTCTTCACTTTTGTGCATGGGTTCGAGGATGCATTGATTGATTGAATTAGTTGATAGGTCTTAACTTTTTTTTTTTTTTCTCGCAGCCGCTTTCAGTTGGAGAAAAGCATTGACAGACTGGTTCATCGGGGTGTGTTTGCTCAACCTCGCCGGTTCACAGATCGATCCATAGCTATATCCGGAACGTAGATCTCACCTTTGAAGCATAGCTATAGAACATTCGGATGGTAATTGGTATACTCGGATATACGGTTAGCTTGACTTGTCCCTGCCGCTGCTGACACCCCGAGGTATTCAAAACGGGTCTCTGCCGTATCACCTTCTGAAATCAATATCCAAATATCGCTTCCAGGGACTAATTATTATCAATCACGTATCGCACAATGCTATTGAGCACATGTATCGAAATACGGTATAGCAGCTAGAGGGTGAAAATTTTTCGAAGGCAGGGCATATCATATTTGAAGTTTGGATGTTAAATTGGAACCAGGAGACTAGATCTATGGAAGCTGCACTTGCAGTTGTGCAGATTATGGTGAAGAAGCAGCTGCCGAAAGCGGTAGAAGCCTCGAAAGAAGGTCTAAGACAGCCCCACTGCCAATGCACACCAAGAGATGAAGCAGAAAATGCTTGATCCCAGACCATTTGACAGCCAGAGACCGAGACAGGTGCTTATTGCGAGCGAGCTTCCCATTGTTTCGGCTCGGGACGACTTGTTAATCGATCGAGAAGGTCTGAAAGGCGGTCGGCATCCTATCATGAAACCGTTCTAGAGCCCGTGTTCGAAGTCTGAATCTTGTCTGGCTCGAGGTTTGAACGAGGTCGCAACGCATAGAACAACACAACCATGGTTTTCCACAAGATCTGTACAGAACCGTTCCCACGACCGGGTATACAGACTACCCACGACCATGGCTGGATGACCTTATCCCCACGATATAGCCATTAATGCCATTAACTAGCTCGTAGCGAATAGTATCGAATCCGGTATGCTACTTGCGCAATTACTATACCAGACTTGGAGTAAGAAGAAGGCGGGGGACGGAATTTTCCGACCCTCTTGGCCAATTCTTCGGACTTTTCTTTTATAATATATTAATACCCCAGATTGCCTGACTAAAACCGTCGGACTTTCATTCCATTCCTAACCCCATGCAGCCACATCTTGAAATGTGGAGCCTCAAAGCCATAAGACTTCCTTCGAATTATCTCCCCAACATCCCAACCACCACATTCCACCAACCACAATCGTCGTCTTTTCGGCTTTCCATAACTTTTCATCTTCTGCTTCCTTTTTTCAAAATCTTGTATATTCATGAAGTTATGAGGTATCTAAAACATTCACTTTACACCTCAAAAAGGGTTTCGTGTTGGTCTTTTTCTGCTATTTTGAAGCTCAAAAGTGTCATGTGACATTGATGATGGCGTAGAGACTAAAAGAAAGTATCTAGGAGATCTTGGATAACGTCTGTGGTGGGGACAGCGCGTGGTGGATGGAATTTATAGAAACTAACGTTGGGGACCCAGAATATCCCAGATCACGATATCCCCAACTAACAAATCACGAATCTTCGGCAGACGGAAAATGCCAAAGCCTCGAGACTGGCCCTCCTACAGCCGAACGAAGACGGCGCAATCCGCGGACAGAATAAGATTAAAACTAGAATGAAAGAGCGTTCATTATGACGACTGGCCTAGGCCGCGTCAGTGCCATGACGTATTTCCCACTCTATCCAAATTACATATAAAACAACACGCATTCCCCAACAATTAATTCCCATTTAAATCATCAAGTTGGTTAACTTCTGCATCTCCAACCTTCTTTGATTGAAGATACTTTTCTACATTCTTATGGGAAAATAAAATAATCAGTTGGAAGAAAAGACAGACAAAATGGAGAGATACACTGACGAGAAGCTTCCGGAGACCGTCTACCTCATCGAAGAGGGGGTCGAACTTCAACAACCGAAGCCAAAGCGTCCACTTTGGCGACGATGTGTCAGAATCTTCCTCACCATGGCTGGTATTTGGATGCTATTCAGTGCATTCGCACCCGTTTTCCGCGGTGGATTCGGCTGCCATGTAAGTATTTATTTCTATACCTTCTATACGATATAAATCTATTCGGTAGAATGATAAATGCTAATATCGAATATTCAGAGACACCGCCGCCCGCACGACATCGATGTCATTCCACAACCGGGCCCAGAGATGCCACAGCCAAACATGGACATGGACTTCACCGAAGACCCCACCTCCAAAATCCCAGTCCAACACTACACCTTCGACCCCTCTCTGAGAAACTTCTACATCAGTCAAGAATCCTTCCATAAACCCTCTCGCGTCGAAGTCGTCGGAAACCTCATCGTCCGCTCTTGCGACAAAGCCTCCAACATCTCTGCTCACTTCAAATTCGAGGTTTCGGACTCATCGCTTCGTAAAGAACTTGTTGTTCAACCGGCTAGGGACGGTATTGTGTTCAAACTCGACCCATTCTCACCTGTTTCCACAGGGAAAGTAAATGCTACTGTATTCCTTGTTATCCCCAAGAAGAAGGACTACCGCCTCGACAGTCTTCACGTCAACACCATCCAACTTCCCATTTGGATCAAAGACTCATTCACCACATCCATAAACTCTACGTCCTTCACCACCGTCACCGGGACAATAACCTCCTTTGGGAAATCATCCCAAAAAAATGCTTTGGATATCAATAATCTCCGTCTCCGCACCGGATCCGGTAAAATCGCTGGTGAATTCCCACTTAACCACGCGTTGGCATTGGAAACTACAAACGGGGATATCGTCGCCAACGTTGTTTCCTCGGACCGACCGGAAAAGATCGGTTGGTTGAAGACTTCTTCGGTAAACGGTAACCATAAGGTCAGGTTTATTAGCCATCTTAACCCTCGTCCGTTATACTCTAAACATAAATCTGTCAGCGGTGACATCTCGGTTGTATATCCCGAGGATTGGCAGGGCGGATTGAAACTTAAGTCTACCAGCGGTCATATTGAAGTTGATGGGAAGGGCACTAAGGTTGTGAGGAAGGATAAGGGCTTGGTTGGAAGATTCTGGAAGGTTATTAAGGGCGATGGGAAGAGCAAGGGATCTATTACTACTGTTAGCGGGAAGATTGATGTTTTTATTGGGGAAGAGGATAAGGAGGAGGGCGTGATGGAGTAGTTCCTCCCACAGCATTACACTTTTTTTTTTTTTTTTTTTTTTTTCTTCCTCATTCAATGAGGTATTACAAGTTACCTCAGGTTGTACAAAGCCAGAACCACTCACCGTTGATAGCGAAATAAGGAAATCAAAAAGCATTTTATTATGGGATATTTTTTGAACCGAATTCATTTGTAAATACTAAGTACCTGGGTAATGTTTAATGTTGTACAAAAGAAATTTGGGTTTGTCTCGTGAACCAGAGGCTGTAAAGCGCAAATTCGGTGAACACAGAAGAAAAGACTGGCTCCGAGTAACCAAAAAAAGACCACCTGAATGACGAGGAGGAAAGAAAACCCGACTGCCCGCAAAACGCTGCAACTTTGGAAAGAAAGAAAGTTACTAAAAGAAAGTAAGAACTCCTGTATCTATAATATATCTTAAACGAATGATAAATTCTTTCCCAAGTATCCTAAGAACGAACTGTAGGTAATTCTGTAAAAACCATTTTTGAACTCCGAACACCCAAAAACCCAATCGCAAAGTTATAACAAAAGGAAGAAATAGTATACTCCCACGGTAGGTGCGATCAAAGCAACCAAGCCTGATGGCGGTCGGACATCCCCTCAATCTCCTCCTTCCTATGCCCCCAAGGGTCACAAACAGGGCTAGCCTCAATCGGCGTCGCATCAAAAGCTTGTACCCTCGAAATCATCGGAACCGAAAGCTTCAACTGCGGAACCATCGTAACCGGCTTCACCTCCCCATTCGGAAGACGGGTGGTAAGACACTGTCCCAACCCGTTCCTCGCAGATGGTGGTAATGAAGAAGGAATCGGAGGTGGAGATAGCGGTGTAGTATACACACGTGGTGAGGATGGAAGACTAGTTTCGTATGAAACTCGTGGGATGTATTGTGGACTGTAACACATCTCTGGTGTTGATCGTGGGTTTCCCAGATTTCGAGGTGTTGGAGGAGAGGTAACGGAGATGTTGGTGTTGGTGTTGTCAAAGTTGACATTTTTGCCGGTCCAGCGTCTGCTCAGTCGTTTTGAAATCCTGCTTGCCATGGACTTTCGTGGTTCGATGACAGGTTCTGGTCTCACGGCTTCGGTGAATGTGAGTTTTGTAGGTGGCGGTGAAAGGATTTTAAAAACCCTGTGAATACGAGGGGTGGCATCGAAGTCGAATGTTCCGGGCGTACGTGGGAATTCAGAAGAGGATGAATTCTTCTTTTCATCGGTCAAGTAAATCTCTTCTTGTGAAGTTGAAGATGAAGAGGACTTCGTAAAGAAATTTGGAACCTGTGGGGATGTGAGAGGGAACGGAGTGGCTCCGGGTGTAGTCACCGAGATGGTGGGATTGCTGTTTGTGACGTTGGGGCGGCGGCTTATGATGCTTCCTCGGCTGTTGTTGTTACTGTAGACCAGATTTGGGCTTCGCGGGCCGGAGGAAGCTTGTGCACCGAATTTGCTGAGGTTCGGAGTTTTGACGCTCAATGGGGGGGTTGTTTCCATCGGGGCGGATATTTTCATGTTCTTGCGGCGTTTGAAGATACGGCCGAAGCAGGAGAATGCAGAAGGCATCTTGGAAGAAAATAAGGATTATTTAACCTTTGAGGATAAGATATAGAGATTAGCCCAGATCGATATCTTGGGATGTCTGTTGTGAATCGCTATGAGGAAAGACGTATACTAACAAGAGACGACAACAGCTTGGTAGTATTTATAAACTTATAAAACACCCAAGAACCCAATTTAACTAGTTATCGGGTTTGAAGATGGTGTGATCAGCTTGTCAGGTTAGTATGATCGGTATCAGCTGTCCGGTTGTATGACTTGTAGGCGTCCTTTGGGGTTGTTGGTGTACAAAAGTTATGTTATATATAACAATAGGAAGCGCTGGTTGTCGAATTCCAATCGATTGAAGAGCAAGATAAATATCGAAATATAGAACCTTGAAATGAGCGGGGTGAGAAAAAAGGTATACCCGCTGGAGGAAAAATGTTAACAAAAAAGACCTCTCCATGCAGCAGAGGAATCTAGTGTCAATAAAGAGATAGTCTCCAATTCGGAAAACCTCCAACGCTGCAACGTGTTGGAATATTTCTATCGAACGGGAATAAAACAATTGTTGGATTGAAATGCAGAAGAAATATTTTAAAAAGAAGAACGTCGAAGTCCAGCGCTTCGATGCTACTTGAAAGTCTGGATGAGAAGGAAAGTGGTAATCCGACAAGGCGATCCTTTTGACAGTAAATATACCCATTCCTTTCAACCCTATCTCCATCTAGGCCTGGCCAGCTAGGTCGGATAGGTCTCAAGTGCAATGAGCTGTCCCTCGGTCTAGGGTTACCCGGCCATCTTTTAGAATACATGTCATAAGTACATGTACTCGCATGATGCAGTACTTCGCATAACCATTAAGCTTGTCCGGGGTTCGATGAAAACGGGATTTTAGCTACGCCTTGTCACTTATCAAAGGGTTACTTTGAGACTTGGGAGCGTGCTGTGCCGGTTGACATGTACTAGATACATACTCTCAGGGCACCCTGGACTATCCTCGCTCTTTGATTAACTAGATGGGGAAATATTTACTATCGATTTAAAAACAAATGGATATAGACACACCATCTCCGTCATTAATGCTTTTCCGTCTATTTTTACAGGTCCAAGAAGCGGTATCGATATCGGATTTTCCCTAATCCGGAATTTCTTGGGGAAGAGATGAAACGAAAACATCGCGGTTGATATCGATAGACGGTGAGACTTTTCTCGGCCCTCTCAAAGTTTGAAGTGGAAAGGGTCGTCTGACTGGATCATACATGCAGGCGGGATACTACAATTGAACGTAACGGTTCACATCTCAAAAAAAATAAAAAAAAATAAAAAAGTAATGATCATCCAAAGTTTCCTTACCTCCATCAACCTGGCCGATCGGTAGCAATGAGAATGGGCGAAAACGATTAGACGACGTTGTTTTCTGGGGTGAGGTGTCGTTCGAGCTGTTGTTGGTAGGGCTTCCCGTTCAGGGTCTCACCTTCTTTGGGGCTACTGGTGTTTGATTGGCTGGATACAACTAGACTTGCAGGGTCAAGAGCTGGAACCGGTTCGAATGATACCTTGTGATTGGTTCAGTTCAGCTAGGGTAAGCTCCTCTGTGGCCATCCACTGAATTCTGAGCCTAAGCGCTTGCACTTGCAGCCGGGTGTGGGTTGGTGTGAAGGCTTATTATTAGGAACATTCGAACAACTACATTGTTCAAGAGGGTGGATACCGTCTTGAACTTCCCCTAGCTCGAGAATTTTAATTTTTTGACAGCGTGAGGCTAGGCTCTAACTGAAACAAGCGGCGGACTTACCAAATTTCACAACTTTGTTGTTAACATGTTAGGCGCAAGCCCAACGTGATAGTGATTCCGATGTTTCAAAATATGCACGGTTGCTCTTGAAATAGACGGCTTTTCCGCGCGAACAGGATATCGAAGCTAGAAAAGTGAGTGCGGTCTCCCTGATTATACTGACTCTAAGAATATTAAAATTCGATCCGGGACGCGGCTGCGTAGAGCCTGAACGAAGTGTTGGACCGAAGGCACTGCTTGTTGTGTTCAATTGAAGTATTGGATATTCTATATGAATGGAAGACAGTCGCAATGAGCCATACAGCACCCCAGTTCTAGCGCCGATGGAAGCATTATGCGTCGATCGTCCCTGTCTCGAATTTCTCTTGCATTAGAACTCTGGAAAAAGCCCACGCACAACTCCGAATTCACATAGGTGCCTACCTAACTTGGTTACCCCGTCGGTCGGAGAAATATTACATGGTTGATACATATTGCAAGGGGGTGGTTCGTAAGGCCTAGAAGGTAAATACGAATAAGGAATGGAAGATTGAGAAACATGCATATCGACGGCACAGCTATATTGACACGCATGATATGGATACCAGCTTAGCCTTCGCAATTGAGCCTCTCGAGCTCTCTTCGCTATTGAGTGGGCTGTAGTGTGCCACGCTGTTTCTCATAGGATCTGTAAGGAAGCCCCGTCGTCAAGGCCGGTGTTTTTAAAAAATCTAGGATCTTGTATAGAGGGTTTGCATGATATATATCACATCAATTGACCAATTGAAATATTAACCGGGTCCGATGCCGCCGTGGGGGACCGTGTGAGTGAAAATGCAGACGTTCCAGCCACTCGGCTGCATGGCTCTGGCAGATCGATGCCACAGAGGGGTGGACACGTCGTTCGCGTCTTTCCTGCCAGGGACGTCAACTCGGAATTTGTACCGGAATGCCTGTATTCGCTAGGTTAATGTGCTTATTCTCGGTTGGACTTACCGTTTAATTTGTTATGGTCTGATATGGCTGTTTAAGTTACTGTTGCATTTACTGCATCAATGAGGCGGAGGTATGTTGTTAGCTAGCAGTATTGGTTAAAAGCTTTTGTGTAACATGGATGCACCTTCTACTGGTCGCGTATGCCATTGAAGTCTTAATAGTTAACATCCTGACTTTGGTGCCGTAGACTTACACATAGGTATTATACTCCCCGCCGTCAACTTGCGGTTTGCTTGAAATTTGCTGAGTTATTTTGCGGGCCGGCCGTCCTGCGGAAATATAGGCACCCGCTGTTCGGCATGCCGTGCCGTTGGCTTGCTCGGTATGCACTGAACCCGGCCGTACGAACGGCGCAGCTAATATTCACACGGATTCTCTTTATAATGTATTTCGCAGAACTTGTTATTCAACTCGAAGTATCTCAGAGGCAGAGAAGCATGTCATATATTATACGATATCGACGCTTCTGCACCTTCCCATCCTTTGCGACTCGCCGCGATCATACGTTATCAAGATGCGCCGCCACAGGACTGTCCCGGATAGAAATCGAATCGGTACCTGTGTAACCCGTCGGCACAGCAAAAAGTTGGAAATTATGTGTTGCGTTGAGGGATCGCCACAACAGAATGTGTTGACGTCACATACAAACGCCGGTGGCTTTCTGTGTTGCTCTGCCAACGACCTGGCAACCTTCCCTCTAGTAAACAATGTTGCCAACGCACCCAAACTTGTATATCTTCGACCGCAAAAGCGGCTATCTGCGACTTGAATTCGGGCGAGCTATTAAGATTAAAACAAAAACCATCAACCATCTGCAGACGGCGGGTTTTTGGATCTTCACAATCTTTTATCACGAAGGCTTCATCGGTATGTTTGATCTGATATGTCTCTACTGTGCGATTATGCAGCTAACCTGACACGCAAGCCAAACTAGTTTGGAAGCTACAGATATCACCGGGATATCGACATCAAAACTACAACCGGTCAGGGTACCTCCACCACCCCCTCTGGTAAACTGACTGCCAAATAGGGCTTGGATAGAGCATACGCTCTCCGACATCAAAAATGGCACCGACAGCATCAACCCTCAGAGATGCCCTCATCAACATCTACACCCGTTCGGCCGATAGCCTTTTAGGCACTCCAATCGACGCTGCAATGGCCCAAACTCTCGAAAAAAGGAACCCATACGCAAACCCCAAAGATTTCTCCAAAGGAATAATCGCTATCTTCGCTATCTTCGGAGGAACAATGGCGTTTGCAGTCTGGTGGTTCTTTTTGAAGAAGGGTGGGTTTCAATGGAAAGAAGACGATTGGGATGATTACAAGTCCTCGGTTTTGAGAAGGAAAGGTCCTGATGGGAAGACCATATCCTCGGGTAGTACTCGCGCTCCGGATACTGTTGTCACCGATTTGACCTACCAAACCGAAGGAACGAGTGATTATGCCCAAACCGAAAAACAATCTCAAGCAGGCCGCAGCAGCCGTCGTGGCGGTGGTCGTAGTGACCGTGGTGGCGATCGTGAGGCTCCCAAGGCGAAATGGGCCAAGAAACCCGAACGCAGCAATAGCAAGCGTAGCATCTTCTCTCGCTGGGGGCGGAAACGGGATCATTCGCCGACTTCTACAAACCGTGACCCGGATCTTGAATCATACGCCGATGAAGAACCAGCTCGCATGAAGTCATACAATCCACACCCGGTCCAAGCCCCATCCATCATTGCTGAATCCGATATCTCCGAGGCCAGGCTCGATCAACGAGGTACGGGCTTTGCAACAAAGAACGTCGGTCGAAACCCTTCCCGTTATGCGTATGCATACGCCCCAACCGAAGGTTCTGATAAATCCAAACCAATGGGTCCACGACAATCCACCAAGAAATCCAGACGTGCCGAATCTTCATCATCCTCCCGTTCCGCTGCTCCAAAACGTAAATCAACCCAACGAGCAGCCGCACAACCCGATCTTTCCACAATCCAAGATGAAACCGAGGGGTCCCGCCGTATGTCCTTCGAAGCCTCAGACGATGCCGCCTTCACAGTCTACTCCGAATCCATCTCTCGTCCGTCACCAGCTGTCACCTCCCCACCAAAGAAAGTGGCAGCAACGTTAGGCTCCAAGGGTACAAAGACATACTCCTACCCAATGGGTAGAGATCCAACCAAACGAGGTTCAACATCTAGACGCAACCACCAAAAATCACAATACTCTTCTTCATCTCGTACTGGCCGCAAGGAATCCGCAGGTACCTACCGAACTGCTAGCACCGACTCTTCGGATAGTGAATGTCCATCCGACTGCTCCTGCTGTACTACCGACTCAGACTCAGACTCAGATAACGAAACCGATCTTTCCCAACAATTCAGAGAATCCGCTCGTGGAGATTTGGGAACAAAGGTCTATCATCACCCCTTGGGTCTTGGTATAAACCCTAAGAGAATTAGTTCTCCTGTCCCAACCGGTCAGATTACTGTGGGTAAGCAAAGAGGAAAGCAACCGCAGCCTACAGATAGACGTGCTGTCGCGGCTAGAAGCTATCGACAAGAGAGTCGGGGCAGTCTGAGCAGTGATAGCGAGGGCGACAGTGGTAATGAAACTGTTACCTCGAGAGTCACGAAGGCGTTGAACGGCAAGAGGTAGACAGGCCAAATACGGCTGGCTCTTATGAGTTTTGGATTCCAAAGTTTTTGGGGAGGACATCGGCGCCCTTTCTTTTTCATCTATCATGTTCACATTGATTTTTTTTTTGGAATATACCGGCGTCGATTCGGTTGGATATGGCACACAACACAGCACAGCAAACCCTACATTTGTCTTTTTTTTTGCATTTTCCCTTTGTTTTATGCGCTCTGGGAGGCAACTAGGGGCAGGATATATCGTTGGTCCTGCGTCGTTCCACATGGATGGTAGCTTTTTATCTTTTTTACCTGGTCGCTTTTTATGTTCACACGCTTCTTCATGTATCATCATGTAGCTCACACTTACACGCATCTACTACCCCCGCTCGAAACACCTAAATGATAATGATTTTCCCAATTTTATGCCATTCGTGAATTTAAACCTGTGACTTCCCGTAGTCTATAGGAAGCCTATCAAGACTCAATACAATCCTATCCCCGTGCTCTATAATCCAAACCTGTTTAATTAAGGAAACCCTGATAGTCAATTAACCCAAGTACTCCTGTACCCAAAAGCCCATTCCCAATAATAACACCGTATAAAAGAAAGAAGAAGGGACAAGAAGACATCAAGCATTCTTCCCAAAAGCCTCTTTAGTAACATCGATCCTCTCAAACTCCATAATATCTCCTCGTCATCGTTACCAACATCCTCCATTTCAACCCCCAATACATCCTCACCAGCCGCACTCCCAGAGGAAGAAACCTGTAAAGTCGTCCTCCCCAACGTATTCTTCGGACTATTTCTCATCATCCTCATCTTCTTCATCGCCTGCCTCCCTCTTTCTTTCAGGAGTAATAACCCCATCCCTAACCTTCAAAAGTCTTCTCGTCAAACTCGTCGCCATACTAGGATTGTACGGCTCCCTCGCATCAACTTTTTCAAGCGCTGGCGGTGTGCCCCTCATACTATAACCGGAACTTTCACTCTCCAAAGTCCCCACACTGCCCACTACAACCCCTTTACAGACACCCCCTCTAGCCGTCCCCGTCATATCCGCAAAATTGGCGTTAAGCACAGCTTCCTGCTCCGTCGATGTTGCCATTGAAGTTCCATCAAAATTCGATGGCCCGCCAACAATAATCGGCGAAACATTCCGAGACCCTCCCGGTGTCCTATTATTCAAAACCAACAAAGGCACTGTGCTACTCCCGCTGACTTCTATTTTTGGTGTCCCGCCCCTACTAGTTGATGGTCTGCATTTAATATCCCTATGAGGAAAAGGAAGCATATAATAATCCTTCCCATCGATCACAAACTCCGGTCGATCTCTCTGTGCTACAGCTCGTCGGTTACTAGAATCTTCTAATCTATCACGCTCTTTGTGGCGGTGATAGACGAAACAGACGAAGATGGGGGGACCGATTAGGATGCTGAAGATGATGAGGAGTCCTATGAATTGCCGAGTGGCATGTGGGCGCGGTCGAAGTAGTATTCTACTATCATTTTTGTTGGAAGGAGGGAAGGAAGGGTCAAAGGGAGGAAGGGTCGAAGGAAGGAAGAAAAAGTTGGAGGGAGGAAGGAAAGGTGGTAAGGATTATAGTAATGTAGAGTGTGAATTAGTAAGAGGTCGGTAGTATACGAACGGAAGGCGTAGATGTTGAACTCCTTGTGCGAGAAGGGTGAAACCGAGAGAGATAACGAGTACCCGGGGGTCCGTCTTTTATTTATCCATCCCATCCACCTACAGGCAAACCATGATACCCAGTATCCATTTATTTATCGTCTTATTTTCACTATATGAATACAGAAATATATGAACCTGATCTGAGACCCTGATCTTCGATCTTCCCTTGTTGCATTTTATACAAAAACGTACGTTTTTTTAACTTTCTGTGCATGATAAAAAAAAATTTCACATTGCTCTAACTACCCCGCTCTATGGACACACAGTAATCATTTATAACCTAAAAGACAAACCATTCGTACTTGAGATGAGAGAGTAAAGCATGCGAAGAGACAGGAGAGTATGATAAGAAAAGGAAGAAGAAGAAAACCCGTCATGTGTTAAAAAGAAGTAAGGAAAAGAGAGATAACGAGGCCATACCCCATTATCATATACGTTCTCCCCAAACCCCTTCATCTTCAAGGCATCGCCGGCAAAACCTCTAGTTCGACGTCAAACTTTACCCGAATCCTCTCCAGAATCCAATCTACACTATCCACAAACTGCAAGACAGAACTACCTTCCCCATAGCCTCCCGTCAACTTCGCCCGTCCTGCAACGATCCCACTAGCTGCGAATGCAGTGCTCTTTTGCGGCGAACAGCAGATAGCTCCCAATATTCCAGGAGTAGTCAAATCTCTCCCTTCCCCGAAGAGCGCATACATCTGAAACGGTCGTTGGGGGAATCGTGCGGTATCGTGCACATCCACAACAACAGCATTATACTTCGCTTCCTTTTGCCCGCCACCCGCAGCTCCCTGGATAACCACGACCTTCGTCTTCTCGGGTACACTCTCCACTCCAATCACTGTCGAAACAAGTTTCTTGACGCCTCTGGAATGCACAACGTTCGTCCCGGCCTTGTCATTATTGACCTTCACAAGGGCATAGTTTAACATCGCACTATCCGTCGCCTCCTCTTCCAATCCAACCTCAACAATATCAAACTCACACACCCCAGTGAGAGTTCCAAACGCCTCCCCCGTCCCTTCCTGGCCCGTAAACTTGTTCACAATACTCCCCTCCGGCAGTAGCGCCGTAAGTAATCTTGGCGGAATATTGGTCTGTGTCTCCGGCTCCCTCAAAGCAAAAGCACTCGCCGTGGTAAGTGCGTAAACCTCGTTGGGTGCCTTCTTATCTCTCACATATAAACTGACCGCTGAAAACCGCCCAGGTCCATCAACAGGTCCAATCAACACCCCAACATCATTATTTCCCTTCACCGTTGGCGAAACCGTCGTCGTAATTGGCCCCGGCAACTCGTAATTGAACGTAACATCTCCATCAACAATCTCCATCTCTAACCCCATCCCCGAACATAGCAGTTCCAACTCACGTCCTAAACCAAGCTGATTGGTAATAATCAACACGCACGGCTTCGCTGGTCCCATCATCTTCCTCATGACTAGCGTCATGGCATACGACCCTTCCGAAAGTGTCGACATCAACTCCGTCCTTACGTCCTCATACCGCTTAACATGTAAACTATTCCTCGAAATAACAGTGTAAGTTGGTGCAAAGGAAAGCGTTCCGGATCCGGGGACATTACTATCAGAGTCGTAGGTGTCGAAATAACCAGGCGACATCATATTTAAGGGCCGAGGCCCGTGAATTAGCTCTACGATTTCCTCATCATCCGAATCCTGGAAATACGTAGGCGAATCCGGCTCTCCTAACCCGAAATCGTCGTCGTCGGCGTCCAACCCTCCATCAATCCCGTACCCAAACCCCGTCGAAGACCCAAAGTCGTATTGTGCTCCTATAGATCCCCGATACGCACTCGAAGACCCAATACCCGAAGATGGCGATCCAAACAATGTAGTCGAAGTTAGCGGCGGTCTGCTCGGGTGAGTAGCGTCATAATATTTGTCATCTGAGGTAATCTGAAACGATTGGTAAACCTTTTCTTCAGGCGGCGGTGTCGACTGCCCGGAAACAAACGAAGTGGCTCCTCTACTCGCGCTTCCTAAAGTCTCCTGTCTTATCGACGACGAGATTCCACCAACCCCGTAGGAGCGCGACCCGTCCCCCGCCGAATAATACTGTGAGGATGAAGCTGGTTGCGAGCCCGAAGAGTAGCGCGTTCCAGAAAAAGAGGAAGGGTCCCCGTTTGGGGACCCACGGCCGTTTGGGGACTCCTCATCTTCATCGTCGAGGTTGCGATTCATCGAGGTCTCAAGCAGACCTTCCATAGCCGGTCCACCAAGAATCTTCGACGACCTTCGCCGGTAGAACACAAGATAAGCCGCGCCGCCATTAATGCTCGTGGCTGGTGTCTGCCTGGCACTCGAATCGTCGAAATAGTACCACTTCTTGTCCACCCAATTTCTGGCGTTGGCCGTATAATGCCCACCACCAAGCCCTCCGAAATGATTATCAACCGCAATGAGATCATAAATCAGACTCTTGCCATCGCTTTCTAGTACTCTGTCGGTAAGATCCAACCCTTCTATAGGAAAATCAATTGCCGCATCAATCTTGTCTCGAAAACTTCTAGTGCTCGAGAACCGCTTGAACTGCAACGCAATGATATCCGGGACACGCCAAATTTGCATCGATTTTTTCGCATTACGATGCTCCTTGCATCTCGGACAATACCACTGATTGTCATCATTGAGGATTTCCTCACGCCCAAATTCATCGAAACAGTCGTCAATATGGATCCCACGGCGCCTGCGGGCTTCGCGGGTTTTCCGCTTCTTAAGCAAATCCTCATCGACAAACTCTTCTTGGGCATCGAAGTGGGAGGCTCCTCGAAAAGAGTCGCCAGATCTTCCACCGAAAACGACATCGAAAGCTTCTTGGTTCCAGTCGCAGACAATTCCCTCACCCAGTCGGATGAGTGCAGGTTGAAAGGGATCCGGGATGGCAGGTTGCTTGCCCGCTTTCTTGGAAATAGGTTTCTTGGAAGCTGTCTTGCTGCCATTTCCGTAGAAGTTGGAAGGTGCAATAGTGCTGAAAGTACCCTTCTTTTCCAGAGCAGCGGGTTCGGTAACATCCTCATCGCTCTCCATATCATCCTTAGACTCTCCCTCATCGTCCTCATCAGAAGCTGGAGGAGAGTTCAAGTACTTGTCATTTTTGGCTGCTGGCTCAGGAACTTCAACAATCCTGGACTTCATAGTCTCGAGGTTCAGCTCAATACCGTTCCACGCAGTCGGCAGCACCACGTATCCTTTCCTGGGCATAATCTTGGTAGTGAATAGGGTACGCCAGAGGGCAAGAAGATCGGAAGGGATCTCGCTCTGCATGGTCGTTGTGGTCGCAGGTGTCCCGCTCATCTCGACATTAACCTCGGATTCCGCATCACCCATTTTAACATCCACAAAGTCTTCAGTGTTGGTATCAGTGTCGCTCTCCTTTGAGGCTGCGGTAGGCATATCAACAACTTCACCTTCTCCATCCAAAGTGTTCGAATCAGAGGAAGCAGTATAGTTAGACGCGGCCGGTGGACTGAGTTTCTTTGGTGCTAACTCCGGGGAATAGATATCACTGGTAGTGAACTTCTGCAGGTTCGTCACCAATTTCTTCAGAATGGCGTCCGGGTCCTTCTGCTCCTCTCGGTTCAAAACGATGAAAGATGGGAGACCGAAGAGGTCAGCTCCCATTCTTCGATTATCCCGATACAATCGGTTGAAAACAGGTACCAACAACTCCTTAGTTTCCGTCTTATCAAAGTCATCCTCTGACTCGTCGTCATCCCAAGAGGTCATGAACATATTTGACATGGTCAATCTCCCACCATAAGTTCTTTGCTTCTTCCGCTTTGGTGGTGGGAAGTTTGTAGGTGTTTCTTCGACTTCGTAGACGTAAATCTGGTCGTTAGGCATGATAGCTTCGGAGACAGTCTTATTGTCCTCGTGGTGCTTGTAGAATTTATTCCTAAAAACTTCTGAAACAACGAGTTTCTTGATGCCAACTCCGACTCTTGTGCCCACGTAGTCCTTAAGCTGCTTGATAGTGGCGAACTTTTCCATCTCAACGTGAACCGTGACCAGCTTTTCATAGCTCGATACTGTCTTCGCAGCAGGTACAAAGGTGATAGCTTTCGTCCATAGATTTTCCACGGGTAAGGGAAGTTGACAGCTGAGCCAAGGATCAAACTTGATCGAGGTTTTGTCGCAGATCGGGCAAGTAACCGTGCTCTTGTACATACCAGCGAACAAGTCGATGATGACCGAATCATTCCTCTTACGGTATAACTCCCAGTTTTCCTCCGCAAGCTTAGCGATGGCGGCGGGGTTTCCAATCATCTCGTCAGTGCTGTCTGGGAATTCGACGACAGGCTTCTGGTGGATTCTGTTGAGGTCCTCGTGGAGAATATCCAATAGGTAGCTCACAAACTCCTGGCTGTCCTGTTGACCGTAGCCGCTGAAGATGGTATTATGCTTCCCGACTGCTCCCTTGAATTCACGGGGTGCGACAGTGCTGCCGGCTGTTGGATTGTACACCTGGCCCATCAACTGGGCGTACATTGTTGCGATCCTTCCGCCGGAGCTGATCGGATTTCTTGGGTTTAGTTCCCTCTTGTGGAGGCCCTCTGGAGAAACGCCGTTAGTGCTATGAAATAAAAGAGTTAATGGGAGATGGCCGTGATGCCTTACCAATGAAATATCTGGACAGCTCCTCAACCGACTTGATACATTGAAGCGCAGAGTTCATATAACACGTATTTCCCAAGTTCGAGAAACCAACAGCGCCAGCCGCCCTTCCATCTCTCCTTGTCATGACATTCCTCTGAATAACCGGAGCTGGTAGGGCAGATGCCTTTGCGGTTGCGGCCTTTATCTTGGAAGCTGCAGCCGTCTTTGCAGACGAGATACTCTGTGTAACCTGTGTACCCTTAGTGACACGAACAACCGCGCTATTAGCGCCGTTGAGTTTGAGAGCCTTGCTGACACGCTCCGAGGGCCATTCCCCTTCTTCCTCGACTTCGACGATGAGAAATTTTTCTTGGGTGATACCGGCTTCTATCAGCGTCATGGTCGATTTATATGTACCGGCCATTAACTGTTTGGTATTGTCGGGTAGGTCGATTTGTTCTTTGTTTGTGCCATATTCATACTCTAGAAAAGCGTTCATGTCGATTTTAGCGGTATTTGGAGCTTTGGACGTGCTCGACTCTTTGAACTTCCATAGCCGGATCTTGTCTTTCGATTCCAGACCAAGCTGTCCTTTGATATCTAGCAAAAGCTCCTGGAACTTAGCCGCTTTCCCCGTTAGGATTTTCAATGGAGCTTTGTTCTGTGCACTTTCTCGGAGCAGGGAGTGCGTCGTATTGGCTGATGGTGAAAGCATGAAGACGGTATAAATTGGTGGGCTGAGGTCCACCATAATATTTGTTGATGCGGCCTCTCGGTCAGCTGTGTTGATGGCTTCCCTGACGAGCACCGGGGCGTTGTCTTTGAGTCCGTAATCACGAACGAGTTCATCCCAGACAGCCTGAGGCACGATATCAAAATCTACAATCATCTGAGCGGTCTCCCTAAGAACTGGGAATTTCTTTCCATTCGGGAGCATCTCGATATGGCTCACGAGGGGTGTCGTGTCGATTGGCGGGACGGGCTGTGAGAGGTCAACGTCATCCTCTTTTGTTGGCTCATAATCTGACGCTTGAGCGAGGAAGCGTTTCCACCAGACGCCTGGGACGACATAGTATTTCTTGCCATCCTCGACAGCGGCATTAGCTGCCGTCACGATTCTTTCAAGTTTTAAATCTAAATCTTCGGCTGCTGGTTCGGAGATTGGTTCTTCGATGGGTGGAGGGGAAGTTATCATATCAACGGATGGACTTCGTCGGATGACGACGGTCGTTTCAGGATTCGGCGTATCGATGTCCATCTCGGATTTGTCTGGATTTCGTTAGCCTATAAACTCTGACCCCATCTTTCCCGTCTGATAATAAAATTATGAAAAGGAATATTGAACATACTAGCCTGGGTCTCCTCGGGTGATGACTTGTCAACTCCATTGACGACCTCAGCTACGGTCCCAAGATTCTCCGATGCATCCAGTTGGCTTGGCAGCGGAGTTGCTGCCTGAGATTCGACCATCTGTGAGGGCTGCGGAGAAGGTATATATCCGTTCGGAGGAGGGGTACCAAGTCCGTCGTCAGACCTGGCGTAGGCGAAGGATTGGGAAGCTAGTAAATTCGAAGGATAGTCGAAAGAAGCAGATGACTGGTAGCTATCCTGCTGGGTGGAAGCGGATCTGACCAGAGGAGATGACGAACGATGTCGCTGCTGGCGTGCGTTGAACGCCGGACCACGAAGCTCCCCGGTGGTGAGTGCAAAGTCGTCACCTTCTGCTTCGACTTCAAGAGAGGAAGAAGGAGGTACAATTGACGGCTGCGAAGCTGGTACCGTCGAAAGGTCGACGGGCAGGGGGGTTGAAGACCTGAACTCAGTCGGAGGATTTGGTGTCTGGCTTCTGGGGGAACCTGTTACGTCCTCTTCGGTACCGCCTTCGAACAGCTTTCGTTTCCGGAGTGCGGAAGACGTTTTGAAAGATTATGACACCTGAGCTACCCGGGATCGCAGGCAGCTGCTGGAAAAATCGTATGGGGAGGAGGTAGTTGTGGGACTTTGGCCTGAGAAGATTTGGTTTTGTGGGGTGTGGTTTGGCTCGTTCGTTCGTTCGTTCGTTCGTTCTTTTGTTCGTTCGGTGAAGGAGAAGTACTTAGCTCGAGCAACTGCTTTCACGGAACCAGGTGGTTAATCGACAGGATGTTAGTTAGCTTGGTGGGGTTGGATTTCGAAGCAAACAAGGCAGGCACTGGCAGGCAAGCGGGCAGGAAGGATCTAGCAGGGCCGTGTTTTTTATTTCTCGTGAAATGAGGCTGATCGGGGGGCTAGCGATATTGAAGAAAGGAAGGAAGGGAGGTACGTCTTAGCGGACAGACAATCAAAGGGCAGATATCAGATATGGGAGCGATGATGATGGTTATGAGACGGTGGTGGTGATGATGTTGGTGATGGGAGAAGGTTGAAATTTCAGCGGCAACCAGAGCAGTTAGCTGGCGGTAACTGAAAGCAGCGTTGAAGTTGATCCAATTCCATTGAATAATCGTTTCAACACAGAATCATCCAACCAACCAAGTAACAGCCAAAGCCAGCCTGTGGAATGCTGAATCTAGATTCCTCTGCTCCTTTCTCCTCGTCTTCTTCTTCTTATATCGAGAGACTCTGTACTAGAAGACAATATAGTCGCTCTTACCTAACAATGTCCAGTGGCAGAGAAACAAAAAACAGAGTTTATGGAGAGGTTGTTCGTTCCAACCAGGATCAGCTTTTATCGATAAACCCGTAACTTCTGGCTTGCTGGCTTGCTTGGGATCTTGAGCTCTTCCGGACCTGGTCTGGTTAAATTTGATCTGGCAGGCCCGGGGATATCGATATGGGTATATCCAGATCTATCCACCTTTCGAATCTCGAGATCTAGACCTCTACTCCATTTCCCAAAATCTTATCGTCAGCCACTCAGATAACAGATACACCAAAGGGATCAAGCGACAGAGAAGAAGAGTCAGAGGGAGAAAAGGACGAAAGGATCCTAATTAACGACCGCAGCTTACTTGTAGTTATTTAAATGAATGAATACTCTCACTCTCCACGAGGTTCTTTTAAACAAAAAAGATTAAGGGCTGGCCAGCTTTCAGGATCTGGGACGGCCGGACACTTCAGGATTTATATAGTCATCACTGTAGTACCTACCATGCAAGTTTATATATGTGTACTGTCGCGGCTGTACAAGGCTTGCACATTCAGGAGCCCAATCCATTAGTTCATATGTCGTGTAATGTAATGTGCGATACCAGTCATTGCAGCTGGCTAGCTTGCCTGCTTGCATCCTTCACTCAGCTTCCTATATTTATAATAAGCTTAAGCTTGGGACTGGCAGGGGAAAAAAGATGGAAAAAGGCAGGGAATCACGGGAGTTCCTAATATACACGGGCTAAGCTTGCAGCAAGGCCACTGTCCCGTAAGTACATGTCCTGTGGCCATGGTTCCGCTGTCAGTGACGACAGTCTCAAGGCTCCTAAAAGGCACGAGTTTAAGAGTCATGACTTCCCTTCCCCTTCGCTTCCCGCTTACTGACTTTCGTTTTTGGCCTTGACCTTGATATTCTGTGTTTTAACGTTTCCATGCCGTTCCAAAACTAGCTCTCCGGTAGTTACCGTGGCTTGAGTTACTCTGTATATATATTAAGAAATATTTTATCCACGTCAGACTACGAGCTATCAGTTCAACAAATGATATCCTCGTGGTGGTTAATTAAATAACGGGGATGAGGACGAAACTCGCCCACAGGTGTATACCAAGCCCTACCCTGGCACGAATCAACCTTAAAACAGAAACTGCTCAACAGGCAAAATAAAAACAGAACCATCGATACAGACAGCGATGAGCAAAAATAAGCCAAAAAAAAAAGAGAATCCGGTCCTAGTAAGGCTCGAACTTACAACCTCCCGGTTAACAGCCGGACGCGCTAACCAGTTGCGCCATAAGACCCAGATTGCTTGAAGCTCAACCTTCACCTTTGAATATTTGATCCTTCCCATCTTATCTCCACATCTCTTTTTTCACATTAAGTTTAAAAACCATCTAAAGAAAAACAACCGTGTCCATTAAAACATTATAAATTCGGGGCGGGGAGGACTCGCAAAGTGAATTGAGTAGGTAGGTATATGCACATTATAAAAATGATAATTAAGTCAGAAAAGAATTTTACCTCACAGTAATCTTATCAACCTCAGCTTTCGCCTCCTCCCACGAATCCAGATTCTTCTTCGCCCACTCGATCTGACACTTCGCAAAGTTGATCTGCCAAAACGTTTAATTAGTCTTCTCTTTTCCCACTCCGTTTTTGTATGGAAACTAAATAGATATGGAAAAGACTCACCATCAACTTCTTCATATCCTCCTCCTTCTCCACTTGGAACCGATGCAAATCCGCAAGGACACTCTTCCCTGCTTCTTCCACATCCCTGCCAGAAACCTGAAGCGCTGCCTCCAATTGCACCAATGTTTCCCTCGTCTTCCCAATATTATTCCGCCTCGTGGTCTCCGGATCCGCATCCACAATCCCCGACACCGCATGCGTCAGCTTCCCAAAGATCTTGGATACAGGATAAGACAGTGGATTCGAAAACGAACTAGCCTTCCTATGCTGCGGCGACACACCTTGCTGCGGGCCCTGCGGATACGGCACCGGTGTCGTCGAAATAGGCGGTGGCATAGGACTCGAATGCGTCGGGGGGAAATCACTATCCACGCTCCCAGCATCCGAATCCCCACTGCTCCTGCTACCCCCCTGCTGCTGATGCACACTACTCTCCGAATTCCTCCTCTGCGCCTCTCCACCCGGTGGAGCAGCAACCCCACTCCCCGCAAGGTAATGTTCGATCCGTCTAGCCTCCAACTCACTCTTCTCCAACTGTTCAAGCTTCGCCTTCGCCTTCGCCAATTCGTCCCTCGTAATCTCCTCCTGAACCCTCTTCATCATCCTATACTTCAACACATTCCTTACCACTCCTGCAAACTGCGCCGATTCCCGAATAGGTTCCGTAAACCCGGATGCAAGTCCAACCGCCAGTTCCTCCGTCGCCAAGTAAGTAGCATCAACCGCCTGCCCCACTTTCTCTATCGCGGGCCCTAGCGTGGGAGCAGGTTCGGATAACGAAAATGCGTTGTACCGTGCACCTAGCTCCGCTAGATCGGTTGAAAGGTTAGAAAGCCTATTAAGCATTCTACGGTTCACCTTTTCCACGCCAGATGTGAGTAAAGTTTCGTAGGCACGAGTGTTTCCTTCATACGCGATGAAATAAGGGTCTAGTTCGGCTTCTGACAGATTTGTGCTTGTCGATGGGAGACTGCGGACGTGTGTGAAACCCGAAGGGCGAGAGTCCTGTGGTGATGTGGGAGGTGAGGGGATATGCTTTAGTTTCGCATTGGTAGGTGGAATCGGAAGGTATTGGTGAGCAGGCGAGGGTCGCGCCGGATCTATTGGTGGTGCTCGTAATGGATGCTTTGGTAGACCGGATATCGGGGCTGAATGTAGGACCTCGCTCTGCATACTATTAGAAGCTACCTCGAAGCCCTTCAAAAAGCGATGGACCTACCCAGCTAGCATTGGGGTCCAAGAACCGCAGAAAAACCGAATCCTTTCGTATCTGTTTCATCCTCGCACAGCGATTGAGAAAGACACCCAGCATACGTCTTCTATGTTCGATTATCCCTTGATCCTCCTTTGCCCTCGTCGGTGCAGCTACGTAATCCGACATGGAGTGTTTC
The DNA here is from genome assembly GCF_004000055.1 of Arthrobotrys flagrans. Lineage (NCBI taxonomy): Eukaryota > Fungi > Ascomycota > Orbiliomycetes > Orbiliales > Orbiliaceae > Arthrobotrys > Arthrobotrys flagrans. The sequence continues at coordinate 6,238,397 of NW_027137556.1, forward strand.
TCCGGTATTGGCGGTATAATCAGTGTAGGATGCAAAAGCACCAGATTCGCCCTCAGAGATGCAAACTCCGAGTATCGTCTTCGAACCTCCAAATCCTAATCACAAACGCACCCACATTAGCCAAAACAAAGCTCCCTCAAAAGTAACTCCCGTTCTTAAACAAAAAGGTCCTTTTCATACTCCAGTCCGTATCGTATAAACAATAAAATTCCCCCCGCTCCCATCAACATTCTTACCCGCATCGACAATATAAATCTCCAACTCTTTATTCTCCCACATTATCTGCTCAACCCGACTAGTATACCCTCCTTTCTTCCTTCTCCCACCATAATAATCCTCTTCCTCTTCATCAATATCATCATCGTCATCATCGTGTACCGTTCTCCCAGGAGCAGTATCCGGTGCCTCCGCTTCATCCTCCGAAACATCTCTCGGTTTGCTCGTGAAATCAGGGACCTCGTCGTTTTCAGACGATTCGGCGCTCGGAGACGACGGTCGGTGATGACCAAATGGTGACTGGATATGACCGTATGGTGACCCTGGCGGTGAAGCGCCGTAAGAAAGGGGGTTGTTGTCTTCCCACATTGTTGCGAGGAAGGGAGACGTGACCGCGGTTCTCTCTTTGTATCTCTCTGTTTCTCGCGACGTTGGAAGCGAAGCGGGATGGAGGGGCAAGCTAGCCTGTTTGTTCGGTTCGTTGGCTCGAGCTTGGAAGAGTAGTAGCTTCGCTTCTGGCTTGCCGTTACAAGATATAGAGTCTCGAGTTCTGGGGATTATATGAGTGATATGAGAGGCTCGACGAGTATCGCCTCGTGGAGGGAAATTGGGAAGAAGAAGGGTGGTTGTGGAGGAAAGGACAACCATAAAGAGAAGTGAAGGCTGTACTGTCGTCGCCGGTTGCGTTGACGTATGTGCGCCAAGACATGGACGCCTCAGCGCCACTGCCCCGTCAAACTCAACGCAAAAAAGTGCAACAACGTGGGCATCACCGTCAATTAATCGTTTCCCTCAAACAGCTGTGTTATGCGCGGTGGGAACGAAATGACATTACACATGCAACGTTTAGTGAATAGGTTTCGTATAGTCAAAATGTTGCACTGATTAACGCCCTGCTCGCCATACAATATGCAACCTAGATATCAGATTCGTCGAGACAAAAGGTGTAGTAAACAAGGCAAAACGAACTAGTTCGAGATGCTTAACCTCCTCATGTTCTCCTGATATCATTTCCCTCATCATGCTTCTATAACCCTTTGGATTTGTGAAAGTCAGCATATCGATACCGCAATTCTCGAACCATGGCCTTAAAAATTTTACAAACGCCCATATTGTGCGAGTACCACTCGTCTATAGCTTTCGCAGATCCTAAAGCCCCGGCGCCATATACTGTGAACAATCCACCCTATGCGATCCCGCCTCCTATGGGCCCCAGCCTGTCGATTTTCAATTGACGTCTGGGAAGGGAAAAACGGGTTCGCTCATACCGGATATGATTCATGCAGTAACTTTAAATTTTCCTAAGCGGTTGCTCAGTGATTCTTCGAGTCTTCGCTGTATGCGATAAAAGCCGTATGCCGAATAGGATAACGCAATTGAGCATGTGAAGTGACAAATAGTTTTCGCCCTGAAATTAATATTTGGGTACCAGCGTCCCTATAGTCAAACTTGGAGGTGGAGGTGGAGGGATATCGGAATGAAGAAAATTAAGGTAGTATAGTCTCCCAAAGCCACACTTTAAGTTTACGTGAAACCTTTCGCTTTCGAACTTGTCGCAACGTTCAAGCAAAATTCTAGGACGTATGTAAATGCGACTACTGCTACTAATAATCCTAATAATAATAATCCTAGATTATATTTAACTTTTTTTTTATAGATAATCCTTCTGACCACATACAGTAAAAAACGATATAATAAGTACTAGCAATAAGCAAGCTCTCTACATTCTATACACCCTTTTCTTTACGTCTGTTCGTCCGTGTTCCCTAGTATCTGTCATACCGAAACCTTCCATCCCGATCTACACCGCTCCCCCCACTCCTCTCTATTCCCCCATATTCTATATTCGTATCACTGCTCGTATCCTGCGGAGGAATAGTCTCCATCCCCCCCCCCGCCACTCTTTCCCAAATACCTTTCCCATCCCCCATCAACCTTCGAAAAGTTTATATAGAAGGGGGAAAAAATAAGAAACACTGGCAACAAAGGCCCCAAAAAAAATTATGGTTCCTACGAGGGTCGAACTCGCGACCTTCGCGTAACAGTTAAGATTCCTAACATATTAGCACGACGCTCTAACCGACTGAGCTAAGGAACCTTGGTGAGATGGAAGTTCCCGATTCTTAAGCGGTACAGATAGCTTAGTCCATTTTGCTGTCTCTAAGACCTTCCCAGTCTGGCTTGGTTAGCTTCAACCACGGTTCGGTCACCGTACTTGACGTCCTCCTCGCAGTACCCCTAATTCTATCGGTATTATAACTATCCACAGATACTGTATCACTTGAGAAGTCAGGCAGAAGATGATTTCCAAATCCCATCCTCTCAGGTGCGTCGTGGAAACTATTCCTTCTTCGGGTACTTCCTCGGCGTAAAGGTTGAAATCCTGCTGATATATCGGGCCCAGGATCCGGTATACTGTCATCTATGCTACTCTCATCAAAGCCCTGGGATTGTGCGGAATATCGTTCGAATTGATCCGATGGCGCAAAAGATACATGGTTACTAGTGATCGATGCGTTTCGTCCTCGTCCATGTAGATCGTTGAATCCGGTGGGCGAGTCTCTCGGACCAAGACCCCCAAGTAGATCACTCCCTCTTCCCCGTCTTATATCTTGATCTCGGCTACATCTTCTATGTCCGTTGTTCTCAGGAAAGAGTGGATAACGGGAAGGAAGTGGACCTCTGATATCTTCTATTGATCTTCTACCACCCGGGATATGCCCTGGAGCATTGGGGACCCGTCTCAGAGGTGGCATATCACGAAACTTTGGTGAAGGGAGTTCCTCTATTTCTGGCCTAATCATTGGATTAGACGGGAGATACACCTCTCCCAGCTGGAGAAATCCTCGTCCTGGTCTTGGGGTGGGTCCTCGCGACGGAGGTCTTCTGAATCCTTGATTCGAAGCTCTTGGTGGTGGTTGTCTCGCGTGTGGTGCGATCGGTACTTCTTGCTGTAGTTGCGGCGGCATAGGGTACTCTATCGACGCTCGATGATTTGGACGAGGTCGTGGTGCGGTTCTTGGTGACGCCGGTTCGGATGTTGCTGTCTGGAAACCATTGCTTCCTTCATCAAGTGATCCTTCCGGAAACACCATATCCGGGCCACCAAATGGGCCACGCGGTGCCTTTGATGGTGGCGAATTTGGAGGAGTATGAGGCGGTGACCCAAAACGAGTCGGACCAGGAACCGTTGATGAGTAGTCACCTAAACTAGATGAAGGAGATGGACCAGGAGGCCCAGGCCCGATAGGTCGGATTGGTCCTCCAAAACCAGAATCGCTAGAGCCATCATCGTCAAACCCTTTCCTGGAATTCGGGCAGTGAGTGCATGTGTTATTTATAATAACTGGTAGCGGTGGGGTCTTCGGACGAGTAGCAATCGAAATCAAGGTGTTCTTCGTTCGTTGATTTTCGTACTCTAAATTCGTCGTCCTTTCTTTTAATTCCTCGATATCTTCCTTCATCGCCTGCTGTCTTGAGTTCGATCCAAGTGCCTCCAAATGTCGACCCCGTCTTTCTTCGTCAAGTTCGTTTATTGTTTCTTCTTGTATAGCATTTGATTCAAATGCTTCTAGCTCTCTTTGTCGACGCTCTTCGTCTAACTCCCTTTCTATCTTCCTCTTCATTCCTTCTAATTGCCCTCCTACAAATTTTTCAATATCATCAATCGCATCCTCAAATTCTGGTCGAGTAACCGCATTCCTTGGATGTACTTTTATCGGTCGAACGATCGTTCTTAGCGGGAGTACCGTTAGTGGTGACATAGGAGGCTCAATTGGTATCCCTGGTGATGGCGGTGATTGCGCTCGCATCGCGGGCATCATAGTCGGACTCGGCCCAATACTTTCACTATCCGAACTGCTCCCCTCACTAATCTGAAACCTCAAATCAGGCGCAAGATTCGCCGCTGGACCCTGTACACCAGGGCCTCTAACTTGAGAGGCGGGCGACATAGCCCTCGGCGGCGCTCGCCTCAACCCACCCCTAACCTCACCAGGTTTTAGGGAATTAAGACGCGAACGATGGTGTGAGGCACCAAGGTTAGGAGGGGTAGATTGAAAGGCAACAGGGCGAAGTCCCCCCAAATGCGCCATTCCAGGCCTGTTAATCACATTTACTCCTCTATCCCCCATAACCCTCTCCCTCACTTCTTCCCTCCTCTCAACCGTCCTCCAAGTTTGACCCTTCTGTGTAGAACTGCTACATATCCTCCCTTCCCCAGTCATAGCCCCTCCATTACAATGCCCATCGCTACTATTCTCGGTGCCCTCCTCGATAGGACGCACATGACATGCGCCGCAACAGCAGGTGAATATGCAGAGGAGTATGATAAACCCCATAACGCCGAATACAACCCCTAGGATTGTGGCAACGGATTGGTCGGATTGGTCGGTTGAGCGGTGAGATATGGCTCGAGAAGTAAGAGGGGCCGTGTAGGTAAGTATATGAGGAGGCATCTTAGTCATGAAGTGTGAAGATTATCGATTCCTCCTCAATCACCGTCTCCATCCTCTTTCCTCCCCTACGTTATTCAAACTTGCAAATGTATTGTTCTATGTCGATATCCTAAATCTATAAAGGTAGTATCAGAAGTCGAAACGGTTATGACGATTAAATATCTATATTGCTGACAATGGGCCAGTGTTCTGATGGGATCCTATGCAGGAATCTAGGTGTCTTTGGGTATGAAACTATCATCGAGCGTTATGAAGAAAGTAGATTGTATTGGAATAAAATAAAAGATATATGCGATATATACAGTCCTAGAAAGAGAAATAATATTGAGCTATAAATTTACGTAAACCAAGAAAATAAAGACAAATGTTAAACTAGAAGCAAGTCCTAAAAAGTTTTCCACATCACCAGTACACCCTGTTGCATTTTATATCACCACCTCACTCTCAGCATGTGCATGTAACACCAAACAAGCAAAGAACCCTGTTTCTCTAGATCTCTTGGACTACTTCGACTAAAAATTAGACTATTACTTATATCGAGAAAATAAATACCAAATATATCTTTATCCCTAGGTTTCATTGGAGTTTGCTTAAAAATCGCAATCCTAGAAGCCGAAATACGTAGCAAGTTGATGTGAATTGCACAGAAATCCCAATAACAAGGGTTTCTAGGAATCCGGTGTTTCACTGCATGTGTAGCGCTGCACTTACCATAGTACACGGTTTGGGAAAGTAGCTGACGGAGGATAGCAGGGCGATAACTTGGAGCTCAACACTACTACTTGGCTATGACTGTTTTTGATAGTCAGTTACTAAATATCGATAGCCATAGTCAATAACCTGGAACGTCATTCAGAGTATTAATATCACGAAGGTTTATTTAGCTAGTTCTGTACTGATCTAAAACCATGGTGTACTATTATTTGTTCCTAACTCTTGTCAATATCAATGTCAGTGAGTCTGGGTAGTACATAGTATAGTCTAGCATTATCGAAATGTAAGTGCCCACTCCATTATTCAATAGCCATAGTAACTTACCCTACGAAAGCCCCTTCCACTCACGAATGTACCTAAATACTGAATCAACATCAATTGAATCTCAACTTAAGCAATCCTACCTTTTATTTTATTTTATTTTATTCAAACTATCAAAGTTAAGAAGTTGAGAAGGTCCTAGGTTACACAACCGACCAAACCCTCCATCGAACAACACATCAACCAAGATTCCTTTTTCCCATCCCTCTTCGTGTAACCTCAGAAACGTAAAGCACACTCTTCGAAATCTTAATCCTCGGTATCTACAAACTTTCTTTTATCCATCTTCTTCGTTTGCGCTGTATGATGGCTTGCGTTCGTTGCTGTTTGGTTTAAGGAATTGATCGCACGACATGGCTCTGATACTTGGCAGCTGGTTTGGCTTGCTGTGGTTTAGGCGAGGTCGAGATATCCAGAAAGTATTCCATAACCAGCATGCTAGCAGAGCGGTCGAATTCGTCTTGGAGGTTTCTCCCGGCTTTGTGACGCCCTTTTGATAACGCACCCAGCCAACTCCGCCATTGCGTCGAACATTCAGAGCTCTATTGGTAAGAAGGGTGCTTGCGTCGAATTGAACCCGGACCCCTCGGAGGAAAATATAGAATAATGACCTTCGACAACTGATATCATACCGGCCAACTGAAACACCTTCATGGATCCAAAAGACATCTTACTCAACTTTTACAACCTCAACCAGACAATGATCAAATATGTATAAGATGAGTTCGTACGAAAACCGCCAAATCGGATTGGCAGTTAGCCAAGAGGCCGACCCTGAGGATCTTCCAAGAGGCCTGGCCAAGCATCGGCGTTCCCAGGCTGCAGGCTATACTAACCACACAGATCATCCTCTCTGCGAGGAAGCAAAAAAACGCAAATTCGCAAGTTCCGACAACCTGCATACATCTCGCGGTGGCAAAAGCTCCAAGAAACGCACAAACCCTGGGCTTGGAAGAAGGTCATACGGCACCCCCATCCTCAAGTTAATGCAATAACGTCGACGATCTATGACCCTCTCAGACAACCAGCAATCACGCCCCCCAATCGATTCGAGTTAATCTTCCAAAACCCTTCTAGAATAACTCGAAACCCTAACTCCCAAGGAGATATTTTCCTAAAGAGGAGAATGTACATCCTCTAAGGCTCAGACACTCCTCCTTCTATCTTTGTCGGGTTTCTATCTTTGATATGTCTCTTGCACTTTTGGATCTTTTCTTTCCTTCTTTTTTGTTCGCTTCGACGCTAAACGGGGTGCATGTGGGCCAAGAAATCCACATGAAAAAGGGCTGCAGGTTGGATTACGTAGATTGGGTGAGGATTAGGTCTTACATACGCTAAGAGCTCAAGCAGCACAAATCGACTTTCTCGGAATGGACAACTTCGGCCGGCGACCGGGTGATATCGATGGCGACAAATTAGGTCCCAAGACACAATTAAGACAATTTCGCCGACTATAGATAGCAGCTTATCCGGGCCGGTGTAAAGGTTGTAAAATTCTTAGGTGTGTGTACGCAGCAGGACGGAGATTCAAGGCCCTCGCTGCCCGATGATTCCGCAATCAACAAACCTACTTTTTCTATTGCGGGGAACGAAAAAAAATAAAGGAACTGTATATGAAAAGATAGGTGGGACATGCGAAGTGAGGTTGGGACAGGGAGGCCCGGCCGATGCCGAATGCCCTTTCTGTCGAGCTACGCTCAAGTATTACTTCCAACCCCCCTGTCTGCGTCTATGTGATGGGACCCATGCGTTATAAACAGGCCCGAACAAAGATACCGTACATGGTCAAGTGCCAGATGGATAGAAATCCCCAAGTTCTCGAAATTCAATTCACTCGTTTGGCTCGCACTGTGCATCATCTTGAAATAGATGAAGATGCATGTCAGCCTTGTGATTGCTTAGTGTGTGATGTATACGAGAGTGATATATTGATCTGAGTGAATTATAAGCTACAGTATAACATTCAGTCGAACAAAATGAGCTAGATGACTTGCAAGCAAAATTAAAACGCAGGGCAGCTGTTAGACTGTTTTGGTTGAAAAGCGAGTTCCGGCCGGGTTAAACGTTGTATGGCACATGGAACGCCAACATCAACAGTATCACCGTTCGACTCAAAACATTATTAGAGGCTGTAAAAGAAAAGAAGGGAAAAGAAAAGAAGGGAAAGTAATGTTTCCGGAAATACTTTCGCATAGAACTCCATTCCTGCGACAGAAAAAAAGAAGGGTTGAACCGACCCAGCCGAATTCTATGAGCCCTAACGTCATGGACGTAACCCCAGAAGGGGTATTTCGGTACTTCGGCAAGTGGGACACTAGTATCATCCGGGTAGGTTGCAAAAATAGCATCGCGCGAGGGAAAAAATACAAATTTGAAGAGACTGGGAAATATCGAATCCGATAGACAAGGCTGACACTTAGCGTCGTCTGTAGACCCCGAACCAGCCAAGCAAAAGTATCGAGGGGGTCACATTATCCATTGTTCTTAGGTAGACGATATGGAAAGATTCATTTTCGGTGGTCTTTGTTCGTCAATTCCTGCTCTGGGGTGGATCTTAATTGTTAGGGTTAGCGTTCAGTTTCGCATTTGCTTCTGCCTACGCCGATGAGTAAGAATTCGAAGACCTCAGTGGGCTAGTCGACATTTGGGGGTGTAACAGAGGCCATTGCATACGGGAATGTTCCGAATCGAAGCATCCTCGTAGTTTCTTTCTTTCTCTCGGTTTTTGGTGCTACTCATGCAGCATACATGGGGAGGGACACTAAGCTAACCCGAACAGCCGCCCCATATCGTCCTCTGTCAGTTCGATTCTTGCGGTGATTTTCGTATGTTAGTCAGAAGTAATAGTATGTGTGGGATCCTTGCGGGGACTTGGAGCTGTGCCGTCTTGGGAGCAGATATTTGGGATCGAGAGAAGTGTATAAAGAACTGGCTATCCCCCGAGGTTGAGGCTGAATTGGAAAAAATATTACCTTGGTTATACTCCTTCGCTCTCCAGAGAATCATATTATCACCGGCTCGTTGTGAACTCAATTGATTATAACCTTATACATACATTGAAGGTGGTCCTGTCTATATAATAAGACTACACAGACTCTCTCCATAACCTTCAGCCCAAACAGTCAAAGCTCAAGCTTAGTTAAAGCTCCAAACGTTAAACTGCAGTTACCAAGTCAAGTACCCTCCTCCATTTGAAAAAAAATATTATCGATGGAACATACCGGATCCCAAGCTCCTCCTGAGATCACCATCTCCACTTCCCCCCGCTCTCCCTCTTTCATCGACCGAGTTCTTCGTCGTGCTTCTGGCAGTCACAACGGCAGAATCCCACAGCTCAATCTGCCCGCTGAGGTTCCCTCCAACAACACATTGGACAACACATCCTCGCGGCCTCAATCCCGCTCTTCCTCTCGCTCATCTCATAAGCGTGCCCCGCTTACTATCGACACTTCCGTCGGTTCGACCAACATGGGTTCGAACAAGAAATCCAAGTCCACTCACCTCACCGTCATTGAGACTACAGCCATTCGCTCTAGCTCCCGTTCACGGTCTCGCTCTCGGACTAGGAGGTCTCCATCTCCGGGCATCGATATGATGAGCCAGCCTTCCCGAGTAGCCAGCATTAACCATGTGGGTAGACACACCAATGACTGGCTATTTGGTGGATTCCACCTCACATCAAAGATTGGTGCGCCAAGGGGGAGGGCAAAGTAGATGCTGAATATCAAATATTTCCTTTGTTGATTTCTTTTTTAATCCGCCCCGTTAGCCTTTTTTTTCCATTTTTATATCCTTCACGATGTCTTGTTTTTTCTCGTCTTTCTCCTCGGGGAATAGTTCTGACAAATACCCAGCAGCTGCCGAACATTATTTCTCCATTATCTTGCTTAATATTTTTAAAGGTATTCCCAGCACCTCTTTTTAAGAATCTATTTACGAGGTTACGATCCGATTTGCTTGTTCTCTTTTTCAACTATTCTTCGCTCGCTGATGTTGCCGAGTTCTTCACATGCGATACGATATACCCAACTACCTATCTTTTCCCTGTCTTTTCTCATATTCAGAGAGGCAAGTCTCTCGGATAAGGAGGTAAACGTTCATTCGTTCAATTCTGTGTACTATAGGTTTCTTTTTACTTTTTTTTTTCTTTCAATAGGGGACTTAGAAATGTTCTAATATTAAATAATATATCACCATACTTCCTCCTATGAATTACATGATCACAGCGGTTTCTAGAATAAAATCAAAATTAAAGACCACATGAATACCATTGATATCAATAATAAATCCTTGTGTCTCGCAGACGATAGCATGTACGTAACATGGTCATGACGTATCGCAGCATGGTATCGCGCTTCGCGACATATTCGAACGGGCTCGCTCCACAATCACACAATTATCATATATCGCTCCTTGCAGTAGCAATAATGAAAGGCAAAAAAAAAGGGAAGAAAAGGCTTGCTCACACCACCAAGTGACAAATAAAGCAGCAGTAGTAACTACTTAGCTAGATCGAGCTTGGAACGTAGCTCGCAATCACATATAGACTAACACACGCACACGTACGTCGTTCTACAAAGTTCTCCCGAGACACCTCGAGTTATTAAAAGAAAAAAAATATTAAAAAATATTAAAATATGATATATAGAAGGTTAGTAAAGGAGAATTCAAGAAGGCTATGAAAAGAAAAAATGATGAAGAAAAATAGAAGATGCAACCGAAAGTAAAATGCTAGATATAGTAATGCCCATAAAAGAGAGAATAGAAATGATACCCACTATGTAGCCACCCAAACGCCGTCGATATGCAGATGCAAGATGTAATGCGGAAGGCAAGGTATGTACGTATGTAGAACAAAAAACAGAAATAACTCAGGGAGAAAAGTCAGAAGAAGAGATGGGGGGAAGGTAAAGGGTACCCAACTGTACAGACGGGAAGGACAGAAGCATTCCTAACGACGGCACTAAAGACGACGATGAGAACGGATCTGAAATGGAACAACAGTGAATAACGACATGCCTTCAAACCCAGAGATAGCCATAGCCGGATTGTAGACGTAAACTCATGTCTGCCTGCTCCACCAACTAACGAATCCCTAGAGTGGCGGAGCATGAATTCATAAAACCACCCAACACTGCCTTCGAAACACCAAAAAAATTTAAAACCAAAGAATTTTGAAACCATAAAACAAGCTTGCTTCCATCGGAGGCACATGTTTCGATGTTTCCCCGTTGTGTTTCACCGTTCCATACCATTCACTCTTCACTAACCGGCCAGAGCTCAAACATAAACGAATTCTGCCTCCCGATAGGAACCAACCGTCTACCCCACTGATCCTCGTACCTCACCTCGCCATTCTTCCACATAGTTCGGGCCATAACCGACGATTCGTGGTACTCAATATCTACCGGTCCTAGTGGAAAGCTCGGCAGGGGCGAAGCCTCGCGCACATGGGGCATAGTGCGTCGGATGTTCTTTGGTGGCATCCTCCAGGACGGAGGACCGGATCTTGACCGACGGCGCGGGGTATGTTCTCTGTCCTCCTCTTCTTCACGAATGGTACGGGCGCGACCTCGTGTGTTCTCTGTATGTGTTTGATGTGTAGGTGATGAAGGTGGTGATAGACTTCCAGCTTCCCTTTTCAGCTTTGATAGATCTGGTTCAGATTTACTTAATCGTCGCTCCTTTCCATCTGCGCCTTGGCTAGTTATCGTATTGTCGTGTAGATAGTGTAGCTTACTCGCCAGCCGCTGAAACTGCTTCCTTGATGTCTCTGCGACTTTTTCAATATGTGAGGGTGAACCGGCACGGCTTGTTGTTATCGCTGGCGGTGTCATAGATGGCGACTCGAAGTCTCGGGACCCAATACCAGCATCGAGATCCCACTCTGGTGGATCCTCTAACAGCGCCATCTGATAGTTAAACGCGATCTCTTCTTCTTCAGCCACGGATGAAAGTTTCTTGTGCGATGACCGTGACGAAGATTTTGTGCTTTGTGAGAATGTCATAGAGCGTAGCGACGGTGACTTTATGAAGTCTGACATACGCTTTGGCCGTTGTGCTATAAGCACCGGTGTCCTAGGTATCTGTTCTCCTGCATCCTGACGAATGAGGATGGTTTTCTCCTTCTTACTCTTGTGTTGACGTTGGATTTCTGGGAAGATGTTCTTGATACGCATCGAGAATGAGGATGAAAGGAATTAAGAGGAAAAAAAGAAAGAAAAAGGAAAATGTATAGAAAAATATATGAAAAGTTAAAAGGTAAGAGATGGTATTAAGTTAAACCAAGATAAAATAGTTAAGAAAATGTTCGAAAATGTAAACGAGTGTACCCACAACCGGGAACCATTCCGCCAGGCAAGGTGATGAAAGGGAATATATAAACGGTGGAGATATTTAGGACGAGGCGGGATATGAGGATTTTATAGGAATTGAAAATCCGATCCTTCGGGACAGATCTCAACTGGGAAGGCTTATGATGTACGTAGCCGTGAGTGCGTGAGTCCAGGAAGTATATGTGAGCAATAGGGCTGTCCAAAAAGGAATCATTATATGTGTCAGTCTATGCCAGATGCTATTTTGTTTTTGTAACCAAAAGTTTTGGAACGGCAGAGCTATCCACCAGAGACTATACAATACAATACATACATCCTTAATATGATATGATGGGCCACCGGGGGACAGAAAATGCGACGGAGGGAAAAGAGAGATGATTGGATTCGAGTAAAAGGAACCACACGGAGCTGAGGTCCTTATGCAAGTATGTCCCGCCGCTCCAAAAGGTGAATATGCATGTCCCGAAAAAAGGTTCGCTTGGTGTCTTATATAATCTACGACTTGCATTCAGGAGTACCCAGCTGAGGAATAAAAGTGCGGTCACGCCGTAGACGACTAGTCCAGGGCGGGGTATAAGAGGAGAACTGAAGAGCTCAGATAAGACAACCAGACACTCCAACATGATCGCTGCCCGCTGCTGCCCCTTCTTGATCGCGTAAGGTCGGATCGCGGCGGTGTGTGATGAGATATTTCTGGCAGTTACATCGATATAATATTAGCTGATACATGGGGCATCGCCATGATGGAACTCTTCATTAGAAGCTAGATCGAGATATCCTTTGCTCATAGTAATACTCCAAAAGTCTTGACAGCGCCCCCCTAGATCAAGTACTAGACGGCTGACGGCCTCACACTAGACGTTAACGTCATAGAATAAGAAGTGATTATCAAGAGATCACTATTAGCGTGTTGAAGCCTGTCGTAAATTCCGCGATGGTAACCCCATCTGATAGCTTGGTTCCTGTAGCTTTTCCCTGGTGTTTGTCTGGTTTTGATCAGCAGGTACACCACCTGCCATGGGTAGCAGCAACCACCACGAGAAATATCAGGTCTGGTTGTGCATATGACAGGGTCATCGCCCCAAACAGGACGGAATATCCGGCAGGTTGGGTAAGAAATCCATGCCATTTTCATCAAGATCTTATCCTTAGCCGAAGGAGAGTCAGTATATTTGTACTGGTAAGAGTTCCGACTGCTTTGCAATCAATTCTTGATTTTGAAGAAATAAAATCTTCAATCCCGTCTGTGCATTAGCTATTAGTGAGGTGGGGCAGGTACACGGGATTGTCAAACCCCGCATACATAACGCCGTGCATCCTCATTCAAGGCGACACAAAAGGCTGGAAGTATCGTGTTGTTGGATTGCTCAGGCAATCGATAGGAAAAGCTTGCCAGTAGGTATTCCTTGTAACAGGAAGAACTATTTGGAACTCGTTACTCAGCCATGGAACTCTTTCGCGGAGCCCATTCTTTTCAAGGCCGTCGTCCCATCCTCAGTCGTCGCGGAAGCACAATATCCTTCACAGGGGCTCTCAACATCCGCATAAGGCCCTCGTCTGTATCCCAGCTCCCCTTTGGAAATAGTCTCTTCCCCCATGCCTTTTCTGTAATGGACGCCATCACACCCAAATTTATTGGCTCATGTTTACTCATATTCGTATCAAAACTCTCCCAGTGATATTTACTCCCTTCGAGAGCTCTCAACCTCACCCTGACCGCTCTCGCGACACTCTTTTCATCAACCCATACTCCTTTCTTCTGCAGCTGCTTTACGAGCCTAATACCCCACGCGCAGCGAGATAATCGTGCCTTCACTGCAATCCTGCTCCTCCGGCGCAGAAGGTCCAAATACCACGATCGTTGCATAGATAAAAATCCATACTCAATTAAGGATCGGATTGTTGTGGCCGGAAAGAGGATTCGCAGGGGATTTTTAGGACTTCGGTTGGATTCTGCAAGTGGCGGATCGGTCCACTCGGCATGCTGGGTCTGAGTATACCCCAGCGAAGCAATCCGTCCCACGTCTGTGAATTTGATCGGAATGCTAGCTTGTCGCAATGCAGGTCTCCGAGGGTTGTACCAGTCCGCTAACCATAGACATAACTTCTCCAGATCCTTCAGCTTCCTAAACATTCCGTATCTTTTGATTATTTCCCTCCATAGCCTAGGATCCACTTGGTCCCCGTTCATAAGGAGCGCGCGCAGGTAGTTCGTCGCAATTCGTAAATCCTTAGTCCTGCGCGCCCTAGGGTCTTGAGTAGTCGGATGGCGAGATGAACGACGCGGCAGAAGTATGGCATGAAGGAGCTCCGACTGAGCGGACGGTCTGACGGGTATAGATAACGCGCGCATTTCTTCCATGAGCTCCAACCCGGTTTTGAGCTGCCTGGTCATGAATAATCTCTTCAGGAACAAATTCCATGTGGCAACATTCCGTCGCCGTAGGTTTTTATAAACGTGGTTGAAAAACTTCCAGCGGTAGGTGCTCAAGTAGCCTTGGAGGAGCGCATTGCCTCTGGTTATTTCCAGATCTTCGATAGGGAGCGATTCCTCTAACGCTTCTTCTGGGTTCCACCGCGCTTTCACCTCGAGGAATTTGGAATAGACATCGTTGTCTATTGGTATCTTCCGCCTGTTCAACAATGCGATTCCTCGAATGAAGGCTGCGGTCGTCTTCCCCCGCTTCACGAACTCCTTGGTAGTTTCATGAGCTATTCTCTCAATCCCAAGCTTCTTCATATATGCCGTAACATCAGCCTCCGAGAACCTCTGATAGGTGAGCAAGAATGCCCAAAACCGGTCGCCAAAGCAATCGTTGCGAATGACCTTAGCAATGTACAGTTCGCAGAGCAGGTCCATTATCGCACGAGTCCTATATCGAGCCTTGATCAAAGCAATCACTGTACTCTCCACTACCTCGATCCCGTGCTCCTTAAACTCGCGGAGCATCAACTCTAGATCCTTCAGCGGTTTGTGGAACGCATAATACTCCATCAGTCTATCGGCGTGATGAGAATCTGCAGGTTTGTCTCCTTTCGCGATAAGCATCTTGTGCCACTGGACCGCTATTTCATAGTGCTCCTTCCGGCAGAGAAGAGGTATAGCCGCTTCGTAGACTGGCCCAATCTTCTCCGATTTGAAGATCTTGAACAAGGTTTGTATGTTTTTCGGGTCCGTCGCATGTTGTTGAAAGAAGGCTATGAATCCACGGGGTGGCGCCATATCGACCATATGGTAATGCCACCAGAGCGCACGCAGAGGCTTCTTTCCAAGCAGCCCTCCCACCACCATATCATACATCGGTCTCCATCGTAGCTGGCCCCTTCGCTCGAATCTTTGTCGTAGGTATTTGTATAGCTTGAGCAAAAAGGCCTCGTCTTCTAGCCCAACCTTGACGAAGAACCTCCACATTTCATCTGCCACCGGTCCGGTGAGTGGGATATCAGCCATACGCATAGACATTCCAATCCAAATATCCTTCACTCCTTTCTCTCCATGTATCCTAGCCCGGAATTTGAGTAATTGTAGCCAGTATTCATGGTAGTTCCGGACCTCGGCCGTATCGACCATGAGTTTCCCAAGCGTGAATTGACGTTCAACTCGAGCCTCTCTCATAAAATTGTGGAACGGCCGAGACTCTTTCCCGAACAGACGTGTATATACTTGCTTGCTCGTAATTGGCCGATTAGAAAGGTAGTTCCTCGGCCGCTCTTGATCAGGCGGGGAGCTGGGCTTAAGATATGTCTCTGCAGGTTTTTGAATAATCTCTGTCTTCTGTTTCTGTTTCTGCTTCTTCTTTTCTTGTTTGACCATTCCAGTTGGGTATTGAGCGTCCATCCAGTACTCCCGTTTCTTTGGCGGTGGTGGTAAATTTTCGAGATCCCTATCATCTCCGTAGATGACGTCTTGAGGTTCCTTCGCCAGCCAATTCTCTGGGTTTAGCCAGGCGGGAATCTGGATCTTTGGCCTTTTGCCGTCGTTGTCATGATTGTAACGAAGACCAAATCCCAATTGAGGTCCACCAAGCCTTCGGGAACGGTACGATACGATTTTAATCGTATCTCTCGCATCCGGGATCAATACAACGGCCCTCGCAGTTGATAAGTGGCGTAGAGACAATGGCGGTGTAAGTTCGGTGGGGCCATTGTAAAATCCCCAGGAAGACCTCACCAGTCTACCTGCGAAACGTCGCATAAACTCTGGGAGAGGTCGAGCACTTGGGCCTGTTCCATTGGCATCACAGCGGGCTCATCTGAGGTGTTCTGTTCAAGACCGAGACATCTGGTGGTTGATTGTAAGTCAAAGTTATAAAAGTCAAGTTGAGTGGTTTGGAATTCTACTCTTGGTGTTGTAGAAGGTTGAATTTTATAGACAAGGAAAATTTAGCGCGCCAAAAAAGGTACGGCCGAAAACACCATCACCAAAACTCAGACGCAGACGACTATCCATGCAGTCGTAACCCTGACTCCTCCTCGACTTCATCAAGACCCCCAAAATCCACCCGGAATGTTCGGAGCGTTCCGTCCCACGAACGCCCTCATGGGTGGTCTGCTATGGTACGGAATTTTCACTCCTTCCACGTCAATTACTCGTCCCGCTAACCCCACTATTTCAGGAAAATCCCATGGCGTCTCTCCCGCTTCCAGAAGTATCGCCAGCGTCAGCGTCTCCGCCGTGTTGACCGAGTCGTCGAAACAATCTCCAATGCTCTAGCGCAGCAAGGAATGGTCTCCAAGGCTGTCGAGACATGGAAAGCCGAGATGCCTACTGAAGCCGAGATGTTGCCACGGGATAAATACACCATCTTCGATAAGAAGCATAAGGGATACCGGAAGGGAATTCATAGTATGCTTTCTCTTCTTTCGTTAAGCCGCCAATTATTATGCCTGTCCTGGCGATAGGAGGATAGATTGCTGATTTGTATAAACTTCTTGACAGAGCTACCCAAATGGACCCGAGTATCACAACGTATCAACCCCATTGGTTTCTAGACGCCTTGAACCAAGACTACACAAAGTTGGTATTTGTTTCAATCAGATCACCAATGGTGGAGCTAGGACCTATTCTGTCATGATATACGAGCAGATGTATATACACAGACCTTTGTACATATAGGAATCTACACGATTCAAACGTTTTCCGATTAGGTACACCTTTGACGGTACCGTAAACCGAAAACACTGAGTGATCATGATACAGCACCTAACGAAAGCCCTTAGCTATCGATATAAGAACACCGTTTCAAGAATTCAAAATAGTAATCAGTATTCATTCTCGTTCGATAAATTTAAAAAGATACAGTATAAAATATGTGTATTAAAAATCTTCATCAATTGATGTAGAGATATACGACTCAAAAAGTATATTTAATTAAGAAATAGTATATTACTAGATAGACTAATAGCGAATGACTGGAAGGTGTAATATAAAAATATCAGTCGAACATTTCAACTTATAAGCGGCGAGGTCAAGCTCACATACACAAAATATCGAATCGCAAGCAGCGTAAATAAGAAAACGAAGAGACGATTTTTCGAAAATAAATAAATAGATAAATAAATAAAAATCGCAGAGGGGAGACGAGGAATGAAACCGAAGGATAGAAATGTATGTAACTAAAGAAATTAACATTTCATCAACTCCGGCAATGCGAGCGGCCTGGTGGCAAAGGCAGACTCAGACCAGCAACTGCATCGCACTAGAGATAACGGCGTGTATTTATGCAAAAGAAGAATTCGAGTAGAATCGGCCGTAAAATCTGGGCACCCTTAGGAAAGAAAAAAAAATATATAGTAGAAAATGTTAAAAGCAAGAAGCATAAAGCAGAATCAGAAGGGTGGTATAAGGGAGTATCGAATTAACGAAATATTACCGACAGAAGCACGGCTTTTGTGAGCGAACTACACTGGCGGGAATTTTGTGCAAGGTGTAAAAGCTCGAAGGAAATGGCCGCACAGGGTCGCAAAGGAGAGGGAAACAACCACGAGCCGAATATTCACAAAACTCAGAGTCAAGTATCACGAAATGAAACAATTAAAAAGGCACAAAAGAATCGAAGGAGGTTAAGATCTTTTAGGACTTCACATGTAAGGAGAGAAAGATGATTTCAGAGAAGGTAGAGAAGTAAGGAACAGAGTAAATTTGAGAATGCCATCCCCGAGACAAAGAAAAGTTTGAGTGGATGTTAAAGGTCTTAGTTGGAGTAGTATAGTAAGCTATAAGAATGGGAAAGGATAAGAACTACCTATAAAAGTGGAAGAAAGGCCCATAAGCTGACCTGAAGTCAGATCGAGCCTCCCGACTAATCTGTGATATGTGCAGTCTTCCCGGCCCGAAATAAGCTGAGTGGCTGCTGTGTGAGATATCTATCACCAGCCCTCATTAACTGAACAATGGTTCGATTAGAGACGAAAAAGCATAAGAACGTAAAAAGCATAAGAACTTGTTTTTTTTTGCAAAGTCGTAAAAGATAGAAGGAAAAAAAGATACAGTGAATGCAGAGAAGTAGTAGGATTTAAGTATAATGAAGCTGAGTTATGCTATGCTTCTGTGAGACTGACAAAAAAAAAAGAATAGGTATGAAAAGAGATATGAATGAGACGATATCGATTAAATAGCAACAGAGCAACCACACCAGATGAAGGCATAAAAAGGACGATGATAATAGAGTAACTTGAACAAACAAGGCGTGAAAGCAATAAGAAAGGAAGGAAATCGTTCTCAAAAGCAGACAAAACCAAAACCTCAACTATGCGACGAAAGCGCAAAAGCCTTCTTGCTTTCACTTTCAAACTCCGCAACCTCAATAAACACCGGTTATCCTTAAAAACCACTCCCTTTCAAATAACATTAACCGTCAGAGAAAAATATGTGTCAAGATGAAGTGAAATAGATAATAAGAAAAATATATAAAAGGGATATGTAGCTTGGATGCTGATGGTGGTAAGGGAGGGAAATCATCAATGATGAGAAGAGATCAATATGTTGAAAATGGATAAGGTTTGTGGACCTTGAAGACGTAGAGGGGAGGAATGAGAGGAGAAGTTCCTGTGAAAAGATAGGATGTAATTAAATGCAAAGAGGAGAGATAACGAAATATTACGAGAGAGGGGAAGAATGCGTCATGCGAAGGTGTATGGATTTAATACCCGTGGACGTGCCCATCCTCGATATAAGCAGGATTGGGGGGTAACCGCCGGTCAAGTCCTGAGTTTCGACTCTTTGTTAATTGACGAAGCTCGTCCAAGTCAGTGGCGTGAGAATAATCTAAACCGTGCTGGTAATCACTCAAACGCCTGTGCATGCTTCTCCTTCTGTCGGAATTCATACGTAAGGACCGATGCAGGGGATCCCCGCCAGCATAGTGTGGCTTGGGCGGTGGCCCATACCTGGAAGAAAATGGTTCGCTGGGTCCACTCAGTACAAGCTCTTGCTCGAATTCTTCGTGGTAAGGATGGATTTCCATACCACTGTTATCGTAAGGATAATCATAGGTGTTGTATGCGCCATCAGTGGCGTAATCGAACTCAGCTGGGCTATAGCCGTGCTTAACAATAGCCCCACCAGTGGAATCGCGTTTGGCGAGGGCGAGTTCCGGGCGAGGCTCAACCTTGACAGAGTCAATCATCTCAGCCATGCTCATTCGAGCAGCTTCGTGGGCCCTTCTCGATGCGGAAGAAGAAAGACCAGAGGAAGCATTACTTCCACGTCGGTTTCTATCCCTGTTGGCAATTTGCATTGGTTGTGGGGTTATATTCATACGACGGGCTCTTTCAATGCCAGCAACATAATTGTCAACCGGGGGAACAGAGGTAGCCCGAGTAATATCTAAAGGTGGAAGGGCACCAGACCCAGCACGGCTAAGACGACGGCTAATAGGATGGTGGGATGGAGAATGGAAGTCTTCAGCTGTAGTGTTGTCGTAGCTGTCATAGCCAGGGTATGGGGCAGGAGTATCGTAGCGACCAGCATCATAGCTATTGGTGGCGGAGTGAATGCGTTTTGGAGCTGTTGCTTTTGTTGCTCTGCGTTGAGGAGGGCCCATAGTGCCAACTGGGTAATCGACGTGGTAGGTGCTGCTTCGGGGTCTATTTCTTAAACCGGCTGGTTGTACAGACGCAGATCGGGGAGGGAGGTCGTAGTTGGTGTGATTGCCTCCGCTCGCAGACAAAGCTCCCGATCCGTTACCATACAAGTAGTCATTGCCAGAGTAGTTGGCGTAGTCTTCTGCGTGATCCCGGTTTCGTAACGAAGTAGGCGTAGTAGGGGGGACCCATTCATCGACGCCGAGATAAGGGGGAGGAGACAACAGCGGGTTAACAGCAGATTGTGGTGTATAGGTGCTGGGGGACGCTGTGTATTCATATGATGTGCTTAATCCTCCCAAGGGATTTGTATTTGAAAGTAGACTTAATGGTCGGCCATTTCCACTTGCGTTAGGGCTAGTCGTTGGGAAGGTTTCGAAAAAGCCATTGCTCTCGCGAGCACCACGAGTTCTGCCAGGGGATCCAGAAAGAAGACCGGAGGAATAGTCTAACGAGTTTGGGTTGTAGGAGGGAAGGCTGTTGGACATGTCCAAAGACCAACTTCCGTCTAGGCCGGCATCAGGAGGGGCAATGGAAGGTGAAGGTTGCGCGCTGCTGGAAGCTTTGGCACAGTGAGGGCAGTCGCATTCATCGGCATCCTGCGGTCGGATAGCAGGGGAAGCTCTCCCAGTACTGTCTCTCTTACTTGTCGACCTACTGAGCGGTCGCTCAATGCGTTCGATGTTTCGGCTCAACCCAGGGACGAAAGCATATTTACCAGACGCCCGGTGAGTATTCGAAGACCTCGCACGTCCCTCGGATTCAAGGCCAACTGGGCGATTAACGGGTGTTCTTTCGGAAATATTAGAGTCGGAAAGGTCGCTTTGGGGTGTGTGGCGGGATGGGCTGTCACTCTCAGGGAAAACGTCATGCTCCTCTTGGCCATTTGGCGCTGAAGTGGAAGAATACCCAGAGTCAACAGTGCCAGCATCGGAGTAATTTGTTACGGAAACAAGTCCAGATTGTCTCTTCTTGAAAGCCTGGATTCTCGAGGATGGGATAACTTCTTGGACCTCGGAGTTGAAGTCCTCCACCATTGCTACTTTGCCACTCATCTTGTCGGATTTAATTCTCGTCTCTCCTCTTCGAAATCTGGTTGTGATATATTAGGTCGCTGCAGGTATATTGGTATTGTTGGTGGTAGCTGTTTCTCTAATTGATAGCGGATCGGTCCCCTGTTGATTCAGTCCTGCCCCTGGTCAAAGTTGAATTCAAGCTTCAGCAACTTTTATTCTTTTCCCTGCCAGCGAGAAAGATGAGGGTGTTCCAAATTGAAAAACAGAAACAACAGCTGAAGGGGTATGGGTATATGTATATATAGCAACGTAATATGTATATGGACACAGAAAGAGCGTGCAAAGGAATGGGTATGATGCTACAATATCAAAACCTATTGACCAGACATCTTTCTGTCTTTTGAGGATGGATGGGAAAGCTAGACGACCAGGGCAAACACACTAACAGGCGAAAGTTCCGGGATAGAGAGTGGGAAGTGGTCGGGAATGGTGATTATAAAATGCAGTTGATGTTAATGTGGAGGAGGAGGATGAGGAGAGGAAGAGGAAGCGGAGGTGGAGTGGAGAGAAGGTGAGGGAGAGGAGGAGGAGTGAGAGGAAGGAGGCCTGGTTATAGTGCTGTAACTTCTCCGCACTTTTCTTCGAATGGGTCTTTGCCAACAAATATTCGATCGGAAAAAGAGGGTAATCGTCGTCCCGTCGTTCTTCGAGAAAACTGCGGCCTCTGTAAGGCGGGCTAAGCGAGCAAGTTATTTCTTATTCTCCTCTCTTGGAGCTTTGTTCAATATGTTTTGAGGCGAGGCTGTCAAAATCCGAAACGGTGGAAAAAACTCTTCTTGATAGAGGATGTGAATGTTATGTATGATCCAAGACAACGCCAGCTGTTGGAGAAGCGAGCTGGAAGGAGGGAAAGGGAAAAAGAAGAGGGAAAAGAGGTGAGAGGAAAGAATAGGAAAAATGGTGTGGGTGGTCGGCGTATGTGTGTGTGGGTGAGTGTGGATGTATGTATGGTTGGTAATGTATACTGCTATGCGTGAGTGTATGTAGTGTACTCTCCTCTGCTGCGCAAAACCAGCAGGGAAAATAGGAAGAGGAAGAAAGAGAAGGTGAAGAAGGAACTCGAGCTGAGTGGCGGTCCTACCTGTCAGTGGTCAGTAGCTCGACCTGCACATATTGTACACATAGTGCTGCATAAAGTGTGTGCTGTGGGGAGCAGTGGTGGTAAGTACTTCCTCACTCGCTCACCCCGTTTGACGCCCTGTTTATTGCGAGGAAGCACTAGTGACGGTCACTTGGAGTATGCCCGCCTTTTGGGAGAAGCAAAGGATGTTGGCTAGCTGAACGGCGGTCGTTGTGCTGTCGACATGTATCAACCACCCAATTTCGGCAAAGTGAGGTTGGCTTTTTTGAGGAGCGCACCAAGGGCGACCAAGCCAGGAATGGTCCAGCTTGGTATTTGTGGGGGAGCAAACCCACACTCTTCCCTTTCTTCCAAGCTTGGGCTCGTCTGTCACCACCAAAAGAAGTCGCTACTATCGCATGTATCTCTCCTCAAAGTGGGCTGACCAGGGCATTGCAATTGGTGCCTCGCCCGGATGTAATGTACCTTGATCGCCAGCTCCGATCTCGAAGCCTCGCCCAATTCACGTCTCTGGATTCTTTCACGGGGTACGTAACGCGACATGGCATTCGCAGGGAGACACCGGATATTCATGGCTAAGCTCCTGAGGCTCGCCCTTCCCTATGCTCGACTCGCACAGAGTCGACAGCCCAGTCCATACCCCGGGGACTTGCGATCCAATGGTTCGTTGCCACTACAGCATCTCACAACTGTCATGTCTTCTGACAATGGAAGGCCCCAGGAAGATGAAGCATTGTCCCTTTTTTGCTGCACATATTTTTGGCCCAATTGAATTGGCTCAGGTAATATCTGATGTCTCGACCTGCACCACCCTAAACCTATGAGGTCAACTCGGATAATCCACGAGCCAGAGGCATCGTCGGCTTTTGTCATTCACTCCTCAACAAGCGATTCGACTGATTCTCTTTCAATTGAATGATATTCATGATCATGATTCGAGATATCAGGCTCTCAATAAAGAGAGATGCAACGCATCTCCCAGGGACCGGATGCTGTCTCAAAGCGTGATTCGCTGATCGAGACCCTATAGGCCCGATTTGACTCGCTCGTCGACGTGGCGGCCTTTTAATAGTTGAAGTATGCTTGCCCTGAAGAGCTTGGTAGGCATCAAGAAAAGCTAAATCTGGAAAAAAGAATAAAATCTCAAAGGGTTAGAAAGGGGATCATTTGAAAAGTGAGGCGAGCCTAAGCTTGGACTTGCCTGTGAACTTGGTAATTTAGCTGGGTAATCAGCATGTTTTTCCTCATTTCCGTATCTCTCATAGAAGTGGGCAAAAGTGTCAGGTGAACATGGAAAGGGTACGGCTTTGATCTCATTGGTCACCAGTGGTTTGACTTTTCCTCTTTTAATCGAACCCAGTGGCCCCGTTACATTTGCATTTGCATGAACTCGAGTACAGGGGGTGGTATCTCTATAGGAAGAGAGGAAAGGCAGCTGGCTGTTGTTGTACTGCCCTGATCATAATTCCAATTAATAAGGCGCCGGGGACCGATCATCGATTTCGCCTTCTTCGCGTTTCATACGATATTCCAATGTGGTATATCTGAAGAACGGGATTCAGATGTTTCAAAGACTAGTCTCGATGGAAACGACTCGTCGTAGCATCGGAAGTACATCTCCTTCTTTGCCAGCAGGATGGTTCTTGGGAGCGAGAATTCGAGAAAATGGCGGTGCTACATGGTGTAGCTGCACAGTTCACAGAGTGTCTCAAGCTCAAACCTGCAGCCTGCGCAGGATGACCTGCTTCAAAAAAGCGGCAGCGGAAGGAAGAAAAGGCAGGCAAAAGCTCCCTTACAGCAATGCTCTGGCCTGATGACCAAGTAGCAGCGATTTGTTCTCCATGTGTCTCTCTTTTTTTTCGGTTTGTCTCTGGAAGTTGAAATGGCTGTCATGGCTGTCGTCGGCACATTTTGATGCTGATACGTCAAAAAATCTCGGTGCGACCCTGCTTGGGCTACCAAATGCATCCAGTCTGAAGATCTAGAAGAGCCACTGCACGGAATATGCTGATACGGGAGCTCGGAATGTTAGAAGACGGTACGCAAAAATGAAGCTATTGTAGCAGTGTAATGCGAATGTTTCCTGTACTTTACAGGCAGGCAGGGCAGGCTTGTGTCGTCATCATCAATCACCTTGAAAGGCCAGGTCGAGGTGGAAGGAGTTTGAATGTTTGTTCCAGATCTCGCTTCCAATAAGCGGGAGCGGGAAAGGCACGAAGCCGCTAGCCAAAATAGAAACAACACGCACACCCCAGCCAGACCTCCCATACACCCTACGTACTATATTGTCCTCAAGATATATCGTGAACAACAGTGTAGGTAAGTTGAGGAAGTGAATACTAAGTTAATTAAATAGAAAAGTAAGGGATATCGTGAATATCGCTGATTATGCTCATTTCTTTGAGGCATTATTATTCCCCTGCTTACAATTGCCACATCCAGCTGTTCGTACGTACATTTGTGCCACCAAATTCAACGGCGTTCTTCTTAGTCCCCTTTCATACGTGGCTGCTTCACCGCCCTTCGCAGCCCCAACCTTTGCCCCCCCTGCTGCGAGGAATTGGCTATTATACCAATCGAATTTCGAATTTCTCGAGACAAATTACCCACTTCTCTTAGAAGCCCCAAGACCCTCACCTCTTTTCTTTTCCTTCCAGAAATCTGATATGGTAATCATTCGAAAAAATGGTGTTTTGATTGAAATGTTATGGCATATGCTGTAGGAAAATTAAATTACGCACTAACCATACTAGTATCCTCAGGCATCAATGTATTCTACAGTTCATTGCTACTAGCAAAAAAAAAAAAAAAAAAAAAACTAGATCTTCATAATTCAGCCTGTCGAACATGCCACCAGCATCTCGCCACCAAAACTAGCTAAGCAGGCATAGCAGCTGCCTCTAACAAAATCGTGATATTATATTTTATATAGTGGGTGTATCGATACATTCGCGTCGACCCTTCGCTCATTGGCCGATAAGTCTCGATTGGCCCAAAGTTTGCCTGTGAGCCCAAATGCATGCAGGATGTCGACATCTGCTGTTTGTCGGTAGACTCTTGCCATTCTGGATACTAGTACCGATAGTTTTCCCACCACCATTTTGGCTGTATTACTTGATGGGAGCTATAGTGGTGCAGTTTTTTTTTTTTATCCAGCATTCCCCAAGTCCAAATAGTTTTGATCTTCTTTAGTATTTTGGAAAAAACTAGACCTCGTGGGGGACACTCTTTTTTATTTACCCACCCTTCCACAACATCTCAGGTATGACGATGGCGAGAATGAGAATTTACGTCTTCTATTCCTGCCGAAATACATTACGATCGAGGGTCCAATCGATAGCTGGTATTCGGTACCATACTTCCTTTTTCCAGTGATGACGATACGTCGTCTTTCCCCCCGCAAAGTTCTCCTTAAAAACAGAAAAATATGCTGAGATTCAGTCATCGTCATGTCATCACACAAGCACCAAAAAAAAACATCCCACTCCTGTCGCTTATGGATAAGGATCCTTCGTTGCTCTGTATCTTTATTTCACATTTTAACCTAGAATTAAATATTCCGTAGATACGAAAGGACCGCCAGCCCCTCCAGATCCGCCGATGTCGTATGTAATGCACCTATAATCACTTGACACCCTGCACTATCTGCAACACCAAGTTGAAGAAATGTACTGTGATAATGCAACTGTCAAACTCAAGAGAGGTCTTTAAGCTCTTCTAGCAGCGCAGCGCTCCACTCTTCGTGTCGTGTGATTCATGTAGGTAGGTTTGTGCTGTGTCGCTTTTTTCCTCGCTGCGAAAAACAAAAAGGTCCAAATGCCCCTCAAAAATGCAAAAGGATTTCCAATAGGACGCTTCAAAGGATGGATTAAATGCACTCATCAAACAAATGCGGGCAGCCGTCTGAGGAAAAAAAAAAAATTCAATCGAAGGCTCAGTTTAAGAAGTTGCAGCCGTCGATGTCAACGCGTAAAGTGGGTTTCCTTTGTAGTCAGCTAGGGGATAAGGCCTGTACCTTGGCTTACAAGCTTGGTGCTTAGAACGTGAACCCTTTTTGCGAACGGCAGCATCCATGTCGACAGCCACTCATGAGTAAACAGCTCAACAACAACCAACGGTGTATTCCAGAAAGCTCGAGAGCTTGTAAACCCGCGAGATCCGCCCGAAGCTCAGGGTATGGGCAATCAAGGAATTCCGGAATCGAAGAGCGAAGAATGTTACACAGGGTCTAATTCTTGCGAATTCAATCGATCGACCGTGCCAATTGGCCAATTGAGTGCCTTTGAAGCTTCAAGAAACGAAATCCTATCGGGCTCATTCGAGGCCGACGGGCTGAGACTTCCCTCTGACGTCTGAGCGCAGGAGTTGGAGACTCGGAGACGAGCTCTCTCCCCCTTTGGACATTACTGTCCTTGTAGTTTTTACGCCAGGCTATAGTTTTTACCTAATCCGCATCGTGGGACGGGTCAATACATTCCCCAGATTATTAGCTTCAACGCTAGCCTAATACATACATATCCCAGCTTTTAACCCAAGGCGGAAATTATACAATTACCGAGGGATTGAAATGTAACAGCTCAGCCCAGGCTATCACCTACATACTAGCCACCTTAATATTCGGCTAAGTACGGCGACGGGCCTAGAAGATGTGATGGTTCTAATGCGGCATTCCCGAATTCTTAGGTTTCAGCAAAAAAAATATTGCCCGCACACGTAGTGTTATCACGATAAAGCAGGTGCAAAGTGTGCGCAAGCGGGGAGATGTGATGTGATATGGATGTGCCAGTTCACGCAATTATCTCCTCATCCGCTGCCACATCCGCTAGTTGTCACATCAACTACCTAGGCAGTTAGCTAGCGAAACACAAGAAACGATACCACATCAAGTTAAACAGCTAATATATCTCATCAGCTTATACTTTTTAGATATATATATATATATTTTTAGAGGCGCGGCACCCTGTATACGTACCATAGACCCTGAGCCGTCGTTGCAGGACGCATCAGTGCCTAAACATGTGTAGACAGCGCATAGGCTCTAGATTGCTTATTTTTTGTAACTCTGCATGTATGTCCATACATGTAACATCGATATTATGGAGAGTATCGGATGTCGTTGAGATTTGTGATACAAAGATGGTTGATGTGTTCATCCCAGGATCCTCAAGAAACGGGTCCAGGTATCCAGGTTAATGCATCAATTGTGGATCAGGCCGACGTTGAGGTGGTTATAGGTATATTGCGTTTCGATATTACGTTGGCCTTGGGGGAAAATACGAGAAGGCTGGAAGGTGGTGTGCCGTAGGTGCAGAATCTTGAAGCCCTCTGGTATTTTTGAGCTAGCTGTACACAAATATCACTAAGTCAGAAATAGGCTTGCAGATTGCCAATGGTACAGCTGACTCTATACCTCTGGGCGTATGTGGGTCCGAGAGACATTCCATCAATACCTCAATCCATATCTTTCGAAATTTTGGCCAAAGGTTGTGCCGTCACGTGAAATCTACAAAATATGATATCTATGACTACGACGGTGCATGGCCTTATTCTAAGCGGCTGGATAGCTGTTTTAATTGCTACTAATAGATCTAGCTAATGAAGCGAGGCTGTAGTCTAGTTCTGGGTATTGTAATTTGATACCTCCAGATGTTTGACTTTGCATCGAAGAATGGTAGGCACCGGGATAGAATTTAGGGACGAGGAGAGTAGAGGTTCTGAAGATGAGAATAGGAGGTTGTCAACTCGTGGGCGCTGGTAAAAGAGATCAAATTGCAGTGGTTCTGAGCACGAAACTGAGAAGGGCCGTTGAGAGCCCGATCTTAGCTTAGGAACCACCTGATCAGCTGACGGCATATCTGATTATTATTACATGTACGGAGACTCGTGCCTGAGAAACGATGAGAAAACAACATAGTTCTTCTACCCCTCTCACCTACTACTACCCCAAGGGAAACTCTTTGTGTTTAGAATAGGTTGGGATCTGAATTTTCATGTGTATTGCTATAAATATAAACCCCACGTTGGAGAATCGAGATGTTGGATCTGTCGCGCAGGCTAGAATCGGCCACGGAGTCCGGCGTCCGGCAATTAACTATACAAATTACTGCCTAATTAGTCTTCCATTGGTCCGGCAGGGTCGTGAATCCCAACGTTGAAAATAAATAGGTTGGTTTCGAAAGTAAATATAGTCACAAAATGGAGTGGACAGCATATCCTGAATCGTCTATTGGATCCTGCCTCGGGCCGTCCAGTCCCTCCAAATTCTGCGTTGTCGACACCAAAATGCAACAAGGCCGCCAAATTAGCGGCGAAACTTTGCCTGGACTCGGTGTATCGGCCAGTTTCAGTCGCCAAAGCACATGGATGGCTCGCATGGCCGCCTGTTGAGGCGGCCATTTTGAGCTGGACCGAGGCATATTGGCCCCAACTAGAGCTCGTCTTTCGGTGCCCAACTTTCCCGGGCAGGCGGCAAGCAAGACTCATTTGATTCCCTCGGCCAGGATTCAGCAGCTCAAGCTTACCAATGCGAACAAACGCCGACCGAGCCGTTTATAAACTTTGGACCCTGCGCCGGACCTTACCAATGCAGTCCCCTTATGAACCTGAATTTACAAGTTCACTTAACAGACGAATCAAGAAATCTTTATGCTAGTATCCCGCCAAGCTCGGTTGAAAATTTTTCTTCTCATTTATATCATACTATAGACCCTATCGGGACCCATTATCTGATCTTTACTTCTTTTCCATTTTGTACTTGCTCACTTATCGATACCCCGGATCTTGTTTCAACGCTTTTTTATATCTTTTTTTTTTTAAAATAGATTTTTTTTATATAAATTTATCCACAAATGGCGTCCCTTGCAGCAGCGCTTCGTCGCACGGCATGCCCGCCCGCCGACCGCCACCTTCTCCGCAGGGCAGTTCTACTAGCCCCATCACATGTCTTACCCTCCGCCATCTCCTCCTTCGCCAGCCACACCACCCTCATCGCACACCAGCCACATACACACTCTTCTGGGAAAGTTTCAAAATTCCACACGACAACACAGAATGCCTCGTCGCATGCTCCCATGTCGTTTTCGGACTTGTCGACTCGGAAGAAGGTTACCATAAATACTTTACGTAAGATGTATGAAAAGGGGGAGAAAATTACAATGCTTACTGCGCATGACTTTCCGAGTGGGTTGTTAGCGGATCAGGCGGGGATGGATGTTATACTCGTGGGGGATAGTTTGGCAATGGTCGGTTTGGGGATGGAGGTTAGTAATTTAGAATGTTTTCTTGAGAATTCCGATTTGAAAAAAAACTAATGAGTGGGGTTTTTGAATAGGATACAAATCAAATAACTTTAGATGTAAGTACTGAATGTCCGTAATATATCCAGGAATGCACCGCTGAATAGAACGCAGGATATGGTGCACCACTCTCGTGCAGTGGCTCGGGGCGTTCGCTCCGCTTTCCTCGTCACCGACCTCCCCATGGGCTCCTATGAGCTCTCACCCCAGCAGGCTCTCCAATCCGCCATCGCCCTTGTCCAGCGCGGCCGCGCTACCAGTGTCAAGATTGAAGGCGGAAAAGAAATCGCTTCAACCATTAAAGCTATCACAACTATGGGAATACCTGTCCTAGGACATATCGGACTTACCCCACAACGACAGGGAAGTCTGGGTGGTTTTGTAGTACAGTCTAAAACCGCAGCTTCGGCTTCTAAACTCTTAAGCGATGCTTTGGCAGTGCAGGATGCCGGCGCGTGGGGTATGGTGCTCGAAGCCGTTCCTGCCGATATGGCAAGGCTGGTCACCGAGGCGTTAGATATTCCCACGATTGGCATCGGAGCTGGTGAGGGAACGAGCGGGCAGGTTTTGGTGCAGATTGATATGCTGGGAAATTTTCCGTCTGGAAGATTTTTACCTAAGTTTGTGAAGAAGTATGCGGATGTTTTTGAAGTTAGCAGGAAGGCTATTGGAGAGTATAGAGGTTAGTGTTTCAACCCTTGCCATTTGCTTTTTAAGATGGGATGCTGATGCATTTTATTTAGATGAGGTTAAGGCGGGCACATACCCTGCTCAGGAACATACATACCCAGTAAAAGAACAGGAGGTTGCGGAGTTCAAGCAGATTATCGAAAAGAGAAAGGAGGAAATTGCGGCGAGTAAGGAGAAGAGACGCAATTTGGATTAGATCTAATATATAGTAAAGGTGGACATCTCGGATTAGTGTTTTCATCTGCATATTTTCTGGCGGCTTATAGTCTACTTTGTTTTTTCGCATGGTACTTTCTCTCACTCGTTTTTCTTTCTTCGCATCATACCGGCGGAGCGATTTGATAGCATTTTCATCGTGGCGTTTATTTTATATATAACTTTCAATTCAGATAATCACCAAAACACTAGTGCACTCGATAATGTTGTTAATTGAAGCCTTTGAGATTCGGTTCGAGTTCATACTTAGGTAGTTAATCGTTGAATTGGAGAATACAACACCTTAGTTTTTGGTAGCTAACCCAAAATAGCATGATATATGGGCAAGCCATGCCACTTCGCGAATTCGGATTAGTTATCAATAACTGATGTCTCGTATTGTTCCAATTAAGGGTTACTCTTGCCACCGGTACCGCTAACATGCTGCTTACAAAGAGTCAGGGGCCCAAGAGTATATTCTCTAGCCCGGATGCTAGGCTTGCGAATTTGGACTTTGATAGCGAATGAAAAGTGTCTCATGTTCTTCTTTTAGCCAGTTAAGCTTTTCTCTACCCAATAACGCCTTAATGAGACCCGAAAGAGCGATAACCTCCAAACTCCTCCCAAATTCGAATATTCAAAGAGATGAAAGCTGGCGTCGTAATACATGCACGGGAGCCATTGCCATGTTTTTCTGAGTTTGTTTCGTATTAATGGAGAAAGAAATGCCGTACTGGTAGGAACGAGTGTATATTCGATATAGCGGTTCGTCCATCGAGATCAAATTCTAGTGTGATGGATATCTCGGTTAGCGGTGTCATAATATTCGGAGAATCGTTTTTGGTAATGGGACGGTGAAATTAATGAACCCTTCAGATGACGAGATTGCTAAATAAAGTTTAGATGCGAATAATCAAAGTCAGGAACGCAAGGTGCTTGAACTCTAGTGAGCGGGAAATAGAAACTTACCTGTTCCCTTTTAATATTGGAAACCTGTTTGTGTTGATATGTGTAATGGCAACTACTTGGTCAGAAGTACTAAGTAGAGCACGATCGAGGTCGTTTTTATGTGCGCGATCAGGACAGGGAGATGGTTTATTTTGGGAAGAGGCTCAGAGTCTCCATGGATAAGAGACGACAATCCCCGCGTAATTACTATAGCTGTGACGCCTAGTTTGAGTGAATATCTCAAATATCTAGTACCATGGTGTGCAAACACCTCCGACGAAGGATTCTCTTTCAAAATCAGAGTCGACAATATACACCCTAATCCCGGTATCTCCTCTAGAATATCAATTCATTTATCCAAGGAAGAATTAATTAGTATATCAGAGCTAGACAATCTACAACACATTTATGTGTGGTATTTTGACAAGCATGGAAGGGCTCTAAATATGGTATAAATGAAGACAATTTCTCTGATAATCAATAATATGATAGAATAATATCCTTATTGGGCTACGCAGCTCTGGAAAATGCCACACTATTCGGCCATGAAAGGAGGCCCTCCTGTTAATATCGTGAAACCCAGAAGCTTTATGACATGTATGGCATTGCTTAGTTCTCGTTGTCATCTTGTATAAAGTTTTTAAAACCCCATCGACTTAGTATATAAGTCCTTAGCATAACGGTAACAGTATATTTATAGTCCCTGCTTGGTTAAACAGCTGCAGGGTATGTCGTGCCGATAGGACCTTAACCGCCCTGCTGATCTACGGCTGTGCGCAGTCTGCAAACAGCAAATATTCCACCGGTAAAGCCCACCCGGCCGAAAATTAACAACGTGGGAGATCGATGCTACCCTTATTATAGTCACAGACCATGTGATTCACCCTCGTGAGCTTCTTCTGCCTCTCTCTAGTTCTACATCTTCTATGTATAGATGCAGTCCCTCCTTAATACCGTTCGCGGAGAAAGAGTGGATGCAGACAGCTGCAACACAACAGCTACTATACGGATTTGTCAGACCTGGATCAGAATACCCGGATTTAGCATGGCGGACCTTAGCTCGAGGCATCCAGAAGTGGTTTGGATGTTGGGGAGAGGTCCGAATAGACCTTCTTGGCCCTATCTGATTATCGAAGAACGAACGAAGGATAAATCCCAGTCAAAATCAGCCCACTCAGGTACCTGGTTTGGAATATATGTCCAATAAATCCTTTAAATGTATTAAATATGCATTTGCGTAATCGCCGGCAGTGACACATCTAGAGAGGGTGCAGTAACTAGTGCATATATTTACAGATCTTAAATACTCGAAAACGATGAATCATGGCGGAGAAATATAATAACTACTCAAGTAGAAAAACTTAAAATAACTATGATTTAATTGAAGGGAGAGCACTTTGTCAACTAACATTGGGGACGAAGGGAACGAAAATCTGCTCAGAATGGCGCTCGGGTTTTCTACTACTAACAGGTGATATTAACTAGTAACATATTTTTTACTTCCGCCATGTCGGCCTTCATTTCAGCCTTCATTTCTTTAGACATTCGCCTGTTGCGCTTGGATATTCGCGTTTTGCGCTTGGATCTGCGCTTGGATATTCGTTTGGATATTCGCGTTTTGTTCTTTGATGGCGGCAACTTGCTCACCAAGTGCGGTAACCTTCAAACTGACGTCGAAATCAAAGAGCATACGACCCAGAAACTATTAATAAAAATTAGCTAAACATGAAATATAAAAAAGAGAAGAGAAAGAGAGAAGATTTACCGCGGCTGTAGCTGATCCCGCGACCCATTTAATTACGCGCCATTGCGTGGTTAGGTTGGCCCATTTGATGTTTAGGCCGGACCATTTGATATTTAGGCGGGCCCATTGCTCTTTTACAAGCTGTGTGATCATGTGGAAGAGGTTCTATACCTAGGTATGTGGTTGCCATGTCCAATTTAGACCTAGAGATATCCTCGGATCTCTCTCATGTCATTGTCGGAGTAACAACATTAAAACGTCGACTTGATTAAATTCATATAGATCTCATAGTGTGGGAGCTCTTGGAGGGCCAATTTCGCCAGTCCATTTTGAATCTCTTCGCCAGTACCGTGCTATAAATTTCCAAAATATTAGTTTCGATAGCAAGTATCTCGAAAACATGGCACATACGATTTTGCGAATGATTGTACCGCCACGTGGTTGGCGGTAGAAAACTGCTGGAAGACGCCGGATTTGGGAGATTGGTCGTCCCAGAGCAATTCGACTAATTACTGCGTTCATCCTAAAAGTGGATATCTATTTTTTAGTAAATTGTTTTAGAGACTTCTGACGCATACTTATATAATTCTCAGGCGTAAGATATAAAATAAATTGTTTCGAATGTTTAGCCTGCACTTAGCCGTGGGATGCAACTCGACTATAAATTGCAACGAACCTGCGGAGATGATGAGGGACGGACTTGTTTTGCCGTGAAAATAAATTTTCCTTGTAGTATATTAGCTGTGGGCAGTGCTGGTGCGGCGATGTCGATGTCAGGTAGGTATACGGTGTAGTGTTGTGATGGAAGGAAAGAAAGAAAGAAAAACAGACAACCGCTTCGCTGGTGGCGGGCTAACATATATTTATTTGGATTAGGGTTATCACAGATATGCTCAATTGCCTCGACGACATCTTCCTCGCGAACAGCCTTCCCTCCGTCCCATATCTACCAAGCCAAAGGGCAGAAACTTTCTCAAAATCCAATCTCACAGAACCTGCTCCCTTCGTCCCATATCTACCGAGCTAAAGAGCAAAAACTTTCTTAGGCGAGTTTTGAATACCTTTCAAAGTATTACGAAAAGACTTGATACAGAGTTCTTCGCCATAGACCAACTAGAAGGCGATATAGAATCGTTATCGTACGTTCCAGCATTTCCCGAATTGATCTCTGGATGGGACGTTCCACACGTCAGGCAAGATAATAGAATAATGGCTCTCTTTGAGGGGATGAGGGTTTGGCATGATTGCTGGAGACGCTGCTCAAGATGGCAGGGGTAATATTCGGTACCCTTGGCTCGCCGCCTGATCTTTCTCCCACCAGATGGATTAACTATCCTGCTCTAGAAGGGGGTACGCCGGTTCAAGCTAATAGCGGTGGAGGCAACCCCGAGTAAATAAATCGGCTACTTTGCGACGGTTGCCAAATGGACTTTACGGATTGTATATACTACGAATCCAACAATAGCAACACTACAAGCACTAGTCTCGTACCTGGACGCAACAAAGGGATAAGAGCCTAGGAGAATAGACAATTGGTCTGGGCTTCCAGTTGGATTCAAAGCCATAAGGTCGAAGTTTTCGCAACGGTCAATTGGCCAAGATGTGAACAAATTACGCAAGCCATCATGGAGTGGGCGGTATCTATCCTAGGCGAGCATTTTAGAAGCATGACATCGGAGTATTTAAAAGATTTGGGACCAGCTTAACTAGCGGAATGTTCGATATTCGATTATTGTTTGAGGGACCGGGGTTGGGTATCTAGGCGTTTAGATATTGGAGCAAATCCCGGGTTACCTTCT
Source organism: Arthrobotrys flagrans (assembly GCF_004000055.1). Classification (NCBI taxonomy): domain Eukaryota; kingdom Fungi; phylum Ascomycota; class Orbiliomycetes; order Orbiliales; family Orbiliaceae; genus Arthrobotrys; species Arthrobotrys flagrans. The sequence goes on from NW_027137556.1 coordinate 6,273,353, forward strand.
CGCAGATCAAACAACACGCTTTGCTTCAAATTTACCCAAGAATTGTGATGACGAATCCCATCAATACACCTAGGCTCCAAACTGTCTCCTGAAGGGAGGGTCTAGCTGAAAGGGGGAGGTTAATATAGAACTTGTTGCATTTCATGTATTGCGCAATCCCAACAGTATGCGCACAGGCTCTACGGCACTGTTTTCTTTTATTTCCCAACTACCAATCTACAGGGAAGACGTAGCATTATCCTGTAGCTTTCTCCCTATCTTTGGGTTCGCTCCCGAGCAAAGTCTTGAAAGGATAATAGGACCTAGGGAATATATCGAATATTTTCTCGGATCTCGGATGCCCTGTCCTCATGCGTGAAGCATGCTACCAATTTTGGCTATCTCTCGAAACGGAGGACACGTAATCTTGGCACGATATTGATTTCCTGCATGGTCCGAATTTCGTTTCTCCTACTTTCATATTAGCATTAGAGAATCAGTCTATGAACGATATCAGCTCCGACTTCTGCTGCATGCCGGTTATCCGGTGGCAAACTGGATACATGTACCGGTCCCATACCTGTTGCCGCAGACAAAGTCTCCATCCGGTTTCATGAGGCAAGCCTTGAAGCCGAATTTCGAAATTTGTGTGACTGCACTGCCCGCTCCAGGGAAAACAAGCTTTTGCTTGGTGTTTGATAGTCCATCTTGGCTCTACGGGAAGTTAGGCGACATTCGTGATCGTTAGAGCCTCTTTTCTCTCTCCTTCTTGGTATGGACTTTGTAATCTTTTTTTCCATCGGAAAGAATTTTCCCATTAGTGTGATGTCGCCTACGCATTGATACCTCCGCACGAACGCCGCACGATCGCAGATGCATACATATTTAAATTCGGGGGGGTATTAAGCTTCGTTGGACTCCCATTTTGGAGCAATCGATTCGAGCACACTGGTCTTGTCCACGCCTTCCTCGATTCAAACTTCCCTCGTTGCCAAGTTTCCGTCATAAAACTGTCTAAAAACAAAACACCACTTCTCTGAATCCCTTGCTTCGTACTAATGCGACCAATGGACCCCTCTTCTTGTCATGTAAAACAAAATGGAAGGTTCCTTTTTTCGAAGGCGCTCCCGGCTGGCGGCATAGGAAGGGTATAAGACAGGTGCCCATCCGCCGTGCCAAGTCTCTTAGATCTTTGGATCTACAGCCATCCTTTCTTTCTTTTACATTTGCTTCTCTATAGTACTTTTTTGTTTCAATATCTTTTATACATTCATTTATATACATTTTTTTCTGGGGGTGCCTTAGTATTGAAATATGTCAAAGGGTAGAGACATCAACGTGGATGTCACCGAGCCAGAGAAGGCCTGGCGACCCGGGTCTCGAGATGACGGTGATGTATCGCCAACAGGCGGGGAGTTCCCTCGAGATGGCGAAGAAACAATCGGATTCTGGAGAGTAGCTACCAAGACAGCAGATGATAACCACGCTGAAAGGATTGCAGAGGGAATTCCTAACCCCCTCCGGTTTCACCCTCTCAAGATGTTGATGATTACGGCGAGGAGTACGTCGAGGCTGAGCTCGTATACCCATATTTTGCTACCTGCCATCCCAGCTGGTATTGTGATGTGGTATACTAGTCGTGATAAGAGTCCTATGTTGGTTTTTATTTTCAATTTCATTGCTATGATTCCTAGTGGGAATCTATTGGCTTTTGGGAGTGGAGAATTGCAGCATCCGTTGCCGAAGGTATGGTACTAGTTGTCAAGTATTGCAATGAAATGATGCTGACTTGAATAGGTCTGGGGTGCTTCTCTTGAAATATTCACTGGCGCTATCGTTGAAATCATCATCTGCCTTATTCTTCTCATTGATAAACAATTCGACGTCGTTCGCGCTGCTCTGCTTGGATCTATGTTTGCAAACTTACTGTTAATTTCCGGAGCCTGTTTCTTGGCTGGCGGTATCGCTGTAAGTTTACGGGAACCATATTTATTTCTTGGTTTGTTGAAAGGCACAATTAACGGGAGATGGGATTATACAGTGGAAAGAACAAAAGATTGCACCTTATGTCATCGAGGTTTCTAGCGCGGCCTTACTTGTCAGTGCTGTCGGAACCGTGGCGCCAAGTTTGTTTTTTCAGACGATTCACTACCGAAAAGATGTGAACGAGCATCGGGCGGAAATGAGGGTGTTGAGAGTCAGCAGGGTTGTCAGCATCGGGCTTTTCTTCTCATATATTTGGTAGGTAGTGTCTGGGTCTGACTACGAAGAGATCGCTTGGCTAACAACAGTGTTATTTACCAGCTTTCTATTCTTCCAGCTCCACACCCATAGCTCTGGTTTTCACCACGTCCTTGAGAGGGCCGAGAGCGTCTACGTTGGCAGAAAGCAATACCGCAAGAAACTCTCCGTCTTGGAAGCCCTTTTCGTTAGTATCGTTGGATTGGTGTGCGTTTCCTTTTGCGCTTACTTCCTGGTTCGAGAGATTCCAGGAATCGTAGAGGAAAATGAAGTATCGGAGTTATTCATGGGTCTTATCCTGGTGCCTCTTATTGAAAAGACGTCTGAACATCTGACAGCGCTGAATCAAGCTTGGGATAGTAAGTTTCCCCCCACATACCCCCCTAAGCTAAAGAGCCCAAAGTAGGATGATACTAACCTTTGAGATAGACCAAATCGACCTGGCAATCTACCACTGCCTTGGCTCTACGATCCAAACCGCCCTCTTGGTCACCCCGCTCATTGTCATAGTCGGATGGGCTATGAATCTAGAAATGGACCTTAACTTTCAGCTTTTCGTAGCCTTGTCACTACTATTCGCTATCCTCGTTGTTGGGAATTTCATGCGAGATGGTAAGACACACTGGTTGAAGGGTATCTTCTTGCTCATGGTGTACTATGTCCTTGCGGTTGCGGCGTTTAATGATCCGAACGAGAAGAAGGAAGCCTGGGGGATGAATATTAGAGAGAGCGTCGAGGCTGCCCATCGTGTTGCTAATGCTGCTACTGTGGAGGAAAGACGGAGGTTGTTTAAATTTTGATAGAGTTAGGTGGTGTGTCTTGTGATGCGATGCTAGGCGGTCGGCCATGGGTCGGCGAGAGGATACAGAAGTGCGCAATTGTTATGATGGTACTTATGGCGTAATATAGGATTTGCATGATTTATACCTAGTTATGATTGATATTGGCGTTATGTAATGGATTTTATGATATCACGATCGGTTATTTTATTCGTAATTATAGTCCAGGCCCTCATAGCATTGAGGTTGCTATTATTTGGATCCCGCTGCAATATTGTATTAGGAAAGCAAAGCAAAATGGGGTAACGTTGATACTGTAGACAATAGTAGACGGTACCAACTTCGTGGAGTCTGTTTCGGTGTTTATGAACAGTTGTGGCATTTTGCGTGTTGTTTTCCGGCACGTCTTCTTGTGTCCATTCGAAGGCCAGCAGCCCGCTTGTTTCCCAATGCCGCCAGCGACACACCTGGCGATGATAACCCGGCATGACACTACTTTTCGCCCGCAGCCATCAATGGCTGACCCCCTCACCGCTAGAAATCCTCTCACGCCTCCTCGGTTTCTTCCTCGTCTTCACCTTATCCGGTAACACCGTCGTCGCGGACACGTACAAAGAGAAGCTCGATCTTCAACCCCTGTCCGGCCAGTTCCTTCTCGCCTCGTTCAACTTCCAAAACCATGGCCCGATAGAAGCCTTCAACAAGCAGATGTTCCAGTTGTTTCCTAGGAGTTTGGGACAAATATTACAGTATACTCATACCAGAGAGTTGCATCTACGGTTTGCGCTTGGGAGATGGGATTCGGAGTTGTGGGGTGCGCAGCCTGGGGATGGACAGAATGCTGGTGGGACAGGTGTGGAGACTTGGGCTTGGGTTGAGGCCGATAATGATGTTGAGTATGTCATTTCATTCTCAAATGATATGCAGTGGTGATGCTGATGGTGTGGGTATAGGGCTGAAGCAAGGTGGACATCGTTGAATAATGCGCTTTCTGGATTGTTTTGTGCATCTCTCAACTTCATCGATTCGACGAGGACCATCCGACCGGTTATGTCGTTTAATCCTACGGGCGACTACCCTACGACTAATACCTCTCGTCTATTCCTACTCCACGGCAGCCTTCCAAAGGAACCAGTGTGTACCGAGAACTTGACGCCGTTCTTAAAGTTATTGCCGTGTAAAGGCAAATCTGGAATCTCTACCCTCCTGGATGGACATAAACTCTTCGATGCATCTTTCCAATCCATGTCTATTGATGTGCGACCTATCTGTTCGCCTCATACGGGCACCTGCGATATCGAAATCCAACAGACGATTGATATGGTACTCGACATCTCGAGGAGTTTACAAAGGAAGGATAGCCCGGTTCCACGGCCGCGGGATCAACATGAATTGATTTGCGATACTTCAAAGCCGTACGCTTCTAACGAATATTGTTATCCGATGGATAACAGTATTGATCTCCCTTGGTCGTTGTCGGATCTATTCGGACGTACGATTTCTGGAGGATGTCCGTTTGCTATCAACCTGCCAGCCGAAGAGACTCAGCACGTATGTATCCGTGCACCGGAGAATAAGCTTACGACTATGGAAACCCTTGAACTGGCTGCTCCGACGTTGACTGAAGGTCAGCCGGATCTAAAGTGTTACATGCTCCGAGAGAATGTACCATTCGACCTCTCGTTTCCGAAACAGCAGCCGCCGATTTCGCCGCTACGACAGGAACCACTGTTATATGCGGAACGGTCGTTTACAGGACACGGACAAGAGCACGGTGGCGTCAAGACGGTTCTTAGGAATCCGAACCCAAATGATCCTATCGAGGTTGTGTATTTGGAATCATTACCTTGGTTTATGAAGCCTTATCTTCATACCTTTAAGGCTCAGGTTCTGCCGGTATTAGCTGGAGAGGAAGATGTGATTTCAGAGTTGTATTATCGACCGGCGTTGGATCGGAAGAGGGGCACACAATTGGAGGCGAAGCTGATCGTGCCGCCGAATTCGGTGGTAATTTTGACGTATGATTTTGAGAAGGCGGTGTTGAGGTATACGGAGTATCCGCCGGATGCGAATCGAGGGTTTGATGTTGCGTAAGTTCATTCTATACTATGAATTCTACCAGGCGTGGATTACTGATTTAAGTCGTATAGTTCTGCGATTATAACAATCCCGCCTCAACGACGACGATCGGATGGCAAGAAAGTCCCGGCGACATCGATCAGGACAACCAGTCTGTTACTTTCATTGCCGACGCCGGATTTTAGTATGCCCTATAATGTGATTATCTTTACCAGCACGATTATGGCGTTAGCGTTCGGAAGTATTTTTAATTTGTTGGTGAGAAGGTTTGTGGCTGTTGACGAAGTGCAGAGGGTGGATTTGAAGGGGAAGATTAGAGGGTTACTTGGGAAGCTGAAGAAGGGGAAGACGGAGTAGACTTTGTATTTCTGGTATTGCAATTATTTCTGTGTAGATGATTTTCTTTTTATTCGTTTCTTTGTTCATAGCTTCGGTATCGAAGCCATTGCATTGCATTGCATTGCATTTGGCGTGGGGTTTCATTGTTCGTTGTCGGAAAAGTATGGTATTATGCTTGGCGCTTAAGCCGGGAATGGGAGACAGGAGGAGGGAAAATAGGTACTAAAGGACTATTATTGATTATAAGAATATTGCTGTTACTAACTGCACTGGGTATATTGTATATCGTACAAGCCGCCAATAATGATATTCCGGGCTAGAAACCAAAAACATCCGACAGAGTCTGAATTTGAATCAGCTTGCCAGTGTATGTAATTGCTACCGGCGCCTTAGGAACATTTCGTCGTCATCTTCGTAGTCATCATCTGATCCTTCGCTTTGAAGTTCAGGAACTGGATTTGAATAATCGTCCATTCCTCCCATAGTTACGCTTCTTACACTGTTAGAGCGATGGAGGCCCTGCTGTACGGGAGGAGGTGGTGGCATGCCCGTTGAAGCTGGGGCTCCAGCTTGTCGTAGCATTTCTCTTCGTTCTTTCAATCTTGCTACGCGTTCTTCAAGGGAGCTTTGTTCGTCGAAGAAGTCTGCCATTGCAGCGCGAGCGTCTTCCATTTCTTCCTCGGCTATTGTACGGGCGTTACGAGCGCTTAGTGGGGATGTAGATTCTTCGTCTTGTTGTTGGATCTGAGCTGCTGTTAGGGCTGGTGCTGAGATTGTGTGGGTTACCGTGGGGGCAGTGTTTGGTTGTGCTGTTTCTTCTTCAGTTTCTGCAATGTCGGCTTGGAAGGCTGCCCATTCGTCGTCTAGATCGTCTTGTGCTTCTCTGGGCTTTGAGGTAGAGTTTGTAGAGAAGAAGTCCGCTGGGAGTTTTGAAGACGAAGACGGTGCTGCAGTTGTTGGTTGCTGTTGGTTTGTATCTTGGACTGGCGGAAGAGGAGGGTTTTCGTCGTCCGGTTCGATTACTTCACCCGTACTTATAATCCCTTCCTCGTCTTTGTCGTCGTCGTCATCGAAGAATCCAATTGGTAATGCTAGATTCTTTACATCGGCCTTCGCGGTCTTTAACCGTTTCGAAGCATTCTGTCCATCTCCAGCACTCCCATTCCTTGAATCACCACCCGTCGCTGAACTTTCAGCAGGTCGTTTATGGCTATTTGTTTTACCAGAAGATACGGTGCCACCTCTTATTGCCACATTGGATTTATGTTGTGGAGAGGCAATGTGGGCATCCCAGAGGGATTCGGACTTGATGGGAGTGTTTGAGCAGATGTTGCAGAACAGGGCGCCGGCGAGGGAGTAGGATGCATATGGAGAGGTTATTCGACGGGATTTTCGGGAGGCGGCGAGGAGTTTTCGGGCGTCGGTGGCGGACATTGTCGGAGGGAGGAAGTGATAAGGTTGATGACGATGACGGTGATGATGAGGTTGGTGATGAGGTTGTGTGCTACGCTGGTTGGAGCTGGTTGGAATTGGTTGTGGAATGTGAGGCTCAAGGCGGGAATGCGCCACATACGCGTGTGGATATATATGTGGCTGGTGATGCGACAAGCATATACTGCACCGCCACAGAAAAGTGGAGGCCTGCAAAAAATGACATGAGATAAATCCCAGTTTTCCGCGGGTCTATAATACCTGTGTGCAGTTATAGTATGGAATCCTTTACCTAGCTTTTAGAATAGTTTTGCTTCTCGAATACTACTTTGATTGATATAATTCGTCTTCTGTTATATAATTCTGCTCAACGGCGCTCGGGCATGCTGAATGCCCTAGTAGATTGTTAGTCCGTACAATAGTGGCTAGCAGCTAGTGTCCTCGAATATCGTAACAACTGACATCATTGGCTCGTGTGAAGGTTGTTCGGCGTGAATAATTACTAAGTGCTTTATGATACCGAATACCGGCGTATTTCTGGTCCCCAACAAAAGCGGGACGGGCTTGGCGCTCATCACAGCCTTTTTTTGCGATTGAACTGAACTATTTGACCTGCCAGGCAAATTTTGGGCGGCATATGGCATATTAAACCAACTCACACCAACAACGCTCCCCCATCCCACTACCACCACCATCATCGTCATCAGCAACGGTCAACATCATCATCTAACCAGCTTCATCGGCTTCCCGACACTACTCGTTGACCGTTCTACGCTCCCAGTCACTGATACCCATCAATCTCCAGCAGCCAGTGCCTTCACGGGCATCGCTATTCTACTAACTGTTCCCTCGATACCTGGTCGCGCGATCAGGTCCAACAGAAACCTCCCCACCGCCTACATCGCGTTTTGTCAGGACGCGCCATTCTCTCCCAAGCGCCTGCAAACGATCCGTTCCCTAGTTCTTAGGTACCCTCGCCGGATCGTATTTCGGGTCTCTTAAATCTTCGGACGACGGGCGACCTCGGCTGCGACCCGAGTTCCCCGGCCTGCATTGCTCGCTCGCTCTCTCTTCACCACGGCAAGGCCTTGAGGAAGTGTGGCATTCGTCCGGGAGGATACAAGCAATCAGCTCTCCTTGATGCTGCTACTGCCTGTTTGTTTCCAGCGTTCCTGTTGATTCAGCACTGTTCTGAAGCACTTTTGCACTTTTACCTCTTCTTCTGCCTCTCCGGCAGCAAGGAGGAATCAAAAAAAAAAAAAAAAAAAAAGCCACGCACCGTGTCGAGTAAAGAAGAGAAACGTTGTATTACCGTACTGCTTGAGACCAAACATCAAACTCATCATTCATCATTCATCATGCCTGGTAAGCATAGTGAAAGTTTTTTCCCTTTGATATTGAAGTCGACAACATCTCTATTATGCCCATCCTTTGAAAATCTATACAACTGCTACTACTACTACTACTACTACTACTACTATTACTACTACTACTATCATGCAATATCTACCCCCCTATGAGAGAGGATGTGGTCTTAATGCTTGCTCCTCGGCAGAATGTCCAGGCCACGATCCTCATCCATCCATATGATATATATAAGAGGGCGTTCGCAGCCTTCTCAGGGCTAGTCGACGTGCGGTTGTACACGAGACAGGGCTCACCTGCATCACCTTCATTTCATATAAAACCCCCTCTACGCTATGTCATTTTATATCTACACGTCTTCCTGCATTAGTGATACGGAATCTTGCTAATATACAACCTCATTCTCTCTACATAGGCGAAGAGAGTGGAACCCCAGAGCCGCGCCGCAGCGGTCGAAGTACCAAAGGCCAGCATACGCGAAACGCCGAATTGAACGAAGAGCCGCCTACCAAGAAGCCTGCCGCAGCTCCCGCTACCCCAGCTCCCAAGAAGAACGAGAAGAAGGCTACTCGTTCATCCAAAGCCAAAAATGACAAGACAGAAACTACGTCACCTGCTGCCGATGCCGATACACCCAGAGGTAATGAAGAAGATGGCGAGGTCATCAGGTGCGTCTGCGGTGCAGACACAGACGAAGGTGGAAGGCAAATGATATCTTGTGACCAGTGTGAAGTCTGGCAGCACTCCAGCTGTATGCAAATTCCAACAAAAAAGACACCAGACCACTACTACTGCGAACAGTGCAAACCAGAACTGCACAAAGACCTCCTGGAAAAGATGGCCAGAGGTGAGAAACCCTGGGAACGACGAAACAGGAAGGGCTCGAGGAAGAGCACTGGCGGTAGCAAGAAGAAGAAGGGGTCCGAGGCTCCCGAGACACCAGCTCCGGAAGAAGTTCAAGACGATGAGAAGGACGAGGACGCGAAGATGCATAGTCCAGCTGCTACCATGACCACCGAGGCCGAAAAGGACACCGAAGAACCCGCTCATGATACTGTTGTCCAAAACCTCGAAGAGGTCCTAGATTCTACCCACAACGATAAAGAGGAGGAGAAGCAAGAAGACGTCGCGATGGAAGAGGTCGCCGAAAAAGAGTCTCCCGAAAAGTCCGTACCTCCAGAATCCACACCCGCTCCTCCAGAATCCGGTAGACGACTTTCGTCAGTCGCGTCCCCCGCCACATTGAAGCGAAAGGCAGACGAGAGTGTCGAAGATGGGACCCCTGATGGGAAGGTAAGCAATTACAAAAAACTCCCCATTAGCCTTTACCTTCGTAATGCTAATTATGATGTGCAGGCGTCATCTCCAACCCGTCGTGGGTCAATTCCTCAATCTCCCACTCAAACCAAGGGCTCGAAAACGCGATCTGGCCGCCGTCCCTCTACAACTACCTCAAAGCCACCACCCAAAAAGCCGAAGATGGCTGACAACCAATTGGAACAAGTTGCCGAAATTGACGACCTTAAAAGCGAAACTCGTCGAAAGGGCGCCGAAACCCTCAAGAAATTCTTGGAGAGTGCACTCAAACCCCTCGACAAACTTCCTGAAGGCGAGAGCTCGAAACCAGAGTTTGCTGCTCGATTGGCTTTGGAAATCGAACATCACACTTATATTCTCCTTTCCGCTCAGACAGCCGGAGAACCTAACGATGAATATCGACAGAAGTTCCGCTCGATCTTGTTCAATCTCAAGAAGAACGAGCCCTTGTTGAATAATGTTCTCACGGGGAAGCTTGGAACTAAAGAGTTTAGTGATATGACAGGCGACGAGATGGCTACTGAAGATATGAAGCATATCGTTCAAGAGGCGGAGAAGGAAAGCGAAAAACAAAGTATCATAACAGCTGAGGCCACGGGTCCTCGTATCCGCAGAACCCATAAGGGAGAAGAAGTCGTTGGTGAGGATACCGGCATGATTGCAGAGAACAGTTCAGGGTTCATCGGATCGAGATACGAGCCCCCAGCAGAGAAATCGGATGATGAGCATTCAGCACCACCCAGCCCAGGTGCCGAGGACCATGAGATGACCGACCGGCCGAGGTCCCCTTCACCTGCCGCTCTCCAGGAGCCCACCGATACTCCATCCAAACCATTGAAGATAGATACTTCCAAACAAGCAAGCAGGTCAGGGCATCATCGTAGGACGAGCAGCTTTGATATCCAGAATGTCTGGTCGAACGTCGAATCAACAGATGCGGGACACCGACAGAGCATCCCACGACCACCAATTACCCCTCTCACCGCTCATCCAGCCAACGGTAATAACGCACAGCTCGACCGTGACATAGATATGCTCCTCAGGAATGACGACAGCCCTGGTGCTGGATCCGAAACACCCCCCTACTCTCCCAAGGACTACATGGATGAATCCGAAGAAGGTGTTGTTTGGAAGGGCAAGGTCTTGATGAGAGGTGTTGCAGACTTGGAGGCTCAAGCGGTTCATGTCGCCGGCCCAGATTTGTCGACAAAGGTCCCATGGGCTACGGTTATCGGCAATTCGATCGAAGTGACTGGACGCATTTCGGTCGACCGCGCTAATGAGTATCTCCAACAGCTGAAGTACAGCTCACGATCTAGCGATGTCGTGGTCTTTACACTTCACCCTTCTACCTTTCGATCTTCCTCTAATGATGCTGAAGCCGGGTTTACTAAACTCTTCTCGCATTTCAAAGAACGTCAGCGATCGGGCGTTGTCGGTAACATCACCTGGTCACCCACGAAGGATGTCTATGTTGTTGCTGTCGGAAAGGACGAGTCGATGCCGAAGTACATGCTTAACACGCAGTTCCCAGCTCACCCACGTGAGAAGGATCACCTGTTGCTCTGCATCGTATTCAATAGGTCCTTAGAGCCATTCCAAGACAACCATACCCCTACTACCGCTACCGCCGCGTATACCCCAGCTCCGCCATCCAGAGCCCTTCACACACCAGTAACCGCTGCTCCAACGGCTGGGCCACAAGGATGGCAACCACCTCCGCAGATGAACAATGCTTATTCCGCCTACCAGCAATCACCCACTCCCGTCATCGGCTATCAAGCCACACCACCTCTGGCCGGCGCTGGAATGTCTACACAAGCAATGAATCTTCAGTACAATACTCCAGGACTCCAACATGGATCATCCATCACTCTTCCTGTTGCTGGAAGCTCCGTTAGCAACGGAACTTTCCAACAGAACCCTAATGTGGTTGAGCAACTGATGAAGTTGTTGCATCTTGGTCCTGCAGATCAAGCAATGCTAAGGGATATTGTTGACAAGAACCCCGAGTCTGTTGGCAATCCCGAGCAATTGATGCAGTTGGTTGCGCAGTATCAACATCAGCGAAGAGGTTAAAGTTTTGTCCGAATCATTTGAATAAGTGTTTTATTTGCATGGGCTAATGTTTCCTTCCTGCTTTAATTTTTTACCTAATATTGTATCAGGAGTGGAAACCGTGGGCCTATCTTTTCCTTATTTTACCATTACTGCCCATGAATACATTGAGGCTTGCATAAAACTTCTCTTTGTCTAAGCGGAGCCAGCGGAGTCCCCACCTCATACCTCTCCCCTTAACCCCATATACTATTAACCTCACTTAATGTTTCTTATTTTATCATATGCAGGTCGGTGATTGTACAATTATTTTTGTTTTTCATGATGGATGAAAGGGATTCTTTTGCACGGCCTTGCTTTTTCATTTTTATTTTCATTTTCATTTTCATTTCTTTCTTTCATTTTCATTATTCCAAAGCTGCTACCATGTTGTATTTCTTACCTCGGAGTAACTCACCCTCCAATCACGCCTTTTTGGAGTACTTGCTGTACCCAATCTCATGTGTATGTTAGTGGTAGCTCGGAATAAAATCGAAGGAAATGTTCAAATTAATTAATACAGGATTTTCCTTCGACCGACGATTTGTAGTGGGTGAAGGTGAAAGAAGAGTCGACAGCTGATCCATGTGGGGGTATTGTATTGCCAATATCATATCATATCGATCATATCATGTCAAGTACGCATCTACTGCCTTTTAGAGACACGACCTGCTGAATGTAAGACACTCGTTAGTGATATTCGGCGTAACTACCGGGAGACGTTAGAGATTTAATGCGCAGATAACATGTTTTTGACACGCTGTAGCCGGGATTATTCGCTCGTTTGCGGCTGTCTTAAAGATTTTTTAGAGCCAGGCGGGACATTTAATCCGTTCAGCTTCTGAAACGCAGAAAGCATGCTAGTTAGCAGGTTTTGGTTTATTTTTGTAATGCCAGTGGCTGGTTAAAACGTTCAACGGTAGTTAAGTTAGTTAACCGCCCTGTGAGAAGAGGAATTTTCGGAACGATATGATGAATGATGAAGCTGGTGAATTGACATGTGGATTCCGATACGTCGAAAGAAGGACGTGGTATCCTGGTCGAAAGAGCACCCAGCTCCGTGGGAGCTCGGAGCCTTACCATGTTATATGATATTATGCTATTACGGAGTAACCACCACGATGCATAATGCTCTGCGCTGCAACGCCGTTTTGTGTGATAACTAACTTTCCCTTGGGCTCATGAGCTTAGGCGGTATTATGAACTTGGGCATATATGGATATTATACCGGATGGCCTGAGCGTTAGCATATTACTCTAACTCAACATCGGTTTGGATATCCGATCATACCATACTCCTGTTAGGGTAGCATGTTATATCAAGGGGAGGAACCTAAGACTTGGCAAGATGTTGACGTCAAATTCAGACGGGGGGAACTTCGCCAATCCCGGTCGTCGCATTCGGGACTATGCACGCCTGTTGAGCTCGAAAGCTAGTTCGGGAATTTGAACAGATTTGGGGGTGTGGGCTTTTGAGAAAGTACGTCGACGGAAGGGAATTAATATACTGGTAGTTATACTCAGCTACGCAGTACAGCTAGAACCTGGATTACCTAGTGCATATCGCTTCCTCCGAGGATGAAGGCGCTGAGATTTCCATATTTCTCCCAAAATATTGTGTAGATGACCACCATTAAAAGATATTGCAGGTGTGTGCGAATATACGCTGGTACCGATGGTCAGAGTATACTAGGCTTACAAGCTGTAACAAAGCTATGCAAGAAGCTAGAAGCGAGCTGAATGATATGCCGATTCATGGACCCTTTTTATTTGATTGGAAGACCCTTACCCCCCATCATCATGGACGAAGCAAATGGCGCGATATAACGGCGTTTTCGTTTTGATAACAAAAGAAGTTGTCTGCGTGTTAACCCATGCAGCTGGGAGGTAAGTACTTAAAGGGGAGTCGAGTCGGCCGACGTGGGTGGAAACATTGATATCATATCACGTTCCCTGAGAATTTTTATTTCTTCTTTCCTTATCTTTGTTCATATTTTGTGACGTCTCATACAGATAGCATTATCACGATACAATCATCTCGGAACAACTACCGAACGTAACAGTACAGCGCGAAGCGGCGGCGTCACCCCCAACGAAATCTTCGCAGCCGCCAGTTCGCATAGTACTTACCATATTCTATATTAAAATTTTCTTTTTGAATTTGATTCGGCGTCATACCTTTCGCACGGCAGTTAGCTAATCACAGCCCCTTGAGCTTGTTTTCCATTGACCGCAACGGGCCGAGTCACCTCATTCACATCAGTCCAGTCCCGGTTTCCTCCCTATCGGTTCCGATCTTTTTCGATTCTAATCCATTTTGAGATATCTCGATCGATTGCGAAGCAAACGCCTAACCGCTTTAAATAATCTCGAGTTTGGCCTGTATTTTTATTAGATCCCTTTTACAGCTCCCTAGAGATTATTAAGCCTATAACCCTATCTACATACAATTTTACAACTATATTCAATATTTTGTATCCCTTCGAGCCCAAAAAATGCCACACGCAATCGATGCAATCGAGCTCCCAAAGCTCCAATTCGAGGACTTGCCTCGCGAGGTACGCCCGTCACTTTTTTCCCTACCCTTTTTGTACCACCTTCCCAATTCAACCCCAGTCAAATCTCCCCAAACGGAATCTTTTGTGTTGGGAACATAAAGTCGTCGACGTCGTTGAACCCCAAAATGCAAATGGTCGCACGATATACAAGAACGTAGCTGATTTACGCTTTGGTTGAAAAAAAATAGTTGATTGAGGAAATCCTGTCCTTGATGCCCACTCGTTCCCTTGTCATGGTTTCAGGAACATCAAAGCTCATCCATGATATCGCTACGTACATCCTTAGCCGTCGGTTAAGACATACACTACACATTGAGGGCTACAAATTGATATTTGAGTGTTATGCTGCGGATGATAAGTGTAAGTCTCAATCTTTATATATTTACACTTAGAAGTATAGGACGTTGTCTAATATATTTTTTATGACATAGTCAACCATCCGTTCAACCACTGTGAATACACCGGCACCCACGTCGGCGCTGAAAACTCCGCTGAAGCAACAAAGAAATTCCAAAAAGTCCCCTACTTCACCGAAGACGATGACGAAGAAGAATGCAACCCTCTCGCAAAACTATATTCTCACTTCACACCCAGATCCTTCAATATCGATTCCCCAACACCATCAACAACAGTTACAATCGACTCCGGAGATATCTTCACACAAATCTGCGCCTCTGCCAATTTGATAAAACTTTCAAATTCGGAGTATGGAGGCGTAACAAGCATCATCCCTGTCTGCGAGAGTTTTTTCAGAGTCAAGAGGGATTGGTTGGATTCCGCCGCTACTTGCGAAGCTATTCAGCAGAAGAATCCGATGACTTGGGTCGGCATGGGAGAGAATATGGGATTAAAACTTAATGTTACTGGAAGAAGAGTTGTGGGACCTGCGATTAGTGATGGAGTTAGAGGAAGAGATCAGGAAGGTGAGGCGGTGGAGTATGGAGTTGAGTATGATGGGGTAGTTCTGAGGGCGAGTTATTTGTTGGAGATGGTGGAGAAGAAGCAACATGCTTCTTTCTTTCAGAATTTGAGGTTAGTGAATGAAGAGGAAGGGATGGCTGGGGGTTTACAAGAGACAACGACGGTTGCCGTGTTTTAGATGAGATCGGTCTATTAGATGGAGATTTTGCATTTGTTCTTGCAGGAGCATGAGTATTTTTACAGCGGGGGGGTTTTTTTTTTCATCATCTGGCTGGATTTTCAGATTGGGTTTCTTGATAGACATAGATGGACATGGAGCGGGGGTTGGTTCTTATTGAAGTTAGCATGGGCCATTGCATTTTCTAAATAAATATTGTATTGTAATTAGATTTTTTCAGAGTTCAGAGTTCAGATTTACAAATTCAAATATATTCACATTCTAAAAAGGGCCTTTAGATTAATATCCGTAAGATTCCGCAGCAGCATTTGGTTTACGAGATAACATAGGATTGATCTGGTACTAGTCTCGTACCTAGACTCCACGAAGTGGTCACTCTGGTACCTAGTTTCCGCAAAGCATCACATAAGACTAGTCTCGTATAAAACCTTCAAGAGGTTCAAACATAAGACCAAGCTTCGCTCTTAGTATAGAAAATTTTTTAGGGTGGTAAGACTTGAGAGGCTAGCTTGTACCGAAAATCTTAGGAGCCAGGATTTTTTTAATCGATATATCTTTCGGGACTCCGGGAATAAATCGGCAGGTACGCTGGAGCAAAACCGAAGAGAACTTTATCAGAGTTAGAGATAAATTTGAACCAATCGGAAGTATAGTAGGTCGACAAGAGGACGGGCGTCTAACCTATGCTAGTAAGTTTTGACCGGTATTTGAAAATTCCCCGAGGAACTCGACCTGCGTCATAATACTTGAAGAGGATAGATATACGCATTTTCTTTATGAAGTCTAGGGTACGAGGCTACATGATATCAAATCTTCAAAAAAATTCTCTTAAAAAACGATAAATGGGAATAGTGGTCTTTGTTAGAAAATATTATATAATTTATTAGTCGGGCTTGAGGGGCTCCAGTGCAAAGGCACCCTCCAACGGACCCAAATTTCTAGAAGTGTTTTCAAAGCCACGTTATCACGTGGGTAGACTCCCAACCCTATGGGCCGCATGTTGCCGCACGTAAATGATCACGATGGCGCAGCATATTTGGAGACTAGCTAGCGGCATAGGGTACTCTGAAGTCCCGGACCAGGAACATTAAAATGCGCAGCCCTCTACGCCGCACCCAAAAACCGAATCCCACCCTCCTTTCTGCACTTAAATTGGGAAGAATGTGCCATCCAACCTTTTGATATTGCCAAGTTTCAAAGGGTCTGGGCATGTAGACGCCTGAGACAAAAATCGATAGTTGGTTCTTTTTGGGAATAGTTGGAGAGGAAATGCCCTCTGAAAAAAAAAAAGTTGGGTTGCTTTAGTGAGGAAAAGTGTTGGAAAGGCGGGATTTATATCATGGGGAAATGACCTGAATCAGCTGCTTAACATCCTAAAGACGGCAAAATGGTGAAATTTCAAGGGCGGGAGAAGTTGTCCGTTTCGTGACAGAATATTCTGACGAAGCACAAGCATTACCATTAAACCCGCTGCTATACTTAAACCGGCCAGACGGGAGGCCGACCAAATATGGCACAATTTCGAGTCTAGACGCTGAGATCGTAACTGGCCGCAATGACAAGATTGAGGATGGAAAAAAAAAAAAAAAACTGACATCAATAGTTTTCCGACTCAGATCAGACACCTACGATACTTGCAGAGGCACACAGACTCACTCTCCCATCCATCGTCGGCCGATAGAAATTTACTTGCTCTGCTACCGGTATACTATTACAAGCTGAAATTCAGGGCTAGATCTGACGTCGTATACATGGGAGGAAAACAAGCCTGTTGAGCCGAAGGATTCTACAACTCACGAATAGCATTATCAGTCGGCTATTGCAGGTGCTCAAAGAGATCTCGAGATACACCCAAAGTTCCGGCTTTCTCGCGTCGGGTTGGTGTGGCGGGATATGTGGTTCCAACAAGACGTCGTTCACATTCCAAGGATGCAGTGCTGCGTGGTTTCGATAAACACTGCGGATGTTGGATACATGGGCTTGACCAAATCGTCTTTGTTTTAACGACTTATAAAATACCGGCGCTCACCGCGCTAACGGAGTTTTACCAACATTCATTTACAGAGTTATCCGGTCAATTTGGCTGAGATCTTGAGCAGATCGGACTTTCCAACATTAAGAGAACAAAATCCGATCACCAACATTATATCAAAACCCAACCATATTTCATTCATGGAATAACCGCAACCCTCTAACCGCGCGACAGGTTTACAACTCAAACTACAAGTTGTTATATGACAAGAAGCGACTACCGAATGCGTCAAAGTGATCAGGGTTGCACGAGATGTATGCTTGTTGGATGCTTTTCTTCCCTTGTTATCCCTATATATTTCTCGTAGGAAGGGGGTGTTTGTGATCATGCTAGCCTTGAGTTTATTTGCCGTTGGTCATGGCGATCGAGCTGCAATCCCACGCATGCTCCGTGAATGCTCCATGGTACCATTTTGCTCGGGGTACGCAGACGGAATACAACATTGAGATCAGGCATTTGTCTTAGTTTCCATATTTAAGCCGATAGGTGTAGAAAGCCGGTACCGAGGCCAGTCATTCCTGGGTCTGGTGTACACGGAAACAAGGTTGTTAACATGTTCTATGTTACAAGGACGAAGGTTGGATTGAATTGTTCCGCTTGGTCGCCATTTCGGTACCCCTTGAGCCTATGATATGTGGATCCTGGGCTAGTAGCAGTCGAATTAATAAATACGAGTAGCGGTGCGTCGGAATTGTGCCTAAAAATATTAGGTGCGACATTGAACTGGCATGGAACCATTCCTCAAGCAAGTACAAGGCAACCAATGACCCTCTTCCTGTGCATATGCAACGTCCCAAGTAGAATTAGTTACAAACAATGCGCTCTCTATCAATGGAGGCTGGAACTTCCCAACCTGAAATAAACGAGCTGCTCTAGGGTGAAAAGGAGATGGTTATGAGAATGGTCCGTAAAGCCTGGGATTCATTCGCAATTGCAAAACTGCCCGAAGTTGCCACGGCGTAAAATCCAAAGTTTGCGATAGATAGCGGCTAAGCGGTTCCCTATTCCTTTCAAACTGCGTTCTCTCTTGGACAATGTGACAAATTCTGAACGTGGCACGATCATCTGGATCCTCGAAGAAAGCAAAACTGGCTGAAAAATTAACGAAAGAACCAGTTGTCCAAAACATGGATGAGTCTGAGCCTCAAGTCATTACTAGCGGCGCGGCAGCCGCGATCTCACTCGAATCGAACGATCCCTTCCTCTCAGAATCCCTTGAGATTAATCATGGCAAGCTTGTTGTTGATGAGCAGGGCCACCAGAGGTACTTCTTCGACAGCTTTACAATCCGTCCAATCCGAGGCCTCTAAATTTATCGAACTCTAAAGCCAACTTTCTGATCCTCATAGGAAGGATAGACTATCCAACACCCCGTCATGCTAGAAAAAAAGGGAAGGGAAAGACCAATAAATGTGTACCAGCAAAATCCGTAAAGGAGGAACTCCAGGCCATCGATACCACATTGCTATCATGTGATCGGATCCTTTCCTCAGCGGTGCATAGAAACGCAAGTCCAGAGGCCGCTTTCCTCGCGGATGACAGGGAATTTACAAAGTCCGTAAGTTGGGCATCACAAACATCCAACAAAACTTTCCTACCATTGACCCCCCCTTTCCCCGCATTAGTCAAGGACGTGGTTACGAAGTCATTGTTTCCCCTGCTACTAAACCCCTGCTGAAGAGGAGACTCAGCCCAGCATCGAGGAACTTGCCCAATTTTGAAAAAGGCGGAGCATTGTCCTCTGACTACCATATTTACACCGTCATAAACAATGGAATTCGCGACCCGCCAGTACTTTACACAGCTCTTGGCTCTCTGGGGGATAATGTTCTAGTCATTGACAATCTCAATCACGACAAAACTCTAGCTAAACTTTTAGCTTCGGAAATAGTCTTCGATGCATGGCTGTGGATCCCGCCTTCTGTGAAATCAGACGACGCCACAACCGAAGATATAAAACAACTTCGTCTCATAGTCGAGCAAGGCGATGTATTGCAGTTAGAACCACCCATGCTTGATTTTCTAGCTGGAAAATTATTCGATGCAGGGGAATTCAAACTATGCCAGCTAATAAATTGGCTATAATGTCTCAAAGCCAAATGTAAGAAGATTGTATTTTGTTGGGGACGTCTACAGAGTACTTTACGAGACAATTCTGCTTCGTGTATGGAACAATTGTTCTTATTTCATGCCCTTAACTTCGATCACAACTATGGTCCGTGCACAAATACAAGGCCGTGGCCGTCCGTGCAGTACATTACCCCTGCTAGGGTGTGTAACTGTAAATCATTCCAACATCCCGCAACACGTGAGTCGACTGAGAAGTCTATATTCATTAAGTTAATTGATCTTGTGCATCTCATTAGAACGCCTAGTCAATTACTAGGGATCTTGGAATAAAATATTGTTTGATCTAAGTATTGGAGGTTTTGACCCTCCACTTAGCGGTGAACTGGTGAGAATATATTTTGATGTTGATATATTTGTTAATCAATTAATTGCTCTATAATGTAGGGCGGCCGTAATACGGCGATGGTTATGAGCCCCTGGAGCGTTTCCGCTCGACCAGCAAAGTTTATCAAGAGGCTGGGTTTCTATGCTTTCTTGAAAAGCTCGTGGGGATGCGTGTGTAAGTATACTAGTATCGGATAGCGGATCTCAGTCGATTTCGTCGGCCGGTGCAATCAACGTCCGAGAACCAGGCTAATGGTATCTTAGGAATCCGTCACATGTATCAAATTGCGATGATACCCCAGGATCCCGTATTAGTAGTGTGGTGAAGGTGGTATAGGAGTGGTGGACTTGACTTGTTGTATTTTTTATTGTTCAACACAGCTTGGCGACGGCGCACCCATTCGTTTTGTCTATAAATTGTAATCTGCTATGCTGGGTCCTGTCAGGGGACATCTTACTTATTTATGAGGGATATACACGTACAGACGAGCATTTACTAATTTACAGCATTCTATGTTTTATCCACAAGCGCGAGCCCTTGTTATTTAGGCTTTTCCTTCAATAGACACTTGTGTTTCCTCCGGTTTATAGGCGGGCCTACCGCCCACCGCTCTATACCGTCCATTTACCTATTTATAGCTGATGGGCCAGCTAGATAGCTGGTAGTCTCCTAGAGACCATATCACTACCTCACAGTAGATATCATAGAACAACACCACAGCCTAGAATAGCGGGAGAATACCTGCTAGAATGGATTTAGAATTCAACATTGGAGCCGATATGTCTCAATGCTTATCACAGACGTCAAACAGTACTTGGGGCATGGAGGGGGCGATACCCGAAGTGTTGTGTAAAAGAGGATTTATGACCGAGGCTCATCGATATAGTATAGTAATTTAGACGGATGCTGTGCTAGTCGAGTTTATTATAATTTCACCTTCCGATTTCTTGTTAATTAAAACATTTTGCTGATATTATAACTCAACGAGTGGTCTATCATCATAGTTCCATTAGGGTTTAGTTATGGCGGAGCACTTTGCCACTAAATAAGTTCTTGGATTAGCTTGTCGAAGTCAGAAGGACGGGAGTCGGAACTCGTCACGATATCTAGCTCCACTCGGGCCAGACCTATTCAGTAAAGTGGAACCCGGCCGTTGTGACTTTTCCCAACAGTTTTCGGTAAATATTTTGATAGGCTTGTGGAATCAAATAGAGACGATCCATTTCTCCCGCCTTCTCTTCTGTGGGTCCCGGTGGAAATATAGAAAGAACTTTCTAAATATTTCCCCGACTGGGAGGGCGGGATGGTGGGCCGAGCCAAGCACGAACCGTACCTTCTTATTCGATTCTTCTTTCGTCTCTTTTTTCCCCTTTCAACACGAAGTCAAAATTTCTTTTTGCGACTGAGGCGAAATGTTTCCTCTTTTTGCACATGTGTGTTTTGCATTTCCGCCCGCAGAATCCGGAGAAGCAAGGTTTAGGCGTCATCCTCGTGGTACCTGGATCTGCTGAAACCAAGAGCAGCCTAGCCCGGAGAAGACGTTTCTTTGAGCCTAGGATACATTTCATTGAACCCAAAGTTCGCTTGCTTTATCAGATACCAGTCAGCAAGAATTAAAGCGTTTCATGAAACAATGAATACTCTCCAGGTTCGACCGCTAACGGATAAAGGCCGCTTGCAGGCGAATTATACCTACGGCTCCATTCATCACCCTCGCAATGCATAGTAATATATATTCCGCTACTTATGCAAGTCGATCGCCTATACCCTGCCATCCGAGGTATGTTAGTCGCTTTTAGGTTCAGGAACCTCGAATACCTCCAGCCTCTTGTGGCTCGATCGCATGGAATTTCCAATCTGACCCAGGCTGAAAATCCTTGTCGAACATACTTGCGATCTTGTAACTCTCTAGACTTAAGCGTTGGGTAACTCTAAGCTATGGGATGGCATGATTTTCAGCTGTTGAATTTCTTCGTATGGTCAGCTGTTAGAACTGTGGATTCACAAGGGCGATCAACTTCCTAAGTTTACTAGCGTTAAAGGACATTTTGTTCCGAATATTTGAAGTACTAGTGACTTCTATTAGAAAAGCCACTGACAAAAAAGAGGAATTCACTTCATCCAAAGGTTTTATGAATTTGATGATGGTGGGCGGTAAAGATTAATTTATTTTCATTAATATAATAAGGTATCAAACTAGGTGTTAGAGGAGTGAAGAATTATGAGATAATCAATTAATATAGGATTCTCGTTGGTGCCAGCGTGGACCATTCCCAAGAAATCCCCAGCCGTCTGATGTTGAGACACTATTGTAGATTGGAATTCCGACTTCAGAAGAAGCTATGTAATGTATTCAGGAAGAGCAGACAAACAGGCTGACATACAAAAATGCTAAGTTAACTAGAATAACTAGAAGACGATATACGTATGGCTAGAAGTGAGGAAAAATGCTATTAAACCATAAAATCAATTATCCAGAAAATAAAACATGAGACCGAGACGCCCTCCCCATGCAGCCGACCGACCTCCATCATAGCACCCCTAAACACAAGCTTATGCAGTAACTCTATGAGTCTCCAGGTCTAGTATCCGAAGCCTGCACTTTTTTGAGTACGTGTCTCCTCGTAGACCTGCCTTGTATCTACTCTACTACCTCTCATCCTCTCTACCCCCTCTACAAATGAAGAAAGCGGTGGTAAGGATGCTTGTAACGATTGGTGTGAGCCCGACCTCGGTGTTGCAAACTCGTACTCCATTCTTTCTTCATAGGGACTTAGACTTCCAGTATCCTGTGGGGACATTCGCTCCGACGGCGAGCTCCCACGCTCTGCTTGTTGAACCATCTTCCTCGCTTTCTCTTTCTTCCAATCGCCTCGATTCGACACATGGTCCTTCAATAGTCTCTCTACTACGTCCGGTCGATACTCTAGGACTCGTCGGTCAGGTTCAGCAAGCCGCGATAGCACCTCGTTGCTTAAGTCGATTTTCCATCGTGGTGTTATTTCGGTCCAGCGTTTATCAATAAATCCGTATTCGCGACCAAGCTCCTTGTAAACCTCTCTAACAACAGCCTATAATTTGTAGTAAGTATGTGTCAGGAAAACTATGCGCAATTCAGAAGATAAACTCATGCGAGAAAACCGAGAAACCCAGATAGGACTTTTTAAGAGAATGTTTGGGGGTAGGGTCGTTGTTGTGAAGAGTGTGAGAAGAGGGGGGGGGAGGGGAAGACGGCCGCACCTGAATATTGATCCATCTATCTTGTGGACTTGGGAGATCTGGATTTTCTTCTCCAAAAAGGTCTCTCAGGAGGTCGTCCTTGCGTTTCCTTGCTGGTGCCTTTCGTCGACCCTGTGACTCCATTGCATACATAATGTTTTTATATATGTACTTTTAGTTGAAGGATAAAGAAAAATAACGGTGTGCGCAGGCAAGACGAATTCTTTAAGTATCGCAGGAGGGTGGGGAGAGTTTTGGGCTAGTTGAGCCGGCCCCGTCTCATACATAAAGCTTTAAAGGTCGTAATCGTGAATCGGGCGAACTGGGGGAGCCAAAATAGAAAGACCTGTAATGAACTTTTGCAAGGAAAATTACAGAACAAAAAAAAAAAGTGATCATTTAAACTTTTTGCGGGTGAGCGTATTAATGTCTTATGCTTCGATTCGACTTGGGCACCTGAAAATCGTTCAACTCGGAGCTTGGGAGGGGATAGGAATTTTAGAGCTCGCATAAGATCAGGCGGAATCTCGTGTGGACCCAACCAAGATCTCGAGGAAATCCGAGATCTAGCCCTGCACCCCCTTCTTCGTCCCCACCTCTCTGGCCTTTTGAATCCTCTGCTACTCTAATGTTCAAAAAAGAACACTACGTATATCGTGTGATACGATACAAATATTTCTCGTGGGCAACTCCGCCTAGCTAAGCCAACTTTTCATTCTGCAACCCCTGCATAACTTTTGAGCGTTATATTAATCCAATTGGCTTCTGCTGGGGATGGAATCGCGATTTTGCGAAGATCTGGGAAGGTTACTAACCTTTCGTGTGAAGAAAAGAATAAAGCGGCAACCAGCGGGATAACCCTGGTGCTTATGCGGCGCGATGGGCAATGTGTAGGTCCACACAAGTGTGCGTGCTGGGACTCACACAACCAGTCTCCTTTGATCGCGTAGAGAATTCCAAGACCCTATTAGCTGCTACGGTACGTGCTCGTCGGGTGACGGGAAGGTTAAAGGTAAACTGGTGTGGGAAACCATATACGCCCAATCATAACTTGGGTCGTGGGAACTTCGCTTCCGAGACGCCACCAACATTTTAGCGTCATGTACGATGTCGATGCAGTGGAAAAGGTTTCGTGAGGGTCTCTTGCATTGTGCCAGTTGGAAATGGAACAAAATAATCTAGATTCGATCACCCGTATACTACATTACAAAGGTTGTATCCGTTGCGCAATTGTATATATGGGAACATGCATATTACATGAAATTGCGGTACAGGTCCTGAGGAAAATCACAGCCCTAGTCATAAACGCTATATTATATTGGCCATGGGGATCAGATATTATTACTGGCATCAGAATCTTCACCAGCATTGAATTCATGAAATACCCGCATACCATCGGAAATTCATATCGAAAACCAGAATTGAGTCTCCTAAGACAAAATCGGGGGCAGTTTCCCGAGTGAGACTTCGCCCCGAGGTCACCAGTACCCGGAAAATGAAATTAAGCTTAAGTGCCCCAAGACTGCCGCACAAGTTACACAAAAAGCGGCGAGGAAACCCACTGAAACAAGGAAAGCCAAAAGAGTCTTACTTGTATAACTGACTCTAATAACGGCACACTTGTGCGCTGTATATATCAGATCTCGCCAGAATTAACACGTATCCTGCATATTCCTCGCTCCCTGATCCCAGATGTGGCTTCCGGCCGATTGGTCTGGAATTTGACAACAGTAATTTGGGATCCCCACAGAATCCCACAGCCGCTCTATTGTTCGATCGTATGTTAAGGTTGTGTCCCTTCCATGGCACAGCACTTTGTTGAAAGGGCCAAGTCCCATCGGTACCACGGAGAACCTAGGAACTCCAGTCAAAACGTCAGGGTTAATTTCGGATAGGAACCCACTAACGCGCCTGCTGAGATCACTTCTCGAAATGCGGCAACAGGATAATGCGAATTGGTTCCGTTGAAAATTTTAGCAATTTCAGGATTCAATATCCCATGAGAGAACGCCAATGCCCGTCGACTTAAGGTTTCACCCAACTGCAAGACACCGGAGGAAAAATAAAATAAAAGGAGATATATATCGAATCATAAACGGACAAGTGAGCCATAATATTATATAATGCGTTTATAGTTTACTAGCTGCCCCCACGTCAGTTTTATTTTCTTTTAACAAAAAACCTTATAAGGTCCGCTTGCCAAAGCATCTTCCTTATATCTGTCTCCAATTCTCCGCGGGAACGGCCAATTCCGATTGAGGGACCCATGGAATTTCAGAACTTAAATTCCATATTCCTCGTGTAAAGTATCGCTAGTGCCTACACAGCTATGAATTAATATTGCTAAATAATTCCCGGAAGTACATTAAATACCAAATACTTAAGTAGCTTCCCATAAGCTCTTTTCCCACCAAAGCTATTCGCCTGGCCCCAGAAACACATAAAATTTATGCTATCTACACGAATCAACAATATCGCATCACAACCCACCAGACTCGTAAACTCATTTTTTGGCGATATAGGTTATCGAATTCGAAACTCAATCTCAAATTATATATTTCTATGGAGTTTGCGCCGGCCCGCGGAATTTGCCTAACTGAAGCGATAGCACCTGAGAGCGTTAGCACTTGAACTATACCAAACTTGTATATCTTGGACCGGTGGCTTTCCCGCCGGTGAGAATCTCTTCCCAATCAACACAAGGAGTGTCATTCAACTTTCTCAGAGCAAAGTAATTTTTCCGAAGAATTCACTCCAACACCGAGAATTTCGGTATGCCGGCTGAGACAACATGAAAACCTGGGGATTTTTTTCTTTTTCTTTTTGGTATTTTTCTCCCTTTCCTTTCCTTTCCTTTTTATTATTTTGCAGAAGAAAAGTATCAGGTCACCGTCTACAGTTTCCAGTAAGGGATAAAAGAGAGTTGGAAATCAGCTCGAGCTCGGGTTCTTTAGGCCTAATACTAGGAGCTCTTGAGGGTTGTCACATTAGGAGGAAGGCGTTAACGTGCTGGAGGAGATTCCGTATCGGTAAATGAAGCATACAACAGCCCGAGATGTACTCGTAAGGACCGGCCCGAAGGCTAAAGCCTTTGGGGTGTCGGCCAGAACGAGCTGTACCTTCTGACGTGTTCGCAATTTCTGAGAACTTGAAATTCACACAATTTCATGCGGCTCAGGGCTCCTGCCAGGAATATACCGACATTCAAAACATGGTCTCGATTCCACCCCGATCGATCTCCCTTGGTTCCGCAAAATGGTGGTTTCTGAATGGCTCTCCAAGCGAGTGGGGCTAGTCGGGGACTAAGCTTCAAAGGTTCAGATGCCTAAGCAATAAGCATCAGGATCCTTGTATATTTATTCACAATGCATAAATTTCAACTTCTGCACACTGAACTCTAATTTGCCATGAACCGAGCATGCGAGTCTGCCTTGGTGCTATAGAGCTATTGATAAGACTTTGCTTGAATACTACAAGGAACATAAGTATCTTGCATGATACGGGGCCCCCGGGAAATTCTGCAAACCGAATCCGTAGGTTAAGATCCGAGAGCCACTCATTAAAACCCAATAGAATGGTCAGGAATATCAATATGTTTCTCCAACGGCAATAGCATGCAATTCCCATGACTCGGATTGAATTCCTGTTGTATTTTTTTAACCCGCGATGCAATTTTGTCACTATTTTGTAACTAGATCGAAACTTTATGGTGAAGCTTTGATAGTAGTTCCCCCTATCTACAATGCATACCCCAATCCCATGTTTCCTCCCTTGTGACGGCTTTTAGGGCTACCAAACCCCTAATCCATGTTAGTGGCTATCACTCTCAGAAAATCGTATATCGAGCGGCTGACATGCAAACTTCAGAATTGAGAGATCGAAACTTAACCTCGCCACGAGGCTCTAACGTTATAACGTCTGACAAATCACTCTTCCCCCTCACATTGAAAATCCTTCTTAACCATTTTCGTCTCAATCCATATTTTATCGGCCGAAATGCTTAACAGTTTCATCGATACTTAAGTAGCAGGGCTTCGCACAGACTGCTTCAAAACAACTCAAATACTCGGGGAAAACGGCATCTACCCTCGATCGATTCTATCATGGTGGATGGTATAATCCGTGATTTCCACATCTGGAAATTAAACTTGTGTCAGCTTTGATAGCTTCAAAGCCTAATACTAGAGAGAATTAAGTGATAGTTAGCATTCCAAGGGGTAGTGAGTGTGGTTTACGAAACGATTGCAAGTGATAACTAGCGGAGCCGAATATATGCCTTTGCTTGGTCAATTATGATTGCTGAAATGTCAAAGCTTAGGGACAGCATCCGCCTTGGAACTAAGCTAAGCTTATTGATAGATTTGGCAGAGAGCACTCTAGCGTGTTGTATTTTTCGTGTTGTCAAATGAAACTGGAGATTCAGTCTTGATTCTGCGACACGGAAACCGGATTGATATTGATACAATATTGAGATTTGTGGCTAAGAACTCTAGGTGGATAAATACCCGGGAATGGCATTGTTTGACTTACCGCCTATTCTTGTCAATGCCTGGTCGTCCTTTGTGCCGCAGAAATATTGATATCGTGACAAGCAGTGGTATATATTGTTATAAGATAGGTACTGGCAAAAGGCCCTTCGGGTGATTTGCCAGATTTCATTTACCATATTTATGTCTAATTAATAATGCGCTTGCATATATTTGCCACGTATCAAACCCAATCGGGCATCCATACTATATGCCTAGGCATTGTAATAAAAGGAAAGTTGTGAGAACGTCAAGTCTAGAAACAAATATTTCCTTCACAAGCTGACCTATTATATTGCTCCTAGACTCATTATTGATGGGACTCCAGTGACACACTACAATGGCACTACACACTGCAACGATATTCACCCGTGCGGATTTATTCTACGACGGAATCCTTTTCTATAACTTGCAGTTCGGGTTTTCGAAAAGCTTTGGGGAATCGGTTTCCTGAATTATGACGTTTTATAATGAGTTTAAGTTGTGTAACCCTAACTGCGAAGGTTGTCTATGGTGGCCAATGGCTTTTCCACCCTAGAGAACGCTCGGTTTCGAATCCTTTTTGATATGCACATGTAGTCTCGAGACCAGTTAGGTATGTAGGCAAACTGATAAGATGACATGCCGAAAAAAGAAGAGGTAAATACCGAGAGCGAGGATTGTCGCTGAATCGATAGTCTCGGGTTAAGTCTATATCTTGAAGTTTCCAAGTAGGTTTTGGTTCGAAAATTCTCCAGGTTGAGTACTCTCAAGATCTCTGACCCCTCAACCCGCAAGCGCAAGCCCATCCCTCCGCGACCAATATAATTCCGCCTGCAATGCAACCTGGGCTTTCTTTTTTTTTTCGCTTTCATGATCGGTCAACAAGCTTGAGCTTTTAGATGCTAATAACGTCGAACGTAGGCCATATGACCAACCAACTGTATAATCTCATTCACCTGTCATGCATAGTTGCTGCTGTAAATTAATACAAGATTGAACCTTTGGAATTCAATACACCATGAAAACAATTTCAAACCGCACGTTATACTACCGTAAGACCAGATTCTCTAGATCACGAATTCACTAAAAGTAACAACCTACCTACACTGGGAACTAATTTCTAGTATACCAACTAGTTCAACCGTAAACCAAAATCCCCAAACCCATTTTTTTCAATAAAACCCAATCACATCTCATAACCAAAAGGGCCCAAAACCAACCCAATGAAATCCCTCAAACCAATCACAATCCTAACCCTCCTCCCAACCCCTCTAACCTCCCTCGTAATCCCCCTCTTCTCCCCCCTTCCGTCTCCCACAACCGGCATCCCCTCTCAAATCAACCCACCCCCTCTCAAGACCAACCACTCAAAACGTAACCCTCTATCCCCTTCCTCCGTCATCGACGCAATCATCCACCTTGCCCGTCCACCGGACGATCCAGACACAAACGGGTCACGCCCACTCATTACTGCGGAACCAAAGTCGGGGATAGATGCGCTTAATATTGATCCAGAGGCATTAAAGAAGGCGATTTCGGGTGGGGGTGGTGATAATACCGGTACCCTTGATAACGGTGGGGCTGAATCACCTGAAAAACCGCCGGGAATTGAAGAATTGGAGTTCAAGAAGAATATCATTAGGTTGTGATAGTGGCTTTGGTGTATGTTCTATGTAATTTGAGTTACTATACATGTAATATATACTATACATTTAAATTCTGTGCCTTGTAACGTATCAGCCTCAAATCCAGGCGCTTGAAGTAGTACTGCAGTAACGCATGCATTTTAATCTTATAATCGATCTTGCACTTAGTCTTTATATGCTGTAGCATTTTACAATAACATAATGAAATCCTAGAATTTCGAAACCGAAAAGAGCCATCTCCAGGTCTAATTATACATCATACCCAAGATATAGTATAGATATTCCACAATATATATATATAATACACCAAGTAGCCAAGACACTATGCTGTATATGCACAGAGTATCCCTATCCCTTAAACAAATGAAATAACCCTCAAAAAAAAAAAAAAAAGAAAATGAGTGTGCATATGAGAGATCGATTGTAGAGACACTAGAGGAAAAAGTACGAAATAAAAAAAGTGTCTCCATAATCCGCTCCCTCCCTCCTACTAGTATACACTGAAAGGGAGAGGACCACTATAATACATGTCTATAACCCACTCGTCCCCTAACATATAGTACATGCCCACGCCCTCACTACCGCAATATTAAACATATCCAAGAACAAAATGAGAAAAGAGCAAGCAGAACAGGAACAAAAAAAAAAAAAAAAGTCGGTGAGAAAGTTTTTCGCTTTCGCTATTTGTGGCTATCGCTATCCGCAGTTATAGATGCCACACCAGTAAAAAAAAACTGCCCCCAGTGTGGTGTGACAAAAGAAATGGGAGTCATGATGCGAGTATGATGAAAGAAGGGGCTAGAAAATGTATGAGGATAGAAGGCAGCATGCAGAGGGCTATGTCAATGCTCCTTGAGACCCACCGAGTAGGTCCGAGTTTTTGTGACGATAATAGGTATGAAACCGAAAAACGAAAATAGAGTACAATGAAGAAAAGAGAACGCCGCTCAGTCGCTAATGCTAATGAAAGCTAAAGCTAACACCAATTAAGGAAAGGAAGAAAAGAAACAGCAGAGAGCTTATCCTGTGGTGTTGGAGTATTAAGGAATTATTTCGAATTGATTTGGTTTCGAATCGTATATCGAGTAGTCGTCAGAGGGGAAATGCGTCTGAGGCGAGCAGTAGTACGCTGTATTTTGTCGCGTGTATATGGGATCGGGTCCAACAAGCCATTCGATTTCTAATAGGATGGGGTTGGAGACGTTGATTGCTTGCGTGGCCGCTTAAGAGTTGCAAGCAGGGCATCCAGCTCTGTGAAGTTGTCGTCGTTTGAAGCAAATCGCAAGTGACGTTTAGAAACGATGTGCTGTGTAGCTGTATTAGTAATTGAAAAACAAATTAGATAAGACAAGAGACGCGCATACCTTCTCAAAGTCATCATACTTGTCACGACAGTTCTCGCAGTACCCAGCTACGGGCTGCTTCTTGCTAGCTTCTTTGACAATAACCTCGCTTCGAGCTCGCTTCAATGTTTTTCGCTCGGCCTTAGCTTCGTTATTCTCTTCATCGACAGCCTGGAGGGTAGTAGTTGTATTGGTTTGTCGAATACCACCAGTTGTCTTTTCAAACACACGACGATTGAGACGTTGGACATCACGACTAGTGCCTGCCTTAGGTCCCACAAGGACGGGGTTGGATGAGATGGCCTGAGAAACAACCGCAGACGTCGGTCCGGTCGGGCGAAGGCCAGAAGCAACTGGTTCATATCCAGTGAGGACGAGATTATCCTGTCGAGAACGGTGAGCGTCCTTGAGCTTGTCGACGCGTGACTCGGTCTTCCTGACTGCAGTAGCGGCAGCTGCAGTAGCCATATCTCTGTCGACTTTATTTTCGATAACGGCGAGTGGCCTGCGGTCAACAAGAGCAGCCCTCGAGTCATCCTTCAAGAGACTGGTCTTAGCCTTGAGCGACTGGTTACGTGGTGGAGGTTCCATGACACTCCTTGCTTTGAGACGAGCAGCCTCTTTCTCCTTCGCCTTAACTTCGGCTTCTCTCTCGGCTTCTTCCCTCATGTACGCCCTCTTTGTATCTGGGTCTAAGACGAACGGACAGCGGCCCTCCCTGTTAGACCGGAACTGGGGCCAATCGCCGTTTTCTGGCTGCGAAGCGTTTCTAAACTCTCGTATTATGAAATGTTTATAACGTCCACTAGCGTCACCGACAAGAACGTAGGGCCCTTTGAAGATATACATCTCCTTGGAAGATGATGGTTGGGTGGATCGAGTCTTGTCCTGGTTGAGCAATCTGCCCAACGCCTCTTCGTTTCTTTTGGTGGATTCAACGGCAGATGGCTTCTTGGCCTTAGGTGCCTCGACCTTGCTGTACTTTGAAGGGAGTGTCTTCAAAGGAGTGGCAGCAGGAATAGTATAGTCATCGTCGATCTTCTCGTTGAGAGTATGGATCATACGCTCAACCTTTTCGGTATTCCAGATCTTCATCTGATTCCGCCGAGCAAGGACAAGAATGTCTTCCTGTTCGTCATATACAGTGCTGATCGTAGCACGTTAGCCGCTGGGATTCATAATATAGGGAAGGCCAGACCTACAGCTTAGGGACGGCAGACGCTCTAGAGTCAGTCTTGCCGAGAAGCTTTGGATTGATGGTGCCTGTCCTGGCAGCATCTTGCTCCTTCGAGGTCTCTGGTGGGATGTCATCTCTGGCAGTAATGACGTGAGTGACCTTGACTTCATCGAAGTGGTCGATGACGGTCTGTATAATATGATTAGTGTGTATATTCTTTCAACGTCCGGGGACGATTACTTACGGAGCCGAGGTCGCAAAGTTGAATCCTCAACATTGCCATCTTATCCTCAGACACAGTCTCATCTAGATAGAACGTCAAGGTCGGAAAGACCTTTAGGTAGTGCCTTTGCCATTGCCTTATGGCTTCATTGTTCTCGGCAATCGCCGCGGTGAGTTGCTTGTCTCTGGTCGAGATTTTCTGAGTTTGGATTGGCTTCCGATACTTCTGACTATCGATCTTCTCGACCGGACGACGAGAAGCGGCGGTCGGCTTGGACCGAGAGACACGGGAAGGAACAACATCACGACGGGTGGCATCCTGTCGGTTAGGGGTTTTTGGGACGAGGACGAGTTTTGATGGGGTAGTGTGACGGTTTTCCTTTTGATCGGGGCCCAGATAACCGGTGTCGATGTGTGCCTTTTTCGCCGGAGGAGGTCCTAGATTGTCTCGAGTGGGCTTGGCAGGACGTTTCGCAGGGATCGTGGCAGCGCTGAGGGAATAGGGTTGTCCATGATGATTTTGGATGTTGCTGAGAGGGACACGACGAGACATTGGAGGCATTGGAGGAGGGACTGGCGAAATAGGAAGCGAAAGCATTGGATGGTTCGATAGAGGGTAAACGATTCGGGACAGGTGAACGTCGAGGAATGGATGAGGGTTCCTGTGACGTTTATGTCGTGATGTTTCAGGTGCTCATCGATGAAAGGTAGCTAAGGCTATGCGGGATCAAATTGGTCGACTCGACGAGTGAGATAGATTGAGATGATGGCCAAAGCGGATGAGATAGATAGATACTAGATCGGGATGGGGGCGTGCGGAGGCGAAGGTTGACTGAGGATAGATAGATGGTTGATGGAGGTTGTGTCGATGGAGTGAGGAGAAGAGGTTGAAGCGAAGTTATGTTTGATTTGATGGCTAATATTATTTATTATTAAAAAATTCGCGACCGCTTCCCCAAATCCCGGCCAACCAAAACAACAAAACTGCAAAAAAAAAAAAAAAAAAAAAAAACAGGTCACGAGAAAACAGCGATGAAGCCGGAGGGCGACTGATGCAAAATATAAAAGGTTGAAGTCAGTCAGATGAGGGGAGAGGATGTTATGTTTTGTATGGATATCAAGATTGGATATTTTTATTTGTCTGGGCACCTTCCTTGTCCGAGTTGGGTGGAGTTTTGGTGAGGAGAAGAAGGGCTGGTTTTCTGTGTACCAACAAATAAACAGCAGTTTTGGTGCTGCCGAAAGTACGCGCCATCCCTGTCCTGCACAACCAATAGACTGGACTTGGGCTATTTGGAGCCGCACGACTGACAGTTGACATTCATTCCTTCTGTGAGCGACCGATGGGGTCATTTCGAAACAGCAGGTCAAAACGTCGGCCAGACATGTACGCATGTGTGTACTTACATACGGTACGTGCAATGTGTCGAAACGTACATGAGGTATTCTCCAAGAATGATGTAATCTCGAGTCACACTTCTCTACACACTAAGCACACTTCCTTATACCTATACTATCGACCTAATTAATTCTATATTGGGTGAGCAGGGCTATTTATCTCTGGCATCTGGCATGGCACGTCGCCATATATCTATAACCACGATTGGACTGTCCACGGGTCACGCGTGCGCACAACAAAAAGCGTTGCCCTGACGTTTAGCTGAGCCACCGCCACACTATGTCTCGAGACGCTACGCCCGATATAATCACACTCCAACACAGAATCCACTTCGATATGCGATGAAGATCTAGGGATTTGGAATAAAACTCCAAAAGAACCTGATACTCCGATCAAACATACATATATTCCTGTTTTTAAATACGATCTATTAGTACCAGTACTTTCTTATCTCTCATTTTGTATACATTACAATGCGTACTGTTACATTTCTCAGATGGTGCGAATGTGGAGCCAGGGTAAATGCAACCGTCAGGGTCGTCTTTATCCGTAACCTGTAAGCCGGTCACCGATACACGATGTATGCTATGCTAATACATGCTTAAGTTTGCTTCACTTATAGCTGACTTCGGAGTATATATCCTCCTCAGCCTCTCGTATTTAATGCACGTCTGCCTACATGATTTCTACCTGCTATAATCCGTTCTTATAAAAAATGCTATAGATCTCTTTCCGTTTCAGATAACATCGTCTCGCACATTCAATCCTTTTTTTTTCATGAACTCTTCTATTCATACTCTGAGCCTATAAGCAGCTCAAATCCCTCATAGATAAAACTAAGATATCATGGCCCTTCACCGCCGCATCTCCTTCTCGGATTTCGAAGCCCCCATCTCCACTCAACCCTCCCACCACCTCCCCCCCAAGTATTTCGAATACAAGCCCGGGGGCCGCGATGAATTCTTTAGAGACCTAGAAGCCTATCAAGCCGCCGCTCAAATCCACGCCCAACACCATCAAACCGCGGCTACCTCCCCCACCATCGGATCCGACGAACATGAAGCCCCAAGCTACGATAGGATAAGCGAAGCCCTACCTACCATCCACGAAACCAAGATTTTCAAAAAGCGACTACTGCGCACATTAAGAGACATACGAGAATTCACTGAAAAACGTAGGAATACTCCAAAATGGTCTAACTGCTTCGGTTTAAGTCAGAGCATCCGCCTCGCTTTAGCGGTAGTCTTAATCCTCGGCATGGTGGGCGGCATAATCGTAATGGCCATCACATTCCGACAAGTAGCGGGTATGCTAGCTATGGGCGTATTTCTAGTTGTGTTTCTAGCATTTAGCTGGTTCATGTTCAGGAAGTACGTATACCAACAAAGACTTGTTGAAGCCCTACTGATAGGGCTGGGGAAAGTGGAACGGTTCGAGAAAATTGACGATGAAATATTGAAGAGGATTCAGAAAGGCGTCGATGCGACTTTGAACCCTTTATTCTGGATAGAGAGCGAGAGGAGGATGGAGGAGGCTATCCCCGAAGAATTGAGGGTGCCAGCAGAAATTCAACCGCCTCCGCCAGCGCATTTCCCGGTAGAACATCTACCGCCGCCAGGGACTCCACCAGCACCGGTAGAGCCAATTGAAGAACAGGCTACGACGAGGAGAACGGAGTAAGGGTTTGGGATATAAGGGAGAAATAATACATGGAAGTTGGAGTTATCGGCTGGATCTTCTTGTTGTAAAGGGTTGGTTTTATTCTTTGTATGGTTTTTTTTTATGTCATGAGATATGCCTCTAATGGAAAATGAAAAAATTACCCCCCATTGCCTAACACTTCTACTAGAATCGTGATACCCCTCAAACATCAAAGGTTTCTGCCGGTCTCGTGGACATATTTTCACTGCGTTGCGTTGGACAAATAGTGGCTGTGGCTTAACTTGCCAGCTTGATCGAGCGTTAACTCTCTCCCCCATTAACTTCTAATTCCTCAAGCATCCATCGTAGATATTGAATATGTCCCTACCATTCGTAGACGTCTCACCCTTCCTTGAGAAGGGCACCCCGCCCTCATCTGCCAAAGAAGCGTCAGCCAAATCACTGTTCGATGCCTGCCACGATGTCGGCTTCTTCTACCTCAAGGGGCACGGGATTCCCAAAGAAACATGCGATCTAGTCCTCAACACCGTGCGGCAATGGATGTTGACGGCTACAGATGAAGAGAAGGCTGTGATCGCTAGGAAGGATGCCGGTATTGGAGACGGGGATGGTGCACGGGGGTACCAGAAGATTGGCGAGAATGTGACGTTGGGGAAGAGTGTATGCATTCTACCATCCAATCGTTTTAGAAATCGAGTTTACTGACGATTGTAGGACTTCCATGAGGTATATAACTCCATATATACCCCAAACCCAGATTTCACGGGATGGTTAAGCTCAGAGAAGACTAGGCAATAGACCTCTACGCCGTCCACCCCTCCGCCCCACCATCCCCGCCGTATCAACCCCTCCACGGCCCAAACCTCTGGCCGAACTCCTCATTCTCCAAAATATTCACCGCCTACATCGACCGAATCCTCCTCCTCGGCGCCGCTTTAATGCGATGCATGGCCGTAGCCCTTTCCCTCCCCGAAGACCACTTTGAACCATTCATAACCCCTTCATTCTGGGTATGCCGGGCGATAGGATATCCGCCGCTTACTCCTGAAGCGATGGCAGCTAATCCTGGAGGCGTGGGGTGTGGCGCTCACTCGGATTATGGGTGTTGGACTTTTTTGTTGACGGATGAGACGAGAGGGGCTTTGAAGGTTGAGGGGAAGGATGGGGGTTGGGTTGATGCCAATCCCGTGGAGGGGTGCTATGTGGTCAATGTGGGGGATATGTTGATGCAATGGACGAATGGGCTGTTTAAGAGTACTGTCCATCAGGGTAAACCCCCCAATTTTACAGCATCTACAATCGACGGTCTGGATACTAACATCGATAGATATAGTGGTGCATCTAGGGAGCAATTATAGGTAAAGCGTCTCATATATTTGAGTAATGCCTGAGATGCCTGCTAACAAGGAAATAGAGTATCGGTGCCGGTCTTTTTCGAACCTTCATGGGACGCCAAAATCAGTCCGCTAGAGACCTGTATAGCAAAGACAGGTGGGAAGCCGCTTTATGGAAGAGTTAATTATGGGGAGTACCTTCTGGGTAAAGTTGCTAGTAACTTTTATACAGAGAAAAAGTGATTACGATATCAGCTGCACTTGTTTTCTGCATACGTCCTGATAATATATCTCAATATGTATATCTACTCACTGAAGCGCGATGGTCAAGGATAGTAAACTATACTAAAGTATTAATTTGCAGTCCAGAATAACAAAATCATACCGCTGGGATGGGGCATCAAAGCGATGATATTCTAGCTCGAATAGCCAACCCTTACCCACATGATGCCTTGATATGCTACACACTATTAGACAGAAACTGTACTTAAAGACTAGATCCCCAAGTTAGCAGGTGCTAATACTGGTCATGCCTGTTTAATTGAACGGTTGTCGATACAGCCTCAAAGGCTGTTTAATGTCGACAGCACCTGAGCCAAGCCTCAGATGTGTTCCAATTGTTGTATTTCGGTTTGAACGGGTGAGCGAACTGCGGCAATGGTTTAGCTAGCTGCAGCTCAGTTCATAATTTAATATCGTCACCAGGCTCCCCAGCTTGTCTGAAAATATGCTAATGCAAATTTCGTGGGGCATGATCTTGGGACCTGACCTCGAATCGAATATTAATCGAACCTCTCTTCATTGGTTTCGCACACAGGAAACTCCACAAGGCCGGATCTATCTATCTTTTGATTGGTGGTCACGCACAGTAATTGGGAATCGGCAAGCCTTGTGCGTCCAATATTTTCTACTAGTATACTACAGTACCAGGCGAAAGAAAAACAAGTGGGGCAAGTTAACACCGACTGTCCAATGTCGAAGTTCAACTCCCCCACTAGCCACACTCAACCGGTACCCGGCCCATTTCTTTTATTTACCTACCCTCAGGATATATATACAGAAATATGTCTATAAAGAGCCCCTGGAAACTCCTTTAGATGCAGATACCGAAATCCAATCCTCGCTCTCACAGCGGAAATCCCACTTACATACAAATAACCGAAATAGCATACCTTTTGGATTTATCTCTTATTTAGAGTTATTATAGTTTTTAAAATGTCTGTTTATACCATTGTCATCAACAATCGGAGTCCGAAGGATAGGAGTTTCAATATCTATACAGAGCCTCCAAATGCTGACAAAAGCCCTTCTACGAGATATGGCAACATTTTCCGGCGGTCCAGTATGACCGCCGCGAAAACCGGCCAAACCACCTTCAAGATTCAGAAGCGCCCCTTTGCAATTGTTAGTACCACTGAAGGAAGCTTGGAATATGGTAACAGTGTTTATACTTCTCAGATGGAGGAGGTCAATCTTGGTTCCCCTACCCAAAAGGCAACTGTTTTGCATGTCGAATATAAAAACCGGTCAGCCAAAATCACCGGAAAACGTGAAGCCGAAAAGCTTAATGACCCACCAGGCGGTTTTGTCATAAGCACAGGATCTTTTGAACCACCCACAAGTATGCGCAATCCTTGGTTTTCTATACTATTAAAGCTAATTATTAGCACAGACAATTTTCGCATTGGACTTGGTGCCGATTGTCACGGCGAAAATATCCCTCTCTCGGTTTTCATACCCAGACCAAATAACATATACAATATCTTCCCCGTTAAGAAGTTCTATGTTGTCGTGGATGGAGACCTTTTACCTGGTCAAACTATTTCTGTTGAGCCCTCCTCTACTAAAGTCCAAATATTAGATTTCGGCACCGCTGAGACGGATACGTTCGTGCTGGATTACACTGAGAGCGGCGAGTTCAAAATTAAGACCAATAGCTAAACTACAGCGGTGTGGCATAGTACAATTAGGGATATACCCGCAAGCAGGGTATTATATCCAAGCTCGGGTAACACAGAAAGGACTTATTCTGTGCTTTTGTACGTAGTGGTATTTAATTTCTCTGTACTCGATCTATTAACTTGCGCTAGTGCTACTACCTAGGTAGTTAATTAGGTTTCTATATTTTGCAATTAGGACCCTGTATAGGTCTGGGTACGAGACAAGAACCTGCACCGATAAGCTAATATTCTAAATACTTAGTTTAGCCCCGAGACCAAGTAGATACGTAGAGTTGATCTCGAGACCTCCAACTTCAAGCTTCGCCTGCAAGGCCTTGGCGCATCTATACTCTAATCTTAGACGCTTCGGATCTCTCGCATTCACAACCCCTGTTGGAGCATGTGAGGATGGGTGCTACGGTTTAGGCAAGTTTGTGCTGCGTGGTACGGTTCTAAAGTTATCAGATCGATCCACGCGCGATGACGTTGTTGTTGTGCTTCGCCCGATCCCCGAATAAGTGCAACACCAAGCATTCTTCATGATATTAACTACCTCGCAAATGCCAAATAAAAATGCCGCCCCTTTCTTTAGCACATTTCATGGCGTGGCGTGAACACTTCCCATCATCACATGCTATGTTTCCATCACCACAAGCAAGACCATCAATATCACCATCATGCCAGACATGAATACGCTCTCCGTCGCAGGTACAGTAACTTCTATTCCTTATCTCTTTACGGTAGTACGTATAACTGATTAGGACTGTGGATAATTATACAGCTGCGACAACTCCAACGGTCCTCTCCGTCGGTCTCTCCCACTACCTTACCAAGTCCAAGCATCGTGGAAAACCAACCTATCACCTCGGCTACCACCAAGGTCTCGAGCTCGTCCGCA
Organism: Arthrobotrys flagrans; assembly: GCF_004000055.1. Classification (NCBI taxonomy): domain Eukaryota; kingdom Fungi; phylum Ascomycota; class Orbiliomycetes; order Orbiliales; family Orbiliaceae; genus Arthrobotrys; species Arthrobotrys flagrans. The sequence goes on from NW_027137556.1 coordinate 6,312,471, forward strand.
AATTCTTAGTCTATGCCTCTCACCGAACCGTTGAAGAGCTCCAAGCTTTCACGTCACAATATGTTCCGGTTCCTACATGGGTGCATGTTGAAGAAGCTGCCATTTCTGATGAATTACTCGAAGAAGCTGCTACGAAGATTGCAGAACAGCTTGGGGCTGACGGCGTTGAACAGGTTGGCGGGAAACGGTGGTGGAAGTGGAGGGTTAAGGAAGTTAAGGGCGAGTGGATTGAGATGAGACAGCATTATAATGAGAGGGCGAAGAATAAGGATTGGGCTCCTAGGACAATTTTATATGTTCACGGGGGTGGGTACTTTGAATTCTAATGTCCTCATTTTGAATGGTATGATGTGGATTAGGCTAACCGTACCGGACAGGTGCTTATTTCTTTGGGTATGTTACTTTTGTGAAGCTCCGTGGCTGGGGTTTGAGCTGACAAGATAGCTCGGTCGATGAACATCGTTATCAGTTGCAGCGGCATGCGGGAAAGATGAAAGCTAGGGTCTTTGCACGTAAGCAGCTTTCAGTCAGGTATTAAGAAGTAGACTAACAGTTATATAGCCAGGTATCGACTAGCTCCGCAGGTACGAGTACTATCCTCGAGTTTGAATGAACTTGGCTGACTATCTGAATGATAGTTTCCATTTCCATGTGGTATGTCTTCAAATTTCATCACAATATAACCCCTCTAACAATTGTGTAGGTCTGCAAGACATACTCGCATCGTATCTTTATCTCCTCTCCCGACAGCCCGCTTCAACCATTATATTTATGGGCGACTCGGCTGGGGGTGGAGCTATAGCTTCGCTTCTATGCATATGCAGGGACCAAGGAATTCCTCTCCCTGCGGGCTCGATCTTAATCAGTCCATGGGTTGGTAAGTACAAGCCAACCCTTTGAACTTATAAATGGATGGCTATGCTTATTTGAAAGACCTTACACATTCCTTCCCTTCTGTTATTGCGGACAACTCTGGCGATTACATACCTGCCCACGGATTCCTCCACAGATCTAGCCCTGCATGGCCGCCACCGACAGAAGAAGATATCGAAAAGGCAGCAGCAGGAGCTAATGCTCCACAAACGGATGGGGCAACTGAAGGGTCATCATCACTTACTGCCAGCATAAAAGGACAGTTAAAATCCAGCATCTCCAAATCCAACGACCGGAAGGAAGAAGCCCAAGGCTTCGACGTAATCCCCCCTTCAACACCCACACTTCGCAAACGGAGTAGCGCCGCAGTTCCCTCAAAGGGAGTAATATCGCTCTTAATAGATGGCCACGAAGTTCGCATCAAGGACCAGATCCAACTTTACACCACAAATGAATTGCTTAGCCACCCGCTGGTGTCCCCTGTTTTGCAAGGAAGTCTGGGGGGGTTGCCGCCTATGATGGTGCTAGTCGGTGGATCTGAAGTTCTGAGAGACGAACAGATATATTTTGCGCATAAGGCGGCGAATCCGAGGAAGTATCCACCGCCTAGTCATGTTTCGACGACCCAACAGCTGGCGGCGTTGAATAGGTGGAAGAATGGGACAGATGTTTATTTGCAAGTCTTTGACGATTGCTGTATGCTCCTACGCTTCTCCTGAACACAAAGTTTCACGGTCCCTTTTAACTTGAAAGATAGGCCATGTCACTCCGACCCTCTCTTTTACAAAACCGGCGAAGTATATGTACCGCTCAATCGCCAGATTTGGCGACTGGCTGTTCGCCCGGGAAGCCCTCCAAGCAGCTGCCGTAGTCGGGAACACAATCCCGGATACTGCTGATCCCCCCAATGCAATCGACCCGAACGATTTAAGCAGCGTCGTAGAGCCGCTACCCTCCCAGGAAGGCCTGCAGATCACCAGAACAGAAACTTTGTCTAGGCCCGATAGCTCATCCTCATTATCCTCATCTGAGTTGGATGAAGAGAACATCAACGACCGTAACCATATCTCTAGGAAACTAACCAACGCCCAGCCCGCGGAAACACACAATGTCCCGACGTTCACAAATCATATGGTTAGACAACGAGTTGATCACAAGGGAAATATTCATACGCTACCACCGGCTTCGGAGTTAGAGTGTATGCAGTTACCCATGGAAGAGATTGGATGTATTAAGCCCGAACCGGTGAGGAGGTGGATGGAAGGGAAAAAGATATGGGATGAGAAATATGCAAAGGCTAAGAAGAGGGTGCAGGAGCAGCGGGCTAAGGAGATTGCTGAAGGCGGGTATTTAGAGTTTGAGGATGATGGGAGCGGGGTTGTGGAGAGACCGCCGGGGAGTGCGCTTGTCGGAAGGTACGTTAAACCCCCCGTTCATTAAGCATTTTTATGTTATGAGACTAACGGGTGTCGTGTGGTTATTAGGAGAAGGAAAGAAGGAGAGATAGTGCCCGGACGAAGCTTCAAGCCTAGTTATGGATTGAAACTGTGGAGTATGATTGGAGCGAAGCAAGATGTGAGAATGGTGAGGGCTATCTTTATAAAAACCCATGTTTTGAGTCGTTTTAGGATGTGTCGTTGTCTTTTTCCCAAGGAATACTATCGACTAATACATTTATCATATTCTTTGGCGGTGTGTAGATGGAAACGGAGCAAAAGAAAGAAGAGAAGAAAGAAAGCCCCGGAGTGGCTGCTACAGTTCAAGCGCCACCATCTGCACCTGTTGCGGCAGGTCATCTTTCGGATATGGTGAAAGGAGAGGGAAATCTTTCGAGCTCTTCTTCTTCATCATCTCATCTTGGCGCTGAGGGTGCGAAGCTGGAGAAAACGCAGAGCCAGATTGATAGATTAGAGAGGATTGCGAGTGTTCCAGGTGCGGTGTTGGTTGGCACACCGCTCGCGACTGTGGACGTTACGGAGCCATTTGATAAGCTTGGGAGGAGCAGAGGATGATGAATGGGGCTGGTGGGGTGGGGGTTAAGAATTAACGGTGGGGTTTGGAGTTATCATTACCATAGATCAAGCCGTGAGGCGGGGAATATATATTGGGTTCTTTTCATTACATTCGACTATTGTTTTGATCTTTTATCTTCGTTGAATAGGTGCTCACTTGCGTCGAGTTTGGAGCTCGCATTGTTGAATTTCTCGGAGAGGGCACATCAAATGGTGAGGCCGGCTTTGAATCTTAATTTTGCGAATTTTAACTACCAATCCGACTTCGAGTATCGCACAGTACCGCTTGGGTATGGCTACCGAGTAGTTTGAACGACTCCACCAGAAGTTTCATTTCCGTGCAAAGCTCTTCCATACCTCGGATAAATTCATCTACACCGATATAAAATTTGTCAACCGAATATTTCCGTCTCGAAGGGGCAAGGTTCGGAACTCTACCAAATCCCCTCCGCGGGTCCATCATATTCAATCCAGTCCCGGAACCGCAGCATGGGTCGGCAGTTTCAGCTATATTCATAGTGGTTGCAACGGTGGTTTCCAGGTCTACGGCGCTATCTATCCCCTCGATCCGAACAACTCGACTCGCCGGAATCCCGTATAAAACAAGATATTCCTCCCCTCTCACGTACTCTCTCAACCCCTCAGGCGGCAGAACACCCGCACCCTCAAACGCCTGTTTCGGATTATAAACATACATCGGGCCTCCCAACCCCTCCGCCTTGATAGTCATCAACCTCACTTCATCCCTGGTTTCTAAATTTTTATACTGCTCTAAAGATCTTGCCCAGGATATTGCATATGACTTTGAGGATAAAGTGGAGATGAACCTACTGGGAATGTTGATTTTCCACTGTAGATGATTTGTGATCTGGGAGATCGTGGCGGGACCCATTGTTGTGAGATCTTTGGCGCGGAAGCCCGTGATGTTTTGGGAGAAGGTTGTCCAGCTGCGGGGGTAGTCGATTCTGTAGAGGTATTCGGGGAGGGAGGAGGGGTGGAGGGGGGTGATGGCTATTTCTTCCGACATCTTTCATGGATTAGAGATTCTGTGCGGTATGAGGAGACTTTGTAGGGATTTATAGGACTTAGTCTGGGTTGCAGCTATAACGACATGTCTGCGCTTGCAGGGTTCAAAACGCACAAAGTGAGTTTCGGTATGACTCGATCCCGCTTATATACAAGTACACGGTAGTATAACGTTGTCCAGTTTACCTTACTTTCAGAAATAAGAATATTCGGTACCGTGTAAGTACATGCTCGATTTACGGATTAATTGTCGGGGTATTTTCCCTACAACGAGATCGATGCCCAAATTGTTGGAATCTTTTGTAATTACGTGTTGGCTTCGGTCAGATCTAGGTGCGTATGCACATGGCCGGAATCACCCGTTCGTTAATTTTGTTTTACGGTCTGATTACGAGACCGGCCTTTGGAATACGCACTCCCTCTGGTTCTCCGGACTCGAGGTTAGATTGCACTATTTTCCACGATTTTCGATTAATAATTCGCTGACATCATTGACGTTTTTGGTGAAGCTAAACGTTCTATTCGTGCCTGAAGTTATGCAGATCAAGCCGGATGTGTGAAATGAGCGTACAAGGTGGCTTCCCATTGTATAGTGGGTGCGAGACCAGGCGGACAGCGTATATAAAGATGTTCATTTTGACGCCTGGGTATATTTCTCCTTCTTCTCTCGTCTACTTTATAATTCATACCCTAGCACAATCGATCAGGAAACCACCTAGATTCCACCCCCCAAATATCTACTTTTGACACAACTACGGCTTTCAAGCTACCGAACGCTCCTACAATGAAACCGTCTTTGATCGTTAGTGCCTGCACCGTGATCTCGTTGGTATCCGCGGGACCACTCGCGTATGGAGTGTGCCAAGCAGGCTGCGCGGCGGTAGTAACCGCCTGTTATGGCGCTGCCGGGTTCGTTTGGGGTGCTACGCTGGCTACAGCGGCACCGCCCGCTATCATTGCCTGTAACAGTGCTTTCGGCACCTGCCAGGCGGCATGTGTCGCCGCTGGATTCGCGCCTTGTCCATAAATATTTTTGTATAACTATGTTTCTAGGTTTGACAATGGTAGGTCCCCTGGATCCTTGAATCGCCATTGCGTATTGTTTGGATTCCGTTCGAATTGATAGACTAAACATGATATGCACCAAAGTCGGCCCTTGGGGGAAGACGAAGGGTGAGATGATTGCCAAGGAAGGGGAAAGCTGGCCGGTCGCTTTGCGGATTGGGGGATTATGGACATCAAAAGCTGTATATATTCTTGAATTCAATTTGTATTGGAACTCTATGGAGCTTGGTAGGCGTTTAGTTTCGATATCTGTGAATTGGGTTTCAAATAGGAATAATTTGGATATAACATTAGTTTCTTTTTAACAAAATGAAGGACATCGTTCCGGATGAGATTTGCCTCTTAAATCATAAACGAAGGATGAGATCTGAAGTGCACAGTCTTGACGCCTCGTTCGATGATACAGAACTGTGTGTTGAAGAGCACAACGCAAACCCTTCTAAAAATACCACAAACGTTTGCTCGTAGCGAAAAAAAAAGCTGCTCTCCAAGCTTATAAAATCATATTGACCAAAACCTCAACATCGAGTATAAACCACTTCCCACCGCATCCATACACATCAGCGACTCGACTTCCTTACTACCAACGGCCTCTCACTTACCATGGCGCAGCCAGCTCCCACGGCTCCCCGGAGCACAAACGCCCCGCTAACCCCCACTCAAACACCGTACTTCGAGAACGGCATGACGATCCTTTTGAACACCTGGCCTGCGCTATCCATGGCTGTCGAGAATGAGTTCGGAGGACCGGATTCGGCCGATAAGCGGGATTGGATGTGCGGTGCTGTTGCTGACTTGTTCAACTGTACGCATTCCTCCTAACCTTCTGCGAAGATACGATCTTCATGAGTGTTATGTGAAACTGATGATTCCTTTTCTCGGAAATGTTGCAGCGGAGCCGGCAACTGACGCCGAAGACCTCGAAGACTTCCTCCTTCAAATCCTCTCCGACGAATTCGAAACCGCATTGGAAGACGATAGCGCATACACCGTTTCTCAAAGGATATTACTCCTACGACGACAGATCGCTTCCGACGACTTTTCGGGAGCGAACGCACTGACCGAGTTTTGGGAAAAACATGGGGGGAGGAATAAACCGAAGGTTAAGGTTGTGAAACAGGGGGATAGTGGTGATGATGAGGAAGATGGGGAGGAGGAGGAAGAAGAGGGAGGGGATGTGGAGATGGATGAGGCGCCGCAGTTGGTTGCTGTTAAGGAACGGGTTGAGAAGGTGGTCGATGAAGATGGGTTCGAGTTGGTGCAGAAGAGGAGGAGGTAGATGTTGCCGGATTGTTCTATCTGGTTTATGGATTTTTTTTGTGATGGCATTTGCATGGTGTTTTTTGGTTTTTTCTTTTGGGTAAAAGCTTTTTATTTTATTTTATGGGATGATAGACAAGATATTATTGCTATCTATTTATATATGGGGTGACAAGGAGTGTGAAGAAAGGAACGGATATACTGCTGGTGATTACATATTTGGACTCTGTGGGTTTTAAGTACGAAGTTACTCTCAGAAGGTAAAAGTCTTATAACCAAATTCTGGTTACGAGATCAAGAAGAGAAGGGAGGGCGACCCAGGTTACTCGTAGTACTCCAATCCCAGTCCTATAGCCTCGCACTGTTCTACCTCGGAGTATCCTTTCATAACCGCCCCTTCTAACTGCATCAACCTCACATCCTTAGTCCCCTTCTTCCCCACCGCCTTCTTCCACCCACCTTCCTTCTCAATCTTCTCGATGGTACCGAAATAACCCCTCGCCTTCAAGAAAGCCTCATCCGGATTCGGATCGCCGGTCCTAACGAAAGCAGCCCAAAGGTCGACCATCCACCGCATGAAGACCGCATCACCGCCATCATCACGATCGGGCATTCCCATATACCCCATTGTTCCAAACGTGTACGAAAGCTCTCCGGAGTGACATTTATAGTATTCTTTTGAATAGTCACCCAGCGGTTTTTCCGGGGATGCGGGGGGTTGCATTGTGATGGCGACCAGAGGGGGAACATGTACGTTCGATTGAATTCGTACATGTAAACGCTCGGGACGACTTTGTGTTTCGAAAGGGAGTAGCCGGTCGACCAGGTTAGGCATGTAAAACCGTAATCGGTCATGATGCGGGTACTTATGTTGAATGCTGCTTCGGCCGCGTCGACTGTCGGGGGAGCCGAGAAGATCGGATTGCGGGCGAGATGGGAGAAGTCTTCGGAGAGGAGCAGGGGAGCTACCGAGTCGAAGTAATCTTGAGTATTTGTGGTACCGTAGAGGGCGGAGTTGAAGGGGGCGATTTCGTCACGGACGATGCCGAGGAGGAGGGGGACCGGTACGGTGTAACCCGGGCCTTTGCCGGTGGTGGAGAGGCTACCGGTTAAGAGGCGGGAATCGACGAGGGGGTAGTTGACGTAGGCGCTCAAGCCGATTCGGTCGGCGGGGAGGGCTCTGAGGCACGCCAATTTATCGGAGATGTCGAGGTTACCGCATCCGAGGTTCGTGACTATGTCTCCTGCTGCGGTGGCCACGGATTTTGGAAGAGAAATGTATTCGATCTCTGCTTTCTCCGGCGGAGCACCCCAAGCACCGGATTGAATAATGGCGCCGGATATCAATCCCTTCGACTTCTTCGACGCTAATAACGCCCGAACGGCGATGGCGCCTCCGGATTCACCCATAACGGTGACTTTATCCTTGTCACCTCCGAAATATTTGATATTCTCTTTAACCCATCGAAGTGCCGTTTGCATATCCCCAAGACCATAGTTACCATTACCTTCACCGGATGGAACGGTAACGTTGTTGATACCTAACCACCCTAGATTCGAAAGACGGTAGTTTATTGCGACGAAGACTACGTCGCCGCGGGAGGCGAACATGCCGCCATCGGAAGGGGGTTCGTTGGCTGAACCTTGGACCAGGCCGCCGCCGTGGATCCAGAAGAGGACTGGTTTTAGATTTTTGGGGGAGGCGGATTTACCGGGGAGGTAGGGGGTCCTGTTGTTTTCTTTCTTAAGTATCAATCTTTCGACGTATTCTGGGAGAGCTCACCACAGGTTTAAAAAGAGGCAATCCTCGACGCCATAGAGAGTTCCCATGTTGTTCATATCCTGAAGACATATCGGTGGATACTCTAGTCCGGAAATCTCAGGATTACCCGCCGTATACTTTATCACAGAAGATTGAGCGAATCTTGCGGGTTGTGGAGTATAACGAAGTCCGAAGAATCGAAAACCTATTTGATCTCTATAGCCTCTAATTCCTTGTCCTGTTTTCCCAACCTTTCTGGTGATCTGCCATCGAGAGGAAGTATCCGTGAAAGTACCGTTGGATAGAGGAGCGGTATTGGTACAAAGCACCGGAAGGCGTTTATGACATGACACGGCATGGGGATGGCCGAGGGCGTCGATTGCGGTGCAGGATGGTGAGGCGATCCAGAAGAGTTGGGAAGAAGGATACTTTGAAAGGAATGTTTGATAGGAGAGGGAGATTTTTAGGCCGGAGGAGAAGGGAGCTTGGGGAGCAGGGGACCAAAGAGATTCTGAGATTTGGGAACAGGCGGAAGGGGCGTCGGTGTAGGAATGGGTGGACTCGATTAGGATTGCTTTGCTGGAGGTATCGTTGGGTTTGCCTGCTCATACAATTTGATCAATCGATATTGCGGAGTAATGAGATATTACCAAGTTAGAGGAGGACGTACCGGTAAGGTCATTGTCCGTAAGAACCGAAAGAGTAAGATCGGAGACGGATGGCGGTTGAGCAGGACTGGCGAGAACTCCCTGAGAAGAAGAGAGAATTCGACCCAGGTTGAACAGAATCAACAACGTGGAGATGATGGCCATGCTGATAAGCGTATTTGAGAACTGTAGAGCGAGGAGGTGCACTCTTCCATGCATATCAAGAGGATGTATCGGCGCAGGTTGCCGTTTTTATAGTCAAAAATATTTCATCGTATAAATTATAAATCGCAGATTCAACATTGTAGACACGATCGATTACCAATTTACCACCGGAAGCAGGATTTCTTGGTCTCAGGGCCAGCTATAGCGGACGGCAAATCATGCCCTTGAAGATTTCTCGTATTCGTCGGCCGATAGCTATCGACGGTCGACGCGATCAAGTCCAGGACCCGTCGAGGCCGTCTGTGATATGTACTGCATCGACAGTGCAGGGAACTAACTCAAGAAATTCCATGGATTGTCAATACCCGGGGCGGCGTGGCGGATCCAAACGGAGTAAATCCCCTAGATCGCCTCTATCGATATATGCATTGACGAGTGAAATCGCATAGAAGATTCGGGGTTCTCCACGTTTGGGATCCTTGTGTGTGGAATGTTGCAACAAAGGCGTTGTGTAAGGCTTTCCTGTGGCATGCGGTTAACGGCGTCAAATACTCCTCGCACAGCAATATCGATAGTAGCCTAACGTTTAACTACTAGCAGAGTATGCTGCTCGGAGACACTAGAGTTTAGCCGCACGGGTAAACCAGAACACGAGCCAGTAGCTTCTGTGGATCGGTAGCTTGGGGATTCAAAACACGGAACCCATCTGACCGAATCGATGCAAGTCCGTCAACGGAAGGGCGGTGCAAATCTCGGGTGCCTTCCAGCAACGGCCAAGATGGAGTGATCACAGAATGCAATTTCCGCTATAACTCGGGCCTTATGCGATCACTTCTCAAAAGTATGGAGTACTTGTTTGGCGGTCGTCTGTACATAAGTATTGGACCTCCAATGCACGCTGCAGCGCTGACAACGTGGGGAAGGGGTTCCTGCGTTTTATAGCCACAAACGTACGATCGAGTCAATGCATTCTGTCCGGTATCCAGACCGTCTATTATGTAACCACGCTAGAGAAGCTACCGGGAGACAGATAGTAGACTCTGCTCGGTTTGAACGGTTAGTTGCCTCGTACCGTAATTATGAGCTGCCCAACAGAACAGAATATCTGGCAATTAACTCACCTTCGATTGTTAATTTTAGTCAGCTGCATGTTCGTTCTTGCGGTCAGATTTGCCATTGCTGCTGAGGCTCTTTGACAGGGGCAAGATGCAAATGAATGAGTTGAGCTGCCAAGCCAATTTCGTATTTTTTATTTTTATTTATTTTTATTTTTATTTTTATTTTTATTTTCTTCTGCTGGAGTCCAGCGTATACATATACCGATCCACCATTGCATTGAATCCAATCACTCTCTTCTTCTTCTTGGTTGATTGGTAAGATAGACTGTTATCTGTTAGTTGATGGCGTTCTAATCGAGTAGCTGTTGACTGCTGTTGACTGCTGTTGACTGTGGTGGGTTCAGTAGGGCCGGATAGCTCCCCTGTTCTTCTTTGTTGAATTGCAACGTCGTGCGCAGTGCTTACCGGGTTCTAACCACCCTACAACCACCGCTCCCAACTACCTCTAACGACCGCCACTGGCTAGGCTTCACCAGGTATGTAAAACCATACCCACTTATATCTTCGCAAGAGATCTATAGATGGTGACAGAACTAACAAGAATATCAACATGTCCTGTGTAGGAGCTTCTCCGAACAAACTTCACTGCCCTCCTGCGGCTGATTCTTCCAAGTCTGGCAATTTTCTACGGCCAAGCATCCACAAACAATACGGGCGCGCCGTTCGCTGAAAAACGACCACATCGCCCTTTGGCCCTTCGTCTTTTATCTTAGACGACCTTGACATTCGCGTTTAATCCAGAAGTTCTGCTTTTCGAAGCGTCCGCTCCTTATCTTGTTATCATCATCATCCCCATCGCCGCCTCCTCCAGGTTCGGGGTTTAAACTCGAGCTAGCTCTGCAGCCAAGACTATTAATTCGTCAGCTACTCCTTTTTCACTTCAAAGGTGCCCTTGCCTGTCTTGCCTTGCCGTGCTGTGAACTTGATCAAATCCAAGGCCTGGGCAAGAAGCAGCGACCTCCCAAGTGTCCTTTTATACAAGCACTTCCCGTTCGGATATCGCTGCCGAACCTCTCTTTATCCTCTCCTTTGTCACCTTTTTGCCTTTGCTAAACCTAATTTTCTTTTCTCGACCTCTCACAACCGAAGCTTTCTTGACATTCCGGGCCTAGGGCTTGGATTGGATTGTTAAAATGGTGGTGCTAAGTACAATGCTCAACCGCCGGCTTACTATGGTCCTGGCCATCTGCATCGTCCTCCCCTTCATACTAGTCACATTAAGCCACTTTGGCAGCTCGGATCCTATTCCTCACCCTCTTCCGGACGTCACGAATAACCGACCATCTACGGATCAGACGCCTCCACAGCAGCAGCGGCCCCCTGCGAACAACAACCACAAGCAAGAATGGTCCGATATCCAGTTCAAGCAGGATCATGACAAATCCGATGACAAACCGGCCGAAAAACCCACACCATCCGCGCCGCCTCGTCCTGATCCTGAGGTATCGATAGAGGACCCCGTGGGCATGGTTCGGAATGAAACATTGGGATTCGGTGCCATCCTATTGATATCACTGAAAACAAGGACGGACAGACAGGATGCCGTCACGCTCATCGCGAGCGAAGCTGGCCTCAAGGTCACTCACGTAATCAATGCCGTCAGAGGGGAGGATATCCACCAGAAGGCATATCCGTACGGGCTGGCCCGGACCGAGCTGCCGTTGCCGTACCTGGGTAGTTGGAGATCACATATGGATGCCTTTAAATACATTGTCGATAACAGAATTGAAACCGCCCTGCTCCTTGAAGATGACATTGATTGGTATGTCAGTTTACCGATCCGCACGCGACACACCATGTGGGCTAACGTGTTGTACACAGGGACATCTATGTTAAAGAACAAATGACCGCCTTCTCCAAAGCTCTCCGAACCAGTCCGCTGCGAAAACCATTCACCACCGATGAGCTCAAGCGAGCACCCTACGGTCTTGACTGGGATGTCATGCACCTTGGAACCTCCAAGAACCTGATGGCCCCACCGCCTTACAATAATCTCTTCCACCGTTATAATGACCGATACACCACCCCGCGATCGCTAACATATCGCACCACACCCTGTGGCGATCGCGATTTCTTCTGCTGGAACGATATCATCAAGCAAACTCAAGCAGCGGATGACCAGCGAATTATCTTCCCGTCGTACCAGCCCATAGGACTGGTAGCACTCGCTGTAAGTTACCGTGGCGCGCAAAAGATGTTGTATGATCTCTCGTGGAAGGGATTGGACGCCTCCATGGACTTCGGAGTGCGCGATGCCTGCCAACGGGGATTTTTGAAAGGATGGAGTGTGACGCCACCCATCATGTCGTCATGGAGAGTTAAAGGTGCCGGTGATTCGGATTTGAGAAATGGTGGGAAAGGAAGTCCTGGTGTAGGCGTGGGGAACATGCAGGGCGAAGGGATTGGACTCGGGTGGAGCGCTAGGAAGAATATGCGACAGCTGTTCGAAGGTCATAATTACTGGAAAGACGGAACGATCGGGTGGTTTGGAAACCAGGAGAAGCCGGTCCCGGATAATACTTATGTTCGGTTGGAACCTAAGGAGAAGCAACTATCGGAACACGAGAAGGGAAGGCCGAATAGGGATAATAACGGAGGGCAGTCGGCCCATCAAGAACCCACCCCTCTGCAGCCTCCGCAAGAGCAACCTCCTCAACAGCAACAGCAGCAGCCCCCTCAACAGCAACAGCCACCACAACAGCCTCCCCAGCAGCAGCAGCAACCGCCACAACAACCCTCCCAACAGCCTACCCAGCAACCCCAGCAAGAGCCTCCAAAACAGGAACCTCCACAACAGCAGCCCCCTCAACAGCAGCAGCCCCCTCAACAACAACAACCACCACCGCAGCAGCAACCCCCGCAGCAGGAGCCACCTAAGCAGGAGCCACCGAAGCAGGAAACACCGAAGCTAGACGAGGAACCACAGCTCGTAGCTGAGATGCCAGACGACAAGAAACCGCCGCCAACAGGTGAAGGCCACTTCCAACCTCCGCAGGATGATCGGGGGCCACAGGACCCTCCAAAGCCGGTGACCCCCAGCACCGGACCGCCAAGAGAAGAAAAGCCCACGGAACAGACAAAGGAACAACCTCCTAAAGAAAGCGAGAACAAGCCTACGAAGAGTGATAGACCGGTCGGTGAAGACGATGCCTTCGCAAAGAGACGCAAGCGAAGAAGATGGTCGTGAATCTGATGAGCACAAGTTTTTTATTTTTATTTTTTCATTTTTAATGTCGAGCTTTTAGACTGCTTTGGTTAATGCCCTGAAAAGTAACGCATGATATAAAGCGTACCCCTTGCCGCCGTATTTTCCTTATTTGCCTTTATTGACGATCGAAAAAAAAAATGGGTTAGCCATTGGCGCTGGTTCTCTCTCTTCCTACCTCTATATCTCCATATCTCTTCCTCTCCCTTCGCAGATTTTGGTTAGTGTACGCGAGCAATACATGGCCCTGGGCTTGGTTCAACGAGACGAAGCATAAAAGATAATATCTTAAAGATTGAAGCATTACTTTTTTTTGTTTGTTTGTTTTTGGCTCACTAGTTGTTCTTGATGGATTTCCTTTCCCCCTTGCGTCCTTTTCGATTGTATTCTATTTAATATTCTCTGTTGTCCTTTTGCTGTTTAATATCCTATCTCCCAAGGGTGAGAGAACGGGAGTAAAGTATGGTGCTGGGCAAATACAAATGATGCTTTAAAAAGTGTATATATGTGTTCTTATTCCGACTTTTATATGGAATAGCATCGCCATCTTGATCCATCCTCTTTTATATATTATCCTTATCGTTCTTATATCTATGGGGGTGGATGTCATGAATGCCCACCCTTACCTAGCGCCTTCTGCTTTGGCGGGGAACGTGCTGACTAGCAGCAGCCCACCTCAAAAAAAAAAAAAAATTTGAATTTTGCTGCCCCGCCAAACCATCCCCTCACCAACTTACGTCGACATCAACTTCACTCATTCCTCGATCGTATACGCCGTACATTCTAATCCAATCGCCCACGATGCCAGCCGCGACTCTCCCACCAACTCTCCCTCTCGAACTCGCCCTCCTAACCTCAACACCCCTTCCCACCACCCCGCTCTCCACCCTCCTGCAATCCCACCTGACATCCCTCTCCAACGGCGACTACCGCAAAATCCTCACCGGTCCACTCGCAACCTCCCTTCTCTCCCCCGCTTCGCTAACCTCGCTTTCACCTTCCGATATCATCAGGGACTATAAATACCATCTAAAAACCGCGGTTATAGAATCTACATCCCATCCGCTCGAGTTATTAACCTTCGGTATCGCAGCGTTGTATGCTTATCTGCAAGCTACGAGTACGGGGCCTCCGCTGCTACTTAAGGAGGTGGAAATACTTCCAGAAGTTATAGCTTCCGATAAGAAGTTTGTGAAGGAGTTGAAGGAAGGGCTGGTTGGAGGGTTATCGGTTGACGGGGAGGCGGCGTATCATTTGTTACCGTATCCGGTGGTGTTCACGCTCGCTAAAGAGGTTTTGACCAGCGAAGTGCTGTTTAGAGATGGAGATGGGGGGGTGGTAACGGCGAGGTGGTGGAGGATGAGGGTTAATTTTGCGCATCAGAGGGTTTTGAGGGAAGTTTCTAGCACTTTGCACGAAGCTATTTATGCAGATTTGGGGGAACTTGAAAAGTTAATTTTTCGGGAGGAGGGGAAAGAGGGGGATGGTGCCCTGGCGACTGCGGATTTGAAGGCGAGGTATTTGGTTGAACGGTCTACGGTTCATAGCTTTTACGGGTATGATGCGAAAGTTAGGAAGGATCTCGAAGCTGCGGCGGCAGTCACGGGGTTACAATATGCTATTACCGGACGGTTGGGGAAAAGAACGAAGTTTCAAGTTGATGATATTTCACAGCTGGTGGTGTTGGCGAGGTCGAAGGAGGAATATCGGGGTGGTGTGGCGCCGAAGACGGTTTCGTATGTTCAGGATGGTGAGAAGACTGCGGATGGGAAAGAGGAGGAGGAGAGGAAGGTTATGCCGAAACAATTCGATTTAAATGACGATACGCTGCTTGAAGCTATTTCGTTTACCCCCGTCACCGCAGAAATCCTTGAGGCCGCTGCGTTACCCCCATCGTTATCGGCTTTGGATCCGGCATCTCAACCTACGCTTCAACCTATCGATTCTATTATTTTATTACACTTGGCCGAATCGATCAAGAATACAAATCCGGCGGATGGGTTGACGCGCGAACAGATGAGTCCCTATGCCGAAAGAGTACTTCAACATTCTACGAATTGGAGTATTCATACCATGGGGCTTTTGGTTAGGAGTCGATTGGAAGCGTATCGTTCCAGGACGGTGGAGAGGAGTTTACTACAGTTACAGGTTGTGGTGGATCAAATCGTTGCCGCTACGGCTCCGGAGGAGAATTCGGCCGATGTATCGACTTTTTTACCAAAACCGAAGGAGGAGGAGAGTGCTAGTGTTTTTGAAAGGTTGGAGTTTGCGTTCACGTTGGGGTTGCCGACGAGGTGGGGGGTTGAAGCGGAGTTGGCGGCAAGGTGGGTTGATATGGGGGGTCTCAGGACCGCGGTGGGGATCTATGAAAGGCTTGGGATGTGGGCTGAAGTTGCGCTTTGTTGGGCGGCGGTTGAGAAGGAGGAAAAGGCTGTGGGCGTTGTGAGGAGGATGTTGTTCGAAGGGGAGATGCCGAGGGGGGATGATGTTGAGGAAGTGGAGGTTGATGATGAGGAGGAGATGATTATTACGGATGACGATGAAGTCGAACCGGTCGAACGAGATCCACCACCACCGGAGGCGCCGAGGCTATGGTGTATCCTTGGAGAACTCGAGAAGAATCCCGAACACTTCAAAAAGGCGTGGGAGGTTTCCGGAAAACGGTACGCAAGGGCGCAGAGGTCATTGGGGGTTTATCATTTAAGAAGGAAGGAGTATTCGGAGGCTATTGTGGCGTATAAATTGTCTCTGAAGTGCAATCCACTTAACGGACCGGCGTGGTTTCAATGTGGATGCGCGATGTTGGAGGTGGCGGATTGGGATGGAGCCGTTGAGGCTTTTATGAGGGTCATTGGGATTGATGATACTGATGCTGAAGGGTGGAGTAATCTTGCTACTGCGCTGTTAAGAAGGGGGAAAGTTAAAGTTGTCGAGGGAGAGAAGAATACGATTGTTTTGGATGATGAAGATGAAGATGAGGTTGTGGAAAAGAGTGAAGAGGAATTGATGAATGAAGGGAAAATGCAAGCGCTTATGGCGTTGAAGAAAGCAGTGGGACTGAAGAATACGAATTGGAGGATGTGGGAGAATGTTCTTGTCATCGCTGCTTCTTTAAGACCTCCCGTCTGGGGGGATATGCAGATGGCCATAAGAAGGATCGTGGAGATTAGAGGACAGAAGGAAGGGGAGAAATGCGTGGATATTGAGTTATTGGAGATGCTTGTGAAGCATGTTATTAATAACTATGGGAGTGAGGAGATCGGAAGACCCGGGTTGGTTAGGATGGTGGTTGATCTGGTGGATACGAAGATCGTACCGTTGATCACAGGGGACGAAAGGCTTTGGAAGATAGTTGGACGGCTAGCGGAGTGGAGGGGCAAGTTTGCGGGGGTTATTGAGGCTTACGAGAAGATGTTTAGGGTTGTCAATGGACGGTATGATGTCAGAACCGACAGGAGGAGTTGGGGGGAGTTGGTGGAGGCTACGGAGGAGATTATAGGGATTTATAGGAAGTTTGGGGATATGCAGAGGAGTGATGGGTTGGCGGCGGGGAGTGGAGCTGTGGTTATGAAGGATTGGAAGTTTAAGGGGAGGAGTTTGGTGAGGAATGTTTTGGCGAAGGGGAGGAAGTCCGGGTGGGAGGACGAGGATGCGGGGCTGTGGGGACGGTTGGAAGGGTTGGGTGAGGGGTTGAGGAGCTGATTACTTCCTATCTACTTACCGATATGGGCGGATAACTGGGATTTATCTAGCTGTTATGAATTTATAGATCTGGGTTTGGGAAGCTATTTGGAGCGATGAAATATATCGATAAAGTAATCAAGTTCTAGCATCTTGTATTCTTTTGGTTGTTAATTGGGAATCGAAAATACGAAACCATGAAGGTGGCCTCGTGAACCAACTGTCTGAACTATGAAGGCGGAATCGAACGATTGAAGCTGGGTTTGTGTCATCTGTGTCAAAAAACAACAGAGGGTTTTCGTTGCGTAAGCTTGAGTAAGATATATATAAAATATTAGCATTCGGAGCTGTATTGAAGATCGATGTAAAGAGCTTCGGTCAAGTTATAATTATTAGTATGCAAGAGGAAGAGTTATTGAAGAACTATTTGAGAAAACTGACATGGACACCGAAGGGCATTCTTAATTCTACTGCACGCTATTGTCACTAGGGAATATGAAGCAAAAGGGAAAAAAACGGTCTTCATTCGTGATTATAAACGAGGGGGGTCCCCATGACCTCCCAAAAAAACGAAAATAAAAATAATAAAAAAACCATAAACCACCCTATTTAGCACCCACCGTGGCCTGGAGGAATTGCACCTTTATCTCTTTTGAGACTGTCGCTTCCCAGGCTTTGTATTCGTGACGGAGTTCCTCTATCCACGAGATGGGATACCTGAACCCAATATCGCGGAAGGGATGATTGGGATTTGAGGTTGCGCGTATGGGGATTTGAGGTTGCGCGTATGGATTTAAAGGTGGAAGTGGAACTTGAGAAGGATACCGAACCTGAATATTGTGAGAGGGAGAGTTATGATAAGGAGAAGAATGACGAGAAGAAGTATGAGAAGCAGCGTGATGATAGGAAGGATGCTGTTGGGAAGAAGGTTGGTGATGAGCAGCAGGAGGTGGAGGCATGCTCGGCGCAACTACTGGATGAGGAGCTGGTGACGACCCTACACCGTGATTATACGACCAATTATCCGGAGATACGGGATAACTTGGAGACGACGGTTGATAGTTATCTACCTGGCCCGGGAAAGGAGCTGTCGAAGACGGTCTTGAACGAATTGGAGTAGAATATCCTGATCCTACGAACGGGACTGTCGAAGTTGGTCTTGAGCCACTTGCACTTGGAGTTGGATATCCCGAGCTATGCATACGATGGTGGTGAAATTGCTGCGGCGGCTGTTGCTGAATATCTACTCACTTTACGGAAGGAATTGCCGAAGTCGGTCCTGAACCACTTGCGCTTGGAGCAGAATATCTTGATCGGAGGGCATGGTGGTGAAACTGTTGCTGCTGCTGTTGCATAGGGTATGAACGGAAGGCGCGGGACGATGAGAGGGTAGCAACGGGAAATACGATTGTGGGTAGAGGAGAAGAGGAAAGAGGGAGAAAATTATATTCTCGAGCTCGAGAGGAGAAAAGTTTTTGTCATTTCTACGATTTGGGAGCGTTATTGATGAAGTCGTTGAAGTCCGTCTAGGGTTCCCTGGCCCTATAGATGTCTGTGTTCTAAGAGCGCTATCACAAGAGGGTTAGGGGGAATTACAGTGCAAGAAAGCGCATTACGGGTAGGGCAGGAAGGCGGTTAAAGTTATGGTTTTTATGGAGATAAATGAGTGGTTATGAGACTGCGAAAGTCCGTAAGGTTAAGGACCATATAGACGCTTGTATACTAGTTTTTATGATGGCGCTATCTATCTACTTACTTCTATCGACAAACTAACTACTTGCTAAGTTAGAGTTATATAATTCATAATTTCTGGAGGTGTTCGTGCAATAAAGTAATTCTATCTACTTAAGTAGTTATATATATGTCTGTAATATCCAAAATGTTACGAATCTGGTGATGTTGAAAGTTGGTGTTGACTTGTGCCAAAATTGCAACAATATTCCTTTTGGGAGTGGTCTTGGCGCGCATAATCCTTGTCAGGTGAGAGAGCCATCATGACAACATTTACAACCTTCTATTCTCGAGTCGAAGAACGTGTCTTTAGACTTCACCTCGATTTGAGTGGGGCGTGGTTTCTAATTTTCTTTGAGGAACGTTTTCCCGGTCCGACGCCGGCGATTTAGAATCATTTTCGCTTCATGGTATGAGATTTTTGATATCAGAATGCTGGCTAGCCATATCGGTACACTTAATCGAATCTTGAAATACAGCTGACTAACATTGATACCCTTGAACACAGGAATATATTAGATAACCAGCATTGATCTGCTTCGCCAATGGCTATATAGTGCAGCTGAAAATACGCCTTTGAGTCATCCAGGCCGTTTCACAAATCGAAGTGACTCTTCGTCCTGGATTTTGTTCCTTGTTTGGGAGAAAGGCGCACAAATTCCAACATCCAACACCAATATCATTACATCTAGATATTGGCGAGGTATTGAACGCCGGGGAACTAGGCTTAAGTTATAAAGGCTTGGACTCCGCCAGGAACCGCACGCTTTATGAATTCAACCATATCAAAGTACGCGGTCTTCTGTCTTATCGGTTTCTATGACATTATTATCACACGATTCATACCAATCGAAAAGGACATATAGATGGAGCAGAAAAAACAAAGCCAGAACAGCATACCAGTGGAAAACTCCTCTACCGGGGTATCTAACTCGGTGGATACTTTTACGACCCCCATAGAAGCATCTACCAGTATCCCACAACCATTAAAACCCCGCACTCGTCCTACTTTTGCTACCCCCCTTCTCCAATCTACCCGCTCTCAAACTTTACAATGGACTCTCCCAAAACCTTTCCAACAACACAAATTGATTGGTCGTTCTCGGGCCGCATGGCATACTTCTTTCCTCGTTCCATCTCTCAATGCAGTTCTTGACGCCGGTGTCCTAATCGATGACTCGCGGCCTCAAAATGTATTCATCACACATGGTCACTCCGACCACTCTCTCGCCATCCTAGCGTACTGTCGTCGCATCACACCTCCAGACGTCTACGTCCCCGCTGAAGCCGCAATGCATCTCGATAACTATATCATGAGCAGTAAATCCCTCAACCTGGGGATTTCGGTCAAAAGCTACCATGATTTCGACAAAGAAGGGAATAGACATAGTTTTCCTAATACGGTTGGTGGGAGATTGATACCCTGGGGTGAACAGTTCGACCTGTCGCGCCCGCATACTCCTTCGCCGGATCGCAGATCTAAGGCTTCTAGTCCGGTTCCGCCGGTGGATACCCCTATTAAACGGGAAAGCGATGATCTTGATGATGGTTTTGAAGATCCTGCAGGTTTAATCTTGCCTACACATCATATTATACCTGTCTCTGCATCTTCACCGACGACATTTCCATTAAAAACACATCCAACAATTAGCGTCTCCATCCTTCCCAGATCACATACCGTCCCTTCTGTTGGTTTCCTATTTACGCAAACTTCTAACCGTTTGAAAGCCGAATACCGTTCGCTACCCGGCGCCGAACTAAAAAATCTTCGCCAACAAGGCGTGGATATAACGTATCAACACCGTACCCCCATCTTCGCCTTCCTAGGCGACGGCGATCATACTTCCTTACTCGACGATCCAGAATGGCTGGCCGGTAATGAAGATAAGGGTATTTCTGGGTGCCCGGTGGTTATTACTGAGTGTAGCTTTTTATATGAAAGTCATAGGGCGCAGGCTGTTAAGACGAAGCATACTATATGGAAAGATTTGGAACCGATTGTGAGGAGGCATAGGAGCACGATATGGGTGCTCATGCATTTCAGTAAGAGGTATGAGGATGAGGAGATTGTGGGGTTTTTTGAGGAGTTGGAAGAGTCTCCGGAGAATATTGTGGTGTGGGTTGATGGAGGGAATGAGATTTTGGAGGGGAAGGTGAAAAGGGATACGGGGACTATCTAATTTTATAATTTAACAGGAATTGATGTTGGTGTATATATTTTTGTATTGCTGATACTTTAAAGTAACTACAGAAGGCCATGTCAGGCCCTTGGGCAGGTTGGAGTTTGGGGTATATAGAGGATACGTCTCTGGGTATTAGATTCTGATGTGCGTGGAGTATATACTCATGCACTAGCGGTAATAATTTACTTTCAATGGCTACTTACTAAGAGTAATGCATTTCCCCAAAGCTCTTGTAGTATCTGGCCCAGATTTTTTCCTTCCATCATGGTGTCTGTATGATGAAGTTCTACATGTGTCTGTCGATACATGTGTTGTCCGATATCTGTTGGAGGCCTGAGATGAAGTCAACCGACTGCCGTGATCCCATGCCGGGCAGATGACACCCAGCAATGCAACCTTTCAAAGTGACTGGGGCCGAAGTGCGACATGCAGAACTATTCGTTGATCCTTATCCCTATCTGCTAGTCAGATGCGCATTCGCAGGAATTAATCCAACCTCGTCACGGGCCGCGGGCTAGTATTCCTAGGAAAGTATCGCTATCGCCGGTCTCGCAATGTTCGATGTCGCGATCGATAGACAATGCGAAAGTTAAAAATTCAAAATGCCTCATCGGGATTCTGGGTGTGGAGGCCTTGGACGCTCAAGCACTTTTTCTAGAAGTTTTTTTTTTTTTTTTTTTTTTTTTTACATTTTCGTTGGTATCGAAGCTGGGTTAAGAATGCTTCAATATCGATGCCACAATGATACTTTCTTATACCCTCAAACGGTAAACAAAAACATATCTTCCACCAGTAGACTATCTGAAACGGTCTAGCAGGCAGGTTACACGTTGCCAAAAGAAGGCATAGAAGGTTACTATCACGACCTTATCTCCCGACCTCTCCCGGTTCTCATCCGACTTTTTCCTGATTCTCCTTGAGCTTGACATCCTGAATCCATGAATCTCCGCTGGATACTTCTTACTTACGTACAAATCAGGTAGCAATCCGTCTCGCCGAAATTTAATGTCCTTTTTCATGTAGCCAAGGCCGCTCACTTCTCTTCCCTCCCGGGGCTTGCATGGAAATACTGGGGGTGTGTGAGGAAATGCCCAGCCCGAAAGCTTGTTCCCCGCAAGCCTTTCTTGTGTAGTCTTGGATACAGTCTGACGTCTACAACACGAATTGGACCCACTTTTTGTGCATATTGTTTGACACGGAATATCTTTCTCGGACAACGTGCGCTTGATTTCTAGAGTAGAATGAACCGGTTGCCTAGATCTTCACTCTTTTTCCTGGGATGGGGAGTTTACTGTATTACTGGCGTGGTGGTTGTTGCATGTTGAAGATAGTTCTGGGATCTACCCTTTTTTGGCGCAGGGATCGATCTAGATATCTTCAGATTGATTCTGGAGCAGCGAAACTACATGTTACAATGTCTTAAGATATTCGCTGTCCAGAAGCTTCATTCCAGATTTTTATCGATATATCTCGCATTTTATCGGAACTGTGAGACAATCGTGGGGCGGGCTAGCTATTAACGAAAGCTTAAGTCTTTCCACGAAAAGGTACCCTAGATATCTCACAAAGAAAACTCCTACCCCTGGCTCTCCCTGCGGACCCTTTAGCTTGTCTAACCCCCATAAGCTCATGGCCTCATGATGGCTATGCGGAGACCCCGAATACAGAGAATCGCCCGAGGGTTGGTAGCTTGCGGGAACCAAGTAATGGGGTGTTGTAGATCACTGCGACTAATGCAGGTAGTTTCCTTATGACACCCCGTTTCGTGCGACACCATGCCATCACCATGTAATCTTTCTATTGAAAAAGGGACCAAAGCAGGGGTCGGAGTTTCCAATTGCGATACCTAGAAAGGGTATAAATTACCCAGCGCATCTCCCACAAGTTGGTGCACTAGCATTCCTGACATATTTTGCTTTCCCTTGCGGTTCCTGAGCTGGTCTTGAGCAACGTAGAGTGCATTCCTTGCGCCGTCTCTGAAGTCTCTTGTTTTTTTTTTTTGTTGTCTTTTGCGACAGGTATTTATCATTGAGCCTCGTGGGGATCTGCTCCTCTGATCTTGTTTTTTCCGTCCCGAGGGTTTTCGCTGTTGGGTATCCGACGGCGCGACTGGTTAAAGCTTGAAGTATCTGTGGTGGTGGAACATAAAATTTATAAAATAGGATTTCAAGATGCCGTTTAAGACGAGCATTGGCGAGTACCTGCGCACACGGGTGACGACGTTGGCGCCGCGGGTGGATCCAGCGCCGAATCCGATTAAGGTACTGGCGTCGCTGAATCGGTCGAATTGGCTGAACTTTGCAATTGCATTTTTGGGGTGGACTTGGTGAGTTTGCATTGCTTATACCTCGATATGGGAAGCTTTGTACTGATACCACTCGGTAATAGGGATGCATTTGGTATGCGGATATGGTTAACAATACGATAGAGCAGAGATAGGCTAATATATATGATTAGACTTCTTCACCGTCTCCCTCGTCGTCACTGACCTCGCGAAAGAATTCAACAAGAAGAACTCTGACATAACATGGGGGATAACCCTCGTCCTGATGCTCCGTTCCGTCGGCGCCATAACCTTCGGCCTAGCATCCGACCGATACGGCCGTAAATGGCCATATATCGTCAACAACATTCTGTTCATCGTTTTCGAACTCGCCACAGGATTCGTGAATAATTATAGTCAGTTCCTGGGAGTTAGAGCGTGTTTTGGTATTGCCATGGGAGGACTTTATGGCAATGTTGCTGCGACGGCGTTGGAGGATTTACCACCTGCTGCACGCGGAATTGTGAGTGGTATGCTTCAGCAAGGGTATGCGTTTGGGTATCTGCTTGCTGTGGTTTTTGCGAGGGCTTTTGTGAATACGACTAGTCATGGGTGGCGGCCGTTGTTTTGGTTTGGGTATGTTGGTACCTTACTTGTGGGTTGTGAGGAGACACCAGGGGAGAGGCTAATAGAGAGTATAGGGCGTGCCCACCGGTTTTGTTGATTATATTCAGGTACTTTTTGCCGGAAACCGAGGCTTTCCAGAGGAGAATGGAGTTGAGAAAGGCAGGAGGAGATATTGAGGTTGAGAAGGTGTTTATTCAAGAGGGAAAGATTGCATTGAGGAAGTATTGGTTGATGCTCATCTACTTGGTTCTGCTGATGGCTGGGTTCAATTTCATGGTAGGTTTAAGATTTGATCTAATGACGTATCTGGAGGGTATAGAATGCTACTAACGGGAGCGCGTGGAATAGTCTCATGGAAGTCAAGATCTTTATCCTACTATGCTTCAGAATCAGTTGGGATTTGGACATGATCGGGTTACGGTTACCCAAGTCGTTGCGAATTTAGGGGCTATAACGGGTACGTACTGTGCATTGTAAGAATGGTTAAGTGTTTCAATGTTTTAACATTATGAATTGCTCTGGATAGGCGGTACCCTCGTTGGGTATTCTTCTCAGATCTTTGGCCGGAGGATATCAATCATTGCAATGTGTATCCTTGGTGGCGCATTGCTCTATCCTTATGGTTTCTTACGTTCAAACAGCATCATGGCTGCCGCATTCTTTGGTGCGTAACCTCACATCTCTTGACTGATAACTGCTCCCACTGACTGAAATTACTAGAGCAATTCGCCGTCCAAGGCGCCTGGGGTGTCATCCCGATTCACTTAATGGAACTTTCCCCAGCCTCCTTCCGTACCTTCGTAGTAGGGACATCCTATCAACTCGGCAACCTCGTCTCATCAGCGTCTTCAACCATAGAAGCTACGCTTGGTGAAAACTGGCCGCTCCCACCAACAAAGGATGGGGTAAAAAGATATGATTATGGGAAAGTTATGGTTATTTTCATGGGTGCTGTGTTTGCGTATGTTATGCTTTTGACGTTTATTGGACCTGAGAAGAAGAATAGGGATATGTTTCAGGATGAAGGGTTGGAGGATGTTGTTGGAGGAGTTAAGGGGGAAGATTTGGAAGAGGCTGGAGGGGAGAAAGCTGGGTTTGATGAGAAGGAAGAGAGTCCGCAGGGGTAGGGTTGTTAGATGGAGTGCTAAGTTCCTTATAGTTCATGTTTGTTTTGGATTTTTTTAACCTTTACTATTTGGAATTAGTTTTATAAGTCGTGAGAACGATTTCCTTGTAAGTTTAAAAGACCGAATGATCTTAATGAAATTTCGAAAATCAGATGTTATATTAACCATGATTGCTTGGGCCTTAGTATATGTATACGTCTATAGACTTCCATAATGAGGTCAAGTTATAATCCGAACAGTCTCAATATGCTGTGGTTCTTAATCACCCGTTTCTTCGGAATTTAATATTTGAGGAGCCTAGAAGTTTGCGCCTGTAGCCTCATTTGTTTTACGAGATAATGTAGCCTCAAATAAGGAGCATGGTGACCAGACAGTGTGTACTTACCTGTGTAAATTCAATATTTAGTAGCCGCAAGGTCAAGACACCACGTGATGTAACTATAGTCACTCGAGGTAGGATGCCTGGCCCATCTATGAAGTGTGAGCGTAAATACCCAGCCCAAGTTAAATTAAACCGCGAAGCTTCGAAACTCGAAGGTGTGTCCAAGAACGAGGAAGGCTCTTGGTTTTGCGACTGGTGATACTTGAATTCATGCATGAACGTGAGTTTGAGTAACTGAAGAGTTGACGCTGATCAATTGAACCTCCAGACTCTTTGAATCCTACATTCGAGATCTCCACCACGGATTGGCAATGATGTAAGACGAGAATATTGGCATTTGAATTTAGGCTTAATTAAAAGTTTGGTTCCATGGGACTATTAAAATGTTTCGGAATAACAACTTCCAACACGGACAATGCACCATGGAACGTTTACCAAAAACTTAGTCTACATCTGATAAGTGGAGGTCTCAATTTCGAGGAATACTATGGCACTTGCTGCTGCTGGAAATTCTCCCCAATTCTGAGTTTATCCCTGTGACCTAATCAAGGGTTCTAATCCGTTAACATGCCGATGCGACATGTCGTAAAAGTTTTTCCGGCCACCTTTTTGATTCTCGGGGCACAGAATTAATCCTATTGAATCATGAAGCGATTGGGAAAGCTGGGGCCACATTGAGAGTACTCTCGTGCCGAGAAGCCTATGAACCAGGTTATAAACATATTAGCCAGTAGGCTTTGAGAATCTTTCCCCCATCCTGCTGCATAATCTCCGTAACTAGCACATGCAGTTTTCGTGATAAGATATATTCCTGACGACTGAAATTTGACGCAGATTACTATTTCTTCTCTCCTACATCGAGTTAGAGGTGCCCGGAAATTTTTTTGGTATCATGAAAAACGTTCGCCGAAAGCGCCAAAGTTTTGAAAAGTGAATTGTGCTCCTTCTGAACTACGGCACCTGATCCCTACTTATTGGGACGTAACCAGCTGGCACAGGTCAGGAATGGGATCTATCAGATCAGGCCCCATTAGTTCCCATTTTTTAGAGCGATATTGCCTCATCAGTGTGTGGGAATCAGTCGAGTGAATTCCTTCTTTTGGGGTAGTGCAATTACGATTTTCAGATAGTTTAGGCTTCGTATGCCCGGCCGTTTGGCATATATGCATGTAGAAGCTGAGCAGAGTGAGACAAGATAGCATATGACATTACATACATAGTAAACAAAGTAATTATACCTTGTTCCCGAAGGATTACAAGTACCATCTAGGCCCAATGCAAGTTGGGTGGCCATGGCAATAAAGCATCGGTACAACTTACTCTTGATCGTATGATTAAGTGTCCAGATTACCCCACAATCTGGTATTCGAAGATGGGGTATTCCGACGAACCTAATTTTCAAATTAAAAACAATCGAATGCATCTTGAGCTTCAGATCCATTGATCCTAGAGGAGTTCGTAGTCTTTCTCTCCGCTATTGCCAAAATTGCCCATTCCTCCGTGCCAGAGCGACTGTCATCAGACCTGGAGAGCTGTAACCAGCAAGAAATTGAAAAATTACTTTCCGCCGAATCTTCAAGGCTAGGCTAAGATGAATAGATCGAGATTCAAACTTTACAAGCTAGGGGTGTGCAATTGTGACATGGTTTTCGGAGCCAAATAAAGGTCATTATGGAAGACCAAGAATGGAAGAATAGGTGCCGGACGGAGGCGAAGACGGAATAGTCTGGCCCATCAACAAAATCTCGTCTCTTAAGCAGCGGGTCTACACTTTTCGTAACCTGGCTTTGGGCTTGTATGCTTAGCATGCATAACAAGTACCCACACCAGCCATTTGCGTTGTAGACGTCGAATAAACCTGTGTCACGTGATATAGAGCAATGAAGACGTATTTTGTTCGAGATCGTTGATGTATGTATCGCAGGAAACAGAATACGAGATGGTGAGTTATGCCTCGATTAGTTTTACAGTCATCAACTGACCAAACCACTGGACAAGCTTCAGCCTGAGAAGGGATAGGGCTGCTCGCGACTCCGACAGCGACCTGACTATCATGCCTAAGGCACTTCTGACGCCTTCGAACGACCTGCCCATGACATGGGTCAAACACCACCATCGACGAGATACGCAAACCTCCAAGCCAACGGTTCACGTTTATCAACTCTGTATCAACGTCGCGACCTGCAGTGGAGGAATTTAGGTTTGCATGTGTGTCGGCAGGGATGTTGCGGGGACGCTGCGCAACCAACCTGCGGAAGATTTCTAGTCCGCCAATCACAGGCCCTCGAGGAGGACGATTCCTTGGAACCGTTTGTGCTCCCTTGCAGGTGGGAAACCTGGAGTCCCCGTGGATAAGGTTTAACCTATCTGTGGAGAGGGTACCGCGAGACATGGTTGGACCTTTTGGAATACATCTCCAACGCGGGGAGCACATCAAAAAGAAGGTAATCAAACACTAAGCACTGCGCTGCGAAACCACATAGCTGGTGTGGCCATCTAACTCCTCCACTTCTAGCGCCGCGTGAGAACCTTCGGTGTCTCAAGCTCGTATCCAAGGCCCCTTCGATTGGGCGGACTTTAGAAGCCATCGGTCCCCGTTTGCTCGGAATTTTCCTAACCTGCTTGTTTTTGGTTTGTCTTTTGGTTTTCCTTTTCTTTTCGTCCATGGCTGCATTTTAGCCCCCATCTGCACAGAAGTTGGGGATCTGTGCTTCCAGTCCTCTGTTCGCTTGCAGGCAACAAGATGGCAAGGACCTCCGTCCGAGAACCTGGGGTCCCTGCAAAGTAACTTGTTCCGTCGATCCTGATTCGTGGTGTGCTATGGGAGAATTGGACCTGGAACCCGCACTGATCGTTGGGCGCGGCCATCTTGAACCTAACTTGGAGCAATGTATAAGAACTCCAGATTTTCCTCAAACTCCACGAATTTCTCTTCTCTTTCACCAGAGTAGAAGTCCTAGACCCCTCCAAGGGATCCCGCACACGACAATTTAGAAGGCCCTCTCGGAAAGCTTAATCAACCCCCAACGCAATTCGACATTATCTTTTGAAAAGAGTTTTAATATTCTAGTCAAAGGACTGTGATTAGCTGAGATTCAGCACCTGGATCCAAGATGCATATGCCCTCGAGACAGAGAGTGTACAATTGGTATGTTGTATATCGATATCTCGCGATATCAGTAATCAATTAAACACCACACACCCAACACGGGCTATGTGCGCAAAGGCGAAGTACAGATGGGCTAACTTTGAGACATAGGTACATTTCCTTGGTTGCAGCCTCAACTATGGTACTCTACGGCTATGACGCCTCAGTGTTCAATGCCGTCCAGGGTTCCGACAATTGGAAAGATTACTGGGGTAATCCAAATTCCAACCTCCTAGGTACAATTAATACTGCCTACACCTGTGGTGGTATCGCCGCAGGATGGTTCTTCTCAGCCCCAATTTCGGACCGCTTCGGTCGTCGTATGTCTATCGCTATTGGTTGTATTCTCGTTATCGCCTCGACTTTCATCCAAGCTTTCGCTCCAGAAGGTCATGGTGTTGGTGGTTTCTTGGCTGGTCGTACTATCATCGGTTTCGGTCAGGGTATCGCGCTCCCAGCTGGCCCAGTCTACATTGGTGAATTGGCTCCAGCAGACATCCGCGGAAAAATTATGTCTTTCTGGCAGATGTTCTATTCCGTCGGTTCCTTCCTCGCCTTCTGGATCAACTACGCTTGCACACAAAACAAGGGCAAGCTCTCTCACGATTGGGACTGGCGTATGGTTGTCATCTTCCAGATCATGGTTCCAATTCTCATCATAGCTCTTATTTGGTTCTGCCCCGAGACCCCACGTTGGTTTATTCAAAAAGGAAGAATCGAAGAAGCCAAGGCCGCACTCCGCCGTGTCAGAGATACCGAGGAAGAAATTGAGGAGGAAGTCGCCCAAGTTCAACAAGCTCTCCAATTCGAAAGGGAATCACTCGACGGCTCTTATCTCCCACTCTGGAAGGACAAATCTCTCCGAAAGCGTCTCTTACTCGCCTTCGTTATCAACTTTGGTCAACAGGTCACCGGCCAGGGCTCCCTTAATTCTTATTCTACCCTTATCTACAAGCAGATCTTCAAAAGCAACAGCACTATTCAACTCATCAACGCTCTCAATGGCACATTCGGCATTCTGTTCACTCTTACTGCCACCTTCACCGTCGATACCTGGGGCCGCAAGATGGTTCTCTTCCTCGGAGCCCTCGGTATGTCTCTTTGCATGGTGATCTCTGCCTCCGTTTATGTCGGAACTCCAACCTATGCCGAGGATACCAAATCTACACAAGTTGGCGCCGGCATTGTGGTCATGATGTTTATGTTCGCCTTCTTCTACAAGCCATCCTGGGGCGCTGTCGTCTGGATCTGGACTGGTGAAGTTTTCTCCATGAACGTCAGAGCACAGGCTGTTGGTATGTCTTCTCAGATGCAGAATGTCGGCAATCTCATTGTCAACCAGATTTTCGTAAGTGTTTCCGTCAAAGACTTCCCTCAAAGAAATTTATCTAACATTCTTTTTAGCCTCTCATTCTCGAGAAAATCGGATTCAAGGCCATGTACATGTTTGCCGGTATCAATCTTATCCTTGCCGCCTTTACATGGTTTTTCCTCCCAGAAACCAAGAACGTCAGGCTAGAAGAGATGGATGCCCTCTTCGGCGGTGTCAACCATATCGAGAAGGGTGCTACCTTGGTCGAAGGCCACCCCACCCACATCACCGACGAGAAGGGACAGGATCTCACTATCGAGGAAGTTGGCCGCAAGGTTTAAACAGTATTTCCGATCATGTTACGAAAGCACTCTGTGTAGCGTTTTGGCCTAGTAGATAATATATATTTTCTTTAACTATGCTTTCGCATGATACCTCTTTTTTTATGTCCCGCGATGTCTGACCTTTGAGTACCTGCAGCCAATGTTGATACTTGGCATATTTCCTATCATATTTGCAATATAATTATGAAGTTATAATAACAGAAAAACGGTTATCTTTCGATTCGTAGAATTCTTGTGCAATTGTAGTTTGAGTTATCAACATAGTTTGACGTCCATCGGTGCCATTAGCCCCGTCAATATGGTTCGTATCTAAAAAGTTCGCACCTATTAAATCCATGCCAACAACCCGCGTCCCGAGAGGTATTTCCATAAAACCCCATCCAAGGCGGGTCTTCTGACCGCATACGCCGGCATATCTCGCAACAATTGGCGGAACCAAAAAATGCCGTGCCTTACACAGTAAGGCCACGGCCTTAGCCCTTAGAATGGGGTAATATAGACGATATGCAACGTCTGCGCAAGAAAGTAGCCCCCGGCCGGCACTTTATCCACGGTTCAAAAAGCTTGTCAACCATAGGAAAATAACATTTTCTTTCCGCAGGTGCTTGGTGAAAGGCTGGATAAACGGATTAGAGGGACTGTGATTAGCGAAAAATTACCTGTCGCCTGTTTCGGCTATGTCGCAGGGCGGGTTTTATCCAGAAGCCCTGCGTGTGAACACCATATAAAAGAAAATACAACGTCTACAACGCACCATTGTTGGATCATGAGTATCGAGTTTTACGGACTTATATCGACGTGTTCACATACATTTCCTAAGCATCCCGATGGTTTTTATACCTCCTGCCAATTTGGCTTGTAAGGTCGATATTAATTATTGGTCTCGGAATTTATTCAGCCTCAGAAACAACGGTATGTCTGCAGATCTGCATAAGTATTATCCAATGAAAGCTCACACGGAGAATATTTCCAATTGTAAAGAAGGAACCTAGAGATCTAGAATATGGTGCGTTCTTTGAAAGATGGTTCCTTGCATGAATTATATTAGGCGGGAATGGGAGTCGGATCAAGCCCTGTCAACTTAATCGCATGAATCGTGTAGGAGCTGCCCTAATCGGAGATCCGAAGCGCGAATTCGTATTCAGCATAGAAAGAGTTTCCCCATTCGTTTTCCTTTCCCGCAAGATACCCCGAGTATCGGTGATATAATGGCGCCGGCGCCGGATCGCTATTACATTCGCTTGCTTCCGGTGCATGGATCAGCAGGTCAGAAATGGCACGATTTCTAAGGTGGGAATATTGCATATACAATATCCGTAGTAGTTAAGCTTAATTCCCAGTAGTTGCTAAATATTTTGCGCAGTCAAGTTTGATCTCGATTGAAGCGGTGGGCTATATAATAATTATTTCTTTTCGGCGAGTGCTGATATCGTCGCACATATTCTCTCTGGGGCTTTATATGGCTTTCCAGAACGATGATATTTCTGTCTGCCTCGCGGCTATCGATGTCGTCATCGATATGAAGCTTAACTTTAGGTACAGGCTGAGGTGTCTGGCGACGAGACAAATTTAGGCCACTGCGTGCAGAAACATCGAAATATGATTGTGCAATTTAAATTTATATCACGGTGAAATTTCTAAAAGTTCACGTACATATATGGATCATCACGCCCATTCGAACATTCGGTTTTAAAGTTACAGCACAACAATAGTTCGATTTTCAAGGCTAAAGTGGGCTAAATTTCCAATACTCTCTAATGAATAATTCCTTACTCACTTATGCTATTAATCCTACTTTTAGCACAGCTCATAACCATATTAAACCAACAAATACAGTTTCACAACAGGATTCCTGTGTTGTATCGCAAAAAAGTAGGAGCTGGTTACGGAGTATATAAATCCGCCAATCAACAGTTTCTATGCGGCCTGTCTGCCACCAAGCCTAAACAAGAATTCTATATGCATACCTCAAAACGCTTTGGTAATAATATCGTACGTTTAAACAATTAGTGTTGTACGGCGCAGCTGGTTCGGTGGAAGGTTGCTGTATTATGTTCTGAAGGCGCCCCGGCATACTATATTCGAATATACAAGGTATTCGTTAACAATGAGGCTATGTATACTTTATACTTCGTTCATTAGTCTTTCAGTACCACGAATTGTAGCCTTTCGTCAATACTTTGAATCGGCATATAATGAGGCTTGGGGTTACATGTATACAAGGAATATTTTAATATTTTATTTTGAGCAGGTCATTTGAACTAATGTTATTGCTGCGGTGTTGCAAAACGAAATATTAAAGAAAGAAATACCTACATAGAGATATATCTATGTCTCGAGCTGTAGGGACTGCGCCAACCCTTTTAAAACATCTAGTGCCCATATAAACAATTCTAAGCTGAGACAACATATTCGGTCTACACACAGCGTAAAAACTTTCAAAACGCAAGTTCACAAAAATGCAAAGAAAAATTTCGTGGATATTACCAGTATCCACTGCACTATCTGCTCCATTCTCTTTGTACATGTATGGAGTCCGCATATTCCAGGGTTACTACAACCTTGAATCCTACCGTGGATCGAAAGGGGCTCATGAACCTTATAGATACTAGAGCAAATCTATCCAGTGTTAGCGATCGAGGTAAGGAATCGGCGACGAGACAAGGTAGTGCACATGTAATCATCGTCCTCAGTAGAATACCAGGACAATTTCCTATTATATGAGGTCGAACCCCACAATACTTGGGCACGAGTGATCTGGATCTCTCGAAGAGTGTGGCGAGAACCCCTATATCAAAAGGTAGCTAGGTTCTGGGGATGGGGCCAGCCAGGATTCAAAATTTATGTTACGATACATGCTTTCTATTATATTTGTGTAGTATGGCAAGACGAATATCAAATCCCGGTCAGAGCTACGTTGAGAAGTTGGCTACTGGTGGAAAAAAGGCGAAATTTCGGTAGCCCCGCTAATGATGCGTATCGATATCCCATACTAGTAGTTATTCAGACATTGAATGAGGCAACGGGTGTACGGAATAGATGCTACTGGCCCACCTGTTGAGCTCATTCATGCATAAAAGCAATACAAATTTACATGAGAAAGTTTACCGTCTTCCCGCAAACAGACTCGAGTACTTGCCGGTTGTCTGTCGGAAAGGCGCTCTGTTCTGCAAATTTCGCAAAACAAGTTGCCCCCATTACAAGGGGTCGACACCATCAAACCAAAATCTCGTATTCGGCGACGCAATGTGGTATCTCTTTCGTCTCTGAACCAATAGGCTTTCGTCTTGAGGTATCATATGAGATGGCACATGCAACTTTTCGACCTTCGTTATATGAAGCGGAGAATAACACCACTCGGCTTTACAAGACAACAGCTGCACTATGTATTTCAATATGCAACCGTAGGGTAAGACAACTGCTGGACCGATCCTAGAGGGAGCCGAGACTCAGTGGAGGTGTCTGGAGGTACATAAAGCTAGTACTGGTACTTCTGTTGGCCACGCTCGTGGCAGATAAACTAGGTTCGAGCGTACAAATTGGCACATAGGTGGCCAGCGGGGTGCAAGAATGCACTACAGTTCGTGTTCTAGACTGTAGGTATAAATACCAAGATGAATGCTTATATAATCGTTGACATATCTTGCTAGATCGCCACAGTCTCATAGGTTATTGATCTCCCAGAAGAAAGACTTCCACATCATGCCTCAAGCTTAATATTATAACCTCTTAGATTAAACTATTCTATTCTTTCTCGAGGATATATATATGGCTAATATCATTTGGTTAGGCACTACACATTGCATTATAAAAGTTTGTTGCCTCCTGAATTAATCAACCATCAAATAAAATATCAAATAAAATATTCAACTCAATAGAAACGAGTTCCGCAGTGTCATGGCTTACAGGAACCCATAATTGGCCCGGAGAATAGAAATGGCTTTGGCCGAAGTAACTGGCATAGAAATGAAGTTCGAGGATAGCGCTGTATTTAATTAGAAACTCCCTTAGAATTATATATAAGTTTCAGATCGGTATACGCCACATATCAGGAGAACGAGATCATCAAATTAGAATTTTAGAATTCACCACCAGAGCAATTTCAATTCGGGGTCAGCCAAGACCACCATGCACAGCGAGTAACTAAAATACTTCCCATATTATGCACAGACTAATAAAAAGACATTATGAGGCGCTGGATGGCAGATACATATTAATAGAAGGGGAAAGGCTATCTCTTGCGCGAGAAATGGAGGCGGAAATATATTTTCGAAGTCGTCTTAAGTCCTGCACCACAAAATTAGATAAGCCCAAGATAACAGCCGCATTGAAGCAGTAGATCTATGCCATCGGCTGTGGCTAGGACCTCGAAATGATCTAAATAGCCTATTAGCCGTAGTGGTGCCATTATAGAAACTGGAAATTCAATGCCACTCCCAGTAGCCAGCGTAGCGCATAAGAGGGTCGCCTGAGTTGTGTTGGAATTTTGAAGTTCGCCGCATCGTTTATCCACCAATCATATTCGCAGCTTCAGAGGGCAAAAGATGTTCCGACACACATTTCCGTCTCAAACTCTCGGCTTCTCCACAATGATGAGGGCCATGACAAGTTACAGAAACTCAACATTTGAATCTCGAAATTTTGAAACTTATACTTATACATTATAACGAGAAATAGATCGAGTGTTAGTATTATTGTTCCCCGCATTTTTGTTGGATTTAGCCTAAAATTGGGCGCTCGTTCGACTCCAAACTTCTCATTATTAACATTTGAAGTGGTACAATTGTATAAAATACAGTAAATGTATGCTGTGAAATGGGGGTGATATTCCAAAAGCTCTTTACTCTCAAGTCAGTAAATTGAAAAATATTAATAGTTTCAAGTACTTCTTCGCTAAGTCTCCCCGATACTCCGAAAATTTTCCCAAGATGGCGGAAAATGGCTCCTATCAAAACCCCATTTTGAGGGGTTTCAATCCGGACCCTACCATTTGTAGGGATCCTAGGACCAATGATTTCTTTATCGCGACATCAACATTCGAATACTTCCCTGGAGTTTCAATATATCACAGCAAGGATCTTATCAGTTGGAAATTGATCGGCCATGCGCTCACCAGACGTAGTCAGCTCGACATGCGAACGGTTGAGCCTGGAGGCGGGATTTGGGCACCAACTCTCCGATATGTGAAGGGGAAATTCTATATGACGACAGCAAAGTGGGACAGATATCGCCCCGCACAGAATGTATGTACTTATGCTTATATTTTCTAATATCCGTTTGAGGTGTTTTTGAGGGTTTTAAACGTTTCTAAAATTATACTTAAAGCATAAAATACCCCTGTTAGGAGAATATTTAATATCTCCGGTAAAATAGAGATTTAAAACTGACTTGTGTCTAGGAAAGAGTCTGGCCCAGGGGTTTCTATGTTGAAACTGACAACATATGGGATGAGAACAGTTGGTCTGATCCCGTCTGCTTCGACCTCCCGGGGTTCGATCAAGATGTATAAAAAGTCCTTCATTTCCCGTCATCTTCCTCAACTATAGTGCTAATATATTTTAGTTATTTTGGGACGATGATGGAAAAGTGTATCTATCGACAACCTATAGGTTGGTGGATAGGGATCCAGCGAGTGCGAAGAAGGACTTTGCAATTCATCTATGCGAGATAGACCTAGCGACAGGGACATCATTGACTTCTCCGACTGTCATTCGTGTTGCGCCTTCTGGATTGGCTGAAGGGTCTCATATCATCAAAAGAAACAACTATTACTATCTGTTCACAGCAGAGGGTGGCACAGAAGAAGGTCATACCGAATGGGTATCTCGTAGCAGCGTCGGCCCACTGGGCCCTTGGGAGCTTGGAACAAGAAACCCGCTATGGAGGAACACAACGTCGGATGAAGTTCAAAATACTGGGCATGCTGACCTAGTTGAAGATGCTGCTGGGAATTGGTGGGGTGTTTTTTTGGGAGTAAGGCCCTGGAGACAAGAAAACAATGGAGAAGTGACCTGGGAAATTTCTCAATATGGTATGGGTCTCTCGGTTGTTCTCTGTAACAATTAGCAGCCTCCTAACTTGTGACGTTTGCAGGTCGTGAGAGCTTCTTGGTCCCGGTGAGCTGGGAAGACGACTGGCCAGTCTTCAATTACGGCAACAAGATCACACTTCTCGGGAAAGCCCCCGATACCTATCACGTACGAGATGCTGAGACTTGGTTCGATGATTTCAGTAAGAGTAAACTAGAACTAGGTTGGTATCACAAACGTAAGTCACCCCACTTAGCAAAGAACGCTGGCTATATAGTTGCTTGCAGCTCAAGGCTCAACGGACCTGACGTGCATATTTCCGCAGATACGCCATTGAAGCAAGAATATAGCCTTACTGCACGGCAGGGCTTTCTCCGACTTCATGGAGGTCCATACAACCTTACCGTCCCTGAATGTCCAACAATGCTCCTCCAACGGCAAACTCGTGCTAACATTGTTTGGACTACTGAGTTGGAGTTTTATCCCGACCGCAAGACTTATGAAGCTGGGACTGTGGTCTGGTGGAATAGCTACACGTTTGCTAGCATTGGTATCCGTGTCAACGGATCGGGCCAACGATATGTTGCCGTAAAACAGGCCGTGGATGGGAAGGGTGGATTTGAAGAAGTTGAACATGATCTCCCTGAAGGAAAATTCCCAGTTCAGCTACATATAAAAGCTCTCCCGTTAGAATATCACCTTGGATTCTCCTTCCCAGTAGGCAACGAACCGGATCATCGCCTCAAGCGTACCAAAACCGATATAACCTGGCTCTCAAGTGTTTCAACAAGAATCATGACACTGCTCCCACCTATTGGAAATGCCTTTGCAGGAATGATGTTTGGTGTTTACGCTTTCGGGGAGCTAGAGCGATGCCTTGTACCAGCCGATTTCAGATACGTTAGATGGGATGGTATCTAGGTTAGAGACCATCTATACTACATCAGCGACCGAGAATATATCAATTTTGAGGTTAGGTCGCCTGAAATCTCAAGAAGGAACTTGGAAAGCTTTTACTTATTGCGCTATTTTAATACCAGTTCCTGTACCGGCCTATGCTATTTGCGAAGTATGATGTTACGTTTTGCAAAATTTGTATATAGGTGTATTATGGTTTTTGTCTGCAGCCAGAATAAAAGCTTTTGATTTCCAAACACCAATATTTTTTGCCATGAGTTACTCTAAGCCTTTTACTCAAATTTCATAAAGAGAGGAGCATTATCCGAAGATACCAGCTGTATCAGTAGAAATACCTAGATATCTCAGGAACTTCGAACTAGAGCAACTCATGCGTTGTCGAATTGTGTTATTTTGAACAAGTTCAAAAGCGGAGGTTTATGACGTTCCTACAAGCTAAACTTAACAGCTTCAATTCAGTGCAGATAAATTCATGAAAGATAAAATAACGATTTCATAAATCATACGCCAGCATCCATACATACTTACACCATGGCTCCGAGCTACTCTGTCAAAGATCTCGTTCCCCTCACAGGATCCGATGCCAAAATCCCTCGTATAGGGTACGGGGTCTACAAATCGACTGATTGCAAGGCAGCTGTCCTTGCCGCCCTTTCAGCAGGCTACAGGCACATTGACACCGCTCAATTTTACAAAAATGAGGTTGACGTCGGAGAAGCAATCAAGATAGCTGGGATTCCTAGAAAGGAACTTTATATTGTCACAAAGATTCAACACCCCGTTGAAAATAGTGTCGAAAAGACATTAGAAAACATTAGAGAAAGTGTCCGAAAAATCGATTCTGGGGAAGGAGACAGGAAAGGGTATGTGGATCTCTTTCTTGTTCATACACCTGCGAGCGGGAGAGAAGGCCGTGAAATTCTCTGGAAAGCTCTAGAGTTACTAAAGGAGGAAGGGGCCACTGTCGATATTGGAGTTAGCAATTAGTAAGTACACCACCTAGTAGTATATGCCACGACCCAAGCTCTCAAAAGAAAATACCCCGGAATTACTTTTTCAAAAATTTCCTCCCGTCTGGCCACACAATGTGTGAGTCTGGGTACGAGACCACTCCTATCCATATTTCTGAAAAGACTAACCCTTCGGCATATCATAGTGGCATAGAACACCTTTTCCAGATGGACTCGTATACTTCTATCAAACCTGTATGCAACCAAATAGAAGTTCATCCTTTCTGCCAGCAAAAGGAAGTCATCGATCTTTGCAAATCAAAGGGCATCGTCATCACCGCTTATGCACCCATCGCGCGAAACCGACGGTCAGACAACCCCGTCCTAGTCGCAATCGGCCAGAAACATGGCAGACACCCAACTCAAGTTATGATCAAATGGAGTTTGCAGAAGGGATATATTCCTCTCCCCAAGAGTGACGACCCTAGGAGAATGAAAGCGAATATGGATATGGATGGTTGGGAGCTCACTGAGGAAGAAATCTCCGAAATCGAACAACTTGACGAAGGCCAGGATGGTGCCATCTGCCCGTATCCCCTAAACTGCCCGTAAAATTCCTCCTGTCCCTAGAAGCATTATCAAGATGATAGATTACAAGATGTTCACAGAAGTACTCGATTGTATCTCCTGATAGAATCTTGCCGTGTATGCAGGATTAAATCCAAGGAATTAGTTCGCATATCAGATGCGAGGCGGCTTTGCAGGTGGAAACACCAAGTATGTAGTCTTCATCAAACAGGGGAAGTGTACCCTGGTCTTTTCTGACTATGTGAATCTCTTATGCCACTTTCTTGATTATGCGACAAGAGTCGGCTTTTGGTGTCTGATCCAAAAAAATATATATGAATGATGAACTCGGCATTTTTGCATCCGAGTTAATTATCTGCGACGATTAAAATAGCCAGAGCGCTATGTAGTTCGAATCAGCCTAGTTCAAAAAACCACTAGAAGTCAGCTAGTGGTTGATAGGATTTTGCGATCAAGTGATTTTCTTGACTAACCTCTATTGAAAACTGAGTTTGATGATTGCAAAAGCTGCCAATCGATCTCAAAGATTCGGTGCAAATCGGCGGGGATTACGACTAGCTTCGATACCAAGAGTTCGAAACGAGGTCAAGGATAAAATTTTTTATTCGGCAAGATAACGAATCGCGT
The DNA here is from genome assembly GCF_004000055.1 of Arthrobotrys flagrans. Taxonomy (NCBI): domain Eukaryota; kingdom Fungi; phylum Ascomycota; class Orbiliomycetes; order Orbiliales; family Orbiliaceae; genus Arthrobotrys; species Arthrobotrys flagrans. The sequence continues at coordinate 6,351,514 of NW_027137556.1, forward strand.
AGGTTTGTGGATCGTGCCATGGCATTGACGGGCATGGAGAAGAAAAAGTGTCGATGGTTGACACGAGCTGATGAAAGGTTCCAGGGAGGAGACGGAGAGCCCTTGAAGCAGTCATGAATTTGCAAACGATAGCGCGAAATATCTACGCCCAAAGAGCCTTACCCCTGACTATAGAGGACTGGAATTATATGGGGTAAACTGTTAGCGTCTTTGGATTTATTTTTCTTCTCTTCGACTTTGAATGACACTCACAAACTCCGGTGGCTAAGAGACTGACGCATAATACCTGCAATATATATTATCTTGGCGATAATGAGCATCGACGCACAAGTCTTTTGGAGGCGCTGGATTTGAAAACGGGGCGGCTGGGTTGGCAATATAGCAAGTTTTGGCAAAAGAACTAGATGGGGAGAAGCTATCCCCACCTCCTACGTCCGATACTGTCAGGCCAAAACCCTGTTTTTTAGTCATGAGGACTACTGCAAGTCATGAAAAGGACCCACAGGGTGGCCTGCTAGATCGCATTTGGTGGCTTTTTTGATCGACGCAGGCTTGAAACTGCTTTCCTCCCTAGTCGTTGCGGAGAAACTCCGGTAAATCACTCAGTCAAGTTGATTCTTTTCATGACATTATTTGTCTCTAATTTCAGTTCCAGCTTGCTAAACTTAGTGCAGATAGTGACGGCCAAAAAATCGACTTGGCAATTTGTGATAGGAAGCGTTGAAGAAATATTTGGACTTCAGATCCATATCGTGAGACGCATATTTGCTTTTCAGAGTCTTGCCAGTTGGCTCGCTTGGAATCCTCGTACTCGTGTGTTCCCGCTCTGGAAAAGTAGGACAACAGGACCCATCGTGGCTTACTAGGTTAGTCTTATGTAGTCGCCATTATTGAATATAAGAACTAGCAGAGGCTAGACCTTGGTACATACGACCGTTACATGCAATTGCAAAGTGAGAATTGACTATCGTCAGTCGCTGTGTCACCATAACCACGTACTCAGCAGGCAAATAGGCCTGTCAAACCTTTTATTCTCGGATTTGCCACTCGCGGACAAGGTGATCTCGTGTTCTTAACCTCCACACAGGCAAATTTTGATCCTCCCGGGGCCAGCCGGGCTGTCATCTGATATTAGCACTGACAAACATGCTGCTCAAGAGGTCGCGTTTTCTGGCTAAAGATATTAACATTTTCTCGAGACGAACACTAGCTGGAAATTCAACTACATCTACAGGATATATGTCATAATCTAGCCGGAAAGTAATAATACTCGGAGATGAATTTTCTAACAGGCAGTCGCTACTACTTGAAAATGTAAAAGACTTGGCCAGTGCTTCAGACATCGACCAACTAGGTTGAAGTATCGAACCCACATGAAAAGCTAACCAGTGGCTCCACATTTTCACAAAATTTTAGTCTCAAAAAGTAGCTAATTGATGTTAGTTGCTAGTCGCAGTGGAAAGTTTTGCAAGTTGGAGGTAGCCGGTAGGTCTAACTATAGACGCTAGCCTTAGTCTATGTCGACCAACCTTTTTCGTAGACTAATCGAGTGGGCCAGGCTAAAGAACCAAAAAAAAAAAAATTTAAAAAAATTGAACCTCCTTAATTTCTCAACTAAGAATTCAAGCACCGAGGCCGATTTTCTTAGTCACAAAAGTTAAAACGAACGGGGTTATTACCCCGCCGAACCGCCTCATTGCGGGTAACACAAGTCCCGTAGGAGCTGGACTAACATGCACTTTACCCCTCACTATAATACTCGATATATCAGATGGTTTGGCAGACGATTTTAAATGTATGTAGGCTCGTCCGAGGTTTTCCTGGATTAGTTATGCATTGACGGCGCCTCTAACGGTCCCTTTGTTATTTTAGGTGTGCTGGTCTCTCTGATGTTTTATTCAGCCGGGAATGGGTATTTCTACGTTTGTTGCATTTTCATCAAGCATCCCTGCCGAGTAGTGTCTCCACCTCCAATATCCGAACTTTTGTTCCAGAGTTTCTTTTGTCGATTGGTCGTTTGCTGCACCTGATCTTGCCTTAGGCTTGATTTTGTGTACATAGTAGCGCACGGATAAGTTAGAAACGGCGCTAGCAGGGTTGCCCCATCCTGTCGAGGCTTCTCCCGACCTCAGCATGAACTTCGTGAGTTTTCCCTCCTCGGTCAACTTTTTCGACTTCCTTCTCCGCACTGCACTAACCAAGCGCGATGTACCGGATTGCGACTATGGGAGAAATTTCCGTACCCCACTGCCTGCAAGGCACCGTTGTAAGAGCAAGGATAGGCATCCACACCATCTCGACGAACTTTCGCAGGTGCTCGAGCACAGATCTGCGGTAGAGTCGTGCACAGAAGGGAGACGGCAACGCGAAGACACACTGGTACCAGTGGTTACTCAAGCCACCAACTCACAAAGTTATCCTCAGAAGTCACGCACACCATGGCATTATGATGACAACATCACAAAGTCGTCCTCCCCGGAAGGCGTTCGGGCCCAGCACATCTGCCTACACAAATATATTTCTGCCCCAGCCACGCATAGAAGACTCGGAAAGTTTGAATTTCAAATAGATTTCTCAAGGCACACCTTTTGTATCCTTGTTTCTTACACTTCGGCAAGTACCTTTGGGGTATAGCTTATGAAAGATTTGTTACCTATCTCCCGTTCGTGAACTCCGCTAGAGACCCCATACTATTCCTCTTTTCGCTATCGGTGAGCAAAGTGGGGTAGGTCCCGACATCGACGTCTTCATCTGCAGAAACTACTCCTAGCCATTTCGGCGATTTTTATTAATCCAGTCCGTTAGGTTCAACCTGTCTCAGAAATATTCGAGAACGTAGGTATGATCTGTTTTGCTTAAGATAAAAAATAAATAAAAAAAACAAATCATCTCCAGGGGGTAACTTTACGATACTGTTTATACTCAGATCTTTCAATGATATTCAGGGTTTCAGATACAACTAAAGGCTCTGAACGGACCCTGATAAAGCAGGGAAAATAGGACATTAACAAACATGTCTTGGAACTCTTGCTGTGCTCGGATACGGCGAGGGCTTGGTCACTGGCGAGGTTTATCAGAGGCGCAATTATTATAACCGAAGGGTTCTTAAGTCATAGTATTATTGCTGTGGTGCAGAACTAAGGTATCGCTGGGGCAGCTCATCCGATAATGTTTGTTGATATTATTTGTCCTTTCATAATATTATAATTCAGAAAGGCAGGAAGGCGGTGTAATTATTGTGCAGGAAATGGCCGGTATTTTGGCCACGGCAAACACTACACTAGCAAGTATTTTCTTCTGAAATTTGCCATGCAGGCAAAGAAATGGCTCGAGCTCGCGCGAAGCGACCTATCTGCGCCTACAAGACGAAATACCTATTTCTAGGGTTTGTGTTTAGCCAGCACAGATGCCGTGCATTATCCTCCGCTGGACCTTTTTAATTCCTTCTGCATAGAAGTATGGGGAAGAGCAAGGGCCATACCCCGGAAGATCTGGGGCTGGTCATCCACACAACCCCAAAAATATCAAACCATCTACATATCAGTGCTTTCTTCTACGAAAACTCGAGTTTATACGCCCTTGAATCAGTGCACAATCAACGCTACCGGCCATTCTCACAGGCAAAATGTCGGAATGATTTTGTGAAATATCGGAGATTGAGGGTGAGGTATCGAATTTTACTAACGTTATTACTAAAAGGTTACTCGAGAGGGAATCGGTTCTGTGAGTGATTTCTGCGGCGACCTTCATGCTCTATGCATCTCCAATCTATCAAATCGATTAGAACCACAAATTTCAGTTTGACACGGCATATGCTATCTACACTGGTAGTATAACGTATCGTCGGCCATGAAACATCCGAACCATTCCAAGTTGGTAATTCTTTCGTGAATAGAAGAAAGAAAAATGATAACTGGGCGAATGACATTTCGTTCTACCAATAATACTATGTTTGATGGAAGTTAGGGTCACGAAATACTCCATAAATGTGATTCTAACAAGGTCTTAAGGATGTCAGTAGTAATGTATTTATCATTAAACAGGAGGATTTCATTAGCTACATCATTATCCACGAGAATTAAAGATTCGAAGTTCAAGTAATTGATTTGTATTTGTTCTCCTAAATTAGGAAACTAGAATTGACACCAGAAAGCTCAACTCTCTTAGTTATCGTACATACAGGCAATAAATCCAAATATGATCAAGATGCCCTCCAAAATCCTGTCTGACTTTTTGTGCCATGAATGCAATGCAGTAATTGAGAACTTTTGTCGGTCCGCGAGAAACCTCAAAACTCTCGTGATAGGTATTGGTATTTCCGCGTTTTTGTGGTAGAATGTCGGTGAATATAACGCCTCCCCAATTGAAATGCCTGATTGAACACCGCCTGGTATCCAAAAACAAAATATGAACAAAAAGGAATGAAAAAGAGACGGACTTTCCAGAAATAGTAACTCCGAGGGATATTTTGGATGGGGATATCAGCTATACCAAAAAAAAAAGGAAAGGCTAAGGTCTGACGAAAAAATAGCAAACTCTGACTCGACGATATGTCGTGGGTATGTACAAACTGAGGCTTCAAAAAAAAAGATTCGTGTTTCCAAGATCATCCAGTTCTCATGATAACTGGTAAAGGGTATACGAACAATAAGAAAATTGTATCGTGAGAGAGGCATGATCATATGAGGGGGTATCCGTTTAGTAAGCAAAAGCATTGTTGTAGACAGGGTAGACTGGCATTTGAGGTGCGCCGTAAAAGTTTCCGAACGGCTGCACGGTATTGGCAAAAGAAATACTTTGTTGCATTGCCTCTGCCTCTCGCATTCGCTGGTGCTGTTGTAGAACGGCCTGCATTGCCTTCTCCAATTTCATATTCTGTTGCCATGTCCGGTGGTCGAAGCCATTGCCACCGACTGGAGGAGGAAGTTCGAGAGATTGCTGAGGTTGAATCTCAGGCTCGGCAACTGCAACATGGGGATTGCAATATCGGCATGCGCAGTGTCCATCAACGCCCTTTCCCTTTGGTTGCGTAGGAAGAGCAAAATACTCTCCGTTCTTGTTTCCCCACATTGGGGCCGAATATCCGGATTGATCCTCATTGTTGAGCTCGAGTTCGAACTCAACGGGATGGTTAACATGACTGCCGGAGGCAACATGTTGCTCAAGTTCAGCACCAGAGTTCAAACCAATGATATTGTAGGAGCAGTTTGGCTCAGGGCAGAGAAATCTGCCGTGGTGCATCTGCTGTGGAGTTGGAGGCATGAAAGAATCAGCGCTAACAGTGGACGATGGCGAGTCGATAAATTCAGGAGTAGATGGAGACATGGTTTCGTGCTGGTTGAACGAGGCGGTCATAGAATCAATGAATGTCTTGCTTGACAGCAGAGATCCATCGACGCGGACTCCATTCATTTGTAAATCTGATGGATTAACAAGCATGAGAGGAGGGATCATGCCCGCAAATCTATTGTTGCTCATGCTGCGAGAGTGTTGTGGGTGACTGCGTGGGGAAGACATATTGAAATCTGGGATATTGAAATATGATGAGGAAGCGTATTATATATAAGGCGTTATGAAGCTTGAAGTCGTAAAAATATTCGATTATATTTATGTTTAAGGTGGTTCGTACGCCGGGATCTTATGATCTACCAGTCGATATAGATTTCTGGGAAGAGGAATGAGTGTAGAGAAAAGATATATCTTGTCAGTGAGCAGTAGATATCGTCAATGAAGCGATAGCTGGTGGTGAGAGAAGGACTCGGACACAGATGGTGGGGATGGCTCCAAGATTAAATAGTGACAGTCCAGAAATCTGCGATGCATGGTCCGTCCCTTGTTCTGAGTGATCGCACTGGACAATCAGCCACAAGCAAAGATGCATGCACAAGAATAAAAGAAAATATGGAGAAGATGCGAGTAAGTCGCAAAGGTAGGGATTTTCCGGAGAGCTCTAACCTTCCTTGGACTGAGAGAACGAACCGGTAGTAACCAGGTCGTCAGCTGTCCAATCCAATCAATCGAAGACAAGGATGGAGTTCTGCGTCTAGAGTTGCACTCTGGTAAGTAGAACAAGCAAGAATACAGAGTATGGATGTATTTGGCAGAGTTAACTTCAAATTCCTAGCCTCGTCGATACAAAAGTTAGGTACGCGGTCGAATTCTTGCAATTGCCCCACAATTTACATCGGCCCCTTGTTTGGAGTACATAAATCTTGCACGGGGCAGTCAGGAGATGATCTTTTGTTAGAACAAGCTACAAATTAACTTCACACCGAAGAAAAAGGAAAAGCAGAGCGCTGAAAAGGACTTACCCAGGCAAGACCGGGATCCTTGGACAAGGAGGTCAAGCACCGACTAGGATTCTTGCACCCTGTCCACCGCAGCAAGATGGTGGGGATAAAAAGCAACATTCAACTGAAGAGACCGGACCAATATGGTGGCGGGTGAATCGAACAAACACGCCAACTGCCAAAGAAAAAAAGGAATACTAATCCCCTGCTAGACGCTGCAGCATGTTGACAAAATAAAATTTTGGGCAGGATAGCGACAGCTAAATCAGGCGGTAGACACGACACAGCGAAGAAAATGTGACTTGACCTGATCTGAAGTCCTGGCCCTAGATCATTTCGTCCAAATTCCTCATCTTCACAAAAGCTGATCCGTTCCAGCCGAGGGTCAGAGCCTGGCAGACTGCTCCCACACCTCTCGCCTACCCTAAAAAATCGAACAAACGAAGACAAAGCCCTTACAATATGGCTAGGGATATATCAGAATATATTATTATTCCTCTCCTCACTTGCTAAGACCAATGGATTTTGTTGCCCGAACTAAATCCAATTCCCGTCAGTCTGGGATATAGCTCATGTATACTCACTTTGCATCTGTACGCGCTCTGCTGCCCAAAAGATACCCTAGAACTCGGCCATTTAGAAGACGCAGCAGTATTGTCCTGCAAAAAACTCAGCGGTATCGGAGTATCGACAAACGGTGATCCCATTAGGACATCGGTACATCATAGCCTTCCAGAGACCACACGACGCCTCGGGCTTTCTTCCATCGATCAGGAACGAGTCTGTGCTCTTGCTGAAGCACTCTGAAACCTTCTTTAGTAATTCTAGAAGAAGCATTGATGATCTTTACGAAATGACAGGGCTGAAAGGCTTCGTTGTGTGGCTCTGTGGATTAGACGGCTGGAGTCTGTGCCCCGCACCGACGACTCCTCTGGAGAATAGGTATGGCGCACGGAGAACACACAAAATACTTCGTCCATGCAAGGAAGTTTCCCCACACCGTCGCCAACATCGATCGATTTTACCCCATTGTCAGTGAGTTTTCCTAATGGTGGCATCTTCCGTCCAGACCAACTCCAGGTTATTCCAAACAGAAAATATGTAGTAGACGAAGGATCGGAGGAAGAGTTACTCGATTTCAGTGTCAAGACATGGATGGTGCGGTCCGGGTATTTGGGGTACAGCAGCAGGGCATCCAGCGAACCGCGTGATCATATCCATCGTCCGAAGACCTCATTGGTTGGGTTAACAGCAAATGTGGGTCCTACCCACTCGGCTAATCCTGAAGAACAAACCAGGGCAACAAGATATCGGAAATTTTGCTGGTGAGTTTAGAAATACTTTTTTTTTACTTTGGCGATGTACACTAACGGGATAAAATCATCCCACTGTTATACTCTTTGTGAGGCTTATTAACAGGATTTCAGTATATCGTCCATTTTCGTCGATGATACATCCTGCATCTTGACCTGCACGTCGCCAGAACCAGGAATTCTCCCTTCGATCAACTTTCACCACTCTCACAAAACTTTCCGTTATCCTTCCCGATGTGAGTTTTGAGATGAGACTCGTAGGGCCCTCTTCAACCCCTTCCCGGTTCCGCATAATTATTTGACCGTTAGGGGCGATTCGATTTAATTCATGGCCATGGAGCTCAACACGTTCTCGGCAACAATTTTCGCTGCTGCCGCGCGGGCCATATGGTTGCTGCTTTGCGTGAAACCGGGAAGACTAGGTTTTCTCGCAGGTCACTTATCAGATTGTCTACAATACATTGCAGCAACTACCGTGTAGCAACTGGGGGAAATATCCCTCATTAATTCCGCTTATTGACGTAATGCAGCTATGAAGCGACTCGCTTCTCGGCCCTAGAAAGGGGTCATGAATGAGGCCTTTGTAAGACTCTTATCTCCTCTCCTGAAAACGTGCTGGAGTTTATTCAGAGGAGAAGGCCATTCTGAAATGGAATTAATCGAAACATTCGATCTCTACGTACAATACAGCCGAAGCTGGCCCTAGGATTCGATAGTTCGTTGAAGTTTGCATTGAATGGTCCGCTCTTAACCCAATGAATACAGCCGCCTGCGGCCTTTGTCCTCAGTTGCCACAATTGAGGCGCTAATCGCTTGGCCTGATTTTGGAGCACAGAGTGGGCCGATTTCACGGCTAAGATTACAGATGTCTTGCCACTCGGTCCCGCAATAACGTTGATCCGATTTAAGCCACGGATGTGGGAATTCTAATGGTTCGAATCAGCATCTGTATTGGGAGATTCGGACTTGAGGCTGGATCTGGGGGTAAAGCTAATGTTCAGAAGCGCCACTCGAAGCTGTTGCATCCAAAGCCTCAAGGGTCTGCATGCATCCTTCTAGCTTACGGCGCTTGATGTTTGGCAGTGACACTAGTTGTGGCCTGACAAAATGTTCCGCCAAACCCACTACTAGTTGTATTCGTATCGACTTTATCAAAATGAAACGGATGACCCTGGACATTCTACCAACAACATATCAAAATCGATTATTATGGGACCATCCGCTCGATATAACTCACTGTGGGCAGTAATAGCCGAACCACTTGTTTGGGGTTCACCGAAATGCTGACATCGTAGTTTCTACTCCATCTAGATCATAGCACCGGAGGGCCGGAAAAACTCTATGGGTTCCGAAGTAACCATAGCTTAGCCTACGCTGCAGCAAACTCCGTGCTCCTACAGCAAATGCAACTGTTCATGTGAGATTGCGCAGAATTTTTTTTATGTATGCAACCTCGAAAATTTTGTAGGTGGTGCTGTTAGTGCAGGTGTGGCCACAATAGTGGCTTCGATTCCAAGTGGTCATCTGAGGCTTTCGAACGCGCATAGGCCTCCATTATCCATACAAGGATACTCCGGCCCTCTATTTTTCCGAAGTTCTCCGTCTCTTGTGTTTGTGAAACCCCAGACGCTTTGTCCTCGTGATGTTTGACCAGTCCACTTTCGGCTACCAAAGCCTTCTAGAAAAATAAAATGAAGGTGGCTAGAAATTCGTTTGAGTAAATGCAGCTTGATCACATCGTTATTATGCACCCCAGAGTACCGATCGTGGAGGGATACGACATTATTGTGATACTTTGTTGCATGAACTCGCAGAATTTCATCTCGTCACGGGGTCGGTTGCGAGTTCACACCGGGGCCAACCCCGCTCATAGGATAATACGACTATTCAGGGATTGGGACTGACGAGAGGTTAAAACTGTTTTTGAGGCGGGTGCCTGGCCTGGATGTGCTCAGTAAAGACCTTATCTGAGCTCATAGAACAATATAACTGAACATCTGGCATTTGATACTGGCTGTGTCTTATTCGTAAGGCAGTATAATCATCGTCACGTCACCTGATCGCGAAACTATTACTATCAATATTATGAGTGGCTCTCAGATCGCTAAATTAGCTGCTATATAATATAACCTACTGAATATTACCTAGGTAGTTGGTGATATGATACGAGAAGATGAGCATGGTTCCCAAAGCACCCCGCTTTTAAATACATGGCTGGATTAATGAAAATCGCCAAATTTTGCAGACATATTGATCTTTAAAATGTGATACTTGTGTTTTCTCGTTCACTTCCTAGGCATATATTCCGTGTCCATTTCAATATGAATATATATCTTGGACTGGAACCTGAGCCACATATGAACTACCAAATTGCCCCATACATGAAAGAATGAATGTAATATCAAGCAGCCTCTTAAGAACCACTGTTTCGAAACTTGATTAGCTCGGTCGAATTCAAGTTCTGGACCAAGATGTATTCTATGGGAGAGGCGTTTCCCCACTTCCAACGTCCCGCCAAAGTTCCAAAATCACTCGGCAAAGGAGATTCAGGCCAATCCTTGCCTAGTAGAATGATACCAACCCGGGATAGCTTTTCCTTTCTAAATCAATGTCTATCTGACATGTCTATTTGTGCCATCTGTGGCGGCTGAATTGCCTCGTGCAGCAAGCTATTATAGAAATTGCGGGTCTAAGGTTTAGGCCTCCTTGTGTCAAAGGTACTGTGCAGTCCACCATAAAAACTTTTTTTCCCTCCTCCTTAATTTTAAAACTCCCAATATCGATGTAGACGCTTATCCGATTGACCAACTCTCATACTTTTAGCCATTCTCAGTATCATAGACCACGCTGGTTCTAATTCTGCTCCCCAATGTGACGTGCGAGCATACCCCGTCAGGTGGGGATTCCATCTGTTCCACCATCGAAGGGTATAGCCGTCTTCTCAACAGGCGCTATAGCGCTAGCCTGCAGTTCTATACCCTTGGAAGATATGACAGTTATTCTCACCAACAATCGGAAGAGCTCTGTGTATGCTACGGTCTATCCTTTCCAAGCTAGCCAACAAACGCTTAAATATGAATTCGCCGACACTTCTCCGGATTTTCAGCAAGGTATATTGGCGAGGAAGGAGCTAGTATCTTTTCGTTAATGTTCGGAAAGACTCCATCGACATCTTCCGTGTATTGAAAAACGGCAAAGTGTCGAAGATCAGTTGACAGGATGGGTTCTCCACATTTCTTCTCCGCATTTCCTGGCACAGACGCAAGATTTTTACTCTGTAGCCGGCCCAGCCTTCAGCCTCCTTTGCCTTAAGCTCGGGTATTCGCATCGAGCTTCAGCTCAGCTACAGCCGAAAATTAACTGTCCGAGGAATTGTTGCATCTTGCCAACAACACATGTCCATGACCCGGTTGCTTTTTTTCTCCGCTTGACCTGATGCTTGTGGCCATATGGCCGCGTCCATGGACGCCGGAGTAAAGTTCTTACCGTTTCTGCATTCATAAATTCAAACGTTTCTACATTATCTGCAAACTAGGAACATTTTCACCACGCGTGATGCAGGCTTAAGACGCACATACATTTAATATACGAGGAGAAAAAACCCCGATAGTTACAAGGGTTGCATATATACGGCGGCAAAAGATTTTCTCAGTCCCATGTAGTTGCAGGATTTTAGCTTGGAACAAACTTGGCCATAGGACCAATTCCATTAGCCCGTGGCCAATAATTGTCTTGATAACAATCACTGAAGCTATGGCCTGTACAAGATGAACTTCAAGCCATGATATCATCGTATGTTACCGTGACACCATCAAATTCCGAACCTAGTAATTCTCATATTACTATACATCCAAGAGGGGAGTGTGGGAAACAGTGCAGCAATGTGATTCGGACAATATGGCTAGCTTCGCCGCTCACAATAGAATATTCGAACGTAGACAGCAATTTTGGAAGAATGGTTAACGGTTGTTCTCAGACCAGAGGCTGTAACTATCACCCTGCGTTTTAGAACGCTGAACCGATCCTATCAGCTACATTATAGACTCTAGTTTTCTCAAATTTAGTCTATCTACCCATGTCTCGGCGTATAGCCGTCGTCCGTGCTCAGATTGAAATTGTCAATGATGTGCAGAGCTAGCTCTGTAGATGGCCAGCAATCCCGGAAGACGCAGAATCTCCTATTCAGGCCTTGCTACTTTCTTCACTTGATAACCCCCCAAGAATTCTGGGAAAAATTTCCTCGGATCTATCATTTAATCAATACAATCTATTAAAGGCTCGGGCCACAAAGGTCAAGCTCGCCCGTTTCTCAAATTGCAGCGAAGAAATCTTTGGGTATGTGTATTCTAAGCCTACCGTCCGTGGTATTGTGCTTTCAATTACTCAATACAATGCAAGAGCCGTTACAAATGTAAGCTTCTCTATCAACGTGCAATGACTCTTTGACTCTTGATAGGCTCTCCGATTTATGGCGTCTATTTCTAACAAAGCCTCCCGATGCACAGGCCTGTGTACACATTTTTGGACTGCCGCCGATGACGATGACGGTGACCAACTTAGCAGACTATATTAATATTCAACGGCGATATTACAATATAGAAAACTTTCGAAGGACCTAGACCCTACCAAAAGAGCTTTCATCTGCCCGCGACGTTGAATGTATCAAATATTGGGGGAAAACAGCATACCAGCTGGCAAACTCGTAAGCTACGCAGCTGCGGAGTATCAGCCACATAGCTGCCCGAACGCGGACACGTTCTAACATTGACCATTCTTGGGTCTTTGTCCGATCAAAGACACATAATTTCAAACCGCGGTATAAATATAACGCTACGATGCCAATGTGGAGTGGTCCACTACGTTAGTGGGTCAACACTGATATATTTCTCACATGTATGCCCTGGGATTGACATTCACGTAGAATCTCTCGATGAATACCTAGACATGCGGAAGGCAACCAAGCCCGAGACAAGTTGCGAAAGTTCCTAGATGACGAGAGAATCGTACAATAATCTGTCGCTCGGAAAAACAAGGGGCGGCGAGAGTGGATTCAATGTAATTGATACTTCGAGATTTTCTAGAAGAGACGGGGCTCAAAGTTTCTTCCTTGCCAAATCCCCTTGGTTGAATCCACTCGTTGGCCTGTAACGATCAAGCTTGAAACTGGTAGCTAAACTTAAAAATTCCAACGTCAGCAATGAGCGAGGCTCTTCCTTCACTGTACTTAGAGTTTCGTTTCAGAAAAATAAGGGGCATCGATCCTGCAGTTACATGCGATGAATCGACCAACTCCCATAACATTGGCTGATTCAAAAATGGTGGCCTAAGCTGTTGCCAATCTTTCATGGGAGAGATTCTCCACCAAAGACAATTATCCTTCGCCGGGAACCGTCTGTGCGAGTTACCAACAAGAGAAGGAGCTTTGGTAACAACTTTTCGCCGTTCAAGCTTCCCATGAGTTCCGCTCCTAGAAATGTGATATTAATTTGCGTTCCCGCACAGACATCGAAAGGAACATTCGAAGAATACCGACACTCAACAGCCGAGGAGTTTCACCGAAGCTGTGGGGCTTTTAGTGCCGCTCGGACCCTAGACCCTCATTTGATCCGATACACGGGTTGTCACAGTTTCATTGTGGCGACACCATTTTAAATACAAATCTGCGCTGTAGTGCGGAAAAATACGCTGGAAATAAGCGTAAACATCAGATGAATTCAGACGAAGAATAAACTCCCAAAAGGACGGAAAGTTGCTTCACCGAAACCCAAATTCTCGGTATTAGTATCTTTTACCAGTCTCGTTTGAACAACGAGCCGAAAGAACCGAAAGAGCCGGTTAATTAACAACCGTGCTATGCAGGGGACTTGATCGGGTCAGTGTTGACGTAAAATCAGGCCGAAGTGAGAACCCGTGAGAGCTCCATGACGGGATGTAGCAAATAAGCCAGCTAAGCACTACAGCTGGCGCCCCGGCTATACTTGTCCGATTAACTCAGCTCCCAGCTTGCGCTTGCTTGCCAAGTCGAAGCTCGTGCACTTGAGCACGTTGGCTCTTGCGTCGCGTTGATGAGGCCTACGTACTTAAAGCACATAGTAAAAGGGCCTAGAAATACAGAGCAAATTTCAGGGTTCAGACTTAGACCCAGATACGTTATTGAGTAGTCGCCTGGTGTCTCTCTATGAGAGGATGACGCCGCTTGTAGTTGAGGTCCTCGTAAGTACTCATTGGGGCCTGTTTTCGACAAAATTTAGTGCCTGGCTTGTGATAGGCTGACTTGTTGCTGACGTTGTGGGTGTTTGTAAGCCGGATGTTGAAATGACTTCCGAGATCCGGCGCCTTTCCGAAAGCGGTATCATCATCTGTTGGATTATGCGTGTTGCAACAACTGTAGCGTGGTTCATCATGATTCAATTGATGGGCAGCCCGCAACGGCCGGATACTACCCCTCCCGATGATTGCGGGGTTGGTGCACGCGGTGATGAGCGTGAGTGAGAAACATTCGCGGTGGCGTGTGGAACTTGCATGATTTGGAAAACCTCTGCTCTGAGGAATCCTATATAAAGAGTATTGCATGGCAGACTTTAAGATCAATTCAGCATCATAATTAGCTACGTTTCGATCGCTCGCGTTCAATACAATATATATCACAGAGTTTCGACTTTCAAGAACTTACAATTATATACAATTACATAAACTACCCCTGAGTAGCCTCAAATCTAGCGTCTGACTTATTCTAGTAATTCAATCAAAATGAAGGTTCTCGTTCTTTCTGCTACCGGTTGTATGGGCTCTGGCCTCGTCGAGGCCCTTAAGGACGACCCAAACCACCAACTCTCCGCCTTTACCCGTAATCCCGATTCCGACGCCGCAAAACCTATCAGGGATGCTGGAATTACGATCTTTAAGGGCGACTTTAGTGACAAGGAGGCACTCAACAAAGCCTTCTCCTCGGGATTCGATGCGGTCTTCTTTACTATCTTCCCCGACCTTACAGGCGGCGACGGCGACATCGAACAGGCCGAGAATATCATCGACGCAGTCAAACGCCACAAGGTCAAGCAGGTTCTCTATGGGTCGGTTGCAAGGACTGGAACCCAAGAAAGCTTCGATCGGGCTTACGCTAATCTCCCAGAGAATAGCTTCCTGAGGGTCTACTGGCCTAAGAAGTGGAAGATTGAGGAGTTAGTTCGTTCCTCCGGCGCTGATTGGACAATCATCAAACCTCCAAACTTTATTCAGAATCTCGTTTTGCCGCACTATGTGGCCATGATGTTCCCGGAACTACCAACCACTCTCACCATCAAGGATGCTACGGACCCAAATCACCCCCAATGGTGGGTCGACGGTAGCGATACTGGCAGATTCGCAGCCGAGGCTGTTAAGAACCCCGAGAAATTCCGCAACAAGGATATCACTATTGGTACGGAACTTCTTACTATGAATGATATAGTTGAGAAGTTGAGAAAAGCGACGGGGAAGGATGTCCAGTTGTACAAATGGCCTGCTGACGAATGGGAGGCTACGAAGACGCACTTTATGCATAGTGTTAAACGTGGATTCTCGGAATTTGGATACGACCCTGAGGGAGGAAATCCCACAGAATATGGGTTTGAATTCACACCAATTTCCAAGTGGCTCGAGGACGAGAAGAATCAAGAAGGCACCTGGTTGGCGAAATGATTGGGAAATGTAGATACTCAGAAATCACGGTATGCGTGGGCGGGACATTGTGAGGGATCCAAAGCCCAATCACATGTTGGATTGGCTGTACTGTTCGAGTTGTTTTGAAGACTGTTATATTATCCGCCTTTGATATAAAATTTATTTCATCATTTACTTTCTCTTTTTCACAATTATTTCTCTTCTTCCGCTCTTTTATTATCCCATGGCAACTGACACCGGTTTCTGAACATTTGAAACATCACATTGCTATGTTTGTACCTGTTGGCTTGTGAGATAGTCCCTAATAATGCTAGTTAACTTCTGCCAGCTGTCGATTATCTACTCAAGTACCGAAGGGTCAAATGGCTTGACGGCGGTTGCAATTGGGTCTCCGCCACGTTGGATATATGTAAGTGCTTACTTAGGTTGGCTATACATATCGTGACGTCGTTGGTGTATATCGTAGGCGTAGGTATATATAGTTGGTCTCGAGGCTATCGCCTTCAGGCCTAGGTGGAATAGCAGAATAACATTATTCGGAGTATTAATAGCAATTAGGGATCAGCCCAAGTATATTATCCCACGTGTGCAACCATGCTTCAACCCAGATCAGGGTCTCTGCCCGTCGATCTTTCAGCGGGGAGCAACATGAAGATCCTTGACTGTTAGTTGCAAAGATGACCAAGGCGGGCTCCCGTAGCCGTGTCCTCTTCGTGCTACTTCAACATCATCCGTCGCAATTCGCACGACTAACTTGTTCCGCCTTCGTTTCGACACCGCTCCAGATCTAGAGCTCTCATTTGCAAGGAGCCGCGAAAGGCTTAATTCAAGTTTATACACCATTGCTATTACTACGAGCTATTGCCTGAAGACAGGCACTGCACCGCGTATCTCAACCGGCTGGTCGCAAGCCATCCACTCGTTTCAATTTCGACATCCCGACTGAACACGTGCGAGCGCAGTCTCGTCATCAAACTGTGTTAGTGCAGTGTGAGCGCACAAGGCCTAAGGACTCGCTCGACAGCACATATATGTAATAATGGTCTTGGATGGACCATACCCGTGATATAGTGGCTCGATGGAGCGCGTCATCCATGATACTTTTCTTCCCAAGTCATGAAGATGTAGACGGTATGTTCTTGATACCCCATCAAAGCTTTCGCGCGCAAAGAAAAATGGGGAACTCAAGTTCTTTCGCGAAAATATATATTTTATTCGCCTCAACTTCGATCTTTCAGAAATCAATCAGAAAACGGTTCGATCGCTTCGTGTTCTTCCATATCTATTCCGTCAATTGCAGCGGACGACATTCTAGATCGACACCCGAGGGTGGTTCCTCGATTAGCAAACTTGTTCGGTCGATTCAAAACATGGATAATTGCTTCACACCACTAGAAGATAGCGATAGTGCCACTGAAACCACCTGTATGAGTCAATGTGGAAGTTTAATGAGTTCTCCGGGGCATGGAAACGCTTGGCCAATACCTGGGTTTGGAGTCAAGACTGCCATTAGTAAGCTAAAGGTATCGTGAAAGGGCAAGCGATGAAGTATAAATTTGGTGGAAATACAAGAGAATACCTCCTTGGGCTGAGATATCTGTACATGTAAAAGTGCCGACATCATTACTGGAATGGTGTCATACACAACTCCTCTTCGTTATTGGATCAATTGATTGAACTACTGACCGTTTTGGCGGGCGGATAGTGCGCTACGGCTTCTCGTCGTAAAATTCAAGAGCCTAGTAGATTCTAATGCTCAAACAAAAACAGATCTGCAATGTTACTGTCCATTTCTTCGAGCCCGATTGGAAACAGTTAACAGCTATGCCATCGGCTATAGAGACACCTGTACATGTATACACTTGCATCTGCATAAAACCGAAAACTGGCCCCGGCCACTTGAATTCCGAATCACAATTCTGGCCCTTTCGATTTTCGGAATAAGGGAAACACTGACTTGAACAACTTACCAAGGAAATCGTCGTGCATGTATCATGTTATGCAGTTTCCACAATATAAAACTAGTGTTCAGATAAGAGGGACACTTGTGGGCTAGATGCATGCAAAATATCAAAGCAGCTAGCTTGATGGTCACTAGGTAGCATATATTAGATATATTAAGAATATTGGGGCTGCATTGCTATGTTACTAGTGTCGAGGATATATAGACTACGCCGAAGCAGGTATCTGTAACCTAAAGTGGCTTAATAGGAGTTAAGAATCTTGCAATGTTACCAGAGGCAACCGA
Organism: Arthrobotrys flagrans; assembly: GCF_004000055.1. NCBI lineage: Eukaryota > Fungi > Ascomycota > Orbiliomycetes > Orbiliales > Orbiliaceae > Arthrobotrys > Arthrobotrys flagrans. Next base: position 6,369,027 of record NW_027137556.1, read on the forward strand.
TGCGACTATCGTATCAGGACTCTTTGTTCATCCGCTTTCTCCCAGCCTAGACAGCCTAGAATCAGGAGCAACCCGTTGCCTAACGGCCATGTTTTTCAGCTAGTTTACACTTTTTTTTTAATTATTGAAAACGAAGTAAATATGACCTACGAAAATGTTGGGCTAGATCTGAGCTGTATAGCGTAAAAAAAGGATGGCGCACTCGCTTGGTTACGGAAATGCAGTAGTCCAGCGGCCCATCAAGGGGGAATTCGCTAGGACTAGACCTGTGAAGGTGGGCACCAAGGAAACTTTGGTTCCTTTCAGGCCTAGTCGTGCTAGTATGCATGGTTTGCAGCAGCTTTTACCGAATCCGATACGAGATCTTGAGCGGCAAGAAATATTCCGAGCCTGTGTGACCTTACAAAATAACACAAGACTTGGAAGGTACTCGTGGAGTCGAAGGTTATGTCGATGTATATCTATATTTACACATAGCATGAAGAGGCGAAACCTTCAATTTTTTGTAACTTTTCTGCCAGGCCGTTAACCTTCTTTTTTTCTCGAATAGCATTAAAAAAAAATATGCGAATACCATAGATCCCACGTTTAATCGGGGCGTTTGCTGTCACGAGTGAGCCTATGTTTCAATTGGTACAATTGGGATCTCCGTCTCTGACCGGACGCTGCTAAATTTGTTAGTGCTCAGCACACTTGCAACATGTACACTTGGGAAGCATTATACCTGAGTTACGGACACTAATGCTCGAGAGGAGCGCGTCTGTTTCCTATCGATATTGCTATTCTAGCAGAAGCAATTTCGTAAAAGTGAGGGCAAAAAAACCTATATCTTTTGCCTCATGCCCGCAGCGGCCGCTGGCCCAATTGCTGAATACTGTGTTGTACGAAGTTACTTGCATATAATATATTTTTGCTTTGTCTCAACTTTTTTTTTGGGGGTTCTGATAACTGTCTGCGGTGCGGGAATACGACTTCGCCAGAACATCTCTAAGGGCGGTGTGTGGAAATATTTAAATCGGCGAATAAGAACACTCGACGGGACAAGGATCCACATCACATTGGTCATCCGAACTTAGTTCTTAAGACCATTTCCATATACCCTTCTATATAAGCACTCTAAGGTGCCCCTCATAAAATGGCTGCAAGTATCCCGGTAAACGCCAAATCGAGACCTCCAAGAAAGCTCCTAACCGTAGCATTATTATTTTGTTTAGCAGAGCAGATCCAGATCGTGCAGTCCGATGGGTACTGTTCGAGCGCCAGAACCCGACCTCGAGAAGGGTGCCGAACTCGAAGAAGAAGTGAACCCTACACAAGCTTTCTTTAATGAAGTCGCCGTTCTCCGACAAGAAAATAAAGATATTCAAGCCAAGATCCAGATTATCCGCGAACTCCAGGCAGAATCCCTTTCTAAAGTCACAGATGAAGAAACGGCAGCTGTTAATAACCAGATCAGTGCCCAAGTGGCAGAACTGTCGAAAATGAACGCGGAGATGACAAGGCGGATTAAGTTACTAGCATCGAAAACAAAGGAAGACTCCGATCACGCAAACCATGTGAAACTCATTGAGAAAGAGTTCAAGCAAGCGATCCATCGATATCAAGAAGTAGAAGTCGAATACAAGAAGAAGATGAGAGAGCAGCTAGCCAGGCAGTACTTAATTGTCAACCCCGATGCAACCGAGGAAGACATAAAGAAAGTGCAGGAAGAGGGCAATCAGCCAATCTTCTTGACTGCTGTATGTTTCTAACTTCCTGGCTCTGGTGCTAGATCTGTAGAGTTGTAACTCTATCAAAAGGATATATGACTAACTTGAGTCAACCTAGATCATGGATGCTCGAAGAGAACAAGGAAGCTCTGCATTGAACGAGGTTCGCAACCGCTACAAAGAGATCCAAAAGATTGAACAAACCATGGAGGAGCTAGCGGATCTCTTTACCCAATTGAATCAGCTTGTCTATCAGCAAGATGAGGCAATTCAGGAGAGTGAAGACAAAGCCAGAAAAACAGCAGAAGACGTCGAAGCCGGGGCAAATACGCTCGGAGTTGCTATTGAGCATGCAAAACGAGCTCGGAAGAACAAGTGGTGGCTGTTAATAATTGTTGGTAAGTGAGAAAATTTTGCGAGCCATAGTTGTGATGTATGGCTAACATTCGGTTTTCTTCAGTTATCATAATCATCATTATCCTATTTGCAGTTCTTTTCACTATAAAGCCGTGGGAATAATCTCAGCATCCATGGCTCGCCACTATGACGCATCGATCAATGAATATCTTTTTATCAACTGGCCGGCAGAACGCCATGACTCTCATTTGGCACCAAATCTATCGAATAGCTTTTATATCTCTGGGAACCTTTTTTTTTATCGAAAATTTAGTAATGTTTGGTGCGCATTGATATCGATGGGAATTTGAAAAAAATATCTGAATGATACCGTTGGCGTTTTTATCTTTTATCTTTCTATTATGACATGCGTACGCATTTTTATACTTCCGTTCTTGAAGCTCGCAGTGTTTTCTTTTTACCATATATTTTTTTTGATGATTAATGTATCAACCCATGGCCCATTTCATGACCACAACTTGGACTGTCACTCCTTTATTGGCTAATACATTAAATTTACCTCCCCACAGGAATCCGTTCCACAATGCTCTCAACAAGTTATGCAGCCAGGTATCGATGAATTAATAAGTATTCTTACTCGAAATTCAACATTGACTATAAGAGGATCTAGTATAGGAACTGCGATGCGCGATGCGTCAACTAAATCAGAGATATCAAGTCCAACCAGCCAACCAAGGAAAACGGTGACCCTCACAGACGGCTGTCTGTGGGGATCACCGTATTCTTCAGCAGTTCGCTGACTCTTAAACTCCGTTTTTCAACTTCTCTCGGTCTTTCCCGGAAATATCGACATTATTTTGTATCCAACCAGAAAACAGATGAAAACGGTAACCCCCACAGACGGTTGTCTGTGAGGGTCACCGTATTCTTCTGCCCCTCGTTGATACTGATGTTCGAGATTTCCAGAGAATTCGAGGACGACAGCTTCCCCTAACCAACACACCAAGGCATACGGTAGCCACCACGAAATATTGAGTATATATTTTTATGGAAAAGATATACCTCTACTCCTGTGGGGACCACCGTATGCTTCGGCTGCTCGTTGGCTTTGCATGTCATTGATTGATTCATAGCTAAGAAAGAAAGAGCCCAGGGGTCCTAGGAAATTAAACGGAATGGAGTTGAGGGACTAGAGGTGAGAGACAAGATGTAAGAGAGAATGAGATTTTGTGTGATGGATGGAAATTTTGGGGATTGAAGACGGCTACGGAGGTAGTATTTATACATTTTGAGGCGATCCTAATTATCTATTTTACGCTCTAGCTAACCAGTATACACAAAACCAGCTATCCACGAAATGCCTGCTTTGGTACCGGCTACCATCTCCCACGGGATATGCTCCACCATCCTCCCTAGAAGGGCCTCACAAAACCGCAGGCAGACGACGAAGTTGTTACACTAGCGTAGGATAGCGTACAAAGATCCGTATAGCGATCATTCTAGTGAGAAGGTACCTCTAGCGTCAACGTGCCACAGTTAAACCAATGGGAACTACCGTAGCATTACCGACGAGCTATTATCGACCAAATTTCTCACTATCATAAGCCCATTGACGAAATCACCAGGCTTCTAGATACGAAACATCTTTTTTCGCAATTTTTTCTTTGAGGGATAAAAAGATTCGATCACAAGCTCATCATCGGTCATTGACATAATGATTGGAAACGATTGGATACGTAGCTACACCTCGGAGATGAGCTCCCAACTAAAAATGAAGTCCAGACGACTTCCATTGGGTAGCTTGCCGGGGGGCTCTGTCAGGCAAACCCGCTTTAGCCCAGGCCCGCGCCCGCATTTTGCAGATTGCATATGCACAATGTTTTACTTTTTTGTGGAGTCTTAGACTTGTTCCGAGTGGATAAGAATCCATCTACGCTAGTTTCTTATGCGTATTTTTGCTCAGACAGAAGCTTGTGCTACCGGAGATGAGGTTTTTTTTAGTCTCTGTGGTCTTTTGATACTACGAAATGGCAGCACATGCTACGAAGGTAACGCATGGAGGTAGTTTCAGAATGTGGAGGATCTATCTAGCGTTGTCTATATGGATTTGAGACTGCCGTGTTACCGAGTAATACCGGAGATGAGGAAGGCGAGAGAATAGAATGGATATCAAGATCGAGATGGTCACGGAAAATAGATGCGAATACTATACCTCACTTTGTTAATTCGCTTCGCAGTTTGGTTCGTGCTTCGCCGTACGAAAGAACCATCACAGCCATCATTGCCTCTAGAGTATCTTCCCTTCCTGGATAAAAAATCCCCGTCCCGAGCCTCTCTCGCCAGCCCGAGTTCCAGAAAACCAGGGAAACTCAAGGAAAGACCCATCACCCCATTGTCTGCATGAGCATAATCAGTGCATCATTGAGGGCGATTTCAAACATATGACTTTGACAAAAAGCAATGTGGAAATCCCTGGAAGCCAGCAAATAGAGGTCTTGGACAGAGCCTTTTGTTGGGTTTTTTCGAAATTTCGCGTTGCGTTTTTGGAGAGGGACTAGGATCTTGCAGGCACCAGAGCAGACAGTCCGATGCTACCGCGAAACACGGTGACTCACGAATGCATGCTGCCCTTTTTTAGATGGTATACCTTCTCTGAGGCGAGTGTGGATTATTTGGAGGATTTCTTATGGCTTGGCTCAGAAGCGGGGTCAGATCCTGAGCTAGCATCGAAATTAATTGGAGTATGTCTGTTCGTCAAAATCATGAACTGGACGCTCTTTGTGGCAGCCACAAGAAGCTCGTCCACTCTGTTGTGGAAGGATGGTATTGTGCGTTGTCCCGTATAAAATTACCACAAGTCGATACTTAAGGGACGGTTATTTCTTGACGTCGCGTGTCGGGAAATAGTTTAACCACCTTTTTGTTCTTTTTTATTGTTTCGCCCTTGTCCTAGATAGCGGTTCGGTAGTCTTGGTCCCATGGCCCATGCAGTTGGCGTGGCTTCTATTTTGGCTTAATCATGGGTGCACCTGCGGTGGTCTCTGTATATCTAGGATTTTAATTGCTAACCCCGGTTCTTGCTGTCCGGTCTTTCGGCCTCTTCCTTTTCTGGGAATCGAGTCGCAGACCACCCAGGCCAGGAAAGGTCTGCTACACCGCTAGACTTTCCTAGCCTTACTTACCGGGATATAGATACAGTATAGCATACAGTCTATAGACGTCTGCGGGACCAGGTTAACGTTGCTGCTAGCTGCTAAGACTAAACAATGCCTACCTTCTTTCGCATCCGCACGGACGTAGAATGCAGAATCATGTCCTCTAATTCATTTATATTGCTATACACTACTTCTACGGAATTCTAGACTTAGAAGCCTGGGGAGGAGTTCAAGGCTGCATATTTCCCTCGAAGTGTGGAGACGTTAAAGAGCCCCTCTGGGACAAGTTTCAGAGGCGTTTTAGAATCCCACCCTATAGATACCTTGCCTATGATAACCGATTGGGATTGAGGATAAATGAACCGACAAATTCAAAGCCGACTATAGGACCAAGGTGCGTAGCTAACTCAATTAGTTAAGCTAATTTTATGCACATCCTCTCGCTAAGGCAATGCATATGTAATGCAAAGGCAATGCAGATGCAATAGGGACTCATTTCATGTACCCCCACTCCACTTACTGGAACCATTTATATTCACCCTATTAGATTAACATTAGGCCGGTCCGAGGAGTGAGGGGCAATGGTTAATGTGGAGATTGAGGGGCGCCGCTTATGGTTGTACAAGGTAGTAAGACAATGATATAATTGGCGCGATTTCAGGTCCCATGGGATTGACCTGTGGGGCGCCTCAGGCCTTTATATTAAGCATTTATTGTGGCCACTTGTCGTGTGGAGGCGATTTGTAAAAATGAGGTATGTCAAGTTCGAGAGAGTTGAGTCATTTTGATAGTAGGTACTTCTGGTATAGGAAAGTAGCGCTTATGCGGCAGACGTCACGCTATTGTGCGTGACATTTTTTATTTTTTTTATTTATTTTTATTCTTTGGAACTTGAGGTATTAATACCCTTTGATTGAACCTTTCGGCCGGAACGTTAAGAGTTCGTGTCTACATATGTTATACGGCTGTTATCAATAACAATTGATACAATTAGCTTTTAGAAATTGATATATCTTTTTTATTAGATAGGTATGAGCTCATGCGTGATATATCGATATCACGAGATGTATGTTATAGGGGCTTTATTTCAATCACGGGATGGATATTGAAATTTAGGGAGCTCGTCGGATGGATAGTTACACTTTCGTATATTCTCAAGAATTCGAGAAATTACATATACCGTGGTAGCCTCGAGTCCAGGCGTTCTTGAGGCGAAGATGCTGTTGGAATTGCCAGCAATGTTATGAATACGTATACCTATATCCACAGCCTGGTATATGAGGCGAACATATTAGGATAATCGGAAATATGAGAAATTAAAAAAAGAATAATATCGGTATACCGCAAATTGTCTGTAGCACGCGAAGAAAACTTTGAAAAAGAAACAAGGAAAAAGGATATTCTCAAGCCGAGGCACCTGGGATAATGGTAGGCTTGGGACTCCGAGACTAAGGCACAAGAATGATCACTAACTAATTTAATTTACAAAGAAAGGATAACGCAAATGAATTAATCGAATGATGATAACGAAGATAAATGATATTCGTGCGCGAGATACCCCAAAAGACACCGGTGACTGACTCATCTATATCCTTCTCCACCCGTATATCCAATTAACTTTTGCCCATTCACGGGCCCAGACACCCCATTCCTCTGCCATGGTATCACATACTCCTCTTTTTCTCTTCCCTCACAGCCTGCACCATCATTCTTGCCACCATAGTCTGCACATCAAACCCATGCCCCATCACACCGTCTCTTCCTATACCTGGGTGTGAAACATTGGGCATATTATTTGATCGAAGGAGGCCGTTGTGGTCTTGGTGTGGACCGAAAAAATATTCTGATGGAGCCGGTGGGCCACGACGGGATAGGATGGGGGTGTGAGATGGGGTTATGCGGTCGTCTTGCATGCCCAAAGAATGTCTTGAAGGATTTTGGAAGACGCGGAGTTGGATCACTACGTGGTCGGGACTGTGGTCCTTATGATTGTTGCCACTACCTGTGATTTGGAGTTGTGGGCCAGCTGAATGTTCGGATGAGATTATTTGGTAAGTGAACTGTGCTGGGTCTACGGTTACCGGTGAACTTTTTATAATCTTTTGAAGGATTTGAGGGCTTAAGGTCAGGAAGACGCTGTTCTCGAGGGGCTGGAAGTCGTAATATGGGACCTGCATTGGAAGGATCTCTCCAAGACCTCTTACGTGTGGACGGGGAGTTTCGGCAAGAATAGCGGCTTCGCTGGCCTTCTTTCGTTTTTGGAACTCGTTGTGTTCGAATTCAAGGCAGTCGCATAGACGACGGGAGAGATTCCACTCCCGTTCACCATATTGAGCGAAGGTTATATTGTGAGAATTATAATTGTAGCGTTTGAAGAGGATGTCGTAGGAAGATAGGACGGGGAAGGTGAAGTCTTGCACCATCTGCGTGTGAGCAAGAAAATCACTAAGACGAAGGAACCCGAGGGATTCTTCGATGTTCAAGAGGTTGTGTTTCATGTGTTTACGGTATTTGAGGTATGGGTTTTCTATATGTTCACGGGTAGGGTTTTGACCATTGTCGAGGCATTCAAGGACTAGTGAGACCTCAACGAAGGACTCTAAGAGTGTGAGGTAGGCGGAGATATCACGAATACCAAGCTCTTCATCGGTATTGTATTAAGAGATCTAGCGAGGTTGGAGCTCGCGTTCCCGGTCTCTTGGACCGAATTCATGGCGGAAGGGGTACCGAGCCGCGAAGGCTTCAGTTAAAGCTGCGCGGACATTGTATGTCTGTCCGTTTTTGATACGACGGAATAAAGTGACGACTACAATTCTTAAGGCTTCACTACCACCGAAGCGAGTAGGGGAGACGAGACGAACTTCATCCGCCTGTGGTTCCGGGGAACGAGCCTAAAGAACTACGGCTAGAGTAGTTGACAAGGGTGAAGAGATTTCATGTTTGCCCTGTGAAAATCACCAATATAAGCTCCAATTAGATAGATAGCCAGAGATTCTCTAAGCCCCAATGCAATGAATTTTGGAGACATCTAGATATTATTCTAGAAGGCTGGCATCGGCAGGGATGAGTTTAAATAGGCCGGGCCGAGAACTACCTGGTATGGTTGAAGTCGCAACATTGCCCTTCTAGTGCGCCCTGGTCCTGATTCCGCCATAGTGCATGCGTGTTTGCATGGCTAGTATCTGTCTAATCGAGCGCCAGACTCAAATATAACATTTTTACTCAAATACGTATTCGAGGCTGTCGTCCGCAGTTCCCATAAGGATCCATAACAGATGGTTAATTCTGCGTTGCCCTCTCAAAATGCAACAAAGTGCACCCCAATTACCATCCCAAGTGCGAATATTCCGAATTGAAGACGGGTAGAAAATAGAAGATAGAAAATAGCAAAAAATGAAAACATCATGCGGTAGTATCACAGTATTTTAGGCATTTTCGACTACTTCCTTAATTTCTGAGGGAGATAATGACATACTTGCTTGACAGCAAAGTCCCCTACAGCAGATCAGTACTTTGTAACCATGCAATCCACCAACAGAGCTCCGCAGAGAAACTAGGTACTGATCCTGAGACGGTTGCACAGCAGCCTCGGGACGCTGCATACATTCGTGCATAACGACGCAGCCACCTAGTCTGTCGGCTGCTTGTTTGACTGATTGCTTAAGTTGTGTTTCTTCCTGTTTCTTCTTCCTCCTTCTTCTTTCTCTTCCAATACCTACCAGCTAGGTATTCACCAATCTAGCAGGTATCATCACCTCCCTCGTCATCATCATCACCACCAAGACCGCTATCAACATCACCATCGGGAGGGTCACAGGTTTGCTTTTGCACTTGCATGAAACAGCCACTCCGTCGCATCAAGCGATCAGGCTGATCGTGGTTTCCTCCAGAGATACCTCTAGGGATACCTCTCTAGCAAGTATTACCCCCACTCTATCCCTGACCTCACCTCACATCCACGAATCATCGACGCCATCTCCATCATCAATTCTATCTTCCTCATCTACCCCATCACGACCATTCCATTTGTCACAACCCGAGTTGGAGTCGAAGTTGTTTTCAACTGGTCCCTCGAACTGTGCTGGTTCGGCTTCTCTGAATAATGCCAGTTCCTAAGAAAAGGCATCAGAGGGAATCACCTTCTGGAGAACCAAAGCGAACTGAAGATTCGCCGGAGCCAAAGCGCCACCAGCGAGAGACGACAAGTCCAGGCTTTCCAGTTACGCAAGACCAACCAGCTGCAGCTGCCATCCAGTTCTCAGCTGCTGTCATCTCTGATCCTCCATCCACTCCATCCCTCCTTTCTCAACTCGTGCAACCAGACCCTTTTCGTCGAATATACGAGGAAATGCCGTTAAACATAAGGGCTACGCGTGAAGCTCCTGCGAGTGACGAAGGGTCACCATCAAACACCAGAGGGGGACATGCTCCGTCGGGTAGTAACCATCAGCCACGTGATGGAACGGCTACTGGACCACCCCATAATCGTGCAGAAGGTGTGGAAGCAGCCTCTTCCGCCTCTACTGCTGGTGGTATCTGGTATCCACCCCCTCCAGACCGCCCTCCCCCTCCCCCTCCTTCAGCTGAACGAAGCAATTTTGGAAGTGCTACCTTTCCACAACAGGGACCTCCCTCCCAGTCGCCTCCACCGGGCCCCCCAGCTAGGCTATCTCCAGTGGAAGATTTTGCTCTTTGGGGCGGGCTATCCGAAGCTGAAATTCGGAGACAAGTCAGCTTGCTAGAGGCAATGGAGAGAAGGCGCCGTGGATCATTTTCTCCTTCCCCGGGACCTTTGTTGCCTTCTATAATCTCGCCTCTTACATCTCCTCCACTCAGTCCGCCGCTCGTAGCCTCAAGGTCAAACAAACTTGGTCCACCGCCACTCCCTCCAGGTGCCAGCCCTCTTGACCTAGCCCAAAGTCGATCAACTCATCAGGTTCCTGTGTTTACTCCTGTTTCGTCGGCACCATCACCAAGAATTTCACGCCTCGGACTTCCTCCTCTCCCTCCTACTCACCAAACTAGAGAAACCCTCCCCGGATCACAGCATCCACGATTGATAGGACTCAGTCCACCGAGGCATGCAATTCGTCCGGAGATAGTGAGCGCCTCGTCCTTCACACGCCACTCTGACCGTGCCAGTTCGTTGGAGGGCTCTCGCCCACGCCGTGGAGCTATGAGCATCTATTTCGACGACGACCCCGATATCCAGGGCCCTGAGACTCGAAGATTATACACAACTATGCGAGGAAGTCCGAACCAGGCTTTTGTAGATCTCATTCGGGATTCGGAAGCTGCTCGCGCTACTGGCGCTTATTGGTTCCAACATGGATTGGTGAGTATACACCCTAGGATATACGAGATATTATTTTGGCTTACCGACGAATAGGGTCCCATCCCGCCTAACAACATGAGCGATGACAATCTCGGGTCATTGCAGCAACCCATGCCACATTTGACAGCAAAACGTGCTAAGTCTGAACCTAAGAAAGGTTCCACTGCCGCTCCTAGCCGCTCAAGTTCCTCCGCCCACGACTCAACATTTCGCTTTTTGGCATCTAAGGGCTATTATGAAGCTGTTGTTCCTATGGCATACGTCATGAATAACCCAAACACCCGCCCATTGTCGACAACAGATCCATTTTTCCGATGCTTCCCATCAGATCCAGACGAGATCCCATTTATACGAGGCACTAGACTTGCCACCAGGCCACCTACTCCGGAAACCCACCTGGACGAAACACCAGAGCAAAAAAAGGAGCACCTGAAGCAGGTAAAGGAGACTCAGCGAAAGCAGGACCGGACTTCAAGAAAAGATGTCTCTTTGCCTCTATTGTGGCACTTGCAGTATTCAAATCACCCACGTACCGTGGTCTCGAGTAAACACACGCTATCCGGCTCCCCGAGTGGAAGCAGCATTTCTCAAGATGACCTTGCAGATGAGGCAGAATTCCAAGAGCACCTTGCAAAAATCGAAAAGGAATACCGCAAGAGAATGCGAGCTCTCAAAATAGAGGGAGAGGCGGCTAATAGCATGTTAGGATATATCCCGATCGATGAGCTAGCTATCGATCCATTGGTTTCGTCACGCAGTAGGAGAACCGCCCAACCGGAGGAAGCTCAGCCTTTGGAGGTTGGTCGGGAGCCCGAACATGTGCAGGGACCATCATCAGAGCCATCATCAGAGCCATCATCGAGGAATGCTCCAGAGGAGGAAACCGGCGAATCATCGCAAGGAAGAAAGAAGGAATCTAGAACACGCAAGTAGTTAAGGAAGTTCTTCTAGAGAGCCTTCTCTTTTCGACAACGGCTCCCCATTCGCATGCTTTCAGGACATTCTTCCCCTTGCCCGAACATTGCTTGTCGGAAGAGATTACTTCCATATTATTTCTTTTCCTTAACATTTCTTCCTGTTGTTTTCAAACTTCGATGTTACTACGCGCTCTTAATCACGCGAAGGTGCTGGGTTTCTTACCTTATATTCCTCCTTTACCTTGCCCTCTTAATTCTACCCTCATGTTTACCCCGACCCGATTTCTTATTAATGAGCCCATACCGCGTGTAAAATAGTCGAGCATGGCTTCCTATCCGTTGTGCATTAAAGGGTGCATGTACCATAGAGAGAATGAAGGATGCGGAGGTGCATCCCATGAATAAGCACGAGATCAGAGGAGTTGGAGTTCTCTTTCCCCAAGACGCCAAGGACGTCGTTTTTGAGCCTTAGCGTTGTGTAACCATCTTACACCGCCACAACTATCAACAAACATGTGGCGTTCAAACAACTCATTCCTGGGCCTAGTTATTATACCAGCAATTCAGCCTTATAAACCAGCCACCTCCTCCTTCAGCCCAGAAAATTGCTAATAATTACATACAAAGTGCCTCGGACTACAAGATGTAGTCGTATCTGAGGGCAGTCATTGAAAGATATATGGGGTTTATTCATCCATAAAGGGCATTATCCTCGAAACAACTTGTTTGTTGTCTTCAATATAGAGTTGGAATGCCGCAGAACCGGCAGCAAAGAGGAGAGTGCGATAAAAGGGGTTTTGTTCTGGGTTGTCCTTTTCCTCGCAGATTCAGAGGATTCTTTCTAACATGGGTTCTGTGTAGCGTATTATCCCTCGAGCGGTCAGGATTGTCGTTGAGAGTACAATGACCCTGCGGCTTTGGGTGTCAAATGATAATGGGTTTGTTCCGAGGTAATGTAGGCCAACCTTAATCAAGTCTATTGCTTTTGAATAGTTCCCCATCCTATAATGAGCTTCAGCCTTGGGCGGTTGAAAGTCCCAGCAAAGCGCTGAGGCATGAATGGCTTCCAAGTTGTCCAGCTGGAAACGAGCATGTTGTTGGAGTAGGTTCGAAATTACTACACTTTTTCAACCAGTTTTGCGGTTCTGAGAGCAAGGCCGGCGCAGTCAATGCAGATTTGATCCTACATAATATCGAAGACAGTCTGCATTTTGAACGTTGTCTTTGGTACAGCACAGAGTCGGTTTTCTCAAAGGTCCTATGACATAGCTTTTAAAGAAAGAGAGAATGACTTTGCGGTTTCTGACCAACTCATATGGAATATTCGCTGTAAACTCGGTTCCCTGTCCGACTATGAAATTGCACAGGTTGCATTGCGGCATGTATTGTATATATACTGTTGCCACCGAATAAAATTTTGACGAAACCAAGGTGTTCTGGAAGCATGGACTCTCGCGCCTCGAAGGTCGTTTTCGCGCACATCTGAATGATTTCTTTGTGGGTACGAGATGTGAACTGACTTATGTGAGTGTAGCGCGGCCTCGATTGACGTAAGGCCATGCTTGCGTCCCAGGAAATGATATTATGGCACGTGTGTGTTTTATCTCTTGACCGAATCAAAAAAAAAACACAAACTTGCGCGTATTTTCGCAAAGTGGTTTGGCCCATATTAATTCCAAAGATAGTGTAAATGGCAAACAAAATCTCGAAAGTGCTGACGATCAACTCCGTTAAATGCCATCTCGCCATTACGATTCTGAAATGTGGCAGAGTTCGACCTGATTTCTTTCCAAAGGTTTCGAATATTAGCATAATAACGATGTTTAATAATGCCGTTATATATCCTATTGTGTATCGGGCCCGGTTGCTTGGGGTTTTCTAGGCACATACGAGTTGGTTTAACCGCCTAAATGCGCACAAAAACAAGCTGGTTGTTATGAGCCGATCTTCTTCGTAGCTCATGATTTCGAAGTTAGACAACCCTGTCATTTTCGATGTAATTGTTCTTTCGCTCGCCTCGAGAGGTACTTTTTGTATATTCTGCATGGTATCAACGCCATGGATGTATTTCCTCGCCATGTTGACCGCACTAGCCATCCATCGCTCTAATTAGATCTGGTCTGAATAATTGTGAGAGCCACCAAAGTTCTTGGGACTCTAAGATATCAAATATATCTTGATTCCTTTCTCTCTTGGGCCCGCTTATCAACTTGGAAGATATGCTTTCTATGTCTCCGTTGGAGGTTACGATCTGACGGTCCTAGGTCTTTGATGAATCGCTTGAACTGGCTTTCTCTGTATGCTCGAATTAATATTATATTAGAACAATTCCTTTGTAAACCGGCCTGAATAAGAGCACGCAGAATGCACCCTTGCTCTATGGATATCCCGTGTTGCCCCAAAATCGCGATGATGGTTCTACGAGGAGTGGTTTTCTTTATTTCCTCGAAAACAGAGTCTTTTATATGGTCCTAAGAAGATTTACGTGTATAGCGCCGCTTCTTTCTAGCTACTCCGCTGCATTTTCGGATGGACAATGTTCCATTCGAAGTTGACTTCATCCTTAATAATTGTTTGTGATGAACGAGGTCTAACAGCCTTCTGGAGCTGTTGATATTGTGAGATATATCGATATCTCTTTACGACGCTAACGCTACGAAATTGTAGATAAAACGAGGTCTGGTTGTCATATAACTATAACTTGGAGGACTAAATAGGTAATCGGGTCGGTGAGACTCGACATGACAGTTCATATGTGATATGAGATGAATGAAATCTCGAGAATACTTTGAAGTCGTCTGAGGGGGTGTATTATATATACTCATTTCCTTGTTCCGGGAAAGTGCTATAACACACACTGAATATGCGAATTGACCTTGCAAGGTTTGTCGTCACATCAGCTTCTAATAGCTGTGCCAGGTTCGGCGAAACTTGGATAACCAAACGTATCGGCCAATCACTAGATGGAAAAGTTCATTTTGGCGGAACGGTCAAATACATTTTGCTTTTCTTGTGATCGAGGGTGCAGCGTTGTCTCGCGAGTGCTACATCCTTGATTCATAGTCGAGCGAGACTGGTGGCCTCCACGAATTGCTCACCATTTAACTTAATATGACCGATTTTCTAAATCTATTGTATAAGCGTCTGGGGACGAGACCAGGACGCTATATTGTTTTTCAGCTTTGTCAAAAAAACAGCATTTAAAGGGGGCACAATATATTATTTTCTTTGCACCACACATTCGTCTCTAGGCGTTAGTAACCTCTCGAGATCGCCATTCTGACATGCCTCATCACGAGAGCTCCCGCTCCAGTCACCGGAGATATACGTGCAGAACCGAAACAATATCGCACATATGAAATCTTCGGGCTATACCTACCCCGATCTCGTAGCCAGGGTAGCATATTAATAACCTCTCCTGAAGACATCCACTGCATTGTTAAATATACATCGTGTCAAATGATACTGCGGCTTCGACGAATTCGCTCGGAAAGGTCATTGAAAAATATCGAAAACCTAACGACTCCATATCGACGACATGATAATGAAGAACGGCGACGTTGACCAGTCCTAGCTCCGTGCTCTAGAGAGCTGAAAAAAAAAAAAGCAAAAGTCCCCACGGCCTTCGTAAATAAGACGTTGACGGTAGATATTATGGCACAACGTTCCAGTATATAGCATCTGACCAGTTTCTGGTTGATTAGATTGCGCGCGGCCGTCTTGGGATGAAAAAAGAGAGCCCGAGCCTAGGCTACCTCGCCTAGTATTTCGCGAATTTTCAACCTCGGACGAATGGCTCGGAATGTGCATATGAAAACGAAACCGAACTTGTTTAATTAACGCGGGAGCAAACCATTTTACCATTTAGCATCATAATCGACAAAATTTTTTAAAATTTTGTTTCGTTTCTTTCTTTCCTTTCCGGATTTTGGATTTCGATTGAGTTCTTTTGTATATCCGAGCAGGGGATTGTATAGGAGAATAATAGATCAGTTTTTGTTGAGGGTGAAGAGGACCTTCTCAGCACCCTGATACCATTCACCATGATAATCAGGCCACTACCTCTGACCACCAATATAAAGAACAAAAAAAAGTAGGACTTTGGGGGGGGGAAAGGATTCTCTAACTAATAAATACTTAGTGGTTACAACTTGCACACATCATCATCGTTCATCATCACAGAAGAAGAAAAAGCCTCTCTTCCTTTTGGTGTCTTCTAGCCCAGTCTCAAAAATATTTCGCAAGAAAAGAAAGAATATTTACAACAACAGCTCCATTGGATTCTCCACCACCCTCTTCAAAGTCTTCATAAACTCAGCTCCCACGACTCCATCGACAATCCTATGATCGAAGCTTCCCGTGAAAGTGATCTTATCATCCCACTCGACACCCCCATCCCTTCCGGGAACCGCCACCTTCGCGGGAGCAGAAACGGACAGGATGCCAGCATGAGGAGGGTTAATGATCGCCGTAAACCGCGATACAGCGTCGTTCATTCCCATATTTGAAATGGTGAAAGTACCACCTTGGTATTCCTCCGGCTTGAGTTTTCCATCCTTGGCGCGAACGGCGAGCTCCTTGATTTCGTTGGAAATGGTTTGAAGACCCTTCGCGTGGGCGGCTTTTACGATCGGAGTGATAAGACCGACTGGGGTGGCTACGGCGACGGAGATATCGACGGAAGCGTATTGACGGATGACACCCTCGGAATCGATCCAGGAGGCGTTTACGTTGGGGTGTTTCTTGAGCGCCACGGCAACGGCCTTGACGATTAAATCGTTGACGGAGAGTTTATATTCTCCGGATTGAGCGGAGGCGTTAAGCGCGGTACGGAGTTTTAGAAGTTTGGAAACGGAGATGTCGGAGCCGATGTAGAAGTGTGGAGAGGTTTGCATGGAGGATTGGAGACGCGTGGCGATGGATTTGCGCATGCCCGATAGGGGGATGTCGACGTCGGATAGACCTGTTGCACCGCCGACTGCTGCAGAGGCAGATGAACCACCGGTTGGACCGGTGTATTTTTCAACATCGGCTTTGACGATCCTGCCGTTGGGACCGGTACCCTTGACATTTTTGAGGGGAATACCCTTTTCTAAGGCTAGGACCTTTGCGGCTGGGGAGGCAAAATATTCGAGACCTTCGAGGCGTTCGAGGGAGGTTTGGAGGCGAGAGCCGGTGGAGGTGGATTCTTCGGCTGTTGGGGCGGGAGCCGGTTGAGATTCGGATTCGGATTTTGAGGGTTCCGGGGAGGAAGACTTGGATTCTGGCGCGGAGGAGGCTTTGCCGCCTGCGTCGTCTATTGTGAAGTCTTTGAAGGCTTCGACGTCACCGGCGTCGTCGACCATGACCGCGATAGGCTATTTTTTCCCGCTTCAGTTAGATTTTTTTAAAACAAAAAAAAAAAAGGCCAGGAGAAAGAAAACATACGCTTCCAACGCCAATGTCCTTCTCACCGGTCTGTAGAAGAATCTTTGCAAGGACTCCCTCCTCCTGGTATTCAAAGTCCATCTGAGCCTTATCGGTTTCAATCTCAACAAGGACATCACCGGGATTGATTTTATCGCCTGGCTGCTTCTGCCAGCCGCCAATGTTGCCGGCTGTCATGGTGGGGGAGAGGGCGGGCATGTTGACGACGGTGTGGCGGGGTAGTGCTTCATTTTTTAAAAAAAAAAAAAAAAAAAAAATTTAAAATATCAGCGATATAGCTTTGAGGTTAAGACGAGGGAAGAGAGAGAGAAGTACAGGACTTATCGGCATAGTATCTGGAGAAGGTAGGGAAGGCGGCTCTTGGGATGCTAGTGAGAGAAGAAGTTAGCGTGGATATTACGTATTTGGGAGGTGCTGTTTGTCTCCTATACCCCCTCCCCCCCATTGGAACAGCAATTTATATGACACGAGTATAGAGATTAAAAGTAACCGGAATAATCGGTATGGACGTGATATAAGCCAATTGAGGAGAGAGCGGAGAGTTAGAGAGAGCGAGAGAGGGTATATACCTTCGTAGACATGTTGTGCTGTTGACCCTTCCGACGGCTCTGGACGCCAGCAGCGCTGTTCGGGAGGAAAATACCGCAGCGACCATAGCTACGGTATTGGGTATGACGAAAAAGAGTGAGTGAGTGGAGTTGGCGGGTTGATCGGTGATGGTGATGGCGATGGTGAGGATGAGGGGCGAGGTTGAGGATGAGAAGGAGAGGTTGGAGACGATCGAGAATAAAATGGAAGTGAATGATAATTATCGGCGACGTCGCTGTTTCTCAAGTATTGTTTGTTGGGGGAAAGCAATTTTAGCGTCCGGCAAAATTCACGGCGGGAAATTCGGCATGCCGATTTTGGCGGCCAACAGTTTTTCGGCCCGGTTTTTGCAACACCAACTCATTTTGACGTTAATACGTGAGATACAGTGTGGGAGCGGTAGTAGAAGTGGAGATAATTTCAGGTTGGACTATAATATTTTCTTATTCTTGCCCGCCCAAGTACTCGTGTCATTATGGAAGGGTCTGCAGGAATTATCTATATTTTGCCGGGGTCGTAGTAGGGGAGGAGCAATGTGGCTTCGGCATAGCGATATGGCTTCCTCGATACCCAAATAAGTTTATCTTTATATCATGATATGTCAATGTTGGGAACTGAATAATATATCATGGGGGGTGTATAGAGTAGTGGCACCTGCTAACCGGGCACCCGGCTGCGGCGAAGAACCGGTAACAATCGGTCGTCAAGAATTTCCTCAAAGAAGAGCACGATCATCTTCGTGCTCTAGCTGAAGCAATAGAGGAAATCGACTACATCCAAGAAGAAGAAAAAAAGGACAGTGTCCATCTGATCTTGCATATATCGCCGTCTTCCACAGAGATCCCAGCTTCCATGCCTAATTATTCAATGCAATATACGAACCGGGGAAACCAGTCGAAGAAGGCGGAGGGATACGGTACCTTTTTCGATGAGGCCGAGCTACGACTGATATATAACACCATCCATAACTTGAAGATTCTGGCAGACGCCGAGAAGGAGGCGCGTTTGTAGCCGACATCCCCAGCCTACCTCGATTACGGTACCCGGGTCGAAACTACTAAAATGTCAATCTCTAGAACCTGGCAATGGTGATCATCCCGATGGACCATACCCAGTGGAATATATAATTAGCGATTAGTGATTACGATGATGAACTGGCCGTTCATGATATTAGAGATCGAGGACAGCTTGACGAGTGGTTCCCAAAGGGGAATACTTATCAAGATATTGGAGTGAAGGGGTGGAAGAGCTGCAGATGCTTTGGGGGCTAATCCTCCTTCCGATACGAAACAGAACAAGAGAAATAATGGATGAACCAATCAAATTCATGTCCTTCAGTATTGAGTCCAGAGGAAGCTTAAGCTATTAATATTCTAGAACATTCTTTGGATATATTATGTTCCCGGAGATGAGGTGGGGAATATCCCCGGGGACTCCCCGAAGCCACAGAGCGTATGGATGTTCCCCTCCCCGGTAATTGTTTTCACCGGGGATGATTCTCAAAGAAGCCAGTTTGCAGGAGAAGTCGAAACTGGCGACGGCGGACGACGTCAGCTTCTCCCTCTTGCAGATTTCAGTCTCAACCTCCTTTTTTCTTTTCTCTGTTCTTTCATGGTGATATTTCCATCTCGTCCTGGCGCGTGGATGAATTGAGAATTAACGTATCGGCGGATCTTAGAGACCGAGTCCAAGTCTGATCCAGCTCTCGGCTTTGTCGGTTGCTTGTTGCCCTTTTCTTCAACCAACTCAACTTTTCTCACCACCATCTACCTTTCTATCGTCGACCGCCACCCCAGTTCGATAGACCAGCTCTTAGCCCTTCGATCTAACCGCGGGCGACGTCTCTCGTCCCTGCTGGGCATCTTCTCCTCCCTCTCACCATGTACGCGATTCTCCCAAATCAACCCGACTAGCTTATATATAGCCGGAATGCCACCGGCCTTGTACTCTGCTGATATAAAGGCGAATGCTTGTTTTTAGGGCACCCCTCGTTGACCACCCTCAGATCGCTCGCGCGACACTGCACAATCCCCTTCCGACATACCTCAAATTCTACGTCTGGCCTTTCTTCTCGTTATACCCGCTCTTCGGCGCCATTTACTTCCCCGAAGCAAATTACGACAAGTACATCCACGGGTCCGAATTCACCTTTTTATACCTCGGCGGCATCATTTGTCTGCAGGCTCTGCTGTGGCTTAGTTGCCAATGGAACGTCAACATTAAAACTCTATTCACTACTAGAACGGTAATGCATCCTTCCTGCTTCCTTCCCTTGGACGCTTCTAAATGGTTGGAGGTTCTAAGAAAATAAAGTCGAAGGACTAACGGTAGAGAAAAAAAGGCATCCGATATCTTCTCAGCCAAGCTGATCAAGGTCATTCCCGTCGAAAACTCTGGCAAGTCCGAAATATGCAAGATCATTCACGATAAAGTACGTTTTCCCTACGTGATAAGCTTCTTTTTTATCTGGGTTTTAACCGTCGCTGCGAAATATAATAGTCCGGTCCGAAAGAAGAGCTCTTCTTCCTCTTCCAGAAACGCCGTTTCCTGTTCTACCCCGAAACTGCTTCCTTCGCTCCGGTCTCCTACCCCCTCAGTTCGGATCCCAAGCCCAAGATTGAGTCCTTCCAGCATACTCTAGGAATCACATCTGCCACGGAAGAAGTCCACCTGAAGCACCACTATGGCCCAAACACCTTCGATATCCCCGTCCCCACCTTCACAGAGCTCTTCAAAGAACACGCCGTGGCGCCCTTCTTCGTCTTCCAGATCTTCTGCGTCGGTCTCTGGTGTCTCGATGAGTACTGGTACTACAGCTTGTTCACCCTCTTCATGCTCGTCGCCTTCGAGTCTACCGTCGTATGGCAACGTCAAAGAACCCTCACCGAATTCCGTGGCATGTCCATTAAACCGTACCCAATCTTTGTCCACCGTCTTGGCCATTGGGTTGAAATTCAGAGTGATGAGTTACTCCCCGGCGATCTTGTCAGCGTTGGACGTACGAAGGAGGATTCTGGTGTTGCCTGTGATATGATTCTTATCGAAGGAACTGCTATCGTTAACGAGGCCATGTTGTCCGGCGAGTCTACGCCGCTCCTAAAGGATTCTATTGCTTTGCGACCCGGCGACGCACCTGTTGAGCCCGAAGGTCTTGATAAAAACACCATTCTCTACGGTGGGACCAAGGTATTGCAAGTTACCCATGCAGCTGGTGGCGAAGAGAACCCAGAAAAGAACGTCAAGGTCCCCCTCGCGCCTGATAACGGTGCTTTGGCCGTTGTTACCAAGACCGGATTTGAGACCAGCCAGGGCCAGCTCGTTCGAACTATGATCTACTCCACCGAGCCAGTTTCCGCGAACAACGTTGAGGCGCTCTTGTTCATTCTTTTCCTCCTCATGTTCGCCATCGCCGCTAGTTGGTATGTTTGGACCGAGGGTGTCCAGCAGGACAGAAAACGCTCCAAGTTGTTACTCGACTGCGTCCTCATCGTCACCAGTGTTGTCCCGCCCGAATTGCCCATGGAGCTTTCCCTGGCCGTCAACACTTCCCTGGCCGCTTTGAGCAAATATGCAATCTACTGCACCGAACCTTTCAGAATCCCATTCGCCGGCCGCGTTGATGTTTGTTGTTTTGACAAGACGGGTACCCTTACCGGTGAAGATCTCGTGGTCGAGGGCGTTGCTGGGCTGAACGGTCAAGAACACGGTCCTACCGGAGAGGTTACCCCTGGCCTGCAGAAAGTCGCAGAAGTTGGACCCGAAACTACCTTGGTTCTCGCTACAGCTCATGCGCTCGTCCGCCTCGACGAGGGAGACATCGTCGGTGACCCTATGGAGAAAGCTACATTGGAAGCTCTTGGCTGGTCGCTCGGAAAGAACGATACCTTGACATCCAATAAACTCTCCGCCGCACCCGGAAAGGCATACT
Organism: Arthrobotrys flagrans; assembly: GCF_004000055.1. Classification (NCBI taxonomy): domain Eukaryota; kingdom Fungi; phylum Ascomycota; class Orbiliomycetes; order Orbiliales; family Orbiliaceae; genus Arthrobotrys; species Arthrobotrys flagrans. The sequence continues at coordinate 6,390,443 of NW_027137556.1, forward strand.
CTCAAACCTCTAGCATTGTCACCATCCGCCGACGATTCCAGTTCTCTTCTACCCTCAAGAGACAGAGTTCCGTCGCCACTGTTATTCACAACTCTTCCGGCCAACGTATCCGTGGATCTTTCGTCGCTGCCAAGGGAGCCCCCGAGACAATTCGAAAGATGTTGGTTTCCGTTCCTGCTGATTACGAGGCTACTTTCAAGTACTACACCCGCCGTGGATCCCGTGTTCTGGCTCTTGGATACAAGTACCTGTCGACCGATCAGGAGCTTGGCGCTGCACGAATCAACGCTTTAACAAGAGAGGATGTCGAGAGTAACCTCCACTTCGCCGGTTTCCTAGTTCTGCACACTCCGCTCAAGGACGACGCTAAGAGGACCGTTAGAATGTTGAACGAGAGCAGCCACAGAGTCATTATGATTACCGGCGATAACCCGTTAACCGCTGTCCACGTCGCAAACGAAGTTGAAATTGTTGACCGAGACTGTTGGATTTTGGACGCACCCGAAGACGAGAACAGTCCACACGAGTTGATCTGGAGATCTGTGGACGAGACTACTATGATACCTGTTCAGCCGGGAGAGCCAATCGATCCTAAAATTATCGCCGAAAAGGATATCTGTGTTACCGGTTATGCTCTCAACAAACTCACCGAAAATGCCACTGCCATCTCCGTCTTATTGCGCCACACATGGGTTTACGCTCGTGTGTCTCCCCTACAGAAGGAAATCATCCTGACCGGACTTAAGGCCGCTGGATATACTACCCTTATGTGCGGTGACGGTACGAACGACGTCGGCGCTCTCAAGCAGGCCCATGTTGGTGTCGCTCTTCTCAATGGTACCGAGCAGGATCTTCAACGCATCAGCGAACACTTCAAGGTTACCAAGATGAAGGAAATCTACGAAAAGCAAGTCGCACTCACGAAACGTTTCAACGCGCCAGCTCCACCCCCACCGCCAATCATCGCCCACCTGTACCCACCTGGTCCTAAGAACCCCAACTTTGACAAGGCAGTTGAACACCAAGCTAGAATCCGTGGTGTGGATGTATCTCAGATCCCTATTCCCAAAGCACCAGAAGGCGAACTCGAAACAGTAACCACACCCGGCGCCGCGGCAGCACTGCAGTCCCAAAACAACACCCGAGCGTCCGCCAACAAGGCTGCCGGCTTCGCAGATCAAATGACTAGCATGATGATGGATCAAGAAATGAACGACGACGAACCCCCAACTATCAAACTCGGAGACGCCTCCGTCGCCGCTCCGTTCACCTCCAAACTTGCAAATGTCATCGCCATCGCCAATATCATCCGCCAGGGGCGTTGTACCTTGGTCGCCACGATTCAAATGTACAAGATTCTCGCCCTGAACTGTCTCATTTCTGCCTACAGCTTGTCAGTTCTTTACCTCGACGGTATCAAATTCGGCGACGGGCAGGTCACAATTAGCGGCATGATGATGTCCGTATGTTTCCTCTCCATCTCCCGTGCTAAACCCGTTGAAAGACTGTCACGCGAAAGACCACAACCAAATATTTTCAACCCATACATCATCGGTAGCGTCCTCGGCCAATTCGCAGTTCACATCGTCAGTCTAATCTACATTTCAAACTACGTCAAGGCGATCGAACCCCACGAAAGACCCAAGGATCTCGAAAAGGAATTCCAACCTTCTCTCCTCAACAGTGCCATCTACCTTATCTCTCTCATCCAGCAGATCTCCACATTTGCAATTAATTACCAGGGACGTCCGTTCCGTGAGAGCATTAGGGAAAACCGAGCAATGTATTGGGGGTTGGTTTCCGTGGGGGCTATTGCGTTTATGTGTAGCACGGAGTTTATACCGGAGTTGAATGAGAAACTTAGACTTGTCAAGTTTTCGGATGAGTTTAAGACTATTTTGACCACTAGCATGTTGTTGGATTATGCGATTTGTTGGTTGATTGAGAAGAGTTTGAAGTGGGCGTTTAGTGATTATAGGCCGAAGGTATACCCCCCCTTTTTTCCCCTCTATTGAAGAAGCAGAGGCTAATTTTTGAAATTTTCACATAGGATATTGCGGTAAGGAGAAAAGATCAATTGGAAAGAGAAGCGAATAGAGCGGAAGAAAAGGTGATTATTCCGCCACCGGTTGTTCATAAGGTTGCTGGTGGTAGACCCGGGGTTAATGTTCCCGTAGCGACAACGTCGGGAGTTAAGACGACAGCGACGGAGAAAGGAGGATTGAAGAGGTTGAATCGGTGAACGAAGTGATCGAACGATTTCCTTTTCCTTCTTTTTATAATTTTTTATTGGAAAACGGAATAAGGAAAGTACAGTAATGATAAAATAATGATGAGGGTATTCTAGAGGGGGGAAGGGTGACCTAGAAGAAGAAAATTCATGTACAAAGGGGATCGGAAGTTTGAAGGGGGCTTAATGTATTCCTACTTGGGTAAGTAGGTCATTTGATACTTGGGGAGAGGTTTTCGAGCTGTTGGTTTTACTAGATGCCTTCAAACCTTTGGGGATAATGCATAAGGGGCTGTTATACAAGATTTATTATTATAAATGATCGTTTCTTTCTCTCTCTTTAATTCAACCGATCTTTCTTTCGTACAAGTGCATCATGTGTAGTCTCGCACCCATCCTGTACTTGCATCTTGAGATGTTTCGAGATGTCACTTTCAAATCGGTGGAAGCAACACATCTAACCCCAAATATCCAACAACCCTTCGGATTCACGTGACCATATTGTATTTGAATATGAGAGGGAACTTGCGCATTCTATACATAAAAACCATTGCCGGACAAGATAAAAAGAAGGGGAATATCAATGAACCAGCCATGGATTTAAAGGCTTATCCAAATTATGTATTATGTACAAATATAGAGAAGAGAGAAAAGATTCAACAGCTTGATGTATGCGAGAGGGAAGAAAAGAAACGTAAGCGCTTCGCTTTTTCCTAAATTCCCTAAAGTACTAAAAACAAGAAGGCTAGCTAGCTATAAACTTTGCCATCGAAAAAAAACAAAAACTTCGAAAGAAGAAAGGAACGATCATTCATCCAAAGATCTAGTTCTTTTGTGTTAAACAAAACCAATGAAATAAAAATCTACCGGCTCATTACACTCCCCGCCCTCCTTCGCCCGTTCGCAGCCGCCCCACCTCCGCCGTTAGCTCCACTTTCCACAGTTTTAGCCCCCAGCTTCATCTCCCCGACTCTTCTCAAAATCCCCATTAATGACCGTCTCATATCTTCACTGAGGTCCTGTCGTAGCAGCTCCACGACAACGGGGTAAAAGGCTGTGATGTTTCTTTCAAAGTCCGCATCGGGGAATGCGAGGTACCCGTCCATTACATCCACTACAACGGGTTGCCAGGCAAGGATGTTTCTGTGTTGTGTTTCACGGTCTAGGACTACATAGCCGTGGATTATGTCGATGCATAATCTACATGTACATCATTAGTATCTCTTGAAATAGTAGATTTTGTACGGGGCGTTAAGGGGAAACATACGGTACCAAGGCCTCCTCAACATCCCGTCTACTCTCCCGCCTCTCGGACTTATCATCGGCAAACATCCTAAATAAAATCGAAATATACGTCGCAGCGCTCGTACTTTCTTGCTTCAAAAGATTTGGTGGCTGCTTCATAAATCCGTCGCGGAATAATTTCATCCTTAGTTCTTTATCATTATTGAACTTTCGCGCGAATGCAAAGGATTTCTTGAGCAACGACATTAGTCGTAGGAGTTCGGGGGATGGGATGAGGTTATAGACGTCGTCATTGGAGAATAGTTCTGAGACGGTTTCAATCATTAGGCCTTGGAGGACACATTTGGTGATTATTCGGGCGAAATAGCGTTTTCGGGCGGCGCTGACGGAGACGGCGATTTGGGGTACCTGTTGGGTAGGGCGGTAATCTTCTAGTTGTTGTTCTTGCGGGGTCTCCGGGTTAACATTTGTGTTTTCCGGCTCGGGCTCTATTTCACCACCGAGGGTTGCGGCTGCTTCTTTCTGCTCGAGAGTCTCCAGACCATCGATCTTTAGACCCCCCGTGTCTACGGTTGTGTCGTTGAGCTCGTTTTCCTCTTCCATCGAACCGGCATTAAGTATGCCTGGCGCGCCACCCGGTACCGCCGTAGAGACGTTGTTAACAGCACTGAACAACTGATGTGCTGTGGTTCTTTCGAACAGCACTACAAAGGCACCCACAACTTTGCCCCAATGCTCTTTCTGCAGCTTCTTCACATTCTGCAAGATCAATTGCTGCAAACAAGAACTACCTATCCGCGCAATTGTGTCGTTCTCCTGACAGATACATGTAATCAAAAGCTCCAAGAACCCATCCAACATCCGCGATAGGTTATAGAAGAAGTGTGTGAATAATTGTATCAGGTTCCTCAACGCTTGAATCATAGTAGTCGACAGCCACACCGTCATATCCTCATGATTATTGAACCGCGACATCTCGCTCTTACTCTTCAAAACCATAAAGATCGGGAAAAGCAATTGGCGGCACACGAGATCCCAGAACGGCTCGGGGTATGCGGCCCCATAGGAGACAAGGGTATCGAAGAGATGATTCAAGGCTCGGCTTCGGACTTCTAGATCTTCGCCGGTCATGAGAACATCGTGGAAGGCGAAGAGAACCGGGAACCAAAATTTGACCATCGGATCCTCCTTTGCCGTCTTAAATTTGCCGCTGCCCATGACGCTTTCGATGCTGTTTCCGTTCTCAAAACCATTGCTGTTAGTGTGGTCGAAGTCGGCTGATTTTGGAGACAGAGGACACTCCGGTGTATCAAGCATCCTGGGAACGATCGTCTTCAGTATCTCAATTGCTTGCAGCGAAATGCGCTGGAATCTTAGGTTCTTCGCGAACTCTGTAAGACAGACGACCAGATCGGAGAAGGCGCCCTGTGCAACAATTACGCCGAACCTCTCCTTGTAGATGGACTGCACAGATTTGAAGGCAAATTCAACAATGTTATCTAGACAAAGTTAGTGATTAGGTTTACACTGCTGCGAATTAATAAAATCACATACCATACTGCTCCTTCGCCGCGAAGCTATAAGTGCCGAACATAGTCCTCCAGCCGGATTTGATCATATTACCCCTTGCCTGTAACATCTGATTCAAACACTGCAGCACCATATCCTTCACCTTTGCGTGCGAGCTATTCGCCATAACATGCTCGAAAGGTTTCAAAAAGTCCTTTTGGAATCTGAAATGCGGCAGCTCCTGGATCTCTAAGAAGCGCATACTCAACTGTCGTAGGGAATCCAACGCAAAGAACACTATGCTCGTGTTCGGAAGACATCCAACATTGTTAAAGTGCTCCCCGAGAATGGCCCAGATATTAGACCATTCAAATCTGATACGGTTCATGTTGTAAAAACTGATTTCTACAAGCTTCTGTAAACTGAACATTCGGGGACTTTCGCTCGACCCAGAGGATTGTACTTCTTGCCACGAGACCTCACACAAAGCACGCACGAAATGAACAATAGCATCACCGTTCAGTTTCGAACTATTGGCGAAGATCTTGTCCACTGCGATGACAACCTCTCGACTTCGTGATTCCTCGGCAACATCAGCGGAGTAGTTGGACATTTTGTGTCGGATCGATTTGGAAGAACGGGTAGAGTGGAAAGAAGTACGCCGGTCGTCGCCCGTGGTCGATGCCCTCAGAGACTTATTCATATCCGGCAACGAACCTTCGTCAACGCCCTGTGAAATCAACTGGAACCGTTCAAGCTGACTGACAGCCAACAAAACATCCTTCCATGAAGACTTGAGAAGATTTCCCTCTGTCTGCGCAACATCGAGGAGAATTTTTAATGCTTCCACATTCTTTGGCTTCATCTCGCTCAGGTTGCTCAACTGAGTAAATCGTGTCAACGCTCCAACGAAGGATATTCTCGGTAGTTCCAGATCGAACAGGCAACTGATCTTGATCGCAAGCCTGAATCCTTCCATACAAAGCCTAATGCTTTCCAAATCTTGGGAATCTTGGGTAGGACCGCTCAGACCGCTCAAGAACGACATCCAAACAGTCTCAAACATCGGTCCAATATGCTTGAAGCTCGATGCGTTGACAAAGCGTATTGTAGTATTAGTCTTCTTCGAACTCGTCCTTTGAGACCGTAACAATGTCTTGAACAACTGCTCTGTTTTGTTTGCCATCTCTTCAGACGCTTGCATGTATGCCTCTCTTTGTAAGTCTCTTCCAACGGTGGCCAACGCTTGCCCGATTCCAGCCGCTAGCCCAGCATTCTTCTGATTGGCCTCCTTACTTTCCCGAATGGCATCCTTCTCGTCCTCTAGGATGATTTCGTTTTGCGAGATTTCGTCAAATATACCATGAAGGTACTCTTCTGGTAGATCTGCACCATCGTTGATACCCCGATTATTCTTGACAAAGTCCTCTTTCTTCATTCTCTTCTTGATCTTCGTCGAATGTTGGTCCACGTTTAACATGATCACCGAATACGCCAACACGTAAGCCGTGTCAGCGTTCGCGAACGCATTCGGATTCCCAGAGATATACCGTTCCGCAAATTTCAACATCAATCTATCAATCTTCTGACTTTCACCGGGTAATCTGAAGGTCTGGAGGAAGCGACGTAGCGCATCGACATAACGCGTTCGGGTAAAGTCGAGGAGATCGACAAAAGCGTGCATGATGTTGATGCTCTCTTCATCACCTTCACCGAGATATTCACCAATCTTGCCTTTGTCGAGGATACTATTGAAACTTAACAAGAATTCGGCGATATCACGAGGTTCTTTGCTCTTGATGAAGCCCTGCTCTATTAACGCCTTGATACCGTGTTTCGGCTTAGTGTTAAACTTGCGAGCGCAATCACTTAGCGCATTCTTTCGAAGTTTCGACTTCTCAAATTGGCTTGGGTCATCGAAGACGGCCAGGCTATTCAAGTCGGAGTTAGAGGAAACTCGACGGTCGATTTCGAGTTGTGGGGTCCCCGGACCACTAAGTCCCCGTGACGGTGTGTGCTCGAAGGAATCCCGATTCTCTAGAGACTCGCGGGAATTTTCCTGCGCACTAGCAGCTTCAATTCCCTTTTGAGACCACGATACGAGAGATCTAAGAGCTTCGACTAGGCATTCTATGCTATGACGTTTCAGGATATATTCCTGCGGGTATAGACCGTCGGTCTGGTGACCCGGGGGTGGCGCTGCGCCGATAGAAGCTGCGGCGAACGAGGGTGGAATGTGAGTAAGATGATAGTGTCCATCCGTTCCACGCCTTGGGTGGTTATCAATGTATGCTTGTTGTTGCACACTGCTCATATGAACCGGCAACGCGGCTACCTTTGCGATGTGTTCCATTATCCGTTGGAAAAGATTGTCGAGGGCGGCGCGGTCACAATCATAATTCAGATAGATCTCGACCAGTGCCTTTGGGTCGGAGGAAATGCGCTCGAAGAGGCCTAGGATTGAATGTTTCTGGTTCAAAGTGGAGTTCTTGTTCTCGAGAATTGCGAGATAGATTTCCTTCATGAACACCTCGAGTTCTTTCTGGGTGCATGTTAGTATGGATCACTTCTTATATTCCCGAGTTCCGAATCGTACCTTCAGCGCACTTCTCATATCTCTCACGACTAACCAAAATATCTCACTGCACATTTCGAACACCCACGGCACCGCACTAGCCGCGTTTCTACTCAAAGAGAGGCAGAGATACTGCTTAATAGCTTGTACGAACTGCGTCGGTTGCTCGGTTCCGCTCCCACGGATCGTAACGAGTGGATTTGTGAACACAACAGAATGCTGCTTCAGAATCGTCAGGATCAAATGCAGCGACAGCAGCTTACTTCTCATCCCATGGCATTTGAGATCGGCGATTTGCTCTGGGGGTAGAACTTTGATTGAAAGCTTGCACATGGCTCGGAAAACAAGAAAAATATCCTTGGTAAAAATTTCGTCCTCCAGGTCCTGCTCAGAGACTTCCGGGTGGACGTTTGTTTGGTTTCCGACACTGTTGCTGCTTTGTGGGCGGCCGATAGTGACCGTTGTTGGGGCATTATCCATAATCTTTTCATCGTCGAAACTTTTTCGGTGCTCAAAACTTTGGAGTGTGATCTTTTCGCCTGGTGTCGCCAACTGCGGAGAGGATCCGTTCACTTGAGATTGTGTGTCCCCGGCGCTACTCTCCTCATCTCCCTCCCCACCATCAACCGTACTCATCGCAGCACCAACAGTGGTCGTACTACCTCCAACATCTTGGTGTTGCAGACCTCCCAATTCGGCCCTCGCCTCCCGAACGGCAATCCTAGTCTTCATCCGTTCGAATACAACATTCACCATCTGAGTCAGGGCACCTTGTGCTACTGTCTGATTCGCAGCATTGTGACTTAATAGGAAGATGTTGTAGATCTGTCTGATAGACTTCAACAGACCAGCGCCATGGACGATGAACTTGTCATTTAACACGGCAGAGAGCAGAGCTTTAATGATTTGCATCTGCACTTTGTCGTCCGTGACATCGCCAATGAAGCAGCTGGCTATTGTGTCAATTGCTCGTTCTATAAGCGGGGTCGAGCTTATGGAGGAGTGGTTGGTTGTAAAGTAGCCGTATGATATGAGTTTGTCGATACTGTCCAAGGCCGCGACAACTAGGGTGGTAGTATGGGTCATACATGCCAGCCTTAGGGGTTCAAAGACTACTTCTGGATCTGGGGCGTATGGTGCTAGATCTTTGAGCGCCTCAAGCGCACGGCGTGCGGCCTCTGCTAGGTCAGCACGCCGCCTGGCATCGCGGCTGGCAGAGATTATCTCGAGAGATTGGACAATAAAGACGGTGTTTGGGAGGTTATAGCGGATAGGCTGAGCTTGTGCGGGAGTCGGATTTGGAGTTCTGGATGGAAGCGAGGAAGCCGAAGAGCCAGGTCGAGCTGCTGGGGAGGATGGCTGAGATGATGATGGCTCCGACGATGTGACGATCTGGGGTGGTGGACTTGACGGAATTTCCGTAATCTGTGCCAGCTCTCCCTGAGCATCTTCGGATTCCACTACTGGCTCCGTCGGCTTTTCTTCGGTCACCAATTCCTTGGTCTCTGAGGGTTCTGATGTTGGTTGTGTCAACTCCTCCTGTCTGGTGGTAGCTTCCTCGACATCGATTCGAGGCACTTCCACCTCCCCGGTCTCCGGTAACGGTTCTGGCTCTACAACCGTCAGCTCGGATCCTTCTCCCCCCCGGCCATTCGGAGTATTTGTGGTTTCCGGTATCGTATTAATTTCGGGTACGGAAGCTGTGACAGTTTCTTCGGCATCCGTTGTCGTTGAGGGGACCTCCTTGGTTATCCCCTGTTGGGTCTGTTCACCGTGTGGCAGCTCATCCGCTACATCGCGGTCAATAGATACCTCCTCATAGTCGTCTATGGACCCTACCGGCTCCTCCTTCTCCGATGAAGTTTTCCCAATGGGAATGCTGATGCTCTCGCCCTCTGGGAGAGCTGGTTTGCCTTCTGGATTCGACATCAGAAGGAATGGCTGTCCCGCCAGTTCCGGGTGGTTTAACGAAGGGATAGCAGGCGCAGGCTTTAAGGAAGCGTGTAACTCAGCCGGCACCTAAACCGTTAGCAGCAGCATCAATGCAAATAACCCAAATATTGGATTCGTTATGGGTAGGAAAGCTGTCGTCTTCGTGGCAGTCGTCGTAGTCGTGAGAAGCGACAAAGGAAGGGAGGTAATAAGCCAGGTGTCTTGTGTGCTGCAGTGAAATGAAGCCCAAACCCAATTCCCCGTTCGTGTTCCGTTACGCAAGCTGTGAAAGGTAACAAGATGCCGTTCCAAGGGCCAAGGAGTTTAGGGTCAGAAAATGTGCCGAAGCCCTCAGCTTGAAACGGGTCGATGGCTGCACTTGCGGTACCGAATGGGAGGATGATGTCGTTGGCGTCCAAAGCTCCCGGGGAGTCGTCGGTGTGGTTAATTTCCGGGTGTCGCGGCGAGCCTCTCTCAGGGGGTCTTCTGTGCCTGTCCTGTGCTGCCGGGGTTGTCCGTCACTCACCCATAGCCCCACCAACACATTCAACCATTCAACCTCGCATTCAACCTCAACCCGAACACAAATTGAGGTAAACTTCACGATGTCGACAGGTATACAGTCTCCGGCTGCTTAATTTCTTATCAAGATATCTTAAATTATGCTATCTTATTATGCCGAAGAGGCGCCATGGTTTGGTCGCTCGCTGTCAAAGAGAGGAGTTGGACGACCATTGGCATGGTCATGACGCGTATGCATTCATCAGCTCATGCATCTCAAGATGGGAGCCACGTTCTTCAATTTCAAATTATAATTCCAACTCCTTAAAATCTCCACTCACGATGATGTTTAGTCGTCGTGGGCATAAATAATTACCCATATGATATTGCAGATTTTCCCTTGACAGTATTCGCAACACAAGACTACGTGGGCTGTACAAATGCCTGCTTCGGGCTGTCAGATGTCATCCACCTGTACATATAAAACCAGCGACCTTAAATAATATTACGATTGTTAAAAGATCTCGCACATCTGTTTCTTATAAGCTTATAAGAAACATATCATATAAAAACAGGATCCCCTTAAATATGAGGCTGGAGTCACGAATCTATATCGTTGGCTTCTACGGGGTCTGGATTTTCTCTATGGAATCCTAAGTAATCCGTTTAGCGAAGTATATACACTAACTACGAATTCATTCGCAATCCAGAATTACGGACAGAGTCAGAGGTCTTCCAAATAACAGGAATTACCCAGAACTCACAATTAATATCAGAGCTAGCTCTTAGTGGCAGAATACAAGAGGAATCCTTTAAACGGCCGCGGAACAGAAAATGTTGCAATTTTAATTCAATAGCATAAAAGCAGACACAACGGTGGAAAGAGTATTCCCATCAAACCAAAAAAGGAAAAAAAGAACACAATGCAATTCGAACAAAGTCGTGAGGTTACACGACCTTCATTTTCTTCATTTTCCTCGTCGTCGTCAAACTGCAAAGGTAAGTCCGCTTTGCGGGTGCAAACAGCCTTCGTCGTGCTTGCCGTGACGAAATCCCAAGAACAAATGGGTAACCAGCCCGCAAAAGAATCTCCAGCAACTGGTGAAGATCCAGAAGTGATTTGCTTTGATTCTTTGATCGAAGGAAGTGTGGGTTTAAGGAACAATGCCTAAAACAAAAACTTGCATTAAAATATAGCAATGGATAACAATTTTTAAAAATCAAATTCAAACGATGTAAGCAAGCAAGATTTTTTGTCCCTCCTCTTTGGTAATCCCCAAGAGCTGGCGTCGATCGAGATGCAAATAATTTTTTCCACACTTCGGGGTCCCCCACCATCGCATTAAGCTTCCATCACTTTCTATGCGGTCAACCCATGCACGCACAGTAAATGCCACATAATATAAATTTGTTTTGAATCTCGACAGTATGGATTCTAACCATCAATTGGCAGGCAAGTGCGAGCATGAGAGCGGTGAATGGCCAGGTCACAACCGCCTCCGTGATCATCATCTGAGGGTCCTTCCCAAGAACCATCAGAAAGATACACAGGAGAATGTCATTGAATATTGAGATCGCAATGACCGTGGCGACACCCTTGATGACATTCCCTGGTTGAATGTACCAAGTGAAAACGCATCTAACTTCGAACCCAACGTTACCATGCTCCGCTGCCATTTGTTCGATCGATCGAATTTGTCATGGACGGGTGTCAAGAACCAATGGATGGTGGATGAAACAGATGCCATAAGTACAAATTCCGTGTTCTCTATACTATATCTCATGACAATTCGTTAGTAACATGGAATTGATTTGATACGTTGGGAAAAGCTAAGCTACTTACGTAGAAGCACATACGGCCCATTCGCGCATGCGCGTCCTCGAAAAATCATCCCATGATTGGGTTGAAAAGACGAACGATGTCGTTGTCAAGGAATGGAGCTGGAACTCTAACTTTGCGAACCGACCGAACTTGCCCGATGAACGGGATGGTAATGATGCACAGTTCAACTGTGACATCAGTGTCGTCACTATTGCTAGAGAAGGTTGAATCGCTGTCTGATTCAGAGGACGAATCTTCAACTACTAACTTGGGAGGAGGGGCAATAATGCCTTCAGCTGGAATTGATCCGCTAGCAAAAACGATAGGGATGGATGACATGTTGATGGCTTTGAAGATGATGATGATAATGTTATATGTAGGCAGATATGATGGAATGTGATGGAAACGGGATGGCGAGCTCGAGAAGGAAGAGGTTGATGAGGAGAGACAAGGAGGGAAGTAGAGGAATTCGAAGGGGGAAGGGGAAGGGAAGAAAAAATTACGAGTTATGATATCACGATACCTCGGCAGTGATGTCTACGAAAACAATCTACAGACATACTGTTCAAAGGTTCCACCAATATATATAAAACGCAAGTTTAACGGGCTTATAATGCTAACTTGGTATATGCAGTGTCGACATGTCTCGGTAGCTAAATAATCATGTTGATATGTTGATATCATATGTGCGTATGCTACGAAAGTACTTATTGGCTTAATCGATATACTTTTGACTACTAAGAAAGGTAGATTGAACTTCAATACCCTAATTATAATTACAATTATGGGTTAATTTTATTGCTTGCGTGGCGCCCAGTAAATCTGTTAGTGGCAGAATGTAAAAGGAAGTGTGAGAGGGATTTTGATAGTCAGAGTTAGACATAAGCTCCAGATAGTCTTTTGTTCAAAAATCCGAGAAAGCGCATTCGAAAGTATTATCCAAATGAGATGGAGAAACAAAACAGTATGGATAGCAGTCTGATAATAAGAATTCTGCAAGACAGAATATTTACGCCCAATCAAGATAAAATACCTCACCGACAGCTTCCCGCAACTTGAGCAAGCCAAAGTGGTGCCCAGCAGAAATGCCCACGCCAACGAAGACAATAGTCATGAGGACAGCAATTTTCCTATTTTCCCAGTGATTGATGACAAAAGCAACAATCCGATCAAGCACTTTTGAGCAGCGACTTCTCCGACTTCCATGCAGCCGAAACGATACCAACGTCCCATTTCAACATCGGCTAATCGGAGAAGACGGACTCCGACAGTTAGCCAAACACATGAAGAAACGACAGATGCGATGGCCTCGGCCTCTTGGAGGATTGATGAAAGCTCAAGTTTCATTTCGTGGAAATAGTTTGCCCATTCGTGCTCTCGAAACCAAACAATCCAGAGTGCATCTGAGAGTTGAAGAAGCTCATAAAATTTGGGAATGCGGAATTGGAGATGAACATCCACATAGAGAGGACTCCAGCTTGCGACTTCTTCAGCGAGCTGGCCAGGAACCTGATGGAAACTGCTGTAGCCGGTATTTGGGTGTAAAACGGCTTTTTGCTCCCATTGGCTAGTGGCTGGGCTTATATACTATCATTGATACTGTCATCAGCTTAAAGATAAACAATTGATGGAAATCGATGATCGAGAATGCAGAAGGCAATATGTAAGTACATACAGCGATAGCCAACCACCCGGTAACACCCAACGTATGTTGGAAGAATGGTCCGATGGGTTCTTCAGCGACATCGGCTACCTCGTCATCGTAGAATGGAACGCGAAAGAAAGAATCGAACTCCAAGAGTCGGGGCTGAGTCAATGGCAGGATTCGTGGATATTGGATTCGAAAATGAATTTTTCGCAGGTCGCAAGTAATCTCGGTCCCAGCATCTGAAACAGAGAAGATAGAATCTTCAAGACTCGCGCAGGATGAATTGTCGTCGTCTTTGACGACTGGTGAATGATTGACGGTATAATCCATCTTGACCTTGGAAGTGCTAGATGAGCCTGAGCAGTTGTTCAAAGTAAAGGGAGATGTGTGGGATTGCAAAGGTTGGAAGAAGGGGGGGGGGAGGTAGGAAAGAGGAAGAAATCGAGGTTCAACGAAAAGTTGTGATACTTGTTTAAATTTAAACCCACACATAACTTAGATATCGACCTCAGAGCTCAACATGATGTATACAATCAAACAAGTGAACCTCCAAATTAATATAGTAGCGAATCATGCTAGTATATATACTATCATCTGATTTCATTATAGAACTACTGGCGCCCCCCAAAGTTCTCCATACAATTATCGTGAAAATGCGAATTCATCGTCGATGAGCTTAAAATACAACCAATTCTACGGCATTGTAAAGATAAGTGTATAGGTTCTCAGTCCACCTTCTTCTACTCTTTTCTGCCCATATTCGTTAATATTAAGGTTTCCCTGATTAGGAATATCAAAATCCCTTCGGAGTCCTTCCACGAATAGATTGAACTTAACTAATAATATGCCCATACAGCTCTTGCAATGCCAGAAGTTTCCGCGGAGCTTTGTTGATACGGTTATAGCTTCACCCGGTGACGGATATCAATAGACGTCGCTTCTAGTCCACTCTACATTTGCGGCGTGGTGAAAGCTAAAGGCCATGGTAGACTATAGGCATAGCAACAGCTCAAGCAGACGCTGCAGCCTACTTTGAATTGTTCCAATGAAGATGGAGAATCATTCTTGATCTTGTTGGCCATTCTGGTATTGAGCTTCTGCGGGTGCAACCAGGCCTGGGTACAAGACAAGGGGTGCGAATTATTTTCGAAATTTCTGAATACGTTTTGTACTTACTTACTTAGGTAGGTACTCTTTGTTGATTCCTGCAGCATCTATCTCTAGGACCCGTATCTACTTTTAATTCTTCGGGCACGTTATGTGTAGATTTTGCAAGAAGATGGGACTTGCTGGGAGGGGGCTCAGGCTTGTCTTTGGTGATACCATTTTTAACGAATATTACAACAAGGTATATCGATATACATGAAGTTGCTTTGAAGATACATCTAGCTATAAGCCCAAATAATGACTTTTTGCTTCAGCTCCTGTGCGCAGTTAACCGTACACGTAAGGCACGGCCCCGCCCTCCTTCGAATAATTGCTGCTCTTCCTCTCTCAGCGCACCATGCTCTTGCTACGGCTTCTGCCCCATCCCCCGTAGCGTTGATGATTACAATCTCCTCGTCTCCAAGCGTATAATCCTTCAACTTCTCGGCTTCCACAACGTTGCTGAAGTTCTTCAATTCTCTCTTGTGGATTTCATGAGCACCTCTCGTTTCTGGTATACACGGCGGTGGGGTGACAAAAACCGGGTTAGTGAATAGGGAGTATGAAACTGATCGTCCGTCGATAATGAAATTAATGCTTGCTCGGTACTCTGTATTTCTTTCAACAGTATCCGGATCACTTGTGTCGACCCCAGCTTCAAGCGGTAATGCCTTTAAGACTATCCCTTGGAATTTTGATATGCTATAGCTCGTCTTTGGCACGGCAGGCAAGACCCAATTAGCTGGATCCCTAATTTCCGCCGCAAAGCTGTCAAAATTCTTGATATCCTCAGGCTTTGGTCTAAGTTCCTTATGTGCTCCTCCACCACCGATTCGAATAACGTTGTCATGCGGATCTGGAGGGTCAACCAGCCCCACCCTCCTCGCCTTCACCCTAATATGCATGCCTTTCTTCTCTACTCCCAGGGGCTTTGCCAATGGCGGGTCAAACGTCACCGGTGGACAAGGTCCAATCCATCCACACAGTGAAGTCACACCGGGTAGGCATCCAAGCACCCTTCCCAATACATTTCTAATCCGATGATAGCTCTTCTGTTCGGTTACAAAACCGCAGTCATAGAAAGGCGCAATCCCCTGACCCTTCACACTATCGGTTAAAAGTACCATGGCACTCATAATCTTCAGTGCCATCCATTCACCCGGCAAAGTAAGCCCGAAGATCCAATCAACAACATGAAACGGGGTTACCGCTCCGCCCCTAATTTTGGAGTATACGTCCTCAGCTGCTTCGCGAACTTCGTGAACCCATGGCCATTTCATCCTTTCCGCGAACATAATAAGGCCTTCTACTTGTCTTTCGTGGATTTTAGAGTGAAATTCGACGGAACGGCCGTTGATGTCGTATTTTTCGTCGTTATGTTGTTTTTCGAGGGTTATCGCGAGGGATGGATCAATTTGTTTGTTGATAACATCGATCCGGGCGTTGATTTTTGAGGTGACATCGTCTAGTTTCTTCTTTATTTGGTCATCTTGGCCTCCTGAGAGGTTGAAGGCGGTTTGATATGCTTCCTTTGCACGGGTTAAGTTTCCGAGACCAACATTCGCATCGCCCAGCGCTGACCAACCAAGCTTGTCTTTGGGGTTCAATTTTGTGGCGGCGGTGGCATCGTCGTGTGCAAAAGCAGGTTTATCTAGGGCCATGTACGCTGAAGCGCGGAAGGCGCTGTTCATTGCAAGTGAATTATCAATCGCCATGGCTTCTGTATAATAATCGACTGCCATTTGCCATTCGCTGAGTTTGGCGGCTTTATGGCCGTCTTGCATTTTCTCCTCCATCTTTGCGGTTTCTTCTGGAGTCTTGGCTTTATGCAAAACTTCGGGTGGTATTGATGGTTCTGAAAGTTCGATCTTAACGTGGGATAGCCATAAATCTGCTACGGTTAGCGAAGCGAGTACTCGGGCGGTGAAACCGGAATAGGAACCATCTGCGATTGAGAGTAGACGAAAATGTAGCTCTTTGGCGAGAATTAGCTGGTAGAGGAAGTTCCAGATTCCCATTACGCCTTCGGCACGGGGTTGGGACCATTGGGTCGCTATACTGGAGATTGAAGTGAAGTCCGTGAAGATGTCGCGGCGGTTTAGTTGTTGATAGAAGTCGCCGATGCGGAGGGGGGAGTTGTCGGGGATGTTAGCTACGTAGGTTGTTCTATGGTTTTATATTAGCCATAGTACCCGTAAGGTAGGGGGGATTATAATATATGTCGGGCATACCCCATATTTCCGTACAACTCCTCGAGATCATGCCTCTCCTTCTTTGGCGCCCAACCGAATTTACTGGCGATTGAGCTTTGCAATTCATCGATTCTTCGGATCAACTGTTTTGCGGATACGTCTGGTAAAGTAGCGTATGATACAAATACGGTGTTATCCCTGGGTCTTCCAAAAGCGAGTTCGTAGTCCCAAGCTTCCATCCCGAAACCTTCAATTGTGCAAGTCCCTGGGTAGACATGTTCGTACTTTGGGTTACTTTCAACGTCAAAGAGGACGCCATCCTCATCGGTGTCTGTGCTGTATTTTGAGGTGGAGGGTTTCATGTATCTGCGGCGGTGGTATAATTCTAGAATGTGTTAATGTAGATTAAGCATGATACAGTTATATAGTTAGGGTATTTACCAAAACTTCCATGTCCTAATTTGATATAGCCCATTACATCATCATGCCATATCTTGGATATGTGGTCATTTTCATCGTAATATACGCTCGCTCTCACTCGAGGAGAGTAATTTGTTGACGGGGAAAGTATGGTGTTTAGTACGCCTTGGTCTTTGGACTTGATAACTTCCTCTAGCTTTTCGAGTTCGTCGTAAATTCGCTCTTGCTCCGCTTCAGACGGTTCTGAGAATGCACTTGTAGCAGCAGGTGGGGGCGCCTGCTGGTTTGAAATCGCCATCCCACCCATCCCTTGAGTTACCGTACCGACATCATCCACTGGAACCAATATACTCAACAGATTTATCTCCATAGTCACATCTGTCAACTTTGCCGTCCATATTTCAGGAAACTGTATCACCCATTTCTGCGTCGGATCAACATTCCCAGCTGCAGGCGGCAGATGGCTAGAACTCTTCCCCGTCAACTTCTTAAAACCTTTCTTAAAGGCCCCGCCCACAGTACCCTTTTTACGCATTAATCCGCATTTCGTGACGACTTGACTTTCGTCCGTGAATGATTCTTCGAGTCTATACAGTGCGACTAAGACTTCTTTACGCACTTCGCGGTTTGAGAAGAGAGGGTTTGGGGAGGAGGTTAGACCGGCGCTTGTACCCCAGTTTTGAAAACGAGCGCGCTCTGATGGCCATGGTGGTGGAGCGTCGATGTTAGTGAAGATTTTGGAGAGGGTTGTGAAGGATGTTGTTATGGGAGTGGTGTCGGTGTCCATCTTGGATGATCAGGGATTATTTACTTAGTCCACAGAGGAGATTTGGTTAGTATCCTATAAGTTACCCGAGGGGCATGAAGAACGGCACGTACACTGCAATATTGAATCAAGATATCTACCGCGAGAGAGGTATCAAGAAAGAAAGACACCCCGCCAAGTTCCAGCCCACGACATCGTGTTATATATACTACATAACTCTTCTTGTCAGAAACTGCGCCGCTCTAGGCGTCCAAGGTCCGAGCGAAGAATAGCGTGATGCATCGCGCATAATTATTTTGTGGGCCCGAAAGCTATGCAAGGGCAACGTTAAGGTTGCTACTCATGAAGTCATATTCGGTTGCTTGGCGGTGTTGGATTTTTGGAAAAGGATGCCGCAGTTTCGACATGGGGTGGAATGGTGGAGAGGGCGATTAGTCAGAATTTTTTTATGGATAAACGAGATATTTGGAATAGAGAGTTGAGGATAATGTTATACTGTGGGCCTATATGGTGGCCTAATGAGATGGGAGGTTCGGAGGTGTGTTTGGGCCGTGGGATCGGGGTTAGCGGGATCATGTGGGACTACTTTATGATTCGGAAGGGTTCCCAGTTTATAATATATCAGAAATTTATAGAAGAGCAATGAGATAGATGCACCCAGGGACTTAGTATTGATGTTTGGATTCCTGACTTTAGTCTCTAGTATCGTGAGCGTTAAGTTTATACACAGAAGAAGCCTCATAGGAACAAGAGAATTGTTGTATTTCCAGTGTTGTATAATTATCTGACAGGGTCTTTGTAACGCAACGAATGAGGAAAACGAGACGGGCCATGACTATAACGATGCATAGGCCGTCGAGTGTTTTGATTCGAACTCAGAATATCTAGATCCACAGTTCACTAATAATTAAAACGACCGAATACAATATATTCCGTTATACAGTTCGTGTTCCCCCAACAAGCCAATCGAAGAATACAACGATCGAATGATACTTACTCCTTCCCATTACAAGACCCCCTTAAGCTTTCCACTGGCCACCCTCACATCTAACCGTTAACGGTTACGGCCTCTCCCTCACTTTCGCTGACTTTAAGATCTCCCATCCCATTTACTACCTTCTTCGCGCTGTTGACTTCTTCAACATGCACATCTGCACCATTTACCACATCCACCTTCTCCCCGGTAGCAGCGGCGATAGTAGCCAAACTCTTAATCCCCTCATTTACCTTGTCACACTCCTTCTTCAATACTCCGGCGATCCACACAAAGTCCTTCATTTCGAGGTATACCTGCGCACTAATCCTAACCCACCAATGCGCGTTATGGACATAAACCTGAACGAACGTATTCTCCCTTACTCCGACCTCCTTTGTGAAAGTATTATAAACAGACTCTACCTCCGTCTTGGGGACTGATAAAAGCGGAAGACGGATATTAACCATCGGGCAGCGACCACCGTCTATAGCTGCCGGGTCGGGCGCCATGATTTCGGTACCTAGGATCTTTGCGACCGCTTCGCCGCCTTCGAAGGCTAGAGTGTTGCAGTACTTGATTATAGCGTCTTCGCCGCCAATGTCTTGTCGGAATTTGAGGGCGGCGGGGACGCAGAGGTAGGGAGTTGCGTCGATGGTGCCGTTGAATTCGAATTGAAGGATAAAGTTGGATTTGGAGCCCGGCTTGAGAGGGGTCCAGTATTGAGCTGCAGATTTGGGTATGTAGTAGTGGGATGTTGGGACGGAGGTTGCGATTAAGGGTTGGTTACGGAGTGGAACGTAGAGAACGGCGGCGGGGCGGGGGGTGTATAGCCATCTTTTTGATGTTTTAGTAAGTATAAAGATACGATTATATAGAGTAAAATTCGGGGAACGTACTTATGGCAATTGCTGACGAAGAAGTCGGGCTGATTGGCACCCAGATCAATTTTGATATTGCCGACGCCATGGGCACCATCGATGAGGCTGAGAACACCTGCTTCCTTGGCCGCTACGATCATTTTCTCCCATGGGAAGCGCATACCCGGCATGCTGCTGACGGTATCAAAGATAACGAGCTTGGGATTCTTCCCAGCTGCCTTAATTTCCTGGACTGTCGTGTTGAACGACGAAATGATGGACGCATCTAGAACTGGGTAAGCCAGTGGAATGGAAATACAAGTCGCAGGCGTAGTATCAGCAATATATTGAACGGTTCGTCCGCAGGCACCATAGATAGTTCCAAAGTGAAGGATAACATCTCCTTCCTCATAAATCAAATTTCTGAGAACGATGTTAACGCCAGTGGTAGCATTCGTGACAAAGACTACTTCTTCACTGGGAGCGTTGAGGAGTTTTGCGACTGCCGCGCGGGATTCATCTAACAAAGAGATGGAATGATAGCGCATAAAGTTATCTGGATGTTGTTCAGAGAGGACATGGAGCTTTTGGCGGTGGGTTAGGATGGGGGCAGGGATTGCACCGAAGGAACCGTGGTTGAGGTTTGTGTAGTTCTCGGGGAAGAGGAATTGTTGGCGGAGGGAATGGCCGAAGGTTGGAGTTGTTGGAGTCGTTTCGTTCGAAGCTGCCATGATTGTGATATATATTTATCTATAGAACAGATTTATAGAGAGGGTATTTTCGAAGGAAATATATGTCTACAGAGGTTACGAGACAATATGGGGGGGTCTTCCTTCTATTATATGACTCGATACGGAGTATTCTGTATTATAAGTGGAAAAAAGGTTGTATATACGGGACTAGAGAGGCCCGTTGGAGATTGTGCGTTGCGTCGTTGGAGGTTACGCGCGGGGTTAGCGCGGGGGAGGTCAAAAAGGGAAGACGGCCAGAAATGCAACTCGGTATGAAGTTGGTGTGTGATTTTCATTCACCGGTGAATCATGCCAGCTGGTGAGAGTAGGAAATCTCTTATATGCCTAGAGGATATGCCTAAGATAAATGTATTTTGACTTTTTGTGACTCACGGAAGGGCGATATCGGGCAGTTTAAATATCGGCATCCAGTTTCCCCTTAGACTTCCCCAGTCGATTGGCTTGCTTATATAATAATGGTAGCGAAAATACGACCGGGTTAAGCTGTGCTGGGTATTCTCGGATATCGATTATCTTATGAAACCCGAAACGAGCACAAACAGACGGGGAAAGCAAACTAATTATTAAGAGATCGCTAGCGGCGGCTGGCGACAAAGAAAGAAAGAATTCGAAAGAAAGAAAAACAACTAGCTAGGCAGCAGAAGGCAGGCGGGGTTTGGTGACTGTTTAAATCGAAGGAATGGGAGCGGGATGAAGAGGAGTATATCCGGGTGAGGGGCGATTGGAAATTCATCAGCAGGTAAAGCAGGTCGGCGTCATGATGGTGCGTACTGGTCCATATGGGCTCGAGTCGTACAAGTATAGTGTACTTCGTTCGTATCGGATTTATGAATGCGTACCAACCAGACCATTATAATGCACTGATTACGAGCGGGCCACATTTTTTTTGCGCAATTGATCCGTTATAGCAAACCGGATTAATCGACCGGTTCCTATATATGAACCGGAGGTAGTTTGTCAACCTGTAATCCATCGCCGAGGCCCGTTTAAAGGCATGGCGGTGGCAAAAATCGATGCTTGAAGAAGTGCGGATGTTTGATAAGGACCTTTTTTCTGAAGCCGATTGATGCCTTGGAATGTAGCTGTACTGCAGGAACTGGAATTCGAACCCGTCGTGTCAGGCCTGAAGGAGCTCCCCTCTTCAGTTCAATTCAAACGGGCAAACACCAGTCATGTCGGACATAAAATAATTCCGGGATAAAGCAATTGGGCTCGCTCGGACAAACGTTAAACGAGCAGTTGCTCAATTGGCAGCCGCACGTGGCTGATCAAGGTACGGTAACCTCTAGCCCTACATCAACTGTAACGAGGGTGGGGGGAATATGTATCTGGCGAACGTCAAGAATAGCTACTTGTCAACCGCTCATCGCACATCAGAGGCAATCGGACAGCAAAAATGTTAGGATGCACAGGCAAAATCCTAGCTTTGGTTGCGGCTATCGCGATATACGATCGCTGGACCCCAAAATAAGCGGGAGATCCTGAGGGGTTTCTATATATAAAATATAAAATGGACGGATGATAAGACATGGAGGAAGAGGGGCCTTTTTATTTCTGTTAGAAATCCTCTGAACCTGGTAAATCTCTCATCCGCAATATATTCTGCGACCGCATCAACAGTGTAATAATTGCCAATACAAGTAAGTTGAACTCTTATCTTTTTGTTCAAGGAAAACTGTCCGAATACTCCCTCGGGGGGGAGTCATACAATCGTCTTAATGACTGACTATGAGAATGTTTTTGTTTTGTTTTTTCCTTTCCCTGTTTGAACCTTATTGAAATTTTCGACTGTTGGATTCGACTCAACTGCCTCTGGGAAACCCAACGTCGAAACTTTGTTGGCTTCTTTCGAAAAAAATTTTCTTCCCAAGTTGAAGAAAAAAACAAGAGAGAAGAGAAGAATTAGAAGTCGGCCGAAAGAAGAAAACGAGGAATGGTCAGACGACGTGGAGGAATTCTGATTCGATTCTCATTTCGAGGACAATTATAATAACCATCCTGCCTAGGGCTCAATACCTGTCCATTCCTCTCCCCTAGCCTGGTTTTAAGCATCGTGCACTTGTTCTCTTGGCCTGCTGCTATATACTTCGCTAGCCGACTCGACAGACCGGACGTGCGTGCTTGTGTGCGACCATTGCTGACTGGCTGCATTATTGCACTGCACCGCACTTAACTTCAATTGCACACTGTAGGTAAGTCGACCGTTCCTGCAAGGCTTGTCCGATCTCCCTCGTCGGGAGCTATTTATATTTTCGTCCCTTCTTTCTCCAGTCCGGGCAGTCTACGTCCAAGTCCAAGTCTGTCTATTCGTTTTTCCGTGCTGGCTGCAGGCCTTAAAAATCCCCGGCCAAGGAAAAACGTTAAAACGACATCGACTGGTCGTTCGTCAATTTTAATTAACGCGAGCCCGCTTCTGAATCTTTCGCTTTTCCATCAAATCCCACACGACCACCCCGAACCCCCCACCACCACCACCACCTCCTCCTCCTCTTCTTCCCCTTCCCCAGGCTTGAATTCGTCCCATCTTCACCACCTGTCCCCATTCCCCTCCTGTTCGTCTGGTTCTTTATCCCTCCCTCTCGTTCGTTGCTCTGGTTGTTTCGTTCGTCTGCGCCGACTCAGGTACCCTTGTTACGTTTCTGCTTTTACTGACTGGCTAGGTCAACCCAACGGTTATAAAGGCCCTGGCCCATTTGCCCTGTCCGCGTCCGACCTGCCACCAACCGACTAATTATATGTCCACCCGACCTAATATTATAATAACCTCTACGTGTCAACGAATTTCTTTATTCAATAATTCGGCAAAAAAACCGAAATAACAAAAGCAATAAAAGGAATAAATACAAAAAAAAAAAAGCAAAGCAAAGATAGCTAAGTGCTCTCTGTTTAATATTCCTTTCGCATAGCGCTGGAGTCTGTTTGCTTGCTGTTCACCTGTATTCCCTCTCCGTTCGAACTTTAGACTGTTCCAGGGCTTTCAAACTGCCCCGTTTCTAACTGCTCGCTGCGTCACTCTCGCATAACGCGTGACTTCAACGCTTTAACTCTGCTGCATTTAGCTGGCTCTTCTCTGCTCTGCTCTTCTGGATTCTCATTCCGGATTAATCTTTGAGGCTCTTGGTCCCCATAATAACGCCGTTCGATCTCGGGACCGTTTGCAAGCGAACGCCTGGAACGACATTACATATTACTGCATATCTCTGCTCTCTCTCTCTTTCTTTGCTGCATCATTACTAGCCGTCGTCAGTAACTTGTTCAACTACATCGTCTTCTTTTTCGGAGATAGTTTCCCGAGTTCCAGACCGGCCTAGTTCTTTTTATAGAGAGAACGCCTGTTACAGTTTTCTGTAACAAGTTACCTGGTGTTGGAAGAGCGTGTTGCAGCGTTTGACACTCCAAAGCTACCCGATTCGGCCATCCGGCGAAAAAAAGGAATTTTACTTCTTTCTTTTCGTTGACTGGATTTTTCTCTCCTCAATTTTCACACTCGAATCAATTCCACACACTGCCTGCTCTTCGTCCAATCCATCCGCAAGACATCGTCACTCCAAGCATCATCGCTCTCTCCGACTACCTTCAGCGTCATCGCCTGGTCTCTCGCAATCCTTTCAGATACCGTCTCTCCCTTTCTAGCCTTTCTGTCGCGATCAATCAGACAGAATCTTTTCCCTGCCGCCAATCGAGAGGATTTCTTTCCCCGGATATCTCCCACTACCACCCTTCAAACAAGCCACAAGTGGTCTCTTTCCGTCGGCTGCTCTTGTTCACAAGCATCCCATCGGAACCACCTGGACCACCCCGGCTACAGGTCTCATCTCCGATTTCCATTTACCTCAAACTTGCCTTGGCCTGCACTCCATCCGTCCGGCCAACTCGGTAGTGATCTTCGTCTGGTTATTGTTTGTGCCTTGACAGTCCAGTTCAGGCACAAGACACCTTTCGGCTCTCTCCATCTCTCCTCGCCTTCGCAGGATATCCATCTTTTTTTCCACGTCACATTCGACGGTATCTTTGGTCCGAAATCTGCTACTGGAGATCCATAGCCTGCCTTGGGTTCTCACATAATTACAAATTTCACATATACCATCAAAAATGTCTGCACAGTCATCAGCGATGTCTTCAAATGCTGCGTCTAAGGACGCCAGCTCGATAGGTAACGGTGTATCCTCCACCGGAGGACCGACTGCCTCTGGGAGTCAACAGACAGAATGGTAAGCTCTTTTCGTCAACTTGCACCCCACACTACCCCACACCGACCCCTCCATTCCATCACACTGGTACCTGCAGCCTCTATGGAAAACTATGTTGGGGATAGCCTGATGGCTAGATTCTCTAATTAGTCATGAAAAATTCTTTCGCGTGACGTCGTGTTATCTGAACTAGCGAATCATTTTCGTTGTTCTATTCTTCGATGACAAGGTCTAATTTCAATCCTCTCTCCAGGGGCCGTCGAACCAATGGCGTTTCGTTATCTAATACACCCGTCAACAACTCCACATCCAATCAATCTGGCCCTCGACGTCCCTCGCTATCTACGACCCTCACTCACCATCCTAGAGAGCACCCTTCATCGGCGTCGTTAACGGGAAATGTCTCTGGGGCTGCGACACCCTCATCGTCGGTTGCGTATCAGCCACCCCATTCGGTGGGCAGAGATGCATCGAACCCTTACAAATACTCAAAAGAGTACATGTTAGGCAAGTTCGAGGGGCTCGAGCTGACCGGAACGTTTTCCGACATTAGCAAGGTCAACAAGCTGCTATTAGGGGAAAGCGAGAAGGAAGGTTTGTTCGGAAGTGGGTCCAAAGAACGTAATGGGAACGGGACGGAAGCCTGCTGGGATTCCTCTGGCCAGCAGCGGCCTGTTTCCTTTGAGGCTATGACTTCGGAGGAGAAGGAACTCTTTCAGAGTGTCAATTCTGTTCAGAAGCCTCACCAGACACCAAATACACCCGGTGGTCCCAATAGCACATCAGTTCCGCCTGGGCAGGTCAACCAACCTCGCAGTTCAACATCGTCAACTAATTTGAACAGTAATTTCCACAAATCGAACATTTCTGTCTCTTCTACTGGAATGGCAGCACCTCCTGGGACGGCTTCCCCGACTGCTCGAAATCGACCTCGGCGTGATACCGGAGACACCAATCCTATGGTCCGTCGAAGAACTGACCGAGATGATTCTGGAAACCCCTTTGACAGATTCACTGGCCGTCCACCCTTCAATCAACCGGGTGACGATGCGCGGGATACTGAGGATCCTGGACCCAGCCGTGGCGTGTTCAAGCGCCAGGCTAGCGGCGGCCCCTGGGGCGTTTCTAGTCCAATTACTCCAGGGGGGTCAGCATTTGGAGCCTTTTCCAACGGAGCCTTTGGTGGTGTTGGTGGCAGCAGCTTTGTCCTTAACTCCGGAGTCCCAGCTACAAAACCAGAAGGGGATAGAAAATTTGGCAGTCTTGGAAAGTCCGCTGGAAGGAGCCTTGTCGGCGATCGAGTCGAAGAGGAAAACGAAGAAACCGACGACGCTCCTAAAGATAATGCCAAAGATACCGAAATCCGGTCGTCCTTGCAAGAGCTCGCAAGGGAATCCGAGGCTGAACCCGAATTTGGGCGTAATGAATACGGCCGTCGTTCCGATAGCACGGACACGGACCCTTATAATCCCCGGAAATCACTTCAGCCTAGCGACCTTGATGTTGAAAACCCTTTGGACGATGGATTTCGCAATCCTCATAGCCAATTAGGACAGGATCCCTATTTCAATGAAGCTGCCGTAGCACCCATTGGACGCAATATGATGAGCTCCCCAACGAGAAACATTGGCAATGCTTTTAATGCCTTTGGAAGCAGTGTTGCTAGTCCTTCATCATCACGACAAGGCCAGCATACCCCGCTTTCCGGATTCCACCACATTCAGACCCAAATGGGCGGCCCGGCTTCTGGATCCCAAGAACCGGAAAACCCGTCTCCATCTTCCACCAATCCTTACCAGAGCCCTATCCCGGAAACTGAAGAGGGTGGTGGCGAGGAGGGCAGCGGTATGAGAAACTTCAGGCCTCCCGGTGGAAGTGACCGGAGTCAGACGTCAAGTGCTGGCATCATTGGTACTGGTGCTGGTATGCCTGGCTTTGGGGGTCTCAGTGGGGGATTCAATACCAGCCTTGGAACTCCTGGACTGTGGTCTAATCCAGGACCTCCTGTTGCGCTTGGAACTGGGACGCCCCAGACTACGGGGCCCACAGGTTTCTTCCCTTCAGGGGACTCTTCCGGTGTTGGAACTCCGGGTGGAACAGCACCTGGTGCCTTTGGGGTTACCAGAGCTAGTCGGCTTGGTGCGTTGTTCCCTGCTGAGCAGCAACAGCAGCTAATCCAGGAGCAGCAGCGCCAACAGAGTCGTAATATGTACGACGAAGACAGCGCTTTTGATCCGACCGAACCTTTCCGCGGTCTGAGTATGACTGATCGGCCGAAGACGGAAAACCGCAATTCCGCTGATAGCATGTTTGGAGGTCCTCCACGAGCTGACAGTGCGTACTTCGGCGAAACCGAGGGTCAAGCTTCTGGTCAACAGATCCAAACCAAAGCCTCGTTCCCGGCTCTGTCCCACTCCAACTCGGTGTCCTCTTTGCAACAATTCGGCAGTGCCCCCGCACCAGGAGGTTCCACTCAACCAGGGTCCCAGCGTAATTCGGGTGGGCATATTATGATAATGCCTGATAAGATCTCCTGGGTGTACAAGGATCCTACTGGAAAGATTCAAGGCCCGTTCTCAGGTCTCGAGATGCATGATTGGTATAAGGCTGGCTTCTTCCAGCCTGATCTTCTCATTAGACGCCAAGAGGATACAGAGTTTGAGCTTCTCGGTCACTTCATACGCCGTGTCGGCAACTCCCGCGAACCCTTCCTTATTCCAATGCAGGGACCTGCTTTCCCTCCTGGGGCTGGATGGACCGCGCCGAGCCCGTGGGGACAGAACACAATCGATGCTGCTAATGGAATCGTACAACCTCCGTTCCCTGGCGCATTCCCTACTTTCGGCACAACCTTGACAGCAGAACAGCAAAATGCTCTCGAGCGACGTAAGCAAGAGGAGCAGTACCTCATGGCCCGTCAACGTGAGTATCTTGTACAGCAGCAGGTAATCGCTAAGCAAGTTGCCGCTGCCCAGCACATGACAAGGATGAGCCAGGAGTCCTTACAGCACCACCCCTCTCAGGCAAGCCTTCACAGCCAGCCGAGTTTGACAAATATCCAGAGTCCCAGTACTTTCCCACCGCAGGCTGGACCCTTCGGCGAACTGAGGCATACCACCTCGAACCCGTCAATCGATGGGTTCACTAACGGGCCCAGGGAGGAATTTGCAGGATTCCCTCAAGGGTATAATGCACCTGCGGCACAACCGCAACAGACAAGCAGAGAGCAAGCACAGATACTTGAGCGGCAGAGAGCTCAAATGGCCAGACAATACCAAGGCCAGCATCAAATGCTAGAAAGACAGCAGCAGCAGAGAGCACAGCTATTTCAGCAAGCTATAGTGCAGCCACAAAGAGAGCAGCAGCAGCACGGAAATCAGGGTCCAGTCCAAGGACAGCAAGCCGGAGGCCTAGGCGCTATGCCCCCTTATCAGGTAGCCGCCGGCGATGATGCTATAGATATCACGCAAGATGTAGGTTTTGACAACGATGCTAGGTCCGATATGACCGGTACGGCCCTCGCCGATGAATACGAACTCTTCCAAAAGCAACACCAGCTGCAAATCCAACAGCACGATGAGGATTTGCTCAACCAGCATTACGACCAAGGACAATCGCTTTCTTTTTTTCCCGGAGACATCGATTATACCGCAATTCCTTCCCACAACGTACCCCTTACTAACGAAATTAATGAAACGACCGCTACCTCAGCCACTTTCATTTCCGCTGGCCCGGGACCTCAATTAGAACCAGGTACCTATACTGACGAAGCGAATGCAAATGAAGCCAGTGTTGGCGATGAATCTTTTATTACTCATGATGATGATGATGACCAAATGCACACTTCCGACCTTCAAGCCCCTTCCCCCCTCCTCTCCACCGCTAGTCCCGAACCCCCAAAGAACCCGTGGGGCACTCTTCCTCAATCCGGCATGCCTCTACCGTTCCCCGCTCCCAAATCCGTCGCTTCCCCACGCCCCTCTACGGCTCAATCTGTGGCCAAATCCCCCGCCGTCAGTACCGCGGAGCTTCAAACTGTTCCTATTGCCCCATGGGCGAAGGACCTCGAATCCGCCCCACACCAGAAGGGACCATCTCTCAAGGAGATCCAGGAAAACCAGGCCAAGCAGGTTGCCAAAGCCGAGGCAGCAGCTCAGGAAGCTCGCCGTCAAGAACAAGCCCAGCAAGCTGCTCTTGCCGCTGCGACTGCCCCCGCTCCTCCAACTTCAGGTCTCCCATCCACATCGACATGGGCTGCCCCGACACCATCACCAACTACCAACGCTAGTGCCTGGGCTAAGCCGCTGGCTAAGGCTTCTACCACCCCCTCGAAACAGAAGACCCTCGCGCAAATCCAAAAAGAGGAGGAAGCACGTAAGAACAAAACTACCACAAGCACTCCTTCGACTACCACACCTACCCCAGCAACCACACCAGCGGCAACTTCAACCCGTCGCTCAGAATGGGCTTCAAAGGTGGCAGCGGCTCCATCGAACCCTATTTCCTCAAATAGTAGCACAGTTGGTGGAGCTTGGACCACTGTCGGCGCCGGTGGGAAGAAGGTCGGCGGTGCAGCAACCGTTTCGAGTCCGAGCCCGACCCCTGCCCAAGCGAGAATCGTCACCAGTGCTCCAGCCCCAAAGATTGCCAAAAAGGCAGCTACAGCGCAGCTGGCCGCAGCTCCCCCACAGAAGACCGCCAACGATGAGTTTATGAAATGGTGCAAGATCAATCTGAAGGGGTTGAACTCTGGGGTTAACGGTATGTACCTCTACCTAGTATATTACGTTGAAGTAAACACTAATGTTAAAGTAGTTGACGAATTCGTTATGATGATTATGTCATTCCCCCCTGAGATCGACCTGATCAGTGACAGTGTGTACCAGCAGTCGACGACGATTGACGGCCGTAGGTTTGCCGAAGAGTTTATCCGACGTCGTAAGCTAGCTCAGCAAGGAGTTGTAGTGGACCATGGACATCACGGCGATGACAACAAGACAGGTGGCGGGTGGAGCGAGGTTGCCAAGAAGGGGAGAGAAAGCTCTACGAATAATATTTCTTCTGCAACAGCAGCGGATAGTGGATTGGGTAACGGGAGTTTCAAAGTTGTTCAGGGAAAGAAGAAGAGGAGGTAGATAACTAATTTTCTCTTTGTCACACCAGTGCTTGTTTTTCATATTTTGTTGGTTTTCTAGCTCTCCTGTGCAGGCCGGCTTCATATATTTTTAGCAAAGATCACACAGCGGAACAGGTGAAGAAAAAAAAGATGGGGGGGAATGATCACAGCAGGCTCGCATACTTATAACTTCTTTTCTTTTTGTTAGGGTTTACTTTTTTGTCTTTTCGTCTTGACTTAAAAAGGAGAGAGAGGAGAGAACGAAGCGACCTTGGAGTCATTCCTATTATTCCATTTTACTTTTTCTATACTTTTAATTTCAGTTCCCAAAGCTATACCACTAGCTGGTTAGTATTTAATTTCCATCTGTTTTTTTTTTTTCCTTTCTTCTTTCTCTTCCCTTTTCCATCTTTCTCTTTTTTTCAACAGGAGCTACGATCGCATGGCCGAAGTCGCGTCGAGAATTGGGAGGAATGCAATAGATAAACGAATATGAAGATAATGCATCCTGATACCGCCCCCGCGTAGTGCACCATGAAATCAATCAAGTATGGAGCATATTTGATAGTCATTACGGCTGATATGGGTAGTGATGATTCCCAAGTTGGGATTTATAGGAAGTTTGATTTCGCAATTGGGTCTGCAGTCGAGCTTGTTTAAAGCGAAAGTTCAGGAACAGTTACGTGCAGCTAAAGGGAATTAGACGGCGAAAGGAAAAGAAGCTTAAGAATACACACATTCATTCATTTACGACAACAAAGGTTCGATCAATTCATCCCTTTCATCCATCTTCTCACTCCTAACTCCTCCCTTCCTCTCGATCTCTCTTTCTTCTCCAACAGCTATTCCTCCACCTATCCCCCAATATCTCCTCCCTTCTATTTTTTGTTAACTTTTCGATGTGCTTTTTTTAACATAAATTTTAGATTGACTACCCAGGTAGGTACGGTATTTACTGGGCCTTCCTCTGCTGCTGCGGGATCTTATTAAACTCGGTCAAATCTCCAAACTTCCTAACACCATCTTTGGCACTAGCCCAAACGTTCCTCAAAGCCGGTGGAGCCCGTGGATCAGCTACCAAACCATCGATAATAGTTTCAGACTGATGTAAAGCCTGTCTAACAAAAGGAGATTGAGAAACCCTGATTCTAAGGAATGCAGTATAAATAATCAATAGGATCCAGGAGTTTGCAAAGATGAGACAGCCGGAGAGGAGACGGAGCCATAATCCCAATTCGAGGTTTGCGACGACGGCCATGGAGGTGTCGTAGTGGGTTTTGACGAATTTGGAGATTATTTCGGAGACGACGTTGGCGGGTTGTTTCTTCGGGGTTTGTGGAGAGGTGGAGCCGGATGATGGGGCAGGGGTTTCCGGGGTGGGGAGGAGGGTGGGGATCAAGGCGGTGCGGAGGTAGGTTAGGAAGTGGAAAGTGGAGTAGATTGTGAAGGGGAGGAGGGCGAGGTAGATTGGGCTAGTGAAGAGCCAGATTAGGGCCATGACTATTTATTCCAGGTAAGTTAGTATTCTACTGTGCAATATATACGTGTGCATATCTGTTCGTATGCGCTGTTCTTGTTGGATAACAGAAAGAGGAAGGAGGGAGGAAGCATACAAAGATATTGGACGTTTTCATCACCGGTCATGGCGATAAGGTGTTGTTGGAGGGCGGGGCGGTTGGTACCGGCCTGCTTGATTCTGGCCCTGTAAGCCTTATAGACGACGATGCCATAGGTCACGGCACAGGAGAGGAAGCCGAGGCGGTAGGAGACTTGAGCGGCTGTTGTGGCGGTGTTGAATTTGATGAAGGAGACGGTGTAGCGGAGGGTCGAGAGGAGGAGGAGGAAGTGTCTGTCGTCATCAACATCATCATCATCATCAAACGATTAGTATGGTACCTCGCAGGTAAATGGGAAAGAAAGAGGGGGGGTTATACCCGACGAACCAGCCGAACTGAAGGGTTTGAGCGAGAGCTAGGAATCTCTGTGCGAGTGGCTGAGGCCCACCGGGCTGGGTTGTCGGAGGTGCCATTGTGCTGCTGCTCGTCTACGTGACGGCTGTAGGTGAGATGATTATTTGGATGGCTTGAGAGGGGTTCTCTCTCTTTGTGTCTTTCTCTTGTGGTGATATGTTCCGGTGGAAGTTGATGAAGATGATGATGATGGAGGAAGAGGTTTTTTATTTTATTTTCTTCTTTCAGATGTGTCGTTTCTTTTGGTGACGGAAACGGTGTTCTTCTGGAAGAGGTTGGAAAGTAT
The DNA here is from genome assembly GCF_004000055.1 of Arthrobotrys flagrans. Classification (NCBI taxonomy): domain Eukaryota; kingdom Fungi; phylum Ascomycota; class Orbiliomycetes; order Orbiliales; family Orbiliaceae; genus Arthrobotrys; species Arthrobotrys flagrans. Next base: position 6,422,576 of record NW_027137556.1, read on the forward strand.
GACGAAGTAGAGTGTGGGGCTGTTCTCTTTCTGGGAGCCCTGCACGCTGCAAACGTGTTTGGTTAATGTTGGAGGTCTGCTTTCGAACACAATATTTTATTCTATAACATCCGGTCACTGGTATTATATTATATAGGGACTCTGGAATGAAATGTACGTCAGCTCGTATGCGACGACTTTGGGGGATGAGATGAAGCCAGTATGTATTATATTATTTTTTTTATTTATTAGTTCATCTGGTGCGGGACGACGACGATGCGGTTTGCTCGTGTGCCCACCGGCACCCCGGCCGGCTGAGCTTAGGTACGGTACCATGCGCCTTTATTCTTCACGATGGAAGAGTGGTACTTACTGCGATGTTTGGAGATGAATTTGATGGATATAGAGATGGGAGATGGAGATGGGAGATGGATAATTATCCAAGTATGTGTGAAGGTGTCTGTCAAAGAAGTTTGTGACGTTTCAACCAGGGAATAAACGTCATTGTGCTGTACACCAGAGATAGAGATAGATCTTGGCCTAGAAGAACTAGGTTTCGGGGTTTTAAAGAGCAAGGATAGATATTATGTTATTATAAGTAATAGGATCAAATAGAATTCAAGTAGTATGATCATAACTCTGTAGGAGACATCTGAAGTGACAAATACTATGGCGACTCTGCAGCTCTGGTGCCGCCACAGACGTGCGAGGGATCTTTGAGTATTGTGGCGGTGTGGATAGTTACGCCACCAACATGCCAACCCATATCTTGACATCGAACCCACTCGGCCTACTTGCTAGAGTCGACCACTGTATCGATACGTATCACGGTTGCCCGGAAGTGCTAGTGTAGGAATATACTACATGAAAAATGATCCTGCCGGATTACTAGCTCGCGGGCGGGCTGGCTGAGCCATGGTAAGCGAAACATCGCTAGCTTTGTACCGAAGCACTAGTAGCATAGTATATGTGAGGGTGATGGACCATCCTCACGAAATCCACCGTAGACGCGATTTCCGGACCCGTTATATCTCGAGGAAATGACCTGAGAAGACGGTGTGCCACAAAATTCTGGCCAAGCGTCGTACTTCCATGCCAATTGCTAAGATGTAAATGGTAGTACTCCAGGTGGCGCGCCAACCGTTGTATCTGAGGGTCCCGGATGTCATATCCCCTCCGGGGAAGGTCAATTTGGAGATACGCCGTTGGGACAAGGCTTGCTGTAACGCAAGCGTAGGCTTCATAGCCCTGCCGATAGAGTTCACAGGTTTTAGCGGGCTCATCATATATGTCCTTTGTATCTCCAAGCATATTTTCCCAAAAGCCTGCTCGTAGGCGGAGACGAGGTGCAATGTCCGCGTCATACCTCAGATGTCGAAACCAGTATCCGCACATCATGTTCTTCAAAAGTAAGTATGGCGCGAAGTCCATCGATAGCGCTGTTATCTTTTGTGTGGCTTCGAGAAGTGCCTGGCTTGATGGTTCCGGGGCCCAAAGGCCCCATCCAGCAACAGCATCCTCGAGTGTATCTATGATATCTTGGCTACCATGCATGATTCCAATGGCATAGAGATCTATAATATCAGATAAAATCTGCTCCTTGGTAGCACCCTTGGGGAACAGATAGCCGGAATGCTCCCGTCTCAACGTATTATTCCAGGCCTTCAAATGAGCGATTGACCAAGTTGGTGCCAGTTGATGCTTTACAGGTATCAGTCCGAAGAAGTAAATGAAATTGTTTTTTGATACTCGGAATCGGTTTGCTGGCTGTGATGAATAGCCGTTAATAACCCCTTGGTTGAGTTCTTCGAATTTGACGCTATCCATGGCGAGGTTCAATGAAAGGCTGTTAATCTCAACTTTTGTTAATATTTCCATCACCGGATTGTCGGGCAACAGCGGGTGCCTTCCGGGCTTCCAAACTACCCAAGCGGATGAAATGACATGCATGGCTTGCAGGTCATCTTTACTATGATCTTCGAGAGATAGGTCGAATGGCCTGGCGAAGATGACGGAATTGAGGGGCCGTGTTTGAATACCTCTCCCATTCAACCGCGCCCAAAGTGCCGTTTTAACAATCAGATGAAGGTTTTTCAGTCCTATTTCCAACTCCTCCGAGATGGATACCGATCCCCCTACCATCACCTGTACTGAATCCAGACACTCGCAACCCGTATGCGTATGGCCGTACGCGCTACTGCCGCCCTTGAGCATGGTTTCGTGAATGTATCGGAATACTTGATCGATCGGAAGACACCGTACAGCTTGGAGGCTGATGGGACTTGTTTTCCTGATGAGTTGCAGCAACCCCAGCCTAGCCACGGGTTCTTCACCTTCACCGGTGTCCGGTCCCGTGTCGTATCTTGCCAAAATCCTTGCCTCTATACTTCGTGCCATGCTGAGTAGTTCCCAGATCTTTTCACCGTTTTCGAAATACGGTATTTCGGCCGGGTTCCATGTGCACCCGCACCTTACTGATATCAACGATCCGGATTGCGATTTAGCATGTTTCGCTAGATACCCCAGAATCGTGAATACGCGGCCTCCCTGAAGGTCCATGCTGAATCTCCTATGGAAAATATTGGAGCGGGTTCCACAACGTATACCCTTGGGATTGTCGACAGGGGCCTCATGGGGTTGGAGTTTATCGCTAGCTGTTGTTTCCGCGAGCCGACACAACAGCATGTCCTCTATGGCTTCTGCTTCATATAGTTTGCCCCTCATAGCCAGAGAATCCCGAGCTCCTTCTGCTTCCACCGTCAATTCGACGGCTAGCATGCCGATGCCTGCTGTTACGATTTTTCCTTCGTGTTCGGATGCCACGTAATTTAATTCTGATGCCAGTATAGGCTCGATCGTTGGATCGTTGGCTACCGCGTCCTCGAGATATCTGAGGTAGTCTAGTTCCTCTACACTTTTTTTTTTTTTTTTTTTTTTGGCATAGCGTCAGCCTTGTCGAACGATAGTCTGGCCAAAGTATACCTAGCCCAGTGAAATATTTGGGAAGGCTAACAGTTATGCAATGGATCGATGTGAATCTTACATTTCTTTCGCCGGCCTTAGTTTTTGATGTTCACCCTTCTCTTCGGCTTGGTTGGCGCCTGAATCTTTCTTGTCCGCAGTCATACTCTCTGAGCATTTGTAGTTGTATTTGATACACCGATCACAACGGCGGTCCGGCCATTTCCTAAGCTTAGGTAGGCACTGGTTGGGTTATGATTATAGCATTAGGTTAGTATGTCATACTTTGAAAACATGTAGGATACCCGAAGATTGTAGTCCCCCTTAAACCTTTACGTAGCTATGCACGAGACCAATTGATAACGCTAACAAAATCTTGAAAACCTACAGTTTTCTTGTCCTTCCGACACTGCCCACACATGAGGACTTTCTTCGGCATAGCAGGCTGGGTTGTCGGAGGACTAGGTCTAAATATAGGATGTTTTGTGCGGCGTTGAGACTGTGACAATGCGGCAGCACGGCTTTAGTTGCAATTGCATAAACTGACGAATCGATGCGACTGGAGATGGCTATGGCTGATCTGTATAAACTCTAGTAGATGTACATGCATATGCTGAAGAGCTCAAAGTAAGAATAAGCTGGGCGAGTAGGTAGCTGGTTTACAAGCCGTTGGATATATCCAGAGAATTTAATCCATTGGCCGGGGTCCGCAATGGGTCATTTAGTGAAGAACGATCGGTTGGTTTGAACGAAGCGTTCATTCACCTTAAACCGAATAGCAACCACCGGTCCTTAAATACATATACGTTTTTCTGAACCATGGACTTAATCACATAGGTTTGAAATTTCAGGTACCTCGCAAACGTCGATTCGATATGTGGACACATTCACCTACGTCCGCACCTGCATATCCGCTCTCCACTAGGTTGTCTTATCGGGGACTTCTTTCCCGAATTTCATGGTCGGGAACCAGTTGTTTACTGCAGATGAGGCGCTTGTCTCAAATTCATGATGTGTGATTGGCGCCACGGGAGGCTCCTGTATTCGCGGATCCGGGTACGACCACCCTGCCAAATTTTTCCCTTAAATTCCGCAGTTGACGCTGTCTGCTCTAATAGTTATTGCGAACCCGAATGTCGCATTTACTCGGGATACTCGCTTAGTTGCCTGTTTTTATGGGGGCTGGATTGTCGAGCGTGAGAGGATGAGCCATGGAAACAATAGATCTTTCCTTTAGCGGTCGTTTCTGCGGAACATACCCTGTCGTACCTGCGTTCGCGTTCTTTCGAATTAGAGCTTTCAGAGCAGAGAACCTACGTTTGGAAACAGATACTCAGCCCCTGGACACGTCGACACTCGGCACGGCGGGAAGTGGGTCCAGTGGTGTTGTATTTTGTCTTTTGCAACGCGGAATAGTCACGATCCTGAGCTTGAGAATAGTAGTTGAAAGTTAAAATATGGGAGGGGTTCAAGAAGACGACTTGGTTATTAGAGATACGAAGGTAGAAAGGGCCGTCTTCGAGGAAGCGTCGTGGGGAAATAATTTAGATGCAGAGGACAGCCATGCTACAAGTAATAATGAGATACTTGGGAACCGACCAGGTCTAGGTGCGAGACAGCTTGGAAATTGACCTCAGCAAAAAGCCAGCTACCTTGCTTTGTATATTCTTCCGGAACAAAGTGGCGGGGCCAATAACGAGCATGAGGCTGAGGCTGGTCGGCGGCTCGGAAGCTGGGGCCAATTAACTTGTTCATGTCGACAACGCACTTTCTACAACAAATCGCGGCTCCGTCGAAAGATTTTCGATTTAACTCCGATCATCGACATTTCAATATAATCTGCAGGGCTGAACAGGCCATTACCATGTTTCCTACGAGGCATGATTAGTCGGGACCCTCTTGACCAAAGCAGTCCTAACCGAGCCGAGGCAAAAGTCATCAGAGCCGCTTAAGCTTCAGCTTCGCGTCGTGTGTTGCACATTGCCTCGGTCAAAGTGCAAAGTCAATACGAAAGCGGCGATTCTATTACCACGTCACTCTTGGGTCCCATGTCTTCCCCCGCCGTTTCTTAGGTCGATTAAACCGCTCGTACTACTGTTCGTAACATCTATAACTAGGGGAGATGTCCTGTTCGAACTTCCGTATATGCACACCCCCAGGCCATTTCCATAACAAGACTTAGCTTCAGTACTTGAGTATTCATACTCTCAAGAATCTGCTTCCCAATCGAAGGGTAATCATGGCTCCGTCAAGCTACGCATCCGAGAAGACGGCCTTTACGCCTCCTTCATCCTATGCTACTCTTCCATTCCAAGAAATTCGCGTTTCACATTATCCCGAATCTTCACCAACCCCGACTCCCATTGTCATTCTAACACTTCACCGACCCGGCAAACATAATGCGTTTACACCTACCATGCGAAGTGAACTCATCGAGGCCTTTGGCCTTTTCGATGCTGATGACCGTGTCAAGTGCATCGTAATGACCGGTCATGGGAAGATATTCTGTGCTGGCGCAGATTTGGAGATTGGATTCAGAGGGGGTGAGGAGCGGATTAACGACCATAGAGATGGGTATGTGCATATTCACCACGCTGGTATATATCTATAGATAGGGAAGGAGGAATTTGAAAGGTTATTGTGCTAATATGGTTATCGGAGTACAGGGGTGGCCAGACTGTTCTCGCAATCCATCGATGCCGAAAGCCAGTCATCGGTGCAATTCAAGGATCTGCCGTCGGCGTTGGGATAACGATGACCCTCCCTATGACGATCCGTGTAGCTTACCGGGCCGCGAAGATTGGATTTGTGTTTTCTCGCCGTGGATTGGTTATGGAGGCATGTTCGTCCTTCTTCCTCCCTCGGCTCATTGGCATGGCGAAAGCTTTACATCTTGTCACCACGGGTGCGACCTACAGGGCAGATGATCCTTTGGTTGAAGGGTTGTTTACATCTTTGGCGGATTCGCCCGAGGAGGTCCTTCCCAAGGCCTTGGGTTTGGCAGAGGATATCGTGAAGAATACCAGTACCCTGGCGGCGTATTTGATGAAGGAGATGATGTACAGGGACACTGGCAGCGCGGAAGCCCAGCATCTGCTGGATTCCAGGTTGATTTATGAGATGTTTTCCAGCGTGTAAGTTTCCTTGCTCTTTCGTCTTACCTGGGGGTCCTGGGAGCACTAACGCTAGGCGATAACGGCGGGTTTAGTGATAATAAGGAAGGTGTCAAGTCGTTTTTGGAGAAGCGTCCACCGAATTTTACGGGGACCATACAAAAGGATGCACCTTCGGCGTATCCTTGGTGGCAGCCGGTTTCTGTTCTTGGGTGGCCAAAGTTATCGAGGTTGTAAGCCTTTCGGATGAAATTGGGAAAGCGTACGTGCTAAAAATCGAAGCATCTGCGTACGAATATCGCGGCTGGACGAATATGAAGTCTAAATCTCTGAGGATTCTGTTGGAAGTTATACATATCTTCGTCATGCGTATCTGTAAATTGCCACGTGACAGACTTGATGGATCCGCCCAGGATTCGAAGAGGTAATTAGCGCGAAGAAGATCTATTGATCTAAACTCCTCGTTGTATCGGGGCATTCTCCAAAGAACCAATGCAATGCAACAATGCAACGTCTGCACGTAAGGTACCCGTATCCTGTCACATATCGGAACCATGTGATGGCGGCGCAGACGGAGCCCCAGACATTGGCACCTGCCGGCGGACCGAATTGCTTCTCTACCCTTCTGAAACTTCCCATCCGGTCGAAGAAGAGACGGAGATATGGTTCGCTTATCAGATCAGTCGCTTGGAATGCAGGTGCTGGTCGCGGACGGGTCTCCTTTCGGAAAACCTTCTTGGCGAGTGCTCGCTTGTGCAAATTATTGGGTCAGGGACCGAAAGGAAAGACCTTTTGTCAGGGCCACCACTCAACTGGCTGCACGTCCGTTTATGGGTAAAATTGGCTTGCGACCCCTTTTTCAAGAGGGCGTTTCACAGCCGATGGAATTCTTTCTGATATTGAAAGATTGAGGTTGAACAGAGATCAAAACAACGTGTGAAGACCTCGTAGAGGCGGTGCAATCAACATATCTACATCGGACGGTGCAACTGAACGGTCCCATAGTTCGTATACGTGTAACCTGTAGTCACAACCCGAGCTATCTCCCCTGATAACCGTTAGTGCGAGAGCGGTAAAGTAGTCGTGGTCAGTGAGACGTCGCGCTGTCGTCGCCGTTTGGTGGTGTTGTTGGACGCATGCCACAAATTTTGCGGTGTTGAATTTCACCCTGACCCAAATTAGCAACAGCTCTGATTGTCACTCACCTCCCTTCTTCTCCCTCTCGTCTACCAGTCCCCAGCTTTCTTTCCTCCATCGCCATCATCACCACCATCCGTTCTTGATACCCCCACCGCCTCTCTACCATCGGTATCGCAAGCGATCCCTCCTTCCCTATAACCATTGCTATACACCGGCCTGTTTACCATTGTTAGCTGGAATTTGGGGTATATCTCGACACAATGTGTAAGCTACTTGCCCTCCACGATACGTCTTCATCTACCCCTGTTATGACGGCGCGAATTTATCGCCTCGGGCGTCGAAGGAACGTTCTTTCAATGGAAATACGCGACCTAGAGTCATCTTCGCCTCATCATCATCTCCAATTGCTTCTCAAAAAACACACCCCTCCCCCTTTCCGCCTGGAATCGTGACGTGTTTGACTGACTGCTGACGATATTTCGCATTTACCCACTTCGAGGAGCTGCAGCCGAATCAAGCTATTATCAACAGGATAACACCAGCGGCTATTCTTCGCCACCGGCCAAGTCTGAATCGATGACTCTCCCCATCGGCTTCCCGCCATCGACCACAGATCCAAAGAATATTGTCAGGAGAAAGTTGACTGGCTACGTCGGTTTCGCCAATCTGCCGAACCAATGGCATCGAAAGAGTGTCCGTAAAGGCTTCAACTTCAACGTTATGGTTGTTGGTACGTAGTTTTTTTCCCTATTCCGCTGAAATGAATCGTATCGATTGAAAGGTTGCTGTTGTCATGACGTTCAGACGAGACAGCATCAACTTTAACCATCGACGTGACTTCAAGCTCGATTCAGGGGGGATCTGGAAAGCTAATTCCGGAATAACAGGTGAATCCGGTCTCGGAAAGTCTACTCTCGTAAATACCCTCTTCAACACATCTCTCTATCCTCCAAAGGAGCGTAAGGGGCCATCTCTGGAGATCATCCCCAAGACTGTTTCCATTGAGTCCATTTCCGCCGACATTGAGGAGAACGGCGTCAGGCTCCGCCTGACCGTTGTCGACACTCCCGGATTTGGAGACTTCGTTAACAATGATGAGTCCTGGCGTCCAATCATCGACAACATTGAGCAACGCTTCGACGCGTACCTTGATGCTGAGAACAAGGTCAACCGTATCAATATTATTGATAACAGAATCCACGCGTGTGTCTACTTCATCCAGCCAACTGGCCACTCCTTGAAGCCATTGGATATCGAGGTTATGCGCCGGTTGCATACCAAGGTCAACCTCATCCCGGTTATCGCCAAGGCTGATACCCTCACTGATGAGGAAGTCGCCCTTTTCAAGAAGAGGGTAGGTCCATTTCGAGGTATAATCTCATTCCCGAGAGGCGAAGCCGCTAACTGGAACTAGATCTTGGCCGATATCCAACACCATTCCATCCAGATCTTCGAAGGACCCCGCTACGAACTTGACGACGACGAGACCATTGCCGAAAACAATGAGATCATGTCCAAGGTCCCCTTCGCGGTTGTCGGAGCTAACACAGAAGTGACCGATAACAACGGTCGCCCGGTCCGTGGCAGACGCTACCCATGGGGTGTCATCGAGGTCGATAACGAGGAGCACTGCGACTTCGTTAAGCTTCGCCAAATGCTTATCCGCACCCACATGGAGGAATTGAAGGAACACACCGCCAACACCCTCTACGAGAACTACAGAAGCGAGAAGCTCGAGACCATGGGAGTCATCCAAGACCCCAGCGTCTTCAAGGAAGTCAACCCCGCTGTCAAGCAAGAAGAGGAAAGAGCTCTTCACGAGGCCAAGCTCGCCAAGATGGAGGCCGAGATGAAGATGGTCTTCAGTCAGAAGGTTGCCGAAAAGGAGAGCAAATTGATGCAAAGCGAAGAAGAGCTATACGCCCGACATCGCGAGATGAAGGAGCAACTGGAGAAACAGAGACTCGATCTCGAGGACAAGAAGAGCAGGATCGAAAGCGGGCGACCTCTCGAAGAGAAGGGCAAGAGAAAGGGTTTCTCGCTACGAAACTAGTCGGACGTTGCGAGCACATACCGAACCCTTTGAAAGGAACCACCTCCTCTTCGTATTGGACACCTTGCTGCGGCATCGCCTTTCTTTTTGCAATGCTCCTCACGTACGACCTCGAACGCCCTCCAATATCCTTTTCTCTTTGTGTCACATTTTTCTATGTTTTGTGAGCCGGTTGTGTGTTGTTTCTCTCCATATAATCTAATCTCCCACCATTCACAGACTCTACGTCAAGCAAATATCTCCTTATTGTCAATTTCTCTTCTTATTCTAACCCCTTTTAACAGATACTTTTTTTTTGTGGAGCTTGAGAAAGAACCGTGTGCGACGCAGAAAAAACATGAATGCAGAACCACTACTATTTTTCCTTGACTGCTGTCCTACCGAAAGAGATAGAGAGATATAGAGAGAGGAGGGGAGGGGAAGTCTAATGTCTTGTCACATCGAACCCGTTTCATTTGTATGGTTTCCTTCATCGCGTGTCTATTCTGTTGCTTCGACGCCTCTAAAGCGGGGAAGTGATCTTCTTGTTTCTTTGTATTCCTTTGGTTTTTTTCATCTTCATTCTCCTGGCCCTTCTCCCTCCTATTACACCAGCCCTTCCTTTTTTTTTTTTTTCCGGTATCGCCAAAATCAACCGTAGTAGTATATATTTGTAGTACGCTTACATTTTTTTTACATCTTTTCTTTTTTTCCTTAATGAATTTCAAAAAATTGACCAAAAAAGGCTACGTTGGTGTCTTTGCAGACGTACTTCGTGAAGCTTCAGGCGTAATGTGAGATAATGCATGCACTTGTCCACAGGTGTGTCGGTCCATCAGGACTGTTGGTTTGAGCGTCTGCCGCGATATCTTCCCCGGTTCTCATCCCGAATCCACCCTAGCTATACGACATCCCCTGTCAACAGCTGAAGGTTCCCCGGATTGATACAGCTCAAGTAATTACCGATATATGCAACATAAGCTTTCTTGGGTCGCGAGACCGTCGGAGTTCGGAACGCATCCAGGCGCCGAATCTCAAATCCGCCCCGCTTTTGGACAGGCGAAAGGTCTCACATTTTTGGAAAATTCCGAAATTTTTTTTTTTTTTTTTTTTTTTTTTTTGCTAAACTGGAAACAGTCGCTTTTGGCAGGTTTAGTATCCGGGTTGGTTGGGATTGGAATTGGTTGGAGACGGTTTAGCTGAAGACGATATTGTGATAAGTTGGACTTTGAACAGTGGTATGTTTGCTGGGTGGAGGAGCTGGAGCATAAAATGGGGGTGGTCCGCTCTTTGGATTTAACTTGAAAGTTAACACCATACTGAGATCCAATATCAAACGTTGTGTATCCGCCCAATTCAAAGTTGGGTATAGGCATTCTTCGGTCACGATCTCCTTGGATCTCGATGATATCTTTAAGCATTTATCCTTAGGCTGATAGAGATACATCCTTCAACTTTACGATTCCCACCGCGCTAACGAAACATTGACGTCATCAATCTTAGATCAATAAGGTCACAAGAGCCCCCCCCCCCCAAAATTTCTCGGTACAAACCAAAGCTCCAGGTTTATTTCAACAAGATAGTTTAAATACGACAAAATGACGACCGTAATGCGCTCCTTCTTCCTTCCCACCGGCTACGGAAAACCGTCAACATACAAGCTAGGGGACCTCCCAAAGCCCACTCTCTCAGCACCAGATAATGTGTTAATAAAGGTCCACGCCGCAAGTCTGAATCCCATTGACATGCGGTACGCAGAAGGTACTATGAAACCTATGCTTCCTGCGCAAGAGTTCCCATCGAAAATTGGGTATGACGCCAGCGGCGTTATTGAGCAGGTAGGAGATGAAGCGAAGGGGAAAGGGTGGAATGTTGGGGATGAAGTTTTTGTGAGATTGCCGCATGAGCACAGGGGTATGTAAAGATAATATCCGCACCGACCGTGCAAGGGACTATGACTGATAATTGGTGGAGAGATAAAGGAAGTCTGAGTGAATACGCCCTTACGACGAGTTACTATGTGGCTCGAAAACCGAAGAATATATCTCATGTGGAGGCGGCGAGTTTGCCGCTGGTTTCCATGACAGCTTATCAAGCTTTGGGGAAGATTGAAGGTGGAAGGGAGGGGTTGAAGGATAAGAATGTGCTGGTTACTGCTGGGAGTATGGTTCCTATCTGCCGCAGATTGTGGTTTGCGAGAGTGTAGGCTAATACTATGGTATACAGTGGGTGGAGCTGGAAGTATTGGTATTCAGATCGCAAAGGCGTTTGGTGCACACGTCACTACGACGATGTCGGGATCGAAGATCGTGAGGGCGAAGGAGATGTTTCCCGGGATCGTGGATCGATGTGAGTTCCTTGTATTTCTTTTATATACGCATGCATGTTTTCTAACTATCGGAAAGACATCGATTACAAAAGCGAAGACACAGCTCAAGTCATAAAGCCCCGGTCGTTAGATTTCATATTCGACACCGCCGGAGGAAACGTATCATCCCTTTTCCCTCTCCTGAAAGAAAAGCATAAGATGATTTCTATAGCTGCTATGCCGGATGGAAACGGCATGAGATCCCATTTCCCAGATACACCTTGGTATATTGCGTCTGGATTGGATTTATATGCTTGGTGGAGAACATCTGGGCCAGCTGGGAAGAAGGGGGTTGAGTATGATTATCATTGGTTGAAACCAAATGGGGAGGATTTAGCGGCTATAGGGAAGTTGGTGGAGGAAGGGAAGGTCAAGCCGGTTGTTGGAGAGGTTCATGGGTTTGATCAGGAGGGGTGTAGGAAGGCTGCCGAGGTGGTCATGGGGAGAGGGAGTAGCAATGGCGGGAAGGTTGTGATAAAGATTGTGGACTGATGCGGTTTACTCCATTGAGTGCCAGACCGAAGGGCTGAGAATTCGTTGATAATATAGTGCGAAAGGTCTATAAACTAGTACTATAAACTTTATAGCGATAGGAAAGGCTCCCTCGTCGAATCCTTCTTCGACTAGATCTCTCTAGCCTCGACCCTCCGAGGACGAGTAGGAGATCTCTCTCGTGTGAATGAAAGCGAAGAGTATATGCCCAAGATATCGCTAGACTAGCCAAAGACCGAAGTCCTGGTTCCCGGATCTTTTTCGCGTCCAACGATCGCTCGATAGAAAACTTTGTCTCAGGTCAATTGCCGACATGCCCGAATCTCTTTTAGCAATTTGCCGGTCCCGAAATTCGCGAATCTCGACCCAGCACAGGCAACTCTGCACGTAGACTGGCCTCGATCCCGGAAACGTTTGAGAGAACGATTCCTAGTTTTCGTGGAACGGGAAGCTGTTAGACTCTTCTATATTGGGTGAGTCTGTGTTACTATCCCAACATTCCGTAAGGCTCGATCGATCCTTATTAATACGAACCCCTGTCCCGAAAGCCTTTGACCGATCTGGGAAAAAAAATTTAGTGACGGTTTGGACGGTGTGCAGTCAAAACGCTTCTCTGTTGCAGGAAAATGACGTACCCGATACTGCATCCCATGATCTCGAAAAACCGAAAGATACTCGAGTCTCCGTTATCCACATTTCGAAACCGGAAGCCGGAAGAGAAGGTACTTGCTCAGGTACTTATCTACAAGCCTTTTCAGGCAAGGGTCTGCTGACCAATAAACGTCGGGTTTGACTCCCCAAATCGGTTAGCAAGTTGTAACGCCGTTAGCCTGTGTAACTTGAGCAATGGCTTCGTCGGGATACTGTATTTTTCGGGAGCGGGCGTCTCGTTTTATATTGTTTCTGGCTTAATTATCTTTGTACGGTTCCTCGGGCCAGGAACGGCTTCATTGTTGGGCACTTAGCTAGATTTGTTCAAGCAATGCCAACATCTGGAACTTGAATCAATCGGAGGATGTTAGTTCAGCCATCGTGAGTGTCTCAGTGAGGTAGTAGGTGGTAGTGAATTAATTACCTGGGTTGGGTTTTATATCGGCCTTTCCATAGATGTGGTGTAACAAGCTGCAAGTTGTTCCCACCAAGTTGAGCTACGGAATAACCCACGCACGCTCCAATGTTCTCACCTCCTACTAGCTACCACCTTCCCTCATCACAATTATCATCACCACTGCTATCACCCTTCCCTTTCTATCATCTGATTCAACATTTAACAGCATTCTAGATACCTCTCAGAGTTCTGGCCAATAGTTCCTATCCTTCTTTCATCCTTCAATGTAGGTTGTCGCTCTATTTCATGGTTGTAACACAGGGTGAATTTTCAGAAAATTTCTGTTCTCCTTGGTAAATTACTCTTCTCTTCTATAAGTACCGCTTATATATATATACATCAACCTGCCTCTTTCGCAGCTTCCAACATGCTTGCTGCTGCCGGTATCCGTGGCGGCAGCCTTCCGATGGAACCTGCAATTGCTCTCAGTAAACGAGTCAGTATCAAACCATGGGGCCACGACTGCAGGGAGCACCGATCCTGGAGGTGTGTCTGGTGCGAATCACTTTATTGCTTCGTAAGTTTCTTCCTTTCTTTAGCATCCATAAATAGCTTTTGTTCTCCCTGACATTATCTTATCGTCGCATAGGAATGCGACATTGGAACCACGGCCTTCATCGACCAGTTCCCTTATCATCGACTCTGCGAAAACCATCTCTCTGAGCTTCCTGGGCCCTGTGCTTCTGCTGCTGACCCTGACGCTAATTCTTCAGCTCCATCCACGGTTGGCTTTGTTTACCTTTCCGACAACCAACTTAGTGTCGCGAACCTCAGCGGTGATACTAAGTGTCCGGACAAGGACTTCTGCCACTGCCTTATCTCCAAGACTATGCTTTGCAGCGGCTGTGTCAGCGATGCTAAGATCTGGCAGGACGAGCAAGCAAAGATGTTCGAGCGGTCTGGTGTCGTCGAGTGTGCCTACGGTCGATTCCCTGGAGGATGCAAAGCAGATATCAACGCCAAATGCGGTTGCGGTGGGCGTGGAATTGATTGCAACTTCTTTTCTGACAAGGACTGGGAGAAATTCGAGGCTACTGATTTTTACTGGATCGGTCGAACGGGTCTTGCCGATGATCAATTCGAGAAGAAGGAGAAGAAGGACCTTCGCCATGTTTTTGGCGATAACTTCCCAGTTCGAGCTGCCGACTCTTTCGATGGCACCGATAGGTCCTTCAACCTTCTTACTCCTATTGCTGCTACCACTCCTCCACCAACTCCTAAGAAGTTGAGCTGGGTTGTTGGATTTGGGGCCCTCCGTCGAACCAAGCACATGCCGGGTATGTGTGATACAGCCTGTAACGGAAGCTCCAGCTCTACCGATCAGCATCCAAAGCCCATCACCGCGGATGCCATCACCAAGACATTTCTTAGAAATCCTCAAACGCGTAAGCCGTACACCAGCTTTCGTGTCAATCCAGACCGGACGGAACCACCAACTCCAATGCGAGCTGCCGAGGGATCCTACCTTGATTCCGAGACCGAAGATGAAGACGAAATTAATATCCACGAACTCGACGAGGGCGAGGACTTCGAGAGTGATCATGCCTCCATTGCTGACTCGATTAGCACCCTTGGTAGCGAGTATGATCTTGAGGATGCTCTTGAAGCTAGGAGCGAAATCCAGAAGGGGTTTCACCCTGCTCCACCAACCGTTATCCATGTTGGAACGGCTTCGTTGGCTACTCGTCATCTTTCTCCTCGCCTTATCCAAATGCGCTCCAGTTCTAACCTCAAGGCTGATCTCATGGGTGCTGCCACCATGAAGAGGATCAAGGATAAGAAGAAATGGGGATGTCGCAACGAGATCGATTGCTCGAAAGTTGACCTCAAAACTACCCAGGCTCATGGCTTCTGGCGATGCTCTTTCTGTAGTGGGAGAATCCGTGGGATTTAGCGTGGCTATAATAACTTCGCAATCGACACCCTTCACCAACTTGACACCACCTGCGCGGACAGTGCTCCTACGATATAAGTATATACGTATACACCCTTTCCTTTCCTAATATTTTACAATATCCCTTTCCTAGCATGAGCCACTGAGATGATCCAGCCGGCTCTTTTCTTACTTTTTTCCCTTTCATTCATGTATTTCTATGTGGTACGTGTGATGTGTTACTCTACAATGATTGGGAGTGATTCTATTCGTGTTTTCCTTCCTGCCGCCTTGAATACCCCTCCAAGTATTCTACCATACCTCATACACGTTCATTCTCTATTCTCAACAAGGCTAGGGGCCTATCGCCACTATTAATATTCTGCAGTCGCTCACTTTATCGTCGCTCCTTCCTACAACAATACCTTTCCTTTTATATTAACACACTATGTCTTTAACGCAGGAGCAACCGAAACACAATCATTCTGAAGTACATATATTTTCGGGCTTGTGTAGATTTTGGTGTCAACGCGTTAACGGCGGCGCTGACGTCGATGGTGTTCCCCGCTTGAAGTGAGTGTACAGGGTCTTTGGGGCCGATCCGCCAACGGATATCGTCTTAGTCCCCGTTGACGACTTCTCTCCCAAATATGTCGTATACTTTGTCTTTAATGGTGTACCGTCTCTGAGGATTGTTTTGACAGGCTCGGTGCGAGTGACTAAACTTTCGAGGTACCATCTTGGCCATAGACTTTGAGGCCACTGTTTAATCTCGATGCCGTTGTAAACGGCGTTTGGGCCGCCTTTGACTCTTGGGTAAGCTTGATTGTAGAGATACGGGACGACCTCCGCAATCGGCACCCCAGCCCCAATCAATGTTGCGATTACTCCGGTTACAATTGGACAAGCTGGGGGGGGGTTAGCAGGTCGATTCACATATACTTCTACTTTATCAACAAGGTTTATTTACCAAATGATGTTCCTTCGGAAGTCTCCAATTGGAGTTTCCTTTGCAATTCGGTTGGCTGTGGTATGTATCCCAAGAGTTGGACGGCTAGTTCGCCGTCGGTATAGAAGGCAGCAACGTTAATAGAAACGGCCGGCGCGGCGACTCTGACGTAGTCCGCCCAATTGTGGGACACGAGACCCGTTTCAGGGTCATAACCCCCTACTACGACCATTCCATTTTGAAGCTGCGGAAAACCTCCAAACCTCGCGGGATATACGTCGATTGGCGCTCCCTAGTAATATCAATTTTTTTTGGAAATTAGGAATTAATTTTTCATTCAAATCCTGTATGCTCGGAAGAACTGGGCCTGGTATACAACTAGCATGCACGAGTGGGCAAAGAAGAGTCATAAACTTTGGGCAGGCTGGCAGTCAACTTTTTCTCTCTTTGAATTCGGGGGACTACTAACCGGTTCCCCGTTCCCTACCGCGACCACCAGTATTGCATTTGGGAGTTCAACGAACTTTTCGAGAATATCCAGTGCTAGTCGGTTGTATCTTCCCCCGAATTCCGCTAAATTTTCCTTGGTATCAGGCGAACCAGATAGTTGGATAATTGGGTCTTTCCATCCGACCGAGAAATTCACGATGCAATTTCTCTTGGAGTTTTTTCGAATGTCATCATAGACTTTCACAAAGACGTCTAGCATCGTATCGTGATTTATTGGGCCTCGTCCGTCCGTTACCTTGACGACCACGATTTCAGCGTCCTGGGCAACTCCGGTATGTTTTCCAGCTACTCGACCAATTGCTGGTGTGCCGTGCTTATAATTGAACAAATCGGCGGAATCTATCTCCTCATCTGATGGAAAACCTGCCCCGCCGAAGATCCAGTCTTTTCGAAATTTGATATTACTCACTTCCTGTAGTATCAAATTGATACGTGGGTCAGTTACCTAGGTATGTTAAGATCGTTTGGGGCCACTTCGAGACCGTCATAGGAATACGGTTTACAGCCTGTTGCATGTAATACGAGTTGAAAGTTTCTCATACATTCATATGCATACACGCATATGATTCGAACCTTCGTTTTGAACTCACGCAATCCACTCACCGGATGGTCCATGTCGCACCCGGAATCAATGACATACACGAGTTGCTCACTCCCTCGCTTTTTGAAATTCCAAAAATTCCCTTGAAGATCTTGACGACTGGTCCCCGGGGGCTGAGAAATAACTTGTAAATCAAGAAATATATCATCGACCGTCTTGGATTCCACTGATGATTTCGAGAGCCGTTGGGCATTTCTTTCCAAGGCTTCTGCATCCGAAACCAGGCCCTGCATTTTACCATACAAAATTTTCCCTGGCGGTTTTTTCGAATCGTCTGGTTCGGCCGGCTCGATTCGTAACCAGGAGGGCGTATATATTTGGAACGGGGCACCCGAGTGCACCGCATCTCCGAATATCCGTTGACAGGATGTTAACTAATAGTGCATCATCGTATGATTAGGTAAGACGTTATGTTTAGTTAAAGTGATCGAAGTCTTAAATGTGTGGCAACATATGTAAGCTTTGGACGTAGGACTTACACCTGCATTAATACCTGGCGGTAATCTCCTCCTATAGTCCGGGGGAAACTGATCAGGGCCCACCGATATACTCAGGGCCAAGAGGCCGAAATCTTCGTTTCCTGTTGCGTACACGTTCTTTTCCTGAGGAGCTAACGCAAGCTTTTCTGCCCATTCTAATAGTTTCTTTTTGTATCCCTTGTCCTTTCTGTATTCCCTTTTAAGAATTGCGTAGTAGATTTCGACGTATTGATCGAGAGTACCGATTTTGGGTTCGTAGACACGCGGCTCCCAAGCGTGTACATCTTTGATGATGAAACTGAGTAAGATGAGAGGGATAAATGAGAATGGTAAGTTCGTTATCTTCATGCTTGGGAATACGTATACGGGAGAGGTTCCTTTCCTTTTATCTGATTCGATACAGCCGGTTTGTCTCCTGCGCAGCCCACCAGGTCTGGGTATGAGACGAACAGCCGATATATAGATGGAGATCTGAGGTCTTATCGGGTTGTTCGATATCGACAATGGGCAACATACCTATACCAGTAGGACTGGCTGGAAAATACAGGAAGAGATGCTATATATAGGAGCCTGTGGCCATAGTCTGCGGTTGTGGCACGTCTAGAGGGTGCGACTAGTATCTAACAGCTCTGAGGGTTGCAATTGATTATAATTAGAGCCCACGTTGTTGCTGTGGCATGGATCTCCAATGTCTGCAAAGGATATTATGTGTGGTTTGATCGTGATTGAGGCCCGACTTCAATGATACCGTCTAGTTTCAAGTGATTATCGGTTTACGGCCCTCTTAACAATTTGGAGTGATTGAGAGCAGATATTACAGTATATTATTGTGAATGTAAGAACTCAGAACTTCTGTGAATCAATCACAACTGCTTGGCACAGGGACGCCGAGATTAGACAACAACGTGAACACTGAAACGTAAACCGCCAGATTTCCTCGAAACTCCAACCTCACTGCTAAAAATAAGAAGAAAACGATAAAAATATAAACCCATAAATTCAAGTTATCTTGGAAATACCAGGAATTTTGAAATGGCTTTACCAGTGACTCAAAGTGACCGTCTTCCCGTTAAACCTGCCGCCGCCGTTAACAACGGCTTCTTCGAATATAAACGCTCCAACGTCCTTTCTTGAAATGGTATATCCGATGGCATTGCCATTGACGCTCCTCCAGCCGCTCCCGCCATTAGCAAGGCTCAATTGACCTCCGAAATCTTTGTTTTTTTCCATTCCTTCGTATCCGGCTTTGATCTGGCCGTGGGTTGCCTCGCCGTCCGAGAGAAGTGTTGGGCGGACGAGAATCCAGTCTCGGAACGTGCCATTTGCGCCAGCACCCTTGACCAACTCTTCCATTTTACCCTTGTCGTCGTGGGGGGTTTTGAGCATCCAGTGGTAGAAGGGACCGTAGACAAAGGGAACATCTTTCGATCCGCCCACACCTGTTGTTGATACGGAGCAGATGAGCGGTGCCGTCGCAGGTTTGAGCGATTCAAGTACCGATATGATAACCTTTGTGGTATCTTCGCAGATGTGCGGGAAGAGGAATTTCGCGGTGAGAGGGTTGAGGCTGGTGGGGCGACCGCCAAGACCGTATACTATTGTGTCCACGACGGTGCCCGTGGAAGGGTCAACGAGGACTTCGCGAACAGGCTCTGGTTTTAGAGCATCGCCTTGGACGACGCGGAGGTTGGCTGTTGGGGTATCGTTTGAGAGCATTTCTTTGAGTTTGTCGGCGGAGCGGACGACTTGAGATCTGTTAGTAATGGGTTATGACAATGGGTTCCACATGAACTTACGGGCAGAGCATTGGTACCCCGCGCGTAGAGACAGCTCAAGAGCTGCGAGCGCAGTGCCACCGGTGGCACCAAAGAAAGCGACTGCCTTTGTTGCTTGTGTCATCGTTGTAGTATATATTGTTAGAGATTATTGTAGATCTTGTGAGAGAGTTCCTTGGCTCGAATTTGCTGTTATGCTTTGAATGGGGTGTTGTTGGTATGCAATATGATCGATTTGATGTTAAAAAAATATCAACGATAGCTTCTAGATCACCATATTTATAAACTTCGACGATAGCGGCGCAAGTCTATGAGCTTACACAGCAGTCTATGACCGAGCTTTTGGAAATCATCTTGACAAGGTTTGGCAACTCTAAGTCGCCCAAATTGCACTGGTGGAGTAGTCATCGAGCAAGGATTAACCTCAACGGCGGATTTCTTTCCGCACCAAAGGCTGGTGACGAAATGGCTAACGAAAGCGGGACCCCTTGCGCCTGTCATCCACGATTCTGCCGACACAATGGAATACCTTGGCAATTTTTAAGTCCGGTGGAGCGTGATTGGCTCGCTTGGGAATAGGGTGTGTTCGATTCTGTCTAGTCGGCCCGACTCATGTCGACGGTCGGCAGTTTTGGTAACTCAATCCAGCTTTGCTTGCATGCAGTTTCAAGAAGATGCTGTCTTCAAAGCCTCATATTATCGGGCATAAGTCGAACTCAAGAACCTATCTTCCTGTTCAGAGATATCCTTTCGGAGTAATTATCCTCATTGCGCTGTGATAAGTTTGCCTTGCCCTTTTTTCAGCGACTGTATACGCACGTATTTACGAGGTGAACTAGGAGCGGAGTTTTTTCGTCCTAATTCGAAGTCACTCTTTAAGCAGCTTGCTGACAGAATGATGTTGAAGGCCGCCATGCGGCTTCAAAATTTTAAAAGCCCCACGTCATTTATTCACATCATTTCGATCCCAATGCACCTCTTCTCTGAGTGCCGCGTGTTCGCCCGTTACTATCGGCGGCAACATGGTAGATTCTCATAAATTTGATTTTCCCAAACTAGCAGTTCGTTACGAAGAGTCCTTTTTAATTTCTGAACGATAATTGTAACATGTTTTCTCTGACGGCTATCGATAGACATCCACGTGCTGGCTGTTCAGGAACAGAATGCCAGCCGGGATTCGGCGTAATCGGATTCGTAATGGGTGTCAGCAAGCCCGCCAAGTTCCGACACGCGAAAGTTCTTGGGCAATAGCAGCGGCTGGTTAGAGGTCCTTGAAACTGAGGTTTCATCCGTGAACGTGGGGTTTGAACTTCAGATTCAGCCTGTAAATGTACGGCGCCACAGGCTTAAGCAGTCTTGGTCCTCTCAGCCTAAAGTTGGAAGCTCGTTTAGACTATTGGAGTGGCGGTGAACTTACGGTACTACATTCCTGTTACCAGTAATTGTTGAGAAACAAAGTCTTTTAGATTTCCGGTTCAGAGTGGCTGGACTTCGTGGTTTCGAATTTGAGGACCAGCTTGAAGACTTTGACTTCATCATTAACGAATTAGACCTGCCTAGCTCTTAGTTAGAACCTACCGATATCTAGAAAAGACAGATAGTAGTGGGTAATAGTTGCTGTTTAAATTTAGCTATGGCAGTGTTGACTCTAGAAGGTTGGAGGTTGAGGTGGATATCCCGAGACTAGGTGGATATACCAGGTAAGTTTTCTATATGCTGCTCCTAGATACGGAGATAAATAGCAACCGTGATAGCTGCGGTGTTACTACATAATAATATTCTTCCTTCTATATCAACATCATTTCACTTTCATCAACCACAGCTATAGCTATCCACTCACCTACCCACCCCCTTGCCTCTATCTCCCCTGGGGCTCCTCAGAACCATCTTAACCTCCAAGATGGATCCTGCTTCTACCGACAGGAAGTTGCAGGGTACATACGCTGGATTCCCCCCCTTCTACTGCCCGCCAAGTCGAATGTCCAAGTGTAGCTAACCGGTGTCATCGCATCCTAGACATTACTCGGAACTCCCACGACCGACGTCGCGGCCACCACGGTCGTCCGAATCCTGCCCATCAAAATCATGGCCCTCGCCAAAACTATCAAATTTCCAATTTCAATAACCAAGACCATTTCAACCGCTCCCATCAAACCCAATCAAATTCCCATCAGAATCTTCAGGTCGCACAAGTTCAACCTCTCTCCCAACCTACCATTATCCAGAACCGATGGAAAAGATGGTCGCCAGAAACTAGACAATACAGCTTCCTAGACAATACAGATTATCAAGGGCACATGATGAAAGCGATTGAGGACGGTTGTTCTGTGTATATTGGTAATATGGAGTGGTCCATCGAGCCACCAGACGTTGCGATTTGGCTTGAGGGCGGCGGCTTCACCATGTAATTCCTGCCCGAGGACATGGAATCTTTGGAGAATTCATCGTACTGATTATAATTTTGAACATCAGCAAGGCAGTAACCATGCCAGAAGTCAAGAAAAGGGGACACTTTTGCCAGGTCGAGTTCAACTCTCGTGAAGATTCTAATGCTGCTGTCATCAACCTCGACATGCAGAAAATGCGAGGGCGCAGCGTCAAGATGAATTTGAACGAGCCGGATGCCTACACCGAAAAGAGAGATGTTTTGAAAGGTGGGAACAAAACAACGTCGACTCGGCTCTGGGTTGGTGGCTTTCCGCACACTACCAACATCAACCCACTCGAGGATTATATCAAGGAGCTTTTCCATGGTTTCCACATGTAAGCCAATCCTCATCTCCATTACAAACGGGAGGAGCTAACAATTTTTTAGCGAGTCTTTGAGCAATATTCATACCTCCAAAGGCCAGTCGAGTAACGGCGATCCCAATACTTATTATTGTTTTGTTGACCTTCCAAATACCGTTGAAGCCAGAACTGCTATCCGCATATTGAACAACCGCGAAACTTCTTGGGGCATAGCACGTGTCGGCTGGGCATCTGAAAGCTCACAAGGAATACTCGAGTATCGTGGAATCAACGATGAAAACCGAGCGCTCTGCGAGTAGGGTGTTTTGATCTCGCCTTCTGACTTTCAATTTTGGGGGCACATAACTTTAGTCGTATCAGATAAAAGTTATGCCCTTGCTATCGTTTCTCAGCGGCTATCCCTTCATTTGATATATTAACTCGTCGAGACCTTTCTCACGTCAAACAATAATTCAACTTTACCAAGAGATGAATTCTCATTAAGGCTCACGGTGTACCTGAATTAATCCTACCAAAGAGATAAACAACGTGGCATTTAATTGCCTTGAAAAATATACCTGTAGGGAGGAGGATTTACGTTATTATTGGTGGACAAGGGATCTCTTCTTTGTAAATCTTATGTTATGTGTTTTATATGCTCGATTTTCCATCCAGCATCCGT
This sequence comes from Arthrobotrys flagrans, assembly GCF_004000055.1. NCBI lineage: Eukaryota > Fungi > Ascomycota > Orbiliomycetes > Orbiliales > Orbiliaceae > Arthrobotrys > Arthrobotrys flagrans. The sequence goes on from NW_027137556.1 coordinate 6,445,368, forward strand.
TTAAACAACGATAATTAGGGAGTCCATTGGTATCTCAATATCTAGTGAATGAGCATCAGGCAATGATGTTTTGAGGACATCTATCCCAGGAGGAAAAATCGGTGCGGCTGCGCAATGTAGAGGGAATAGTAAATTGAAATATTGTCATTGCGTAGTGTTCCCAAAGCAAAAATACCAACATCGAAGTTCGCGTTTCCAGACACTCGGTGCATCTTCAAATTACTTGATCAAATTTGCCAATCATTAAAAACTTTTATCACCATACTCTCTATCAAGACTCAATTATCACCTCATACCATCACTTCAAAAGTCAGCCCTTCCTGAAAAGCTTCGTGAATATTCCCGAACTGTTCTACAATGATTGGCACCCTGATTTGGTATTACCATTGCTTCTGCGAAGTATGAAATTGCAATCCTAATAACCTCGATGATATCATACCGATCGATGCTTCTCTAACAATATAATCTTGTATAATAGATTCTGTTCTTCACCTCCATTACTCTTCCGCTGACTTTTGTCATCGTCACTACCTTCTACCTTCTGCAAGAATTCGGACCAAAGATTATGCTTTGTATTGGAATCGTTATGTTAGCGATTCTCTTCGTCCTTCCGGATAGAGACGGGGTGTGGTTGACGAGGGGAGAACGTTATCGACCCGTTTGTCTTCCTGAAGCTTGGTATTGAGCATTTTCAAACGAAGTTTGATATCTGAGTATCAATGTGACTACAATGCTATAGAGGGAGTTGCGAAATGGTTTGGTATGGAAGAATATAAACATATCTCTTGACTCTCTACTTTAAAGTTATGATGTATCGCTGACTTTTCATATAGAGCCTAGGATACTTTTCAATGTATAAGGCTCGCCGACACGACTACTTACAATTGAACCCATGTCATTCTCCATGTCAACTTTGTCTTGGGACTTCAATCTACGCATTGCATTGTTCTACAATTTTACGCTCGATATTTGGTACAAATACAAGATAACCACCCGGCACAGTCGCCTTTTCCGAGGTACCTATGAATTTTGCACGAAGTGATCTTCAAAACTAGTTCGACTTTGGAAACTGAGGGACTATCATCCCATCGACTATCGGTTCCCAAAACCATGGATGGAACATAGCACCAAGTTTATTTGAGATCTTCGAAGATTTCGATGGTATAGATTACCAACTTAAATTCAACTACATCCTACTTGTTTGCTCAACACATGTTCGAGGTGTACGATGCCTCCATGTTCGCGTTCAATGTATACACCTACGGGCTTTGATATTTGAAATTTCAATGACGTCTCCGGTTCTAAAGCATCGAATACCCCTGCACGTCCATTTCGGATCAAAGACCCGTTTACATCCCTGTCGATGTTTTATGTCTGAAACTCGGTGGACAAGAGAGGGCTCGGATACCTTATTACCCCGCAAAACCTGATCTTGGCTCGAAGTCTGAGCGGTTTTTAGCAAAAATGCTACAGCGGCTCGTGCGCTCCCCGCTTTCTAAATTAATTTGATATTGCAACGGTCAATTGGAATATAAACATACACCCACACATGTACACGGCACGATGAAGTCCGAGAGCTCGAGAACGAATTTCTTCTAACAAATTTGAGGCGGCCGATGGTAATTATAGGACGCCGAAGTTATAGACGGGATCTTTTATATTTTCATCAATAGTTATCTACGAAATATAGTAAGCCAAATGGTTGAAGATCTAGAAGTTTAACCGAAGATGTGCCGGAGCCGGGTCAGTAGATAACGTTAAGATTCTTAGACGCAAGCTTTCTGTGGAGGTGGAACCATGGGGGGGTGCCTGATTCCTGCGGTTGATGCGGGGTGAGTCAAAGTGGGACCGCACGTAGGTCCAATTCCGTGCGCTGGTACCTGACGCCTAGCTGGCGAACGGCTTTGGTTCTCGAACTCTCTGCGATTCTTCAATTACAAAGCTGTCGGAAAGATTTCAAGTTTGCTTGATCCGAGCAGAACGAGTTTGACGACAGTGGAGCTGTCGACATCGAGAGTTTCCGCTTTATAAAGCTGGGTCGTGGACAGCATCTGGTGTTTTGATTCTTCAGGCCCCAATTTCGCGTCTCAAACTTTGGCCTTAAGAGTCAAAAAGGCTTCAAACTTGCAGGGGCAACGTTGGAAGTTTAAAGTAACAACACAAGCCAGCTTTAAATGTCGTCCGAAGGTCAACCATTCGTCCGGCTCGCCGATCCGGTGAAGGATGCTGCTCCTCTCTTCGATGTGGTACGAACGTGATTCCTAGCATTAATCAATTGTTCTTAACGCGGGGCTTTATAGGAGCTAATTTACCTACCTCTCACCTTTTTTTCAGTGCAAAAAAACCGTCGGTCCAGCAACCCGAGCTGGGACCCCGAATCTTATCGCACCCTATATATGGAACGTGCCGTATCTTCGACTATGTCCCGAATACTGCTTTTCTCTCGATGACGGGAGCGGTAATGCGGTCGGATATGTCATCTGTGCGCCTAATACACCCGAGTTTGTGAAGAAATGGAGGGAGGAGTACTTGCCCATCTTGGAGTCTCTGGATCCTCTGTTGAAAAAGCCGGAAATGGATCCGCCGGCGGGTTGGGGGAAGGATCTCACTTTGGGAATGTTGCAGCTATTGTACAGGCCAGAGGATATGTTACATGATGCCTGTCCAAAGTTGGTGGAGGAGTATCCGGCGCATTTGCATATTGATATACTGCCTGATTATCAGCGGAAGGGGTTCGGAAAGAAGTTGATGGAGGCTCTGTGGGAGAAGCTGAGAGAAACGGGTGTTAGTGGTGTGCATTTGGTGATGGAAGGGAGGAATGTGGATGCTGAAAAGTTCTACATGGCGGTTGGGTATAGCAGGTTCGACGAGGTGGTTGATGAAGGAAAGAGCGGAGAGCGTGGGAAAGATGCTAATGGGAACCTTTGGATTGTGAAAAGGTTATGATTGTTTCAAAGGAATAGGATATATCTACTGATATTGTGAGGGAGAGCTATTCGCCATTGACTCGCTGCATATATCAGTTGTTAACAGCGAAAGAAACTAGTCAACTTGTTTAGCTTGAATTAACTTGAAAGAATTCAATGTTTCTTGCTAGGCCGAGAGATTAACTTGACTCTCAAGCTGGAGGGAATGTATTTGATCCTGAAAATGTTAGCCAATTGTGAGAAAATGATCGAAGGGGTTTTTTTTTTTTTTTTTTTTTTTTTTTTGAGGTTTCGGGTTTCGGGAGGCTGAATGAGTGATTCATGGTTCAGTCGACGCCTCCCAAGACAGCAACCAAGGGAATACAAGACGAACTTGCAACACCGGAATCCTTCATTCCGTGGTAAAATGTCTTTGCCAATGCAGAATAAACAGGTAGAATATGCAGAGGCAATTGGCAGTCTTAGCTATAGTCGTCGACGCGCGGTGGTTTGTGGAGGCAGAGTTAGAATTCAATATCTAATAAAAGAAGCGAAAGGTATGGTTGATCATATGAACATTCTAATCGGGAAGTCAGAAACGAAACTAAAGCAAAAATTACCACTCGAAACGCCTTATTTCTCTCATTGGAAAAACACATTGAATCGTGGCCTGCTTTGTGCTGATCTTGCGGAACGTTCATATACGGTTTTCCCGGTAGCGCCAGCCACAGTTGCCTCGAGGCGGTGGAACCCAGCCGGGACTCGTGACTCCTCGGATCCGTGATATCACCCAAAATAGCGTGGCAAAGCAGCCTGCCAATTCTAAAATACACGAGCGTACACAAGTGCACGTACTGATGGGTATGAGGTCACGGTGCGGGCGTATAATTGTAGGCGACCTCAGGCGTATGGCTTGCAAATACTGACACTGAACCCTGACCGAATCGGTGAATTTTCTAGTTTTCAGCCGGAAACATTCACCTTGCATGATGCAAATCAGATTCGCAAGCAAGATTGAGGGCGTTTTCTTTTGGCCCGACTGTTGCGTTATAGTCAGCGTTTAACGTTACCTGGACGTGTAAAAAGATTTTAATGTAGCCTAATCGGCAAATATCACCCCGGGATATACCCATCGATATGTAAATCATATATCCCCATATACCCATTTTTAACCCTTAAAAACGAGCTTAAAATATCCAATAGGTGAGGGCTTTCTAAAAATGCGCATCTTGGTTACGCCTTGGATATCTACCCGGCATCCGACATGGGCGATTTACCATTATTCCCCGGCTACAATATGCTAGCTATTACTAGCTGCAATATCTCTCACACACAGTAGATTATATCGTATCTGCATTGCATTTTCACAGACAGCCTAGGTTGTGTCTCATATTAGTTCAATCAGATCATATCACAAGTGTTTGGAAGTTTCATACGAAATAGTGATAAGGTGTGTTTACGAGATGTTCAGTTTGGCGATGTCGATAACCCCATGACTATTTTCGGGGTTTGGATCCACCGAGGACGGATTAATACCAGGACTGGGCCTGTTCATACCTTGAACGCGCAGGCAAACTCGCAAGGAGACAGGTCGATCAGGTGCATCGTCATCTTGAATCCCCTTGGCATACCCTCGGTGCCGTACCGGAACCCAAAAGTCTTGTTCCCCGTCAGAAAAGAATAGCAACAAGTAAAATTCGACGGAGAGAGGAAGATTTTGCGAGTGGCGACGAGGTTGTGGTTACGCTGGCTGGGGGTATTGACTCCACATATCCGTTGACTGACCAATGCCAGAACGCGAGTCAGAAGTCACCGCTGGATGCAGCGGATTTAAACTCCAGTTAGAGGTTCCACAGTCAGATTCCTAGCTAGACGTAATGAATCTGTGTATTGGCGCTGATGCGTATACCACTAGTGCAGTGGAGGTGAAATTTCTCTGTAGACGTTTGCACATGCTAGTCACCCATATGGGCCCATCGAAATTAATTGCAAAGTTTCAACGGCGAAGACACGAGCTTCAGCCGACCCGAAGCAACCAATTTCGCTGCAATTGCATTATGGGTGATCGACATAAGCGTTGACAAGCCAATTTGCCATCCGACAAGAGATGGAAATAACAGGGTGATTGAATATGCAACCCCACGTCAAGAAAGGCTTTGTTCTACACGTCTACTGGCTATGGAAAGGAATTCTCGAGATGCTTGCAGGCTAGCTTGATCTTTTGTTGCGTTGTCCCGGCTTGGTCGAATCTTGGGGTTTGGACTTCGCAGTCTTGCGGTGGGGTAGTTTCGGCTGCCGTTCAGTTTCTCCGGCCCTGGCAGGGCACTCGAAACAAGACTAAAAAGCTTAGACTGAAGGAGACCCCGGTTCTGCTTTGTGGACCTTCTATCGAATGTTCCATGAGATCTCCTGATCAGGTGTGCTGAGGGCAAATGCTGGAGAAATGCCCCCTGAAATTTCATCCGAACTCCACATTTGCGGAGAGGTTCCGTCAGCTACTGATGCAGCTGCTACCTATGTAGGTGGTTAGTTGGCGCCGGTATACCTCTGCACAGCCGACGCTAACGTCCAGCTGCAGCGCTAACCAGCCACTTGGGACAGACAGGACGGCCTTTGGAAGCCGAAGATCTCTTCGTCTAGTCATTTGATAGTCCGGTAAGGGAACTGAACAAGAACTGATCGGATGGCCAGGCCGGGTTTCGCTGAACCCCGATGTGAGACAGACCTGGAGCCCAGCTTGTTATGGTTGATCATGGCGCTTTCAAGGACGAGATTGTCCACAACAAGCCATGGAGAGAGGCAGCAATCGTCGAGACCAGCCAGGTCTTCTTTCTCTTTCGGAGAGGCAATCCTTCGGTCCAAAGTCGAAGAACAAGGGCAGGGCATCCAGGAAGGGTCAGTCCTTGCGATATGACGACTGTCTTGCTCGGAATATTTGCTCACCAGCCCAATCCAGACCTTATCACTAATTGGTAGGGCAATGGAATCTAGTGAGTTGAATAAACTAAAACTAAGGTTCAATTGGAAGGGTGTTAATATGTGAGGTTGGGCAGGGGCCCCGTGATCAATGGGTCTGTTATACCCGGCGGCTTTTCTGCCGACGCTGCCGTCAAACCCACAACCTCACCCCAACGCAAAACAACTAACGCGAAGTCAGTGACATCCCAATGCATCCCCACAACTTCAATTGGCCACTGAAGGGCGCTAGCACCATTACGGGTACACCACTGCCGAAGGGGAAAGATCACAGGGCCTTCCTAGCCCTCAATATACCCTCCTGGTACCTGGACGGCTCCGCCGGCTCGTCCAATTGCCCAGCGTTTCTGAAACTTTCTGGAAAAGCGCACATACCACTATCGATTCCTTCAACTGCTGTTTCGTCTGGAAGGTCAAGCCAGTTCGCGCCTGATCGTCTGTAAAAAGCAATTACGGTCATAGCCTCTTCTTCTTCTTGCCCAAGGGGAAAAAGAAGAGGCAGGGGTGCCTGTGTGCACGTCCACCGCTCGGATGGTCATAGTTTGGTTCCATGATGGATCGAAATTTAGATTGCAAGTCAACTGAGAAAACCCGGAGTTCGAGGTGGAGAAAGAGGACCGAGTATGCTTCGGAAAGGTGTATATAAGAATCCTGATCTCGCACCTCCTCATCGACTTTCTTCTACATCCATCATCACATCTTCTAATCTTCCAATCCCAACAACCTTCTTCCACTTGTATATATTATATAACACTTTACAGGAAACTAGCAAGACCTAGTCCTTTGCACATATCAAAAAATCAAAATGCCGGCATTCAGCAAAGTCGCTCTCTTCTCCTCCCTCATCGCCTTCGTTGCGGCCCAGCAACCTGGTTCCGTCACCGCCGAAACCCATCCTGGCTTGACCTCCTCCACTTGCACTCGATCTGGTGGTTGCACGACCAAGAACACCAAGATCGTCGTCGACGCCAACTGGCGTTGGCTCCGAAACAACGCTGCCAACCAGTACAACAATTGCTACACTGGAAACTCCTTCGATTCTAGCCTCTGCCCCGACAACGCTGCCTGCGCTGCTAACTGCGCTCTTGAGGGTGCTGACTACTCTGCCACCTATGGTATCACCACCAGCGGCAATGCTCTTACCCTCAAGTTCGTCACCCGTTCCTCCACCACCAACGTTGGTTCTCGTGTCTACTTGATGGATGACGACGACAAATACACCATGTTCAACCCCATTGGCAAGGAGTTCACATTCGATGTCGATGTCTCCAACATGCCTTGCGGTATCAACGCTGCCTTGTACTTCGTTGAAATGGACCAGGATGGTGGTAAGGCCAAGTACCCAACCAACAAGGCCGGTGCCAAGTACGGTACTGGTTACTGCGATGCTCAGTGCCCACACGACATGAAGTTCATCGGTGGTGCTGCTAACGTTGAGGGATGGACTCCATCCTCCACCGATTCCAACGCTGGTTTCGGAAAGGCTGGTGCCTGCTGTTCCGAGATGGATATCTGGGAAGCCAACTCCATCTCCAACGCCTATACCCCACACGTCTGCCAGCACAACGGTCTTTACAGATGCGAGGACCCCGTCGAGTGCGGTGATGGTAACAACAGATATGCTGGTGTTTGCGACAAGGACGGTTGCGACTTCAACCCCTTCCGTCAGGGTGAAAAGAACTTCTACGGTCCAGGAAAGACCGTCGATACCACCAAGAAGATCACTGTCGTCACCCAGTTCATCACTGACGATATGACCACAACCGGTAAACTCGTCGAGATCCGTCGTGCCTGGGTCCAGAACGGCCAAGTCATCCTTCAATCCAAGAACACCTGGCCCGGTATCGGTGACTTCAACTCCATCACCGACGAGTACTGTGTCAACCAGAAGAGCGTCTTCGGCGACAACCCGTACTTCAACACCCACGGTGCTAACCCCGCTATGGGTGACTCGCTCAAGCGTGGACACGTTTTGGCCCTCTCCATCTGGGCTGATCACGCTGCCCACCTCCTTTGGCTCAACTCCCCATACCCAGTTGACAAGGACCCATCCCTTCCCGGTGTTGCCCGTGGTACCTGCTCCACCACCTCCGGTGATCCAAATGAGCTCATCGAGTCCTCTCCAAACAGCTCCGTCACATATTCCAACATCAAGGTCGGTGAGCTGTGCTCCACCTTCGGATCTGGTGTTAACGTCCCAGAGTCCCTTTGCGGCCCATATGTCCGCCCAGGTGGTAAGTCTCTTTATCCTCGCTTTCCAATATGAAATTCAAAAAAACGTGTTGTGTCTGTTGCAGTCCCAACTTGGAAATTTCCAAATGCGAAAATGCAACAGTATAACTCAGTGTCTTGAGCTCATACTAACATGGCTATTCTCCCTAGACACCAACACTCGCACCACCACTGCTGGCGCCACTACCCGTACCACTACTCCTGTCACTACCCGCACCACCACCCGCACCACTACTCCTGTCACTACTGCCCGCACCACCACCACTCCTAGCACCGGTGGTGGTACCGTCCAGAAGTGGGGACAATGCGGTGGTATCGGATACACTGGCCCAACTTCCTGCGTTTCTGGCTCTACTTGCCAGGAACTCAACCCATACTACAGCCAGTGCTTGTAAATTGTCCCACTGGGGAGTCGTCCTAGCGGCCTTCATCTTCCGCACGAAGACTAGCTACTAGAGCGATCAAAGGATGGAGATTCAGAGGCTTCATCATGTAAATTCAGAATGTTATACCTTGTACATAAATGTATAATCAGTTTTGCTTGTTAACTACATAGTTGTCTGGTTTTCCTTTTCTTTATATATTTTCAACTGTACATTCTTTTTTGGTTTAACGGGTCATGATTGAGATGTTGCTATCGATGGAAGATGGGAAAGCATTAGAAGATGGATCAAAAAAAACATGTTTACTTTCAACCCTGTAGTTAGCTTATCATTCATGATTCGGGTTTTTCAAAATGCATAGACTCCTTCACCATAAAATCTTCCCTCCTCACACCTTCAACGCGTAGACAACAGAAATCTTGATGCAAAAACTTTGCGAGTAGGCTCCCGGAACTTCCGCAGTTAACTTCACTCTTGCATCTGGAATTCCTCCCATTGCCTTCCAGCTATTCTAATCTCTGTTCTTTCGGAGAATATTCCGTCGGTTAGATTTGCCCCCTTGTCGGCATATATAAAACACATTAGCCAGCCGGGAACACCCCTGCTGCCCGCATAGATTTTCGTACGCAAGATAATATTTATAAGTGATTGCAAAATCCTTTTATTTTCTGTTCTGGCTAATATCGGCGGGCTTTTGCCATCGAACTCCGTAACGGCTTGTGCTCAGAAAATTATATCAACGTTTGGATTGGTGGATAGGGGAAGGGAAGATGGTGCACCGGTGACGGTAAGAGTTCCGATATAGGTTGGCAAGGTGCTGAGCGAAATTTGGGTGCGTGGGGGTTGAGTTGGCATTGGAGAAGGATACGGCGAAGAACAGTTACATTTATAGCTCTGTATAATTGGTTAAAAATTCGGTGACACGGTGATACGGGACGTTGTAGAGCTGTTTGTTCAGCCATACGGCTGCGGCACGTCGAACGTATACTAGTTTGATTTCTATCCCATGGCTATTTATGCGTCTTGGTATTTCACAAGGCTTTTTATCAACTTTTATCACGAGGTAAATATCTTGGAGTTACAATAATATAGATTAGGTAGAAATGTTAACCGGCGTACGAGTGAGTGTAGAATTATCACGATTTTTTTTTTTAATTATCGAGAGATATATAAGATTATAACTGAAAGCACAAGGCTTTATACAAGGTGGTATGATGATAAAAGAAAAATGTAAATAGTTCAAGAAATTCGTTCCAAGGGAAAAAACACCGAAAAGAAACAAAAAATCATATAAAGCCTTTAAAAGGTCTTAGCTTTATGCATCTTCTAAGCTGTCGCGCCCAAACTCTCTCTTCTATGTTTCATCTCCTCTGGAGTCAACGGCTCAACTTTATCCTGGTCGGCAAACATCTTACCAACAGGAAGTTGGTTAAGTTCGTGTTCTTGGGCATCCAATCCTCTGAACTGAAGCCAGAACAAAGTTCCACCGACGGCAGCGATGATGGCGACCGATCCGTAGTTCCAAACCAACAGCGGGTCTTCGGACAAACTAACGAAAGCCTCGCCAATGGCCGCGGAGATGGCGTTGGTGAACAGGAAAACGGACATAACTAAGGATCGCATGTTCTTGGGGGCCTTGGTGAAGGCGTACTCGAGACCGGTGATGGAGGCGAAGATTTCGGAGAGGGCAATGAGGACGTAAGAGCCGGTTTGGGCCCAGACGTTGATATCCGTGGGTTCGCAACCCTTGCCAGCGGCGTATTTACCACACTCGGAGCGTTTGTAGCTAGGGGAGAGATTAGCAGAGCTCGATGCGGTTTACTTGGGTTCGGGGGGTAGACCTACATGTAGTATTGGATGAGGCAAGCCCAGATCATAGCGGCAGCACCGGTGTAGAATCCGAATGTGATCCTCTTCAAGGCGGTGAAATTGATACCGGCCTTTCGGAGAGCTGGGTAGATGAAGATATCACAGATGGGAATCAAAATGATCAAAGCGAGAGGGTCCAAGTTGTTGACAATATCGTTGGGGAGGCCGTTGAGCTTCATGACGGCGGCTTGGGAGACGAGATTGTTGTTGATCTGGTTATAGCAGAGCCACCAAAGCGGGAGCCAAACGAAAACGGAGCAGGCGTGGAAACCACGGCGGACTTCATCGACCCAGGCGTCGTCGAATGTCATCCAGCTTGGGCGGTTCGCAGGGGCGATGTTGGAGGGCTTGGCTGTTTCCCACATTGTGCCGTCGTTAAGATGTTTGAAACTGCGCTCGTTAGCCGGATGCTTGGATTTTTGGTTGGGATGCAATGGTTAGGAACTTACGTCTGGATTGGGTTGAGGTGCCATCTGCCCTTTTGAGCAAAGACGAAGGTTTGCATGGCCTTCGAGAGAACGCTGCCTTGCGGTGGAGATCGGACATAACGCTTTCGGCAGATGAAGAGGACGACCGGGCAGAGACAGAAAACAAGGGTCGGCAGCAGGAAGGATAGCCAGAAGCCGACGTACTTTTCAGCGTAGACCATGGTGATCTAGTAATATCATCGTTAGCATGCTTATACCAACCTATTTTGAAGGGCTATGGCTTACCTGTCCGATAAGAGCTCCGATATTGATCATGAGATAAAAGTACATGTAGATTCTCGAGGAGGTAACCGCGGGATCAACGATGACTCTTTCTCCGGATGGAAGAGTGTCGACCCTCAAGTAGGTGTTCTTGCTCTGTTCGGCGACCAACGGCGAGATGTTTGCTTTGAAACCACCAGTACCGATACCCATGATAATGATGGCGACGGCGAAGCATCCGAGAGCACCATCCGGGTGGTCAATAACGGCGGGGACGGCAGAAACAACGAGGAGAACATGGCCAACCATAGCAATAGTCACAGCTACGCAAATGGTCTTATAACGGCCCCAGTAGGAATCGGCGACGTAGGCACCGAATAGTGGTAGAAGGTAGACCCAGAAAGTGTTAAACGTTCCCAAACCGGTAGAAGCTCGCTGCCCGCGGCCTAGCGCACCGGATTGACCGTCGTGTCCGCCGGCACCCGTTCGTGATCCGTCCGGACGGCTCTGCTGGATGAAATTGGTGACTGCGGAGCCCGTTAGCAATTTACAACACTGCCGCGCGTTGCAGCGGTGCTACTTACAGACGACAGTCGTTCCGTAGTACGAGAACCGCTCGCACAGTTCTACGAAAGCAACAGTGTATGCATTCCATGGGATCCTGTCGGAGACGTGGCGCAGGGTATGGATCTCCTCTTCGGTGGGTGCATCTTCCTCCTCACGCTCGAAAGCACCATGGTTTGTTTCATGGCCATCATAACCCGGAAGAACCTGCGCTGTAGTATGCTCGTGCTTCTCGTCGAGAGGCAGCGCCAATGTAGGATCGTGCTTGGCCTTGAAGGCGACGTCGTCCGGCTGGCTCATATTGTACTAAATGTGCAAATTATGCGAGAAAACAGCCCTTGTTTGTGGAAAAACCCGTGATATATCTCCTCAGAAGACTACTACTATGAAAATTGAGAATCGACGAGACCGGTCGAAGATCATATTCGAACGCTGATGAAAAAATATTTTTCTGTTCCTGGGACCTTGGGGTGGTCGCTCGACTTATATTCCAAACTCAGAATCTATAGTTCGGTGAGAATGTCTCTGCGGTGAAACCTCACATTGTGCAGTGATAATGAACCCCCCTGATAAGCTCAAGATGGACAAGAACCATAAATGTATACGGGTGTCTCACACGGTATTAGCAAGGCAAAAAGAGTATGATGTGACAGGCCGATTACTGAACCTGGAAGTAGAACCGATAGGGTGGTCCATGATGTTTCCACGATATGGCCATGCTCTGCAGACATGGCCTAGCGCGCAAAACATGCGATACAGATTTGATTCTTTTTTGCCCACTAGGCCCTGGATCTAGCGTGGCGACCGTTCCAACCGTTAGGCCAATGGCAGAATTTTTTTTACAAAAAATCTTTTTTTTATTATTGATGGCGGAAGAAAGTGAGGAGATGCAGTCCAAAACCGGATCATGAAGGCTGCACCGAATACCACATCGCCATTCGGCAGCCGATATCAAAATTGCAAAAAATCTGTTCGGAGAAACAAGCATTTTCCAAGGACTCGCTCACGGTGTGCTAAGAGGCCTAAGAATCCCTCAGCATCAGCTTGTCTTTTCTTGTCGCCCGTTCCTCGGAATGGCCTCCCGTTTTCGTGGCAGCTCCAGTCCCATGTATACACGCCAGTGTTGTGTCGGTCATCCCATATCTTCGCCTGAAATGGAAGGTAGAAAAAAAAAAAGCCCGTGAATTAGAGTCAGCAGGCAGGCAGTTGCATGACAATTGATACGAGGGTTACGTCTGGTATCGATAAGCAAAACCCATGCCGCTAGAAGGCATCCGGAAGCTGTTTGAATTTTTTGATATTGACCCTCGAACCCTGCTCGGGTCTCGGATGCCAAAGTCATGCAGTACAAGCAGTGAGGGGCCGATGGCGACAGCTCCAACTGGGGAAATTGCAACCCTACAAGTCTAGCTCAAAGACGATACCTAGTGCAACCTGAGAGCGGAATGGACCTATCATCCCTCGACGTCACTTGGCTTGGAAAATGCTTAAGTGTGGGGCGGGAATGAACCAGTGGGGACGAGGAGCGACAGCTGCCTAGCCAGCTAATCTTCGCTCGCTTCCACCCAGCACAATCTTGCAATCGGTCTTTGTTTGCCTCGGCTTCACGTACGAGATGTGTCGAAATATTGCAGACGGGAAAACATTGCTTAAAGGGTATATTGGATCCATGAATATACACCCGCAATCGGTTTTGCCTTCGTATCAGTCTTCGAAGACAATTAATTGGTAATATTTGGGTCCCATGGGGCCCAAGAATCCGTGAAGTTTTGGGTTTGAATTAGAGCGAACTCGTCCGCAACACGAGGGACAAACGAGTTGCTGGATGGGGAAGAATATATATTCTCCAAAGCTCCCTACTGCCGAAGAATCTCAATCGGCATCCCGAGAATGCTTTTCCGGCTTCACAAAAGTCGGCAAGTTTCGGGTTCACGGTGCAATCCGTGCGGCTTTGCCGATAGATACGAGATTCATCCCGAACTATAAACCCGGACACAATCGACAGCGTTCGTGATTTCATGAGATAATTGCAAACACCAAAAGTGGTCCGCGATTACCTAAGAGGGCTGTCTGTGCGAAATATTGTCGTGGCTGCCTTTACTACCGTCTGTAACCGCCAAAGATCGGGTGGTCGGATGCCACCAGGCCTTCTTCGGGTGTGTGGGGCGAACGCCACAACCGTCATCTGGGCACGTGCTTGCAGGTACTTTTGCGCAACCTTTTCACATTAGATCGAGAAAAACCGCTTCAAAAGGTTGGAACCACGGTTCAGGGTTCGATCCCACGGTCATCTCCAGTAATTTTCGAGACAAGGCGTAGACAGACTAGAAAGAAACATGGGGTTAGCGATTCATCTCCAAGATTGCTATGTTATACGGAAATTCAATTCGCCGCGGATGATTGTTGCCGGCCAAACTACAGAGTACTGGTGTGTTCTAATTAATAAATGTGTCAGCCCATGTCTTCTAGCCATAACAGTGCCCTTCCCAAAGCAATAATTTTGCGCCAAATCTCCGCCGATTCTATAGTTGCCCAATAATACAATTTACCATCTCTTAACCTCGTCTTCCTTTGCGAATCCTTCGACGTCCGCGTCCTCGTCCTTCCCGGGCACCATCAGCCGTCCTCTCCACACGGCTAACGGCGTCTGGACTGTCAGCATCAACCAAACCGCGCATTCGATAATCACGAAAGCGGTCCCGACCCACTTAACGGCCGCACTTGAGAAAATATCACCCAAGAGAATCGTAGCGCCGATGAACCCGGTATTGGGGAACAAGAATGCCCACCATGACAGATGGAAATCAAAGTCAACCGTCTTCTTCCTGAGGACATGTTTTTGGCTTGCTCCTGCGATGACTGCGGTCGCAGATACCAGCAGCCACCAGCCCGCCAGACCGTAAAAAAGCATTCCAGTCAGCAAGCACGTCACGTAAAATGCATCGCCAACGTTGAAGTTTTCCGACGTTCCAAAATCCGAGGGCCGAAATTCTGTCTGTCCAAGCTTCCCTAGCGCTATGATCGTGAAGGACGTAAACCCAGGCGGTCCGACCGCCATGAACATTCCGGGTCTTAGGTTGGGAGATGGTAGCCGGAATAGCATAAGCCGCTTGAGGAAGATGGTGATGAACATCAACGAAATGAGGATACCGAAGCCCTGGAGTAAGATACTGGTGATTATTATCGGGAATACTCGGCTGTGATTACCGGGTACGGTGGATAAGGTACGTGATACAGTCGCCCCGACGGAGCCGACGAGCATAGCTGGGAAACACGGTAGCGCCCATGCTGGAGTCGCGGCTTGCGGAGTGTGTGATTCTCGCGAGATGATGAAGTAGGAGAGGGCTATCGCGAGAACGACCGAGACGAAGGTATAGACCCAGAATAACACTTCAATCGCTCTTGACAGCCAATTGTCGTGTGAAGGCTCACCGATGTGTCCGACTCCGTAGTTACACGTATTAACCAGGATCGTAGCGATCGATAGAAGGAACGTAGCCGTGAAAAGCCCCTCCCTATCGTCCAGGATGTATTAAGCATTGAACGCCGCTAAAAATTATACGGTCGGAGATTTGAAACCCACGTTGGATGCCGAATGCTGTTCGGGAGGGTATTTTTCCATAACGAAAATCGAACCAACAAGCCCGAACTGGTAAAGCAGAATATCGCCACGGATATCAGGAATACGATGGTTCCGATCGTATCGAGTCCTTGAAATCGATAAGGGAGTAGGTGAAGCTGCACGGCAATACCGCCGGTGCCTATTACTGGGAGATACCAGCTGCCCGTTTCATCCCGACGTCAGTGACTAGTCCATTCCTATCCAATTGGAGGAGGGTATCGGCCATACGCCCACGTAAAGTGATGAATCCGCGTATTGAAAGGTACATTTCGTTGCGAAGGGGTCTTGTTGCTCTTCTCGAGCAAATCGAAAGGGTCGGCTGCATGTGAATCGAGAGGCAAGGCAGTTAGCGACCGTGCTGCTTGAACAAACATACGCGGCTGCATCTTGTATTTTTCTTTAGGGTTTCGGAAAATCATACAGAACTTGAGAACGGGAGCGAGAATAGCGGCAATGGCACCGATTTCCACGGTGGATCTTCCGTCCATAGCGGGAGAGGCGGAAGGGCGAACCCGGCGTGAAGTGGGAGGCGAGGTGACATCACGATACGGACGAGATACGAAGGCGAGTGAGGTTTCATGTTTCATGCCTTATCCGGCGGCTCGGCTTGAAGTTGTCGCGAGGCGCGCCGAAATGCAACATGACAACACGTTAACACGGCTGACCATAAAGAAGCACAAACCGCGGGTTCAATTGAATCGAGTTTATTAGCTAAGAAACTACCTAGGTATCTATCTTTCGATCGAGTAAGTTTCTTCCAGATAGCTTAACAGCGTAGGAGACTCAAAAAGAATAGATCGCGATCAATGTGTATGTGTTGCGCCATTCAAAATGTCACAGGGTTGACCGTTTTCTCCTCAAAAGAAGAACCACCGCAAAACGGCCGTAAAGTTGAATCGAAGTCCAGAGGTAAATACAAGTTACTAGTGCAAGACTTCTTGAACAATAGGGTGATCTCGGTAAACCCTCGAAGCAATCGCCAAACAGATCGATGTCCTGAAGTACATAGTCAACCACGATTGTCCTATTGACGGCGACCCGGTTATTTTACCAACATTTGGATCCGTATACCGTCGTTCCCTCCTCGCCTTACTGGATACCCTAGGGTGGCGTTTCGCATGTCATTTGCTAAGATGGACCGGTTATGAAGTTCGAGAATTTTGCACCAAGCAAGGGGCCTAATACCGTACCGCTTGCACAATATGTTAAACAAGAGGTTGGATGAATTATGGCCTACCGATCATGTTAAAAATTTACTGGATCAAATGCACCTCGTCGGGACGAAGGTATTGCTATTGGGCCTGATCTTCAGAAATCTCGCGCAGTGTTCAAGCTTGCACTCATCGGGTTGCTGCATTTCCTTGAACTTTCTATAACACAGTTTAGAGAATATTGCGAAGTGGTTTGAATGTTGGATACCGGGGTTTCAAGATTTGATATATTTGGTTGAGCACCGGCTGAGTCCACTTCCTTGGCTGGAGCCGGTGGGTGAAGAGGAACCAATGGCGGGGTTCATTGAAGAAATCGGCGATGTAGCCCGGGCTTGAGTACGGAACTTGAAGATGGAAATTAGTGGGCTTGAGCTTGGTAAATTCGGCCCGCATAGGTGATCGGACGAAGCTAGGCGCAGTATGCCATTCTATCGGATTGATCCCCGGCACGCCAATCTAATATAATATATGTACATAGTACTAGTGAGGGGTAGTAAGATACCGGCGGGGCAAGGGCTCCAAAAACCCCAAAGCCAAAACGTAAATATGCCGTGATGTTCATTAAATGTACAGGGAATTTAGTCAGTATGTGCAAGATTTGCATCCACCCGGGTGCTACTCGTCTCGTACGGGTGCTACCTCATTAATCTTTCATAACCATCGTTTGAGGTTAAATTTTGTCCTTAGGCTCGGATCCGACCTTATGGCTTTCAGAGCTCCCTGCATCAGGGTCACCTCCGGTATTAGACCATAGCATGGCCTCCTTCAACGCGAATGCGTCTTCCTCTCTCTGGATGGCTCTCCTTTCGGATCGCTCAAGCCTTTCCCTGATACGATCTCTCTGGGCCCTCTCCTCCTCGATATTAGGATTCAATCTAAAAGTCCTGGCCTCTAAACTTTCCCGGAAGCGCTCTTTGTATAAACGGTAGGTCTTTTGTGGTGTTGCGCGGAATGCTGGTGGCTTTGTCGCTCGCTCGTTCTCACATCTCGGCAACGGTATGAATCCTCGGAATCCGGAGGAACTTTCCTCAACAACATCACGCTCATTGAGAGACTCGTCCACGGGACCCGCTGCATTAGAAGAGTCATTTGCGGGAGGGGGTCCGCCCGAAGCCATGGATACTTGCCCGTCCCGGACATTTGTGACCGCGGAGGACCCTACAGCTACATCCACCCCGTCCGCGTTCTCTGCGATCGCGGACCCAGGAGCTCGGTCCAGCCATCTGCTTGGAGCGGTAAGCTTTTTGGGTGTCTCCAAAATATGCATTTCGTCCTTGCGTTTATCGTCCCAGCGGTTGTAAATAGGGGACGGCACGTGCCCCTTATTTGAGACGATAACATGGTCCAGGTTTTCCCCAGAAGCTACTAGCTCGGCTCTATCGGATGTCTTTAGTCTGACCCAATCCGGATTGACCCAGGTTTCACCCTGTCCGCGTTCGATCATGAGAATTTCGGCCTTCGTCTTCTTCATCTCCTCGAGAACTCTATCGACTTGATCTAGTTTCCGTTGCAGCGCCTTTCTGTTCTCTGACTTCGCCTTGCTGGCAGCTTTGGTTTCCACGCGAAGGACGTTCACTTTCTTCATCTCGAACCTGCGCCACAGGTCCACGGCCGCATGGTCGGGAGGGTAAAATTGTCCAGGAGGGATGTTGGCCAGTTTTTCCGGTGTGATTGGATATTTCTTGAGAGTTTCTCGAATTTCGTCGAGGAATTCTGCGTGTTCCTCCAGGAATTGCTGCTGTTGCGTTTTCCGAGCCTCTTCGACTTTGCTCATGCGGGTGACCGTCGAAAGGTCAACGAGGCCATTCCTGCGGCCGCCACGCACCGCCCAACGTTTAACATCAGCAGCACGTATCCACGGCCAGTCATCACCCCCGTTCATAGCGGCGCGCGCAAGAGTCTCTCCGAGTACGGGGTTAACTGTTGGAAGCGCGATGAAACCGGAACGGAAAAGTAGCTTCACAGCAACTTCTTCTTCTATCCATTCCTTGTCTTCGACCTTAGAAGGACTCAACCCGCCGACCTTTGTTCCCTTCGGGGCGTACATGAGTCTTCCAACGCCTCCTTTCTTATGGGTTGAACAGTCGATCGGGCGATGTGGAGCGGAAACGTGCTGCCACCGTTGGACGAAAAAATTCCAGAACCGCATAAGATAGCGGGGCTTCTTGCAGGTATTGCACTCCCGGATAACCGGTGGTGGAGGCGGAGGAAGTTCTTCCATGTACTTGTATGACGCCGGGTCCGGTGCTGGCCAATTGTACCCGTTGCGTAACTTTTTCGCATTCTGAACCAGGGACCATTCCAGCCTTCGGGCCACTTCCTCTCGTGTGTAATCTTGCTTCAGGCCGACCATTGTGATCGGGTGCCAGGGTCGGGGAGGTTCCGGCAGCGGGAAATACTTAGAAATCGTATGCCAGTTCGTATCATCTGGGAACAGGAAATACAAATGGGCGGGCATAGGTTTCGCAAAGTTGCTTTCGTGGGTGCGCACAGGATTTTGTCCTGCGCTACAGTTGGGGATTTTATAGGGATTCCGAATCTCGCCATTGGCACTCCTAGCAGAACTTAGAAGAAGACCGAGAGTGATTTTGTCGAATTCGTCTTTTGACTGATACGGGCTTCGGTTCACATCCAACATCTCATCGACTCGATCGATAGCGGGGACGTAGCCGTGTGCACGTAACGCCTTCAGGAAATCATCCTGGGTACGAAGCCTTTTCGGTTTCGTCTCATCATACTGTTTCCTGATGTAGGCCCTATCTTCGGGTTGTAGCTGGAGTTTTTTATACGCTTTAGCTGATGCTCCGTGTGAAACCTTAGCCTGCCGGGGCGGCGTGGTAGAGCTAAGATTCCGATTTCCTAGACGAGGAATTGATCTCATGGAATGAGGGTGAATGCTGTTTCTCGAGGAGGCCAGAACGCTTAGGAAGCTGAAAAAATGGGTGCATCCTTGAAGGCGGCGGGGAAGTGCCATCTCAATTAACAGGGGCGGAGCCTGGAAGTGGTTCCCGTTGACCGTCTTGTGCACGCGAGGAGAGAGGGAAGGTAGTCTATAATCGTTGTAGACTTGCGACCAGGTTTGGGTATGAAGTATTTGGATGGAGGCAGAGGTCGGATGTCGGTGGGATGTCGAGATGCTAGGGATGGAAGAATGTTCGAACAAATTTCTTTCGGTTCCACTTTGCTTTTTCCAAAGTCGAAAACTGCTGACACATCCCATTTTTTTGGCGACCGCCAAGTCGTAGTCGTCTAGGCGCACACAGGCTAGCTTAATCCAGGCTTGAAGAAGCTCGGGTATCATATCGCACCCAGGTCTACAGGGTTTCGAATAACTTGGAACTGTTTTTAAGTTTGAAGAGGTTGTATAAAGCATTTGAGGAGGATTTTCTGTCCCAGAAAACCCTCAGTTTCGAACCTTCCCGGGGTACATTGTGACCCGAAAGAAGTTAATTACAACCTGTCATGTATGTATATGTATAGGTATCGATTTAATATTTTCTAAATTACTTGATATCATTATATATACTTAAGGAGGTATGTGAGCACCGGGCCTTTGCTAGTAAAATCGAACCCAGAACGCCTTTGCCAATGCTAACCCTTGAAAACGCCAGATTTTGGCCATCCTAGGCTATATATGTAGCGATAGGATCCCAAATATCCCTTGTATCCCAATCTCGGATTCACCATCTAACAACCACCTCCGAGTCCTTCCTCGGCCGGTCATATGTCGCCTGCGGCAGCTGCGGCATCGGACTCAGCGGTGTTCCAACCCCTGCGAATGAATTATTTCGCATGTTGACCCAATTTCCCAGACTCACGTCACTTTCAGCACTAAGCTCACTGGTAGCCCTGCTATTCTGTCTTGACCTGTCAGGCGGCACGGGGAACATCTTTTCGTCGACGTCCAAGAGGGCGCCGTCCGCAGTTGATAACGGTGTCCTACCCCTCCCGTTTCCTTGATCTCCGCCCGTGCTAACATCTTCCGCTGGAATACCGTTCCCAAACTCGACAGTACGCCAGGCGATTCCGCCCCCCATCTCAATATCCTCATGTGTCCTTGAAGGTCTTCTGTCGGCGACTGATATCTCTATCGTTCCGGTTTTGGCGAGGCTTCCGTATCGGGTCGTTCGTGCGTCGCTGCTTCCTCCGCTGTGCTCGCTGTGGTTCGATCTGTTCGTCCTAGAGTTTATCGAATTGCCGAGCTTTGGTAGCCAGCCCTTCCATAGAACTTTCAATGCCGGTAGTGACGTCGCTATTATCGCCAGGGTAACCTCTAGTTGTCCGTATAATGCGACCGGGACGATATCCCATGTCAAATCGATCCCCCTAACTCCGTCAAACAAATAGATCATACGCAGAATTGCAAAGATGCAGGCAAGACCGCCGAGGCTGAAGAGGAATAATACAGCGATTTTTTTCCATATTGGTAGTTGGAGTTTGAATACCATCGGCGCGGGTAGGAAAAGGAGGGCGATGTCTGAGGCGACGCCGATGGAGGTTATGGCGTAGTACATTGTTAAAGCGTTACATTGATTTTCTAGCTTTATTAGGAGATCGTATGCGGCCGCGATGGGCTAGATGATTTGGGTCAGTTGGGGCTGCGAAGGCCTTGGGATGTCGGGAGTACCTTGCACTGAAACGCTAATGCTAAAGAGCTTGCGACGCCGAATAAAACGTGAAATGCGAAGAATCCATTACACACGTGCCACATTTTGTCGAAAGAGAGTCGCCGGATGAAAAGAATTATTGAGAGTTTTGTGAACATTATCGAGTAGACGTAGAGTATCATGTGGGCGTAAGTCAGCTGTGGATGGTGATTTTGTCAGTTTGAAGCCAAATTCATAACAGCCGACGAAGCAAGATACATACCTTGGTGCCTTCGATCATTGCGTATGGACTTATATCATAAACATGCATTCCCATATGGGCGCTTTTAACCGCTGAGGAAGAAGGTCAGCGTCAGCGGTTCATGTTCGGTTAAAGGGTCATACCAATTATTTGTATCGCAGTAAATCCCAACGTCGAAATCTATAGATTATCAGCCACCACCTGCATGTCGACCCATACGCTATAACTAGGCGCAGCTCTTACCGTCGCAGGAATTATCATCCAGTCATCCAAACCCAGTTTTCCACTATAAACTTTCCTCGTGTGAAGTCGTCCTCCAACCAGAACCAGCGCCACAACCATCGATACTATCGCCGTGACGAACACTACATCTCCTCTATCCGGTGGCACATAGTCCCCCGAAATCGCAGCCTTGGGAATATTCTTGAATACCGCGGCGCCATTAAGCCTTTCAATGATCTTTCCCAAGAGCATGTACTCGTCGATAGAAGTGGGAGCATACATCTTTCAGGGGATGTGTACCACAGACTCTTATCACAAATACTATTAACAGCGGCACAGCTTTCCCGGAAAGGTCTTTAACGAAAATGACCCTAATATCCACTTTTTCGCTCCTTATATCCACTTCCCTATACAATCATTGTCGGAATTTGCGACGGTTGTGTTCGACGTTGTTTCGGTTCAAGAGGCGTCGAAACAGCCACCGGATGCTGGTAAACGACGATCTTAAGAGAGAGGGATGGTTAAAACTAGAAGGCGTGGGAACGTGGAAGTGAAAAACAGAGAAGAACATCTTCAAAGTGTTTTATCACACCTTCGAAATTGCGGAATCTCTGTCAAAGGCCCACACCCTCCCAGGGAAAAAACGACGAAGCCAACTAGTGTGAAAATCCTCACGCTATTTCGCTCTTTTCTTTCGTTCTTCCTGTGGCTCTCCATTTTCCTTCTGAGCATCCGTGAAATCGTGGGCGGATTATTCGTCTGCAGCAGCCATGTCATGCAATGTCATTAGCTAAAAGGAAAAGAAAGGCTGAAAGCAAGTTTGGGGGGCTGTCTTCCAGGCGGCTCCGAAAATTCTTTTGCGTCCGAAGCAAAGACCTACCAGCGAGGAAACCGGCGAAAGAAGATGCGGTCCTGTCGACTTGACCAGGACCGGGACCCACTTGCGACACACAAACCCCGACCAAAACTTCGAAATCTGCAAAGCCATCGAGATCGTCAGGTTCCATTACGATATTTGGTAAGAACTAGGAGCGCCATCTCGCGTGCTGGGTGGTTTGGGCCTCCCGAATGACAGGGTGGTAGCTTTGTCTTGGGGGTCCAAAGCATGGTGTGGGAGTCCAGCTACCGGGTATCTTGAGGCCCAGTGGGTTTAGCGTGGGTCCTGCTCTTCGATAACGCTGTAATGGTAAGATTTCGCAGCGGAACCCTCTACCCTCCTCTCGATTCGAGACGATCCTAGCAAACAGACCCATCCAATTGAGATGTTTTGAAGAAGTATAATCGGATTAGGATTACTGTGTATGACCCAAGAAACCCTTTAAATTTGTGTAGTTGAGGCACGCGTTTGGTTTCTACGGCCGAGAGATCATTTCCGCCTGCATTCGGTAGGTGGCTCGAGAAAACGAAGAAGCGGGCAAACTTGCTCGAAAGTCTAAGATGTGGATTCGTGATGGAGATAGGGCATGATCTAGCGTATCGGCGGAAGCCCTCGGCCCGTTCTTTGGAAATCAGTGCAACCCGACGATAGGTTAGAAGATGTGTGCCGCGTGCTGAGTACGGGTTGAGGTCAAGGAGGGAGCAGATTCTAGGCCCAACCGATTTCGTTTACCGTTGGTCATCGGGGTGGCTTCTGCATGATAACGAATCCGATCTTGAGGCGTTCGAGGCGTTGAAGGGGCGTGTTGGCGAGACTTGGGCGTCACACTGCAATGCATGCGCAATACATAGCAGAGTCATATATCCTTCTAACTCGCTATATTTCCCAAGATACGGCAGCCAAAATAACATCTCTAGATAGGTAATCACGTCAAATTGTATACAAACGTGCAACCTCGTTTTTGAAGTTAAGGATGCAAGAAGCTCATCCCGGCAAAGTCGCTCGGATCAAAACATTGGAACCATAATTGTGTTGAGGCATACTGTCAATATTTGATACCTGCTCCACCTGAGATTCTGTGGGATGAGCAAGGATAGAAAGAAAAATTGGTCTAAGGAGATTACAGGAGACTATTTCGCTCTGGTAACTCGGAATTCCCATTGATTTTTCATGGTGGACCTGTAAGCTATCTTGTGGGGTAATAATCCCTGATGATATGAAAACTAACACTGAACGATCCTGATGGAAGCAGGTGTCCCCTCTATAAAAATTTTCTCTATGGTATTCATCCCCTTTATGGAGTCCTTCATATTCGCGAATAACGGGGCGAGCCAATAATGGAAATGTTGTTATCGGTGCCCTTATGTCGATTTCACCAATTAACAAACGTCGGATTCGCCTCCAATCTGGGAAGTTTCTGGAACACGGCACCAAGAACAGGACGGCACATCTCACGTTCTTCGTTGTTTAGTAGAGAGTACCATGAGATCTCGAAGATTTCCAGGACTATTAGGACTTCCTTGGCTGCTTGGGTACGTTGGTTGTAGTCATTTCCGGTGACAAGGTAAGCTTGTGTTATTCTGCCAACGCTGTATTTGACACCATGGCGGATCATGTATTCTCTAGGACCTTCAATTTGGAGATTGAAATCGGAGCCGAGTTTGAGCAAGTAATCGCAATTGATAGAGCCGGTAGTATGGTTGCCAGTGTAGATGTACTCGGCTAGAGTTTTGAGAACAGTGTTTGGGAGACCCTCGAGGGCTATTTCCGCCATTCCATCTTTCGAAGTTGTTTGGATTGAGTCATCAGTTGGTCGAGTTTCGTAGAGGCCGGACCGAGGATGAGATGGTGGGCTCTATGTTCTTGAAGTAGGCTTGTAACATTGCGAGACTGGTTGATAATGATAACATTAGACCATCGGCAGTCGGCAAGTAAATTTTCGAAGTACCCGGGAGCGAGCCAATCAGAGTCAATTCGGTTCGCGACTATCAGAGCCTCGTTTCATTGTAGGCTCTGAAAGAGAGAGAGAATGGTATAACGCACTGTATATCTGGGTTTCCAACGCTTGGTGAATCCCCAATGAGTCTCCAGAATGGTAGAGATATGGTAGGAGAATATGCAGCAGAGTTTTTGCCCGACGAGGATTCGCCCAGTGAACCTCCTAACGTCGTCTTGGAGGATTGTGGAATCTGGTAGTCAATGGCTTGGTAGCGGGAGGATATGTAATTGAAGTTTTTGCTAGGCTGATATTCACTATGTGGTGTAAGAACATCTGAAGGAGGTAGATGTGTCAAGGGAGTAAAGCTGTTGATAATATCCACGTTGCATCAAGTGGCTGAAAAGCGTACGCCGAGCTGCAATGCATTTCTAGACAAGTTCTAGTTCTATATATATCTAGGACAAGATGGTAGTAATTGATCCTTCCAACATAGTTTGAACTGCTTTCGGCAAGGCTATCTAATCTGGTAGATATACTTTCGTAACGATTTGAGAGTAACTGCAACTGATAGTTAAATTTGCCTGGAGATTTTAGTGAGTGATTGTGGTACTAGTGTTGCCCTGTTGGATTTTGTTACTTGCCATAAATCGGTCGTCTCTCAGGCTAGTCGTCTCTACCCACGCAAGACTATTTCCACTTTGAATACAACGGTACGTTACTATCATATGCATGTGGCAAAGATACGACCTTCGATAGATAGGGCAGGGCATAGACCAGGTTGGCCTTGTGAATCAGCTTCACACGTTGCATTGTCCGAGACGCGGGCTTTGAACGCCTTCCGTCGACGGACCAAGCCGCGTCGGTCTCTCGTCATCCCAACTCCAAGAATCGATGTTTTGCATTCCAAGTGGACCCGTCGGAATGCAGCTTCCAGAACTGAAGGAGTGCAGCAGATCCAGACCCATACCACCTTCCCCGCAAGGCCAACCAAGCGACCCCGGTCTAACAGTCTATTGGCTGGAAGCTAGCATTTCAGATAGCTAAAGGTGGTGCGACTGTGTACCGTTCATTATCGGCTGCCTGGTTTGGCACACGATGCCGTCGACAGACGTCGAATTACTTGAGATAACCCGTTTTTAAAGGGACCTCTTTCCCAGGCTCTTCTTTCCATCAAATTTTAAGCTCTCCCAATAATTCTTATTGCGAACACGCTGTTGCAGAATACAACATCCACAACACGCTTTCGGTACTATAGTCGAATTAAAACAAAATGCACGCCTCCTCTGCTATCCTCGGCCTCCTCTTGGCTGCCCCGTCCCTCGTAGCTGCCCAGCGAGAAACCGATAAAGCTGTTGAACTCCCTGCCTGTGTGACAACTTGCTACGGCCTCGCCATCGCTCGCGCCAACTGCGATACCCTCAAACCATCCTGCATCTGCGGCTCTAACACTTTCTTCAACGCCATTCGTACCTGTCTTACTACACGAGATGGCACTTGCACAGAAGAAGAGGCCGTAGATGTGTGGAACAAACTCCAGCAGCAATGTGGTGATAAAATCGCGACTGCCTTCCCGTCCCTTACGTTCGTTGTGTCCAGAGAGACCTCTGGCGCCACAGACACCGCCACAGCTACGGATGAGCCGGAGAGTAGCATCGTCCCAACCATTGGTATCATTACCGACGGTCCAAGCGAGACTAGCGATGTCCCTACCGAAGCCCCTACCACAATGGGCAGCATTACCGGACCAGCTGAACCAACCTCCTCCGATACTCGTAAGTTAACTTGACATTAGTGGCACGAATGAATTAAATACCTTGATACTAACGAAGTTTCTGTCGTCATAGAAGGATCGCAAACTAGCGAGAGCCCAAGCGCCCCGACCGAGACACCCAACTCCGCAACACACATGATCCCAAGCGTTATCTCCATGGTCCTTGGGAGCTTTGTTGCCGGTGGTGCATTGTTTTTCATGTTTTGAGCTCCTGCTGCCTATCAGAGCCTCTGGGTTTCCGATTGGACTCAGAGCAGGTGCTACAAAGGTGGACTTGATACGAAAGGAAGCATTGATATCCTCATGAATGCGAACGCAAATTACGAATTGTAAACTACCGACATGATACCCTGTGCATTTATTTCTTTGGCCCTCTCAAACTGAGAAGGATATACCCCAGTATTGTATTGCTAGTTATGGCGCAGAATAATCCAGATTTTACTCACAGTGGCCCTTAAGATGAAATCTTATTTGTAGATGATGGTGGTAGGCAGCAGTCTAGGCATATATGCCAATAAGTATCACTACCATCACCCCGCATATGCATGATCTAAATTTTCCTTTAACAGCTCGCTAAATTCAACTAAGCATGCAATTAGAAGAAAATTCTCCTATCTCGATCTTTGGGCGCCTGCCACGTCCCCGGCCCGTTCCATTTCCAGCTACCCCGACTGCGAACCAACACACTTTTCCCTCAGATCTTGACGGCAATTTCCAATATTAGTGCCATGCATAAATCCAATCTTGTGTGACGGAGGTGCATAAAGCATCTGCAAACAAGGGGTATTACTTGGATGTGAAATAAAAATCCTGGATCTTGCCGCGGTATTATAGATCTACCCACTAGCAATCTAGATCTGGACTTCTGCAAGATCTGTGGCTATCAATTTCGATCGTGGAGGTGAGCGTGAATGAGGTCTATTCAATTGATGATTGGATCGCCTTGAAAAACTTTTAGACCATGGGGCTGACTGCAGACAATAATCTTACGTCACAAGCAGGGGGTCTTCATTCAGCGAATGCGATTTTTGGAACTTGGTTTAAGCGCTTTTGCTTTTTGCTTTTCAGCTTTCCCATGTCTCGAATCTTGATTTTGACCGGTCAGCGGGACGATTTGGGGCCAGTTGTCTGACCTAATTGGGAATTGAGATGCTCGAACGGTCCGTTTTGAAGGGTCTTGTGATCTGTGAACTGGTAGTTTCGTAGCACAAAGCTAGCTGTGCAAGAGGAGATGTGGAATGTTCAACCTGCAGCGCTGTTGGAACCTAGTTATGCAGAGTCCGGAGTTGATCCCTCACCTTGATATTTTGATTGTATGCAATGCCACTTCATGAGTTCACAACTGGCAAGCTGGCCGCCTTGCATCAAGCGGCATTTTCGAGGGTTGATGGATTCAAGCTGGCAAAGTGTATAAGATGAGCATGTTCTCACGGCACCGATCGAATATTACCGTCAACTCCTTGCTCAACTCGACAGACCCTCACTGTCCAATTCCAAAATACCTAATCTCTGACCATGAAACTCTTCGCTTTCTGTTACTTCGGCCTCCTGGCCTCCATGCCCGCGGTTCTAGCTCAGGGAAAGAGAGGGCTAGACGGCAAAATCCTTCCAAGATTTGCCCTCGAGGATGCAACAACCCTCACAAACAAAATCAAAGCGGAGTTCGAAAAAACACCCGCGCTCCTCGGTGCTGTAACCATATCGAATAAAGTTGTTACACAACTAAAGAGCTTGAATGGGTATATGGAAAAGACGCTGTTTCCGGCCGTTAACCCTCAGCGGTTTTACCCTGGGACACCGGGAGTATTGAGGGCACGGACTTGCAAGGAGAGAAAGGGGATAATTAGGGCTTATGAAAATGTTAGTATTACGCCTGTGATTTTTTAAACTCGTTCAGTTCGACCGGGAACAAAGCTGATATTATGAATTAGTTTTTCGACGCTTTGATAGCTGCTCGTGAGGCAGCTGGGGCCGCTGTCTGTCGTAATACAGTCAAAGTCGATGCCGCGGTTGTTAATACTGCTATTGATCCACTGACTGCCGCGGCAAAGGCAGAACTAGATACCACAGTGAATAACGTCAGGGTACGTAAGATGCACCATCAACCTTCTTCAAATCCAGATTGGTACTGACCGATGTACTTTCTTTAAACTTTAGCGCCTATGGGACGACCTCTACAATAAGTACAATTCTTTTGAGTTCTTCGTTTACCATTGCAAAGCACGAAATAACCCAGCTGGCTGTCGAGACCCCGGGGAAGAATGTCCACCAAAGCCTCAGAGATGTCCTGTGGTGTGTCCCTGTTATTATGGGTTCGTTGACGGAAAGAATCTTAACAAGGATTAGTGTTTTACCGACGAAGATAAGATCGACGAGGTTGGGAGCGTTACAGGCAAGTCGAGCAGGGCTAGTTTTGGGTGGGAGAATTTAAAGGATTGCAGGGAGTGTTTCCCGGATGACAATCCCTTACCAACGTGCCTTAATGTTCTTTAAGACATTATAGGAGGCCTGAGGGTACATGGTTGGGATGTAAGATGCGTGCTCGGATCATCCGATGCTGGATGAGATGTTGATGATATATATGCATGCCGACTTTATGTATAATTAATATAAGTATCACTTGCGATTTACAGGGTGGTTGACCAAAAAATTGATTACTTCGCCGATAACAAAGCCGTCCGTTCGCGTGGATGCACAACACTACGCCGTATTTCGTTTGCTATTCTAGAACAGTACTTTAGTATAGGGTCGTCTATTCTTTAGGTATGTATCGAATACATTATCGATAATCTTTGGCGGTAAGTATGGTCACACAATAGAGTAAATTGCAAGGTTATCTGGACACAGTGTGGTCGAGATATGTGGTTAGAGAGTGGAGGGAATGTTTGGTGGATAGTTTGGGTATTCACGTGTTCTGTTGCATTTTTGAGTTCTTTACGCATATTGGCATTCTTGTTCTATAAATAGTTTTCCTACCGGCGTTCTTTTGGACCTTCAACTAATTCCCTTTGTATAACGAATTTCCTTTGTTCAACCGATTTCCTTTGTTCGTGATCATACACCTATTCTAGTACGCATCGTTATCCTGTCATTTATATATATACTATTCTCAGTCTCTCGGTTTCCTCCGCCTACACGTTCTATTCCAGGCATCCTCTCTACGTATAGCTGGTGGGGCAGTAGTTTTGCTGCTTGGCTCCCAGAGTCTACCCTTTCACTTCCTCACAGCAGGTGATAGCTTTATTAAATATCGATATATTTATGTACATGAATATCACTCAATGTTTCCGTGCGGGGTTTCCCATTCTTTATCATTAATATATGGGATTCTTCATAGGGTAACTGAAACGTATGGTTTATTATACATGTACATATATGTATATATATAAGAAAAGATTAATATCTCTTAATGCCTTGTCTCGTACCCAGCGCACCCTTACTGTGATCGATGCGTTGGCACGTAATAGGTAAACCTACCACAATACCATCACTATCGAGAGGCAGCACGCAGGTAGATGGTAAACGAACTAGGAAACAATAGACGAGCTCGTAGACAATAGGCAGACTGGCAACCAGTAGACAGGCTGATATATATGCGCGCGAGACTGTAGAACTTGTATATATTTAGCCCCATATATCTATAGCTACCGGCATTGCATATTAATTATCATTATACAATTGAACTAGAAGCTTGCGGCCTTGAGGCTGTCGATTCGTAGGTTTCGGAGCATGTAGTTGCACAAGCTGGCTTCAGCGTGGATTCGAGGCTAGCTGCGCCTGGTTTACGGACTTGCTCGCTGGCTCTCGAGTTCCTTGGCGTCGCTGAACTGTTTAATCACCTGATCTAGATTGCAATCGAGCCTCTGCCAAAAAATACAAAACAGCCTGCTGGAAGGTGTCTAAGAGACAAAAAAAAACCAATACTACAGTTGGGTTTAAGTGCTGCGGTGCACCCTTCTGAAATATTCATAACTGGACTATGGGCCGCCCTATGAAAGCTCTCAAAGAAGCACCAGTACCGCAAACCCTGATCACAGAGACAATAATAGCAAGCAGCCCCAGGGAGGCCATAGCAAGTATTATGTTGTCCCATGTTGCGAGAGATTCGCGGAGAAACTGCTTCGTTACCTGTTCTCCGAACAAGGTAATAAGGGGCACCTGTCATTAAAACTTCTGTTAGCAAAAGGCAACCTCCTGGACCGTAGTATATCGCAGACCAAATCAGCGGCGGAGTTGTTTGTAAAATCGTTCCATTCTAGTTGCCCCTGCACGGTGTGAAAATAAAGAACAGGTAGCGTGAAGAAGAATAAGTGGTGATCTGTTAGTTGAAAGGTACTCTGATATGGTAGTATCGAATCGAATCCTGATGCGGGAGCAATGGCACTGCGACGACTCGCACCTTTGTGTTGCATGTTGGATCGAGGGCTAGCCCCGAGCTAAAAGCGGGAAGTATTTCTAGCGCGAATCACCTAGCTTCCAGGCCCGGAGATCGTCGGCATCTCTTTGGGTGAGCGGTGTAGATGTTTTTTGAATGTTTTGTTGAACCTGGTCTGGACAGCCTTCACGCGGCTGTCATCATCCAATAATCGATCATAGGTACAAGAGCTGACGCCCTTTGCCGCAGAAGGGGAAGTGTTGTGCCGCACGGCTTCACATGTACGCCGCCATGGCTACTAATACATAAGTACACACGACCATGTCGAGGCAACCTCCAGCCCTCAGGGCTGTGTACGATATACTCGAGCTCGCAAATCCGAGGTCCAGACCTTTGATATAGAACCCAGGTCAGTATCAGGGCCAGCCAACTGTGTCGAAGGAAATGAAAACTCACTATTTCGGGAAACCATTTGATTTTTATTCCAAAAGTTGCCTTTTTCGGGTAGGTAAACCCCAAGATTGGTTGGCAGCACATATCGGGGGCAACTATTCCAACCAGACCCAGGAGTTCACAGGTTCACGTTATAACTATCTGGCGGCATGACCAACCGGAACTACAATGCTTCCGAAAACCCATGAAAGAACTCCGCCAAGGACGTTGTGAAATGAAGATGAGAGATTACACAAAAGGAGTCGGCCGACTTTGTTTACGAGGTTCCGATGTCACGTGAAGATATGAGACGAACGTGATTTCAACATTCTTCACGGACTTCCACAGCTCTTAAAGCACCGCATACCACAACGCTGAATAAGCACTCAAGTAGGTTCCCCTCTGGTTGCTGAGAAATCTCTGGTGTCAATTGCTGATTAATGTGACTACTAAGCAAGCCATTATTAAATTGAATCACACCATCTGCATGGCCAGCGGGAAAGTTGCAGGAGCACGAGCAGGAGCATGGATTCGGACTCGGGTTCTTCATGGTCGTCGTCAGTCGGAATTGAATTCGAAAGCCAAACGGCAATTTCTCGACCGAGAAATACCTTGGATTTAGCCAGCCACAAGCAACTTTCAAGCGGCACGATGCATGGTGTCGCCAATTCCCACCAAACTTTCACCACCGCATGAAAGAAAGGGATAAAAAGCCCACCGTTCCTTGAGGGTGGTTTAGGGTTTCGATTCGAATTCCACGTTGTTTCGTAAATTCTACCATCAACCACGACCACAACCACAACCACAACCACAACAACAACACCTAAGCTTCTTCCCGATATAAGCTAAAGATGGCGGCCCATGAAATCGTTATCTTGGGCGGCTCGTACGGCGGTCTCGCCACGGCCCACGACCTCATCAAGAAATATATCCCTTCGGTCACCAAAGTCAACGGTCAGAAATATCACATCACATTGATCTCGTTATCCACCCATTTCCACTTCCCCGTCGCCGTCCCTCGATCTGTCGTGGACCCTTCGTTGATCCCGATTGCGAAGCTCGAGATCCCAATCAAGGAGAAGATTCCATTCACGGAAGAACAGTTGACATTTGTTCATGCCGAAATCACATCGTTTGATACTGGTTCCCGTACCGTTTACTACACTCTTCTCGACGACCAATACAATAAGGGTGCAGGAGGCTCCGTCCACTACGACTCGCTTTTCATTGCTCTCGGATCCCACACCAAGCATCCCGCTTTCAAACTCAAGGGCTCCCACTTGGAAACCATCCGTGAAATAGAGAAGCTCCATGGAGAGATTGACGCTGCCAATAGCATCGTTATCGCCGGCGGTGGCTCTGTTGCAGTCGAAACTGCCGGTGAGCTCGGAAGCAAATATGGTACCTCCAAGTCCGTCACGGTTGTCACCAACGGACCACGCCTGTTACACAACGTCAACCCCGACATTGGAACCAATGCGAAATACTACTTAGAGAAGATGGGTATCCACGTTACTTTGAATGCCAACGTAACGTCAGCAACGAGACTCGAAACCGGCCAAACACGAGTCCAGTTTGGACAAGATCAATCCGTCGATGTCGATCTATACATCGATGCTACCGGTGTCATTCCAAACAACGAGCCTATTCCCAAAGAACTCCTAACCGACCGTGGGTTCTTGGAAGTCGATGCATACCAACGTGTTACAAAGGCCGGTGCTTTAGTATACGGAATTGGCGATATTGTTGGAGGATGGGCGCAGATCGCAGAAATAATTCTCATCAAAGGTGTAGTTTTTGGCAATTGGGCTTACGAAGCCTCGGGCGGAAAGGTCGGTAAGGAGACGGCATGGGTAACGCCAAAGAACAGCATGATGGTGGCCCCAGTTGGAACGAAGAAAGCAGTTGCAACTGCTTTCGGCTGGAGGTTTCCCTCGATCCTTGGATGGCTCTTGAAGGTAAGAAGTTTCTGTTTGGACTCTGAACAAATATACTAATTAGTCGCATAGGGCCGAGATTATATGATTGGAAGGGCCGAAGTAACCGTTACAAGTGGAGTTTAAGCGTTGCTAATTCACCGATACCGTTTTACTACTATTTTTTGCGAAAATCATGGCCCAACCGAGGGTTTGGAGTTTATGGGTGTAGACTTGCGGCTTCGCACATATTGTAGTCTTAATCAAAGGCCTATTCTGGCGTTCTATGTTTTCTCATACCTTTTCCAATATCGCCTTCACTAGCGAGATGCACCCGATCGCGAAGAAGAAACGTGCTCATCCTCTGTAAGTCTCACCACTGCAGCTGGAGTCGTGGAAAAACGACCCCTGGGATTTTGTTCAAACATCTTCAAGACCCTTCTCACCTGTAGCTCAATATTCGCCATGAAACCCTTATCTATCCTTCACGCAGTTTACTGCGCCGCGATAGCCGCCCTAGCATATGGTAAAGTTTTTCATTATACTTGTGATATAACGAGAAATACCAATATTGCATTATCTAGCATCGCCAACACCCATGGAAAGCTTAGAACCCGAGCACCGCTTAACAAAGCGCATGCTATCTCACAAAGCAGCAGACTACTTCGGCAGGTTCTTACGCGTCACTCAGCCCTAACATGCTATCTCGAATTCTCAAAAGTTTACTCTATCCCAGATGACCGGATTAAAGGCCTCTCCCCGGCGCTATTAGAAATATACCCTCATGCTGAAATCGAAAACGAAGAGGCGTTCGATAACAGACCACTTCTTCTATTAACCGAAATCTCAACCGTCGAATATCTCATCTAGTTTTCTTCACCGTTTCCGACTATATCATCACTAGCCACTTGGTTCTTCAACCCTGTAACTCTTCCCGTAACTGCTGGTGAAGCGCAAACGGGTTCGCTTTATATAGAACCAGACCGAAGGGAGAGAATTGAGGACAGTCTTAAAGCGATACATGCCCAACTGGGAACAATAATTGGGGACCTAAAGGAGTTCAACTTCTAGACTCAATTCATAGGAAAGATTTCGATACCGCCAACATCTGCTCGGCCTATTATCGACACGATCGAAGCTACAATTGGTCGTTGGGAACGAGTGTAAGATGTAGTTGGAGTCATGTCAACGATTATGAACATGCTAAAGAAAGGACCTCGGTGAAGTAAGGTATCATAGCTTGGGACACCCAAGCCTGCAATTCTTATATTAGCATTTACCAGGGCACTTCCTTGCTTTGGGATCCCAATATCATGTATCTATACTTTCAACTAAGTAGCATCGCACGTTAAGGCGCCTTTTTTTATCACTGTGTTGCATAGCGTTGGTATCATCCCGCCCCCACCAGTTTAGCTTACGGAACCCGCCTCTGCCTTTTCTCATGGCACTTCCCTTGACGTTCTTACGTCAGTCCCGAGGCGTCACAAAGCTAAGAGCACCTCGGGTAAATGATACTCTAGCATCCCCTCGAGTCGTGAATAGATTCAATCTTAAACACCGCCTACCACTAATCCCAGCCGCTGCCCTGAAAAAATTTAACCACACAATGACAGCCATCGATTCTCCAAAGATTGCACCTTACGGAGCATGGGAGAGCCCAATATCGATTGAAACAATCTCGGGGAAGTCGATCTCCCTGCAGGAGTGTGCCGTTTCACCGTTAGTTTTCCTCGACACCCCCACTTTTGAGTAGTCTGGACTATCCTCGGCATTCGACGGTATATGCTAACACTCTGCTTCAAAAAGTCTCACCCAAGCAATCTACCATCTTGAAGGCAGACCCGCTGAAGCCGGTCGCAGTGTTCTCTGCTACACACCCT
Source organism: Arthrobotrys flagrans (assembly GCF_004000055.1). NCBI lineage: Eukaryota > Fungi > Ascomycota > Orbiliomycetes > Orbiliales > Orbiliaceae > Arthrobotrys > Arthrobotrys flagrans. The sequence goes on from NW_027137556.1 coordinate 6,480,080, forward strand.
CAAACTCTTCAAGCAAAGTAGAGGTCATCCCGAAGGATTACAGCTGCAGAACCAGCATTCATGAATATGGCGGCGCAGCCTTTAAGCCCTATCCAAACGAAGAGGCATTCGTTTTTACCATCCCAGGCGATAGTAGGAGTGTCTACAAAGTGACCTTGACAAAGGATGACAACGGGAATATCTCTGCCGGAGAACCCGCAACCTTGGTATCCGGCGTTCCAACTAAGCGATACGGGAACTTCGCCGTCAACCCACAGGATGGCAAGTGGATTCTCGCTATTCTAGAAGAACACCAAGGCTCTAAACCCGATCAAGTGGTGAATACTCTCGTCTCTATCTATGGAGAACCTGGAGATACAAAGGTAGAAACCGTTGCGGAGGGAAAGGATTTCTACTCGTCACCTTCATGGAGCCCCGATGGATCTAAGATCACTTGGTTGCAATGGGAACATCCTGATATGCCTTGGACGGGAAGTCAGGTTTGGGTCGCTGATTGGGTGGATGGTAAACCTCAAAATCAGAGAGTCGTAGCTGGAAAGCCTTTGACGGAGAGCACCAGCCAGCCTAGGTGGAGCCCCGACGGCACATTGTTCTACTGCAGCGACAGAACAGGTAATTTCCATTCATACTCCAGCACCCGGGGTCCGGCTACTTATCTTTTCGCGTCACTGTAGGATACTGGCAACTCTACCAATTCTTGGAGGATGGTTCCTCCAGGCATGTCGCCCTTGAGGGCCTTGATCAGGGAGAGTTTTCGCATGCTGAATGGCAGATAGGATGGTAAGCTAGGAATCCCTTGTTGTATGTGTCCCCAAACTCCAGCTTCTTACAAGACTCGTAGGCATTCATACGACTTCCTGACCTCTTCCAAGGTCATTGCCAATTATACTACCAACGCGACATCGAAGACCATCCTCGTAGACTTAACGGATAATACTTTCAAAGTCCTCGATCTCCCCTTCGTTGACACACATGCAGCTTCAATCCATACCGTCTCAAAATCAACATTCACAATCATTACCTCAACCGCTACGACTCCATCTACACTATATCTCTGTGCTATATCCGGAGATAAAGTAACTTACAAAGAGATCGCGTCGTCTACAGAGACATCGGTTCCCTCGGACCTCATCTCAAATGCCCAACATATAACATTTCCCCGTATTTCATCACCAGAGCCCGAGACAGAGGCTTATGCCTGGTACTATCCACCACAGAACCCTACATACAAAGCACCCGAGGGCACGCTCCCTCCCCTTGTGATTTCTTTGCACGGAGGACCCACCGCGCACTCAACCTGTGGCCTCGCTCTTCCCATTCAATACTGGACGTCTCGAGGATATGCTTACGCCTACGTCAATTACACTGGTTCAACTGGTTACGGTCGAAAGTTCCGCGATGCCCTAAACACCAAATGGGGTATCGCTGACGTATCGGACGCTGCGGACTGTGTCCACCATCTTGTCTCACAGGGTTTAGTCGACAAAACTCGGGTAGGAATTGTTGGCGGTAGCGCTGGGGGGTATGGTGTACTACAAGCAATCTGCTCATACCCCGATATCTGGGCCGCTTGTGTGAGTAACTACGGCATCAGCTCTCTTAGAGCTTTGGTTGAGGATACACATAAGTTCGAGAGTCGATATATGGACAATCTCCTCTGGGATCTAGATGCATCACAAGAGGTCAAAGACCAAGTGCTGGACGGACGAAGCCCCTTGCTAAGAGCTAGTCGTATCAAAGCACCGGCTTTGATCCTTCAGGGTGTCGATGATCGAGTTGTACCAAAGGAGCAAGCTGAGGAGATGGCCAAGATTATCAAGGACAACGGAGGGGTAGTAGAGGTGGAACTCTTTGAGGGAGAAGGCCATGGATGGAGGAAGCAAGAAACAGTCGTCAAAGCACTCAACTTGCAGGAGGATTGGTGGAGAAAATACTTGGTGCGGGCTTAGCCGAATGGTTTACCAGCATTAGGCATACCTGTTTAACTGTACCTTGCAAGACGCAATTTTCGAAGCTTCGAACGTGAATACAGCCTTCTGGCTACGCTGATCGATTAGATAACGTCAAGTTGTATGTGAATCGATGACAATAAACGGTTCAACTTGCTGCATTTCGTGAGCTACTGCAAACTAAGACAGTCCCTAGGCTCACATGCGAGCTTGGTGAGCTGGTTATTCCCTGTACACACAACCCTTTTCCCGTCTCGCACATTGATATCGTTCGAGCTTCCCAGAAAAGTTCCCTGGCCCGATGAGATTATTCTTGGTCGACGGGATACGAGTCTTGGATTTTACTCACTTTACTTTTTTTTGTCCCCAATTACCTGAGACATCGGCTGCGAGAGAAGAAATGATACCTACAATAGCCAAGTTTTCCCCATTTTTCAAATCCCTTTCCAATTCTATTCAACAATATCGGGTACTCATACTTTGTAGTATGTCGTGATTGCAGTGGGTTTGCTCGAGGGCTTGGGGGCCTTGCCCTCCGAAGCAGAACTACCTGCCCGATAAGGCTGTCGCCCGACTTGCAGAATGGCGCATTCTTGTCCGCGTGGCGAGTTAGCCAAGCCCACCACGGCGAGGTCTCGGCCGTATTTGGTAGGCGAGAACCCGGAAATCCAATGGCAAGCCTTCAACAAAACTTTAAACCAGCGCTTGCGATGGGATGATCAACAAGAATATTGGCTACCTAGGATTTCAAGGTTCAGTCGCCATTGTCTTTGAGATAAGGCCGAAGGAGATATTGATATCAAGGTTTCCATTATCTACGTTGATATCATAGAAGGTCGATCCGGTTTACCAGATTTTGGGTGGCCCACCATGTCTACGGCAGCGCAGTAAGCTTTCAGCCGTTCCCCGTTTATTTCCTGGCTTGTCGGATCTTGCAACGACGGCATATCTTAGCGGGCACAGAAATTTCATTCATTTTGCCTGTGATTGGTTTGGCATCGGAGACCCGGGTTTATATTATCAGCGCCACCCACATGTATGGGACGGTGCACTCGACATATCCATCTAATCCTCACCGACCAACGAAACGAAAATTTAATTATCGCGAGCCGCATATGAGCTCCTGAAAGGAAATTCATGGAGTTCAAATGGTACAGAACAGTCCTTTAACACAAACTTCTCCGTGGGAGGAAATGTACCTATCCGAAACCCAGCACGGTGCACCGGAATCCGAATAAATTACTGTTGGTTAAGGTCGATGATCTCCAAGACCTCAACCACATTAACACAAACTTAAAATGGCTTCCCGAAAGGAGTTCAAATACGCCAATAGCGTTGCTCTCTATCTGGGCTGCGCTGCAAGACACAAGTTCGCCAATGTCCGAATTCTCGATAAGATAATCGCTGTCGCCGAAATGTACGACAGGAATCCAAATACCACAGTTGCGGAAATCGCAGAATACTTCGAGGCACCACTTTACGAAATTGAAACATTTCGTGCCTCCCTCTTTCGTGGAAGCGATGAGAAAATGATGGAAATGCTTCAATATATTCGGGATATTGCTCCGACATTACCTCACCCGAAATTCTATCCTGCTATAATTCCACTAGTGGTATCGTTTACCATAGTTGGGAGTTTGATCATGACTGCACGATTCTACTCGAGACTATCGATATTAGGGCGAATTCCGTCCTACGACTGGATAATGCTTGTTGGTTTTGTATGTGACCATCTCCAATTGTCTGCTTACCTTCCTACTGACGGAATTCGAACTAGGTTCTCGCGGAAGCTATAATGGGGGTTATTATTGCCGATTCCTATACATCTAGAAATGGCACCGCCAACTATGATCAAACCTGGAATGATATTGCCAACGACTGTATTGTAAGTGCCTATCGACCCTGTGATACTTTAGAATTCATGTTCATAATTAATTAACACGCTCATAGTACTTGAACATAAGAGACGTACTTTATCCCGTCGCTGCGCTTGTTATAAAGTCTTCTTTATTGCTCTTTTATTGGCGACTGTCGCCGAACAGCAGAGGAATTCTAAGATGGGTCATTGTCGGCACCTTTATAGTCTCGGTGGGCAGCTGTATCCCCGCCGTAGTCGTCAATCTTGTCTATTACGGCAAGGTTGACTGGTGGAACTACATACTGGATCCGACTCTTTCTACCATTTCATGGCTGGATTACCCACTGGAGTTTATGATCACTGGTGGTCTAAATATCCTTACTGACGTTATCATTTGGTAGGTTTACGTTTCCTTTCTTGAATTCAACCTTCAACTAACGGGCTGTGCGTAGGGTAATACCGATCATTTTGATTTGGGGTCCAATGAGGAAACGTGGGAAGCCAGAACGAATTGCCACCCTCATGCTATTTACCTTAGGCGCCGTGTAAGTCCAATTTTCGACCCGTACGACAGCTTTATTTCATAGCCTAGGATTTTAATACGAGTTCCTTATAGTGTCTGTGTGACCGGTGCGCTACGAATAGCGACCTTTTGGGAACTCACTATGGCTGGTGGAACTGGTCCTCTAGCCAAAATCCCAATCTCTGTTTGGACAATGTAAGTCCTCCCTCTGATATGAACTTAAGACAAGAGATCCCCACTAACACCAAGTTCCTCATCCAGCATTGAAGTCCAACTCGCGATAATTTGTGCCAGCGTCCCCGCACTCCGCGCTCTCGTAGTAAAATATTTCCCCAAGATCCTTGGGATACGAAACTCTATTATTATCGGCTCTACGATCCGACGGAGATCACGAGCCCTATCGCGTGGCCAGGAGCTAGATACCTTCAACGACTTCGATTCAAAAAAACGAGTGTCGTCGGTACCATCTGCCTCAATCCCCGTAGTGAAGTTGCATAATGTCAACTCCAAGGATTCGAGGTCGTCTCTCGATCCAATCGATGAGTACGCCTAGATTTACACCAAGTTAAAATTTATCAGGAGGGAGTTTTTTTATTCGGAAACTGTAGTACAGTCGTCCGTAGGGAATAGTTTGTGATGGTGCATTGGATTCAGTGCTCTCGCCGGTGGGAGTTATACAGGGTGTTTTGGATTTTGGAAGTATTCTAGTGCATACCCCCTAACGATACCCCTTTCAAATGGTTACGATGTTTTTCCTTTCTGAGCATTATACGACCTTGCTTTTATCGTTATAAATGAGGTCCATTTGTTGTAATGATTCCTGCAAATAAATTATGCTGCAGTTCTTTGTTAATTAACCTGAATTCCACGTTTCTCAAGGCGACAACACGGGTTCGACACAGGCTGTACAGTGTCAGGACTGGCGGCAACACAAGTTGTAGGAGGCTGTCCGAAACACACCAACACATTTTCTTGCAAAATGCAACGTAAGACACGGAAGGGGTTGGATGAAAAATGTTGATTCAAGTAGACTCCCAAGATCTAGCTAATCTATCTACAAAGGTTTCATATCCTTTCATTCGCAAAATTCGTAACATTCGTGAAAACTCCCAAGAATATGCTAAAAAAAGTAAACTGACAAATTCCATGCATATACCGATCCGCAACTGCATGGTTGTGAACCTATTCCGCATCGACACATCGTCCATGATGATAATTGCTTTGAATCATCTCTAATGGTTTTTGATACGTGTGTGTGTATAATTTTATTCCTCCCTTCGTACCTCCGCTAACTCCAAATTTTCGCCTGTTTCTTATTTAGAGGAAGCGACGGAAGTATCCCTCATCATCGCCACCGACGTTTGGCTTGTCACCGTACTTCTTGCACCATTCCTTGTCGGCCTTGACGATGACCTCAGCCTTCTCGGTATTGGCGTCCTTGCAAGCCTTAAGCTGGGTCTCGCACTGGGTAGCCAAGACTGAGGTTTCCCAGCAGACCTTGTCCTTGCAGACTTTCTTAGAAGCGTAGGTAGTCTTGCAAACCTTCGACTGCTCGATACAGGCGTTCCAGCAAGCAGCTTGGATTTCCTTGGTGGTGCGCTTGTAGTCAATTCGGCACTCGGCTCCAGGCTTAGCGAAGAGCTTGAAGTGGAAGCCGGCCTTGAACTTGGCCTCGTCGTTATGGCAAGAGACAGATGGAGCCTTGATTCCGCCGAGAGGATAGGTGATACCCTTGTATTTCTCAGAATCGGAGCTGGGAACTTGTGGCAGAATACAAATGGTTGGTGGCTCTTCGTCACCAGGTTGTTCTGGCTCCTCTGGCTCCTCTGGGGGGTTGGTTGGGGTGGGTGGTTTTGTAGTAGTAGTAGTCTCCCTGACCAAAGTTGTCTCGCCAATAGTCTTCTGAGTAGTGGTCTTCTTGGTGGTAGATTGGGGCTCCTCTGGCTCCTCTGGCTCCTCTGGGGGGTTGGTTGGGGTGGGTGGTTTTGTAGTAGTAGTGGTCTCCCTGACCAAAGTTGTCTCGCCAATAGTCTTCTGAGTAGTGGTCTTCTTGGTGGTAGATTGGGGCTCCTCTGGCTCCTCTGGTTCTTCTGGTGGGCTAGTCGTCTTTGGTGGCTCGGTTGTCTTTGTATTCTTGGTGGTAGTGGTCGTTGTGTTTGGTGGTTTGGTAGTAGTTGATTCAACAGGTTTCTCGGGTTCCTCGGGTGTCATGGGGGCACCGCATGGCTCCTTACTTTCCAAGTCCTCATTGAAGTAGACAAATCCAGCCCATCCACCACCACAGTTCTCGCCGTTCTCGCCCGTACATGGCATATTGCAAGCACCAACTTTATCAGCGATCATAGCATTGTCTCTCAATGCACCACCGCACTAAAGTATCAACATCGTTATTAGTTTTCTGTAAGTTCCGAAGTGTCTTCACCCATTGCTTGAAATCTTCTTAAAGAACGGCGAACTTACGAAGCCTATATAGATCGAGTCATGTCAGTAATTAGAATTTGTGTACGGCTCAGGAGTACTTGGGATTCTTACAAGCGTTTCCGTTTTCAACCATCATCCAGGCATATCCGAGAGTAGCACATCTCGTCTTGCAGCGAGAAAGATTCATGTTATCGGAGTTCTCCTTGTGGAAGCGAACAACTCGCTCTTTACGGCAAGTTAGCACCATGGGTACCGTACCAGAGTCAAAATCCGGAAAGCCTACCCGAGTCATCCTTGTAACAACCCTGAGTAACATAACCTTCAGCAGCGCTTCCGACATCAATATCGTCGATGTCGGTAGTGTAAGTAGTATCCTTGTAGACGGAAAATGTGTATTGACCGCCACAGTTTTGCCCAGGGGCGCCGGAATTGTCGCCACCACAGGTGGAATCACACTTGTCCGCTTGACAAGGATTACCTTGGAGGTCGTTTCCGCACCAACACTAGAACATGTACGGTTAGACTACTTTCCAATATGCAACAAAGCTTGAATCCGAAAAAAAAAAAAAAAAAACCAGCGGATGGGCTAACCTCTTTTCCACCTCCACCGATAGCTGCATAGCGGGTGCCCATGCCCTTGCAGTGAGCGAAGCAACTTTGCTTGGTCACTTGGTTCGCTTTAAGATATGGAGATTTCCATTCAAGGAGCCATGCCTTAGGGTCGCTGCTCTTGTCATAACAGCCAATGTGCTTGAAATCACGGAATGGGGATTTGCAAACATCGTTGCACCAACAACCATAGGCCTTGCCATCGTACGCCTGAGTTCTCTTGCTGAGCGTAAAGCCCTGAGGAGCAGAGTAACCTTGAGGAACCGCAACGACAGCGGAAGCAAAAGCAAACACTGTCGCAGCAAGTTGCACGGCAGAACGCATATTTGCTTTTGGAGATCGTGCACTTATATAATCTAAGCTAATGAATATGTGTATGTTGCCAAGTTTCAGGAACAAGCTTAAAAGAGTGTCTGCATCAAAAGAAAGTGTTGGGCCTGGATTTCGTAACCAAAAGAGGGTCGTGAAAAACAAAGGAGCGTCAAAATCAAAAGGAATGAAGGTGCCAATGCTACTCGGGAGCGGGAGTGGGCGTGGATGCAAAAAAAAAGAAGAAAGAACAGAAAAATGAAAACCAGGCTGCATCGGTTTTTTATATTTCGTCGACGAAAATGTGCCGGTGGCGTCTGCGTTGTGGTATGGTTTGGGCTTGGTGCAGCCCCAAAGGTGCTAAAACGTGCCAAGAGCCAGATCATTGCTTTTGATTTCGCTGAATTCCTGGTAAACAAACTGATAAACAGCGGTAGGCTGCGCGCCATGCCTTGTATTACAGCTTTCCGATGTGCTCGTACAAGCGAAAGTAGTTTGGAGATGCGAGGCTAGCATGCTCGCATCGGATCTACTTTCGCGCTTTTGTTTCTTACAACAATGACGCGGCTATCCAACACCGAATTTCCGAGATATCGATATCACATAGCCCTTCAATATTTTTTATACGCCGATATAGCATGGAAGCCTGAGGATATAACCACAAGCATTTATCTAGAAAGCGTACTTCGAAGAAGGTTTCGGCCAATATATCCCTGAAATATATATTTTTTTTCCAACGTCAACTGTTCTCAATACAAGAGATGTAACTTTATTTCGGATTTACCTCCCCACATTTGTAGGATAATCATATATATATCGATCCATAGGGCATGGGTCATATACATCGGTAGAGCTCCGAGCTTTCCTTTCAGACCTAGCTTGGCATCGGAACCGCACGACATATTGCGTTTTCTAATCCACCCCCTACATGCAATTGAACCAGAAATCTATGAAAGTTGCGTCGTATGACAAGTAGGCATTGTTCGCGCTGAAAATTTGGATTTTTTACGACCCACATGAGGGGCTCCTTTTTCCTTTTCCCGGTATTTCCTTGCCGTTTAACTCGAGGAAAAATTCTCATGTTACTTCACTTTTCGCTAATTGATTATAATTCATTAACCGATATCTTTATTGATATATTTCATCTCGGTTTCGATTCACTTAACAATCATATATGCGATTATGTTTATGGATCCACTTGCCTTGGGCTTCGAATGCCTCTTCTTGTCTAGAGGACGAAAAACGTAGCTATCGATATCACGGTACTTGCTAGTTTCGATCCCGGTGATTGCATAATGTGCTCAATATATAAGACCACGAACACCGTCGTCAATCTTTCCTTTTTCCCACCCACTATCCAGCAGCCACCGGCACTTGTTCAGCCCACTTCATTCCTTTGCAGCTCGCCTTTACACACTCTTTTTGTTCTTTTCTGACTGATTTCTACGCTCTCTTGAACTAAACTACTTGCGACCCACTTTCCTTCTAAGGACATTCCATCGTTACGCACTCATTCAAGATGCGGTCCACTCTTTCTGCCATCTCTTTGGCAGTTTTGATTCCCACAATCGCTGGACACTGTGTTTGGACAGACGTCGTCGGAGACGCTGGTAGACCCCGAGGTTACGGCCTCGGTGTCAATTTCCAGTATCCCAAAAACTGCGTCACCACCAAATGCCAGAGGGATGTCACCGTTTTTCCTCAGACGGGTCCACAGTCAACCTGGAAGAGTTGTGGTAAGACGCATATGCAAGCGGACCGTTACAAAGCCGGTGCGCAAGGCTTCGAACCAAATGCTGCGGAAAGAGAAGTTCCAAATGACCCGGCCGCTGAGATCCCGAAGATAGTCGAGCAGGGTGCTCTTCCAATAGCCAGCGCAGGTGGTTATCTTAACATTACTGTTAGTTCTCCAAACCATTATTCAAGCTTAACGATACTCCCGGTCCCTATAACATAGACAACTGACCATGACATAGATTTTCCAAATCAACGTCGATGGAGCCGGTCCATTCAGATGCGGTATCAGCGCAAACGGTGACGGAAACGACTTCAAGATCGTTCCCGACATCCTCCGACAAGCCCCTGGAGATCGTCTTGGACTTTTCAACGAAAACTCCCAGAAGAACGTGCCATTGCAGGTTAGGATCCCAGCCGACCTCAAGTGCACTGGAGAGCACGGCAGTAAGAAGACTGTTTGCATCCTTCGATGCCAAAACCCAGCCACCAACGGCCCGTTCGGTGCTTGCATTCCATTTGAGCTTAAGGAAGCCGCTCCACCTCCACCAAAGGCTGACGACGGAGATGAGGGCGATGACGAGGGTGAAGAAGGGGATGAAGAAAAGGTTGATAACGAAGAGAAGCGCCGCAGGTTTGTCCGAAGACAACTTGCGAGAATTTCTGCTAGAAAAAGAATTGTCCGAAGACAGGCAGCCGGAAAACCAACCGAAGAGGAAGTCGAGTTCCTCAAGGGAGGCGAAAAGTTCACCGCTGAAGAAGAAAAGGTTATCAGAAACGGAAGAAGGCCATCCATGTTTAGGCACGTTGCAGAACGCCGGAAGCACGGCAAGCCAAAGCCACCACCAAAGGCTGCTGCGGTTGCCGCACCCCCTATTGAGAACGCAAAGGCTCCCGGCAAGAAGCCAGCACGCTCAAAGGGAAATTCTAATAAAAAGCCCGCTGGGAGAGGTGCTAGAAAGCCTTCCCCAAAGAAGGGCAACCAAAAAAAGGGTAACTAAGTTATCTGTTATAGTACTCAACCCCTCCCAAAACTCAAACCCTTCCCCGAAAACCGCCCAATTCATGGGATTCGAGCACGTTAGCCAAACTTTGACGAATTGAGTACTCTCTCGAAAGAGGATTATGCAATTCAAATAGCTAGCTCCCAATTTTTTCCCTAGTATAACTTGACTCTAAACATTATGTACTGTGGTTGGCTTGTATTTATGACCAGCATAGAGGCGCTGGAATGAAACCGGGGTATAGAGACAAAATTACAACGAATAGAATTCTGGAACAAGTATCGTATAGATCAAGTAACTATCTAACTCTCTATCATAAAACATAATCGGAGAAGCGAATATCAAATATATCAAATGAAAAAAACAATCTCGTCCTCCGCTATTGCGTATCAGCGTCCTTCTTATCCGCTGGCCAAAAAACGAAAGCAATCACAATCGCATACTTAATAGCCGCCGCAAACCACAGGATAGAAGCCATACTAGATTCCCTCATGATCCAACCCCCACTGATCGCCCCCGTCAAAATCAAAACGGCACTTGCAATCCTCTCATTTCTCTTAACATTAACCGGTTGAAAAAATAACGGATCGGCGACAAGATCCGAGTAAAGGCTTGTCAGGACAATCGACGGAATATGATTATGTCCGAATGATCTCGAGGCAACGATCTGACCCGCGGCTTGAAATGCAAGAAATGCAAGTGGGAGTAGTGATATGTGATAGTAAGGAGTAGGTCCGGATGCATATGATTGCTCTTCACGGCTAGGAATCGGGACGACCTTTCCTTCAACCAAAGAGGCAGCGACGACGATAAGGGTCGCCTGAAACAAGAACGAAGTTACCAAAGTTCCTCTGAGCGTTGGCCCGGCTTTACGACTAAAAAACGCTATTGTGGCCACACCTAACATGAAACATCCTATCGATAAGAGGGAACTCAGCCAACCGAATGGTTTGCCCGCTGGTTGACGGGACGCCCCAAGACCCAAGAAAATAGTATTTCCTAGAGCGTAAATTTCGTAAGTATATAGCACGATAGCATAGTTCCAGAAGGAAGAAAACCGACCTGTTTGCATGCTAATGAAGCAGCTCCATGCATTATATGCTGCACTGTCGGTTAACCCGGAGACATAACTCGTGGCAAGAACCGGTATCGACGTCCAGTTCTTGTCGATTTGCGTTGCGTTGTATTTCCGGAAACGGCTTAGTAGACCATTAGGCGGCGCCGAAGGAAAGGCCCGGCCTTCTTCGACATCTTTTGATCCTGGATCGGACATGGGCTATTAAATTGTTCGTAATTGAAATTGCCTGGGGCTGGAAGCGCAGTCGTAATATCAATTGCGGTGAATAATATTGAGCGGCCAGTACAAACCAGTGCAGTATGCGCACAAGGGATCAAATATTAAAAGGCTGGTTCGAATCGCTCAACGTGAAAACCAAAAAATTGGTCAGGGTGTTGCCGAATTTATAGTAAAAAGTCAAGATAAAGACTTTAAAGTTGCCGGAGCTCCCGACTGGCTAGCAGCATTCGAGTTCGTTCAAGATCCGATGAAAGGCCGAAGCTTAGTGGGGCTCAATGGTTGGTCTCTCGATGGCATCATCGGCTTGGCAGTGCCATCCCACACAGAGGAAGATACGAGATTGAACGCCACCTGAAATTGATGAACCCTTTATTCATGCGATAATCGGGTTATATACACGGGAATGACCAGACACCTTTCCAACGCCATTGCAATTGCCAAAGAAGTAAAAACTAAAAAAAAAGAGAAAGAAAGAAAGAAAGAAAGAAAGAAACGGCTTATCTAATCTTGCGCTTAAAATGCTCTCATCTATGTCGTTCCGCCCAGATCTATGGATCTATAAAGATTCGTATTAATCATCCCGATAGCAAAACTGTCACGACCAGGAAAACCATATATTTCCACATTCCTGGCGGTACTGCAGATGCTGAAGCCGAAGTACTTGTACCGGTTTGCTTGCCATATGTAATATCAATCGTGCTCGTCGCCATTATAGTCATTGCCCATGTTCCCACAGATGGTACACTATCCTGTCCTGTTCCGATTTCTACGATATTCTCCCTAACGGGGTCAAAATTCGTTTGTGCCATCGCAACTCTCGCATTATCGAGATCATAAACCACGTATGCTACAGATTTGAAACATTAGTCAGGGGCCGTAACCAAAGTTAAAGTATTTTATTCTACAGATTTTAAGCTTACCTGATCGTAAAAACGTATCGCCAAAGAGACACACACTTTCCTTTGGAGAACTTGTAATCCCCAGGGCACAAATATCCGACCCATCCGGATTTTTCGCCATACCACCCGAGTACTGCGTGAGAGGCAGTATCAACTCCGTCATCGGTACTCGTATAGTTAGGGTGTACGAAAACGAGTATTCGACGTATACATTATCCGTCGGGTACTTGCAATCAATGATGTAAAGGTTAAGTTGGTGAGAGAGCTTTGCACCTGTCTGATTCGCAATAGACCAAGCCAGCGGGCGAGGTAGGAAGGTGAGACTGCTCCCAGAGTCTAGGATGACGGTTGCTGGAAGGTATTTCGAAGTGAAATTGACGTGCGATTTCCCGTTCGAGAATGCAACAGCCGTAAGAGGAATAGCGAAAGCAAGTGGTTCCTCTTGGCCTGGTGCAACTTCAATAGGTATGCTCGTAAGCTTCCCTGTGAATCTTTCGCTATCAATTCCACCAAACAATATCGAACCGGTGTCCGAAGCTATCAAAGAATAAATCAGAGTATGAACATATCGATCCCAATTTTAAGAATCCTACATACCCAAATCATCCAACCAAAGACTGAAGGCCTTAGATCTGATCAGCCCTTGCGTAACCATCTCTCCCAAGAGACTAGGATATATTCCCATACCGCCAGGGGAATTGCTCGCCTGGTCAGCTTCGAAACCGACCCCTAAGATGCCATACGACAGGTTTGCCGTTGTCGCGACTCCGATTTGCATACCCTCTACTGTTGCCCCGCCTACAGTAAACGTATCTTCTGCATAATCACCCTCTGCACCGGTACCATCCGCATATAATATACCAAATCGATCTTTCCCCAAGAGCTTGAATGTTGATGACGCATCTCGGCTAACTAAGGTAGAATAAAAACGTCAGACGCCGTGGAAGAAACGGATGGCGAGACTTAAATAACTTACAAGACCCGAAGCTGCAGCCTGTATTCCAGATATCGTAATCAGCGGGACCATGGCAAGCACCAATTGATTCTGAAAGCACCCAGATATCAGAACTGGCTGTGTCTATTTGCAATTGCATCGACTGTGGCGGGGTTCCAACAGTGACATTGGCAAGATAGAGGATGCCCTAAAATCGGATCGAATATTTAATATTCCCTTTCATGAAATAGCATTTTGTTTGAGTGGTATAGGCTACCTTGTTCTCGAGCAGTTGATGTACAATATCATCAGGGAGATCATCGGAAGCGTCGTCTCTTGGTTCTAGCCATCGTCCCTCGCCAAATTCATCATCAACTGCGACCGTCTTATACTCAGGGATATCATCCCTTCGCTTCAACTGGCGCGGCTGGTGCTTCCGTGGACCATGCTTCTGGAACGGGATTGGGGAAATCGTCGGCCCAGCTGCGATTGCCAAGGCTATCCGGGAAAGGAACAGGAATGCAACCAGGGCATGAGCAAATCCACTAGAAGGCCGAACAGGTGTTGTTGTGAGTGCAGCCGCCACAGACCTCATCGTTTTGCCGCTTCCACCAGAAAGAAGACCCGAGAAGTCGCTGACGGTAGGGACAGCATTGGTTGCTGGAGAGGGAGAGCTGGAAAATGCTGACTGGTCGGAAATTAACCCTTAGAAGAACCGCGACAGGAGCAGATGTTACTACCGGCGCATCGAATAGATCGATGGTCGACCAACAATCTCGGCTACAATGGTACCCAAAAGCACGGTTCTTGGGGACTGTCGAAGGAGACCATATCAAGGAGGAGGTTATAATATTAATCTCAGGAATTAAGGGAAGGGGAGGGAAAGGAAGGAAACCGGAACGGAACAAAATGGATCACAGGCGATTGCATATATTTCCAAGAGTACAACGAAAGAATGCCGCGCTTCAAATTCCTTGCATCCTTTTGAATCTTCGTTTGATTGCGAAGGAAAGAGGAAGGAATCCGAGGGGTGATGACGAGTACTCTGCGCTAGACAGGGGCCAACTTTATCTCGATGCATGCCGAAACCCGAGAAGCCCCATGGCTCCACCGTCATGTCCAAGGAGCCCCGAGAGTTTGGCAAGGAGAGCCGAGAGTCGTGGCACCCCCGCGATTCAAAGACACCAGACGTCGTCGGTCTTTCCATGTTGTTGGTGACGCGTCCTATCAAGGTTGAGAACCTGGGCCAGCAAAAACATGCATGCATGCATGCGGTCGACGTTCAGAATTTAAATCTTTTCCATGGACCTAGATATTAAAGCACACGATCGATCATTTATCCGAGTACAAAATTAAAATGCAACGAATTTCAGCATTCTGTTCAGGTATCGTTACCTAGTTTTATTAACAGCATCCATCATGTCGGTTGACATAGTAGGATTACGAGTTCCAACAACGTAGGCCTGATAACGATCCCATGTGTGTAACAATTATAACGTTATCCAGTTTCCCGGAGTTCAATGCTGCCAAATAGCGCAAACTTTATACGGGACCGCGTCACTATCTGCAAGCCCTCCCATCCTGATATCCACAATTTTGCAAATGTTAACCCTATCTGCACATGCAGATCGCAAAAAGCTTGTCTCCCGCAAAATTCAGACAATATTCGGTTCTCGTGGCCAGGGTCTAGGGCCTACTTAACCTCAATTGCAAACTAACTACTATGTAAGTGTCGACTGTGTCGGCCGGTTGTTCGAATCTCAGGGATCATGATTACGAAGTCTCACCCAAACCCGGATTACAAAATCTCTTCTAGCCGCATCCGTCGATATAAATTCCAACACCAACTCGAAAACTCCGTTCCGCGGACACTATAAAAATTTAACGTTTGACGCAGCCTCGTTTCGGGGATTCGAAGCCAAGCTTCAATGCCAATTAATCCGACTTCACAGCCGGCTAGAAAGGCGAAATATCATATCGTATCGTATCGTATCATATCGTTTTTAAAATAATTCCACGCAGCCTCTCAGAATAAAAGTACCATACGTTCTCTCAATCTCAAAACCTCTCGACTCTAGTAACTGATACACGGATCGATCAAATTGTTTACACATGCACATACCCATGGCTATTTCACGGAAACTTCCTTCCCGCTACTTCCTATAAACCAACCCAGCCCATCTTCCAAGCTCAATAAACCCATCCTCGAACCCCCTAGGCCCATCCTGCCTTTCATAACAACTCCGCGTCCTATTAATCTGTAAACTCCACATATCATCTCCACCTTGCGTCGCAAATTCCCTCTTCCTGAAACTATTCCCAGTGTATTCCTGCCCCTTAGGCCCATCCATCAACGGCCGTTCAAGCTCATCAACGGGCGGCTTCGCCCTTCTACAAAAATCCAGCCTAACAAGTTGATCCTGATGCCTACTGATATAATTCGTAAACACCTCTCTCGCAATTTTAGCAAGATACGAACAATCGATATTGACATTCTCCGTGCTTTTGTTGCAAAGGAATATGCCGGCGGTGCCGTGGCATGATTGTAGGAAACATCCAGAAGGTAAGGCCATGCATTTGGAATCAACAGGGAAAGAATCAATCACTTCTATAGCTGGGAGGATGTCCCCGTAAAGTGCTCCGGTTGTTGAACTGTTTCCTTGGTCGTGGCAATCGAAAGATTGTCCGTGCTGAACTGGATTGACGACGCCGGCTTGTACCGCTCGTTGGCGCGGCTGCAAGGGGGCTACAGGCAGCTCTTCGATCCCGTGCTCGTGATCGTGCCCGCGATCGTCCGATTTCAGAATTTTAGACGTCATCAGCTAGCACACACATTTTCGTTAGCTTCCTACGTTACGTGTATTCTATGCGATACGGAAATCCGTTCGTGACGAAGTCTTACAGTAACACCATCTGGTTGTTTCCCAGAGCCAGATCCGCAAGCTTTTAGGTTGAACCAATCACACGGCCCTGCCAAAGCCATGTCTTTTACACCACCATCTAGCCAGTCCACGAAAGCTTGAAGTTTAGGAGCCTAGTGTAATACACATTTTCATATTAGTATACATGCATCGGATCTCTTCCCTCGACTTATCACAAATTTGACTGACTGCAGATATACATACCTGACTTAAAATCTTTTCCCCAATTCGAACCCCATCTATCATCACCACCCAATACTGGATCCACAATGCTGCCACCACATTCACGAGAAATACTGAATCCAGAGACCAGTCTCCCAAATTTGGTCCTCTGAAGCCAAACAGGCCCGGCGCCGTTAAGTTAGCCGTAATAGGCGACATCGGCGAAGTAATCGGGATATGCATGTGCCCACAGCTGTCGTTCAAACCAGAAAACTAGAGCACCTTACCCGCTATCGAAACTTTAAAAAACGGTCGTAGCAGACCACATGAATAATTTCCATTCTCTGACCATTTCAGCATCGAAAAGAGTCATAAATAGATGTAGATGATAATCTTAACACCATGGCAAAATACCGTCTCATCCCAAACCATAATCCCCGGCAGCATATTACAACTGTTTCAGGGCGTGTTCGCAGGGTACCCTATAAACACATTCTCCCACCCGTTGGGTCTTTGTTGTGCGGCGCAGGCCCTCGAGCTCCCTGTAATTATGTGCCACAGGTATTAACTTCATGCGAAGTTGACGGACTGGTGTTGGATCATCCCATGCCTTTTGTCGTAGCGAACGAACTCAAGCATGGGGGGCCTACTCTAACGTTGTTGGTATATTGCCATCCAAGGCTTTAATGTGTGAAAGTGATGGAGTACAACGCTGTTGGATTGTATAGCTGACAATCTGTCCCACAAATTCGATCCTTCGCCCCAGCTATAGTAGAAACGAATTCAGAACAGGTACATGGGCTCATTCTGGTGGCTACATGTATACATAGTTGCGGCGCGACGCCACAAGTAGAGCAGCGTCTAGACATCAGGAAGCTCCCTAAAGAAACGATAGTTGGTTCATAAATCGTGTCATAATGCTACTATACAAGAAAACCCTCTGTATAATTTACGGATCACTACGCCCAAAAAAAGCTATCACGCCGATTTCGTACATACCAAAGAACAACAGCACTACCACCCACTTGCTGATAAAAGCAAAATGATTGCCGTGAACTGATGATCTGCTCAATCATTAAAACTTGGGGCCCATAATAACCAAATCCTGTCCAAAGGGATATCGTGCCTGCGAGGAAGAAGAAAAAAATACCAATCGCAGAGAAAGTCGTGAATCGAAAGCATACGCCTAAAGCTCCAAACAAAAACATGAACATCGATCGTCGTAATGCCCGATGTGATAGCCAACATCATTACTCAGGGATACCACCTGGCATCCCCACCCTAGCTGTCCTTCCATTCGGCTTCTTGACGCTTGGGGGGGTGATTTGAATGGCTGGGATCCTCGGTGCTGCTGGCATTTCGACAGGGGCGAATAGTTGTTTCAGTTGCTGGTCAATATCCTCGGGTCGGGGAGGTGGGCTCATAATTGACGCAGCTGCCGCCGGTTGAGTTGGAATGTCACCTGGCATCTCGTAGTATACCGTAGGGACAGGGCCATTGGCATTAACTTCCATTTTGAGGCCATCCGGACCCATAAGCACGGCTTTCTTCTCTTCCGCCATAATGCCACCGTCTGCAGCAATTTTCTTCTTCCACTTATCCCTCGTAAGTTTGGCCATGCGTCTTGCGCATTCCTTCATATCGGCGCCAACTTCCGGCCCAGCGAGGTACACTCTTGTGGCAGTGCTAACCTCACTCAACCGTGACCATTCATTTAGAGCAACCTCGCCGACACCCGCATCAACGTTAAATCTAAAATACCTGTTTTTGCTGATTCCGTATCTCGGTAACTCTTCGTTTAGAACATGTTGGTGTGTCGTCTCGCAGTAGTCGATTTTCGTCATCAATCGTCGTCTAGCCTGGGTAAACTGATCCAAGCTCGTGCCGAGGTTTTCCCACCACTGAACCTTGTTGTCTCCTTCCCGTGCACCTTCAGGACGCTTTCCGGTCCCAAGGGAGATAATAAGGCCAATCTCTCTGCCCGGCCACTCATTTACACAGGCCTCCTCAAGAACCGTGGGTGTCGGATTGTATCGCCCAGTCCCTTCGTCCAAGAATACATCCTGGTTGATACGGATGGATTTGAAAGCTGCAAGCGTGGCACAAGTGGCGCGGCCGGCTTGCCAGATTCGGCAATCGGGATACGACATAGATTCGACGCCTGATGAGTACGTTCGGAAGATTGCAGGTGTTGAGTCCCTGGAGGAGCCTTTGTAAACTGCTGTTACCATTCTGCACGGCTCCGAGGTTAGTATCCAGTTTATCAAAGCTCAAAGTCTGGACAGGAGGCCTACGTTTTGCATCTGCCTTTTCTCTTATCGTGCATCAGCGCATCGGCATTTCCCTGACGGAGTTTCCTCCCGCCCTCTAATGAGGCGATCCGGCTAGCTTCTGCAATCGCTTTGATACTATCTGTCCTTCCCATCATACTCATCCGTCGCTCGAGCTCCTTCTCTTCATCGTCATAGTGACCTCCGCTTGGCTCCAAATCCCAATCCTCGTCCTCTGAGTTCATCTCTGTATTTAAGTCGAGATGATCGTTCTTTGTTCTCTCATGTACAACCGTTCGGATGGCCCTTTCCAGTTTAGAAGCCTTGTACAAAGTTTCGCCATACGGAATCCCCACGAATCGCTTATCCGTTTCGAAGACGTAACGGGTCATTCGGGTATAGACATCCTTGCAAGTCTGGACTGACATGCGAAGGCGGCCCAGCATAATAGCGATTAGACCTCCCGTACCAGTTCCTGCGATAAGATCGAATACCTCGCATGGTTTTGTAACTTCTTCGCCCCGTCTGGGCGCGCGACCGTGAATTTCAACGAAAATATCATGCATGAGAGCTTCAAGAAGAAGCAATGTAGAGTAGCCACGGATTCCACCGCCATCTGACCCCCAGAATGTTAGTGATCGCCAATGGCGTGCAGAAATGTAAGCAGGTAGACAGAAATGAGTGGGTCTTACCTAGCGAAAGAATCCTTAACCTCGATCTCGTAGCATTCTTAGATCTTCTCAATCGCTCCATCTCACCAAAATGTGCTTTTCCCTTTGTGCTCTTCGAAGCCCCTCGTGGCCTCTGCGGTTTGGCTTCACCTGCCATTTGCGATCCTGATAAGCTAACCTGGCTCATGTGAGGGTTGGCATTACTTGGCAAATTGGACATTGGATTTTGAGGCGGGGATTTCGGTGGTGGCACGGGCGGCGAATCCTCAGTTCTCGGAGGAAGAAAAGTAGACGATGATGAAGGTGGGAGTTGCGACGGAGGACCAGTCCATCGTTGTTCGTCGGATTTTCTTCGATGTAGATCCTCTATCGGCGGGGGTAGCTGGGGTATCCTCGGCATAGAAGTAGAGGCTGGGTTTTGATTGACTCCGGAAGGAACATTGGGTCTCTCTTGTCGGCCATGATCGTTCTGTGTCGATGTATGTTCACGAGGCGGGAGAGGCGGCACATTCGAGGTATTTGAATGGCTATCGCCGTCTGGTAAGTTTGGCAGTTTCGGTGGTCGGGGAGGAGGAGCCTGAGATGAGGATGATGATGAAGAAGGAGCGCCGGGCTGGAAATAGTTCGATTGCGCCGGAGTTGGAGTTGCTGGAGGAGTTACTGGGTAGGGAGGCACGAAGCCGCTTGGGTTGGGGATACGCCCAGCCATGGCTGGCTGATAGACGTGGTTGTTCTTATCGGCAGGACAGATTTCGCTGTTCGAAGCTATCAGAGCTAATCTGCTATCGGCGACACTGTTGGAGGTGTATGAAGGACTAGAATCGAAGGTGGCGATGGTGGTTGATGGATAGAAATGGAATTCTGGAGGTTTGTGATGGATGGATGACTGAGGATAGCGTGAGATAATGGAGGAAGGCAAGGCTGACCAAAAACCGCCGCCCAGCTTCTTCCGCTTGGCGAATGCAACAACGATCAATCCAGCCGCTCAGACGCATATGCACGTACTGACACACATGTACTCGGAATGTATCAAATGAAATGTCGACATTGAAGGGCGTTTTCAGTGCCGAATGTCGAGATCGAGAAGATATCTATTTTCAAGGTGAAGCGGGTCGCAAGGAAACTTAGGTATGGATGTGTACGTTAAAGCTGCAGTGCCTGAAACAATTTCTTCGAAAGGCTCGTGAAGCTAACGACACTCGAAGCTGTAACTATCAATCTAAAAAAAAAAACGGCTCGAAGATAGCACAGACAACCCCGAGGGGGGCTGGATTATCAACGTTGGCAGGCAGCTATACGTGTCGCGGCTTTGAGGCTGACGCCGTAGGACATTTAAAGTCAAAGATGGTATCTATATCTAACTCATAGCCATCCGCCTCTTTCATTCAGTAAGCTGCCTTCTAAGATCTCTCCTCATATATAGGATGAGAAAACCAAGCCTGGGTTCGTAGATCTTATCAGCGCCAACCAAAAACAGACGGCACATCCGTTCGCAGAAAGGAAATGTGGATACGAAAACGGTGGCATTCTTCATCAAGCACGGAACGTGACGCTCGCATCTAGAAATAAAGTAGGACAAGGTTGGTCCGGCGAACGCAGGCATGAGGTTCCTCAGGTACCGTATATTATTGCGTTCCCGACCCATTCCTTCCATCTTGCCGGAGACCGACCCAAAGTGTGTACCACCCGTTGACCTTCCGGCTTCTTAGATGCCGGCTTGTCTACGTCATCCGGGCTGTCCAAGACCCTTGAACTCCGCTTGGCGGTCCAGGATGACTAAAAATATTTGTCCACCGAACCAATCGTAATTCATAACCGGAAAAGGAACAGCTGCCAATGATTGACCCCATGATCCAACATACCCTGCAATTCTTTACCCGAACTTGAGCTCGATTGTTCATGATATTCATTTTCCAACCACCGTAAGAGCCTTTCCGCTAAATGTCAAGCATAATTGGTCAGGACGGTTTGCGGACCATCCATCGATCTGCTGTGGCGGCGGTTAGGATATCGTCCTCAACATCAAGGTTTCAATTGTGGCTACAAAAGAAGAACTGTGGCAGGCGCAGGACCAAGCACATTAACATTCGATGAGAACACAATTGTTATCGGAGTCTCCGAATGAAAGCGAGCTTTGATAGCTAGGCTTTCACTGATCAGGATATGCGCTCGGAAACATGTCTATACTGTCCATGTTACACGAAGCTGTCGTATAATCCTCGAAAGCTCTAACGGCAGAATATAATCAAAGTCACTTCACCAGACAATCTCGATGCTAAAAAATGTGGCAAATACTTCCCGGTGGGCTAGAGGGACTACACGGCATCGTAATTTCAGGAGGGGCGATGCCACAAACGGTTGAAAGCGTTCTCCTATCGCAAGTGATCCGAGGAATGAGCATTTGTAGACGATCGATGAATTTTCAGTAACGTTTGAAGGCATCTGAACTTGCTGGGACCCAGCTATACAGATTGCCACACCAGTTTGAACTCCTATAAGTTTAAGGCCGGGCCAATAATTTAACTCGTAGCCGTTAGGAGCCAGGCTGTCGGTTGGGGCTGCGTAATGAGCTCGACACACAGGGGATTCGAGGGCCATGCACGGGCATGGCCTCTATGTGTTCGTACCCTCAGGCTCAAGATATTCCAAGAAATATTCTAGAGCATACATGCATATACGCTGCTTGGCGAAGACTGGTAACTCCAGCGCGGGCGAGGTTAGCAGCACTATGGTTCCCTCGAATTTAAAGATGCATGCTATAGGGCTTTCAGGAGCTAGCCTGTAGAACGGGGTCCTAACTTACGCGATTCACATAAAAATATCTGATACAATGGTCTCCTTTACGGAGCTAGGAAGTCTTGGTATCGTATCGCTGGTCAGATACCGGCAAGCTCGCAAGGAGATACGGAATCCAAAAAGCTTCCGAAGCCGTAGAATCGGTCTGCCTCTATTTATGCAGCCCTGCAGCCACTATTCCCCTCACTTTGCATGAATTAAGTAATCATAACGTTAAGGCGCCACTGTTCCCTAACTATCGCGTGCTGACACCCGATACTGGACTCCCACGAACTGTATCGACGTACCTCGGTGGATCCAGTCATGAAATTCCGGCTACGGCATTCTGTAAACATAAATACCTGATACTCAGTAAGGTTTCTCAATTTATCTTCTCTTAATCCCTCCGGCTATCAGCAATATTTCTAATACCAATTGACCACGAAATGGCACTCCCGTCCTACAGCTTGCAACTGCGTTGTCTGTGACATTTCCAGACCCAAGCTTCCTCGACAAGACGCTTAAGAAAATTCAAGCTTTTCCTAACCCCCTCGATTCCACCACCTGCAAATGCAAAGATGTTAACATCCTGAATCGCCAATCTGCACATCCTACATGCTAAGACCGATTAATTGCCCGCATGCTATATAAATCTGAACGGAGAGGCTGCTTTTTCCCTGAAGCATCAACAACCTTGGCTGCCTTGCCAGGCCCAATGTAGATATTTCTTCCCCCCACCACCAAGTTGATAACGTAATGCAACAGCTCTCAGCCCGACTAGCTTCGTCACAAGATGCGTGGTATTCGAATTGAAGTCGGAGACGGGTGATCTCTAGTAGCCGTAGTTGATTTTCTAGTATGGTTTTCGAATCCCTCCCTTCCAAGTATAAAGAAAAGCTTATTTCCCTCACTTAAGGCATTCGGTTTGGCATCGGAGGCTCCAATCGATAGCCACGGGTCTTCTTCGAAGCCTCGAATTATAATTCGGGAAGCGCATCGTCCTAATTCAGACCATACCCATTTTCGAAAATACCACACCAACACACACCTCCATCATGTCTAACCCCATCCGCGTCCTAATCATAGGTGCCGGTTCCGCCGGCCTCGCCGCCGCCATCCTCCTCCACAGGACCCTGACGACCCACTCCCTCCCCTTCCGAATATCCATCTTTGAGCTCCGACCCGGCCCATCAACCCTCGGAGGCGCCATAAACCTCACCCCGAACGCCGTGAAACTCCTCGACCACATTGGAATCTTCAAAGATCTCGAATCATCAGGATGTTCCGTAAAAACAATAGAAATGATATCCTCTCGTACCCTTACATCCCTCGGGAACCTAACCTTCGGAGACGTAGACCGCTACGGTGCCAACAGCCTACGTATCGCGCGTAAAGATCTTCAAACGGCTTTGCTCGCCAAAGTTGCAGAGTTAGGGATTGAGGTTTCGTTTTCTAAACGGTTAGAGAATATCGAACAGACACTCGATGATATTACGGCTGTTTTCGCCGACGGTACCAGCGTAACCGGTGATATCCTTCTCGGCTGCGATGGTACCCATTCCGCCGTTAGGAAATGCATCGATCCCGACCGTAAACCAGTTTACACCGGCCTATCTAATACCTATTCATACGTGGATCCAAAAGATCTATCTGCCCTGCCAGTCAAAGATACATCCGCTATTTTCCAGTGTCGTGTCGGATCTTTACTATTGACATGGAGTACCCCGTCTCGATCCGAAAAACTATTCTGGGCGGCGGTGATGGAAGTCTCCGCACCTCAGGATTTGTCGAAGGACGGGTGGAGAAGCATGGGCGACGATGTCCTAAATATGAAGCAAAGGGTGAAAGACACATATTGTTCTGAACGAGATCCTCAAATGGGATTTTTCGCAGATCTATTGGAGCAAACGGAGGACGATGTTTACTTTTATCCTGTGTGGAAGCTCGAGATGAGTGACAAATGGTGGGAAGGAAGGTGTTTATTGCTTGGAGACGCTGCCCATGCCGTAAGTTTCGCTCCCTTTCTTCGGAATCCCTGCAACTGTACTGACTCAAAGCTTTGCAGATGCCACCGTTGGCGCAAGGTGTCGGCTTGGCCGTCGAGGACGCCGCTCTGCTAGATAGGTTACTAAACGACCACATTGAGAAGACCAAGAATGCCAATAACGGAGAAGTCAATACGAAAGAAGTGCCATGGGAAGATATCTCCAAGAAGCTGGTAAAAATCAGAACACCGCGAGTAAAGAAGGATTACGAACGATCGGTTGGTGGATTTGAGGGTTTGAAGGATAAAGGTTGGTTCGCCGCAATGCTTAAGGACTGGCTCGTATGGTTTTACTTGTGGGCCATCGGCGTCAAATTCGACGAAGCTTTCAAGTACGATGTTTTGAAAGAGTCTCTGGATTAAAGTAGTCGGTGGGGGGTTTATAGACACATTCTTTTGGCCATGACATCATAGGGCACAAGTTGGACTTGGGTAATCACGTAGCTTTCATTGCAAGGATTACAAAACGTTCGTATATAAAACAATCCTCCCTAGAATGACAGTAATCGCGGAAGGAGAGTAATTCCCACTAGAGGGGTGACAAAGAGAATAAAGTCCCATCAAATAAGTGCTTAAACGGCAGCAACCTGACCACGACGTCCAAAACCAAACCGTCGCTTCTCACCAATGGCAGCTGGTTCACCAGCGACATCACGCTTGCGAGCCAAGGAGAACGAGATGATCATGGACAAGAAGAAGAAGATGCTATAATTTCCGTTGTTAGAGCACGGCATAGATGCAGAAGGAATTGTTAGTATAGTCAACTCACATTTGAATAATCAACAAAGCGGCGGCCAATCGGATCAAGTTACAGTTCCTGAACTCTCCACTCGTAGCAAACCTGCCACTGCTCTCTCGGGTGTAAATCAAGAAGACAGCCAGCGGGTTCCTGGAGCATCGGATGTGGTAGTTGTGACGGAAGAGGATAGCAGAGGCGATATATCCGACGAAGAGGGCAAAGTCCGCGATGGCGCTCAAGATCTGAAGGGCACCCTTGAGACAACAGATAGTGATGATCGAGAAAGTGGTGAAGAAGATTGCGGCAACCGAGAACCCGAGGGGGATATCAACGGCATTGATACTAGTATACCTAGCCCTCTTGATTTGGTGGTGGAACCAAGCGAAGATGCCGGTGAGGATGACGGCAAAGGCGAACTGTAAGAATCGGAGGGCCCAGATACCGAACTTTGAGATAGAGGAACCGACAGACATCGTGGATGGGTTTGCTCAAATTGAGGATTTTGATGATTGGTGGTGATGGTGTTTTGCTTGATTGGAGGTTTGAGGTGATGGTCTCGGAAGGTTCTTCAAATACTCTTACGAAAGCCGGTCGTCCGTAGTTTCGAAAAATGACGTCACTGCGCTCACCGGGAAAACTTGTACAAGGTGACGGTATATTGTAAAAGGGTATCCATACATCCCAACACTCCCTTTTCTTAGTTTCTTTCCTCTTGTGACTCCATCCTCTACCACCGACTTTCATTGCTCAAGCATTTATCTCATTTCTACCTCTGTATTCATATTATGGCAGCAGAGTGTTAGCATCTAGAATCTCACCACATCATCAAGGAGAGGATTCGGAAAAGAAATAATTTAATTTTGGAAGAAATATGCATTCTGTCTATTTTGGTAGCAATGGCTGTCAATCTGGTTTTCCGGACTAGACAAAAATATAAAACCTGATGGACAAAGGACTTGCCAAAACGTTACACTTTTGATAGCTAGAAGCCATAGCAGGCTAAGCTTATTAGTCCATAAGCTACGTGAACGGGGACTATACAGAAATGTAGATTCACAGTGTCGTCTTCGAGCTTTCAACAATTCTGTGTCGCATTAGATTTGGCAGGACAGCACCCATCTTAGAACTAATTAGAGTAGATCGTAGACACATATTCCATAAATTCAGACATGGAAGAAGCGCCCTTCCATTGACAGGAAATTAGACCATCAGCCGAGACAACGCTTTTGGTGAAAAGGCAAACACATGAAACTCATCTCAAAAAGGCAATGTTTGCCTCAGGTATCTGGACGCGGATTGTCGGTGAATTTTCATAGAACCTTAACATTGGCATGCATGGATACTATGTTTACCTCAACGAGCCTCAACACCGACGTCTGCAAGCGTACGGAGTACAACAACAAGATCACGAGAAACGAAGAGGACATTCGACGCTCGAACCCTCGCGATCTAAAAGGATGATTTCACTTGCCGAAATAGCAATCAAAAGCTGAAAAACCGTGGCAACAACTTTTAGGGCCGGGCTCATGAGTTGTTCGAAATCGCCAAAGAAAATAGACTTCCAGTGCTCCACTTCGGCGCTCATGATTGGCTTCGCACTTCGGAATGGCTTATCCTAATTACCCACTAACTACGGTGTTTGGGAAATTGATGTTCAGCCGCCGGGTAGCTCGGAACCTCCTTTCGCTGGCAGGCCCTTGCATAAAAGGTATTTCTACTCTGCTGGTGTCCGAGTTTTCTAGCTGCCTACCACGGTTGGCCCTTTCGATTGACGCATCGTATTATAATTTTTTTCTAACACTCGTTTTCGGCCTCATTGTGATCGCCATGTTTTTTGCATTGGGAAATCTTTTGGCTGCAGCGGCCTTATTCAAGGCATTGCCGGTAAAGGCTGCTCCGTATCCGTTCGTTCTGGAGGAGCGCACTGGTAGCGGCGGTTGCAACGCCGATAACCTTCTCCGGCTTCTACGTACCCCTTCCAATCTGCCAGAAGCACTCCCATTCTGCAGCAGCTACTTGGGTTTGCCAGCATCAACAACGACAGTATCTACAGTGACTCCTACGGTGTGAGTATACTTCTCTAACCCATATCTTGTCGACAAAATTTTGCATTCTTTTTCAGGATGACCCGCTCGAAATTACTTGTCTAACATGCAATAATTGTAAACGGTAGAACATCTTATACCACTGCCGTCACCATTGAAACTGCTCTTTTTACCGAAAGCCCTGTCGTTTCGTTGACATTGACGGCGACGGAAACCTCGGTGATTGTGGCGACCACTACTATCACAGTTGGAGTCCAGGCGCCCTATGAACGTCTTGCTCGCCACTGCACTTCAACGACATCTCGTGCCTCAACGACAAAGTCCACAACTTCCTTCCCTGAAAAGGTTACCGGAACAACTTATGAGCCATCCCGCATTTCCAGTGCATGCTCTTGCCTGACAATTCCAATCGCTATTTCTTCAGTCACTGCCACTGCCCCAGAAGTGACCCAGACCATCACCGTGTCGTCAACTTCTTCCACTAGCGAGACCGTTACCATCACATCGACCGAGTCAATTTCGATCACAGAAACCACAACGGTTTTCTCTACGGTCACAGAAACCTCTACCAATGCCGCCTCGCCAACAGCATATGCCCTAAAGGTTGTCGCCCCTGGAACACCAGATGATGGTTACTTTGTCTACAACAGAAATGAAAATCCCACCAACACCGGACCCAACGCTTCTCAAGTCTTCCCAATTACCAGCGACGACTCCCAGGCTACGAAATTTCTCTTTAATGCTGATGGGACTCTAGAAATCGCCGTTTCGAGCACACTTTATACAAGTTCAGTAGTAGGCCAAGAGTCATCCGCATGGGTCCACTTCAACCATCCATCACTCGACTTTGAGGCCTTGTACTCCAACAAACGCACTTCGATAAACGGATGTGGGAGCTGCATCACTGTCAAATGGCAGAAAGATTCGGTTACTGGATTTGTTACTCCCTCCAACGTTGCAAAAGTCGTCAGCATTTGCACTCTCCCAAATACCGGTTACGGTCGGGGAGTTTATTTCGGAATGCCAACCAATAATTTTTATGCTTGCATTGCTGCGAATCTTCTGTTGGTCCCTCTTTATTAGGCGCATCTTTATATCGGTGTGAAAAGTAACTTGAGGGCGGAAATCGTGTTGCACAATTGCAAATCTCCTAGTTCATAAATCTTTTCTCCATAGTTTAGGACGCGAAACTTATGGAGGCTGCGGCATTAGTATTTATATATATAATGTTGTATCAGTAGTCAGATCGGGAATACGAATAGTTGTCGTTAACGTGGACGGGAACCTATAGTCCCTTGCAGTTTCGTACCATCGAGTAATTGCTAGCCCAATAAACATCTCACTTGG
Organism: Arthrobotrys flagrans; assembly: GCF_004000055.1. Taxonomy (NCBI): domain Eukaryota; kingdom Fungi; phylum Ascomycota; class Orbiliomycetes; order Orbiliales; family Orbiliaceae; genus Arthrobotrys; species Arthrobotrys flagrans. The sequence goes on from NW_027137556.1 coordinate 6,508,591, forward strand.
TGTCAGTCTGAAATATCATTGGATTAGAGCATTAACTCCACTGTTCGTCAATTGACTGGAAAGCTAGGCAGGCAGGGCTGGTAATTCGATTCCGGATTGGTTGGTTTGCCATTGTATATATGCATGTTTGGTCGGCCATAAGCACTTAAAAGGATTGATAAAGTGTTAGATGGCGCTTCCGGTGCTGCGACTCGCCGGTCATCATCTTCCATTAGAAACCTACGCATGACCGAGCTAACATCCCTTGAAAGGCGGATGATCCCCAACAATTCTTGCTTTTTTCATGAGTACTCTAGAGATTTAAATTCTCATTACCATTACTGATCGAGCAATCCCAGTACCCCTCCGGATTAGCATCGCCTTGTATATGGCAACGGGGTATTAAGAATGGAGGCGACGAAAGAGGGTCATGTTAGATACAACAAACCGTCCCAAACAAGAAGGATATGATGTAGTTGTTTTCAAGTTTCTTAAGCATGATATTCTCTATACGCAGCACCAAGGTAATTCCCTTAATAGATCTGCAGAGGGTGGATGTTATTGATGATCTTCTGATTTGTTAATCTGAGTTTTGTCGCTGCTATCCCGAATGCTTTGGCATGACAACATTGGGCCCTAATTCTTATATTATTTCGTATTTAACATTTTTCCTTACGATATCTCGGGTTATCTCTTTGATCCTTCATCTCTGCTATCATTGTAAATCAAGTGCCAATTCTTGCTGGAAGGCCGATTGCATTGGATGCTGCTGAAGCATTCGAAGTGTGATCGCTGTTGGTTGCTGTCTGTGCTTGAAAATGCAATACCGACAACACCTCCTCATAACCTCAATATTGCTTTATAGGCTTTATTTGCTATTTCACTTATTCCCAATATCGTTCCTCTGGTTCCTTCTCTTTCTGCTTCCCTGGTCGACGCTGGAACCAAGATGGATCTGGTGTACTTCTCATCATTCGCTCGAATTCCGCGTTGACGTGAGCTGATCTTTCCGGAGTTGGACGTAACTGTAGTCTAGAACAACTAGGCTGAGTCCCAGATGGCCCTGGGTTTTATAAGATCACTGACCAACCGGTTGACGTGCTTTCTTATGCACTTGAACCATATTTTACGTCAGTATATACGTAACCAGCGTTCCTCCGGTTCACATTGGTAGCCAGACCAGAAGCATTTACTATAGTCGCCTAAAGATATGATAGTCGTCGTGATCGATAGAATACTTCCTTGCGGGTCTAACATCTAAAATGTAATATTGAATAATTTTCGAGTACAGGATTTCGATTATGAAAGATTGTTCACGAGTTGCAGGCAGGGCTTGATTCTGGATACCACCTTATTCTGGACTGGCCTCTTTGTGTTGTGCCTGTGGTTTTTCTTCCAACCACAGCAGTCTCCAATTGTCATTCTGATAGCACCGCCAGCCGACTCCACCTCTGCCTTGAGCCTATCATGCTGCTGTAATTTTGTTACAGGGTCTGCTCAGGCCATGAGTCTCCAAAGACATGCCGATGATTTGATAAGCAAACATCCAGAAAATTGACTTCACTCTTTCTGTGAGATAGAGAAACGGTAATCATGTTTGTCATGCCAATATATTTCCATATTGGGACGGAGCATAGCTTGGTCGTGACATTTCGATGAATGGTTTGAATTTTTCGAAATAAAAATTTTCAAAAAAATTTACGTTAGAAATCAGTGTATTTGAAATTGTTCAAAAATTTTTCGAATGTTTTTAAATGGAATTTTGTCGGGCATTGAAGGTGTGAAAATCGTGGTTTTGTATGGGAAAACCGGAAGCGACGCAAACTTTTGTCCTAGTTCAGCAACACAAGCCGGTGGGGTAATTAGAGCTGAATGCGCAGGCGGGGCTGCGCTTGTCCAAAACAAAAACAAAAATATTTCTCTCATATCGCACGGCGAACGGTTGTTAACCATGAGTGAAAAGGGTAGCGTCGTGGCCGGTTTAGCCAAAAGGAAAACGTTATCCCAGGGCTTTGAAGACGCTCGCGCGCAATTCAGGGCGAAGTATCAATCTGCGTGCCGCGAGTCTAACTCCAAACGCGCCGAATTTGATAAGTTCCTTCAAGGTACAAGTATTGACGACTTGGGGCAGGTATGCAAGGACCTAGGCGATCAAGCAGAGGAAAAGGCCAACAATGCTTCCCGACTATGGAGTACTCTCGATATCTTGAAGACGGCAGGGGACGCTTTTATCGATTGTGCGCCGGAGAGTGTATCTATGATTTGGTTTGGTATCAGTTCATTAATTCAAGTATGTTTCCTTCGCGATATTAGCAGTATTTCTTTACTAAGGCTTGTTTTTTCTCCGGGATAGATTGGCAATGCGAAACTGCAGACACAACTTCTGATATGCGGCACCTGCGACAGCATTGCCAATATTATCATCGATTGTATCCGATGGGAAGCTCGTACTGTCTCCCGGGATGCGGACGATAGCGCACCAAAACTTGAAATATGGGATTCCGACATCCCGGAACTTATATTCAGCATTCTGGACTTTCTTTGGAGTGCAAAGCCGCATTTTGATCAGAGCAGACTCAAAAGTGATTTCCAAAATTTGCCCGCACCTAGGGTTTTCAAAGTACGACAGCATCTGACCTGAAGATTTCTGAACCTGTAGGGCTGGGGAGTACGTTGAAAGACCTCTTCACAAAGGATTTACAACAGAAAGTGGATGCTCTGTTGGAGAAATATCAAGAAATAGTGAGGTTCGCACAAGCTCACTTCGAGGATTCCTTGTTAAATGAAAATATTCGTGAGTATAAGTATCCTAAACTAGAGGGTTTATATTAAGCGTGGCTTCTAAATTTCGAATCGCGTTCGTCTATTAGAAACTGGAAAAAAGCTGGAGGAGATAACAGAGAATATCAAAAGTGAGTATTCATTTCACCTATAAGCAATAGATGCCATGTTCACAGAGCGACTCGGACGAAGTCATAGCTAATAGTAAACCTCGCAACTAGAATTCGCTTCCATTGGCAGCGAATTGGTAGACGCTGTGAATCGACAAGCGTTGCTGACCGAACTTAACCAAAAGCAGCTGAAAATAAAAATCTCGGAGGCGCATAAAACTCACATCAAAGCTCTGAACGACCATTTGACAAGGATAATGAAGCAACGTAATGGCCGCTTCGTCGCTGGCTGGCTGTTTCGAGAAGGTGCATATATTGATTGGAAGGGTCAATCCAACGAAACCACCGTCATCTACATAAAGGGGCCCCGTGGTCATGGCAAATCCGTTGCTATGATGAGCGCCTCCAGAGCTCTCAGCGCCGAAAACCCTCTTATCTGCCACTTTTTCTTCAAAAAGGGAGAGCAAGATATACAACAATCGCGAACGGGATTAGAATCGCTACTCTATCAGTTGCTGGACAGCGATCAACTACGAAATGATATGACCGCACTAGCTAACACAGTCGATATCCTAAACCCCGGCCTCGGAGATCCACAACAGGCTACCGCTGGCTCAGATGCTTTTCTAGCCAACCTTGGTTCTCTGAGCGATACCATCCGAATGGTTTCCGAAACTATCAAGCAGCGCGTCTATTTATTCATCGACGCATTAGACGAATGTCAGGACCGACGGGAGCAAAATCTCGGACAGCACCTCATGTCAATTGTGAAAACGAAGACGGATGGATTGAGGGTTATATTTTCTGCCAGAGACAGTATTGATGTTCTAGACGAACTTTCGGAACGACCTGGTGAATTGAAAATCATCGAAATCACGTCGGAAAAAAACTCAAGGGATTTAGTAGAGTACCTACAACACGACGTAGGAGCGGTGCTGGACCGAAGGATCAACCAGGATCGCTTCCCCAATTTCTTCGATAAAGAGCTTACACGTATTGTAAGCATTATTCATCAGAAAGCTAAGGGAGATTTTACAATTGCGAGGTAGGGCTACCCATAAAGCGTCTTCATAGACGGGTCGTGCTTATAATCTTGTTTTAACACGATAGATTAATCATCGCGAGCCTCCAACAACCATCAAAGGAGTCTCTGGAAACAAAGATCCAGCGACTACCGGCTGCCATTGGCGATATTTATATGGCTAGCCTAGAATCCTTGACGCCGGACGAACAAGAGCTCATTGTTGTTTTTCTCAAGTGGGTTGTTTGGAGCCTCTCTGGAATGACCGTGATCGAAATTTCGGACCATTACCGCGAACTTTATAAAGATCGGTCCGCCCATGCCTTACCCCAAAACTATGGAGATGGAGGCGGAGGCGGAAAGGACTTGGAGGAAGGGCTCCCTAAGGACCTGGGATACGATGCGGAAATTACGGATCTTATAGCAAAGGACCCGTACGAACATCCAGAAATTAAAGACATAATCTATCATCTCGAAAACGCTGGCCGCGATTTTTTCAGAATTGATAGAATTACCGGATTAGTCAACGTTGATATTTCCATTCGTGAATGGATTCAAGAGGACTCCGGTTCACAATCAACAATCGTAGAGTCTCGGGGCTTTCACAGATCCCGTGATAGAAGAGGGAATACAGTGTTTAAGTTTACGCTCACTCGTAGGTGCTTAATCATCGGAGGCTCAGAATAAGTTGGAGGAATAGAGTCTAATAGTAGTGATCTAGCATCTTTCGTTCGGTATGGCGACAGCCTAAACGAGCTTTTTGTCAAACGAGAAGCACAGATGTCTGTGGCAGTTGATATAAGTGGGTTCCTCCGCTATGATATGAGGCTATTGCATAGCACCTTTCAGGTCCGGTATTTCTATTTTGACCATATGCTAACAGATAGGGATAATCCAGTGCGGGCACTAAATAACAGCTCATTCCAAGATAAATACATGCCGTGGGACTCTGGATTGATCACCGTGGACAACATGTTTACGAAGCTGCCGCCAGTAAGATACGAAATTCGTCACTGGCAAGATCATATTCGAACTATACAGACTTGGTGGAGTGAGAGTAGCTTGGATGACAGTTGGTGGTCTGAGTTGCTAGCCCAGATCTCCATTTTCATAAAGCCGGAAAACTTTCAAAGGTGGAGTATTCAAGCTGACGATAATTCTGAACATGAGCTCGAGAGTATTGATAACGATGCCACGTACTTGCGACGTTCATTTCAGCAACCCATCCATGCAGCTTGCAAGCTTGGGCTACGCCTCATGGTTGACTATATAATGCGGATACAACTGAAGGGAAAACCGCATTTGATCAGAATCCCCCCACAGGACCCGGATGCTCATAAAATTGCACTCAACAAGCGAATCGAAGCACTTCTACGCGTGGATGATTGGAGCGAGTATCGACTTCGGATATTGGTGGAGAACCTGAGTCCGGAGGATTTAGCGACATATTTAGATAGGGCTACCGATATGATCAAACCGGATAGTCATCCAGGATTGCGTGCCGGATTAGCGGGTTGGATGTTATCCAGTCTTGACACTGGGGTTATCGTCGCCTGGCTAGCCCTCAATAAATCTCGTAACAAGAATCCAGCCTGGTTCTACTCTATTCTGGAATCGGACGAAGACCAAAGTCCTGAAGAACGACTGAAATTGCGTCCGGGCATAAACCTAGAGGGAGAAGTGCGAAGGTTTACCGAACAACATGGGAACAAGGAAACGCTATTATTAGCTAAGCTGCAAGAGCTAATAATTAGCGATTCCTCTAAGGATCGCTGTCGAAGGGAGACCACTGATACACCCGATCGATACGGTCGACTACCGTTGTATCTTGCAGCAAGATACCCTGATACTGTTCAAAGTTTAATCGGGTATGGAGCTGATGCTAATAAGATGGGCTGGTGTATGAAGAGAATCTGGAATTATGGTATGAGGGGTTACGGCTCTCGATCTCCTCAGCTGGAGCTGCCGCTACTATCCATCCTTCACGATCTCATATTATTGGAGGATGATTCGGAGAACAAGGTCGCACGATCCATGTTGCAGTCTGCTACAATCCTTGTTCCCAGGACGACGAACATCGAAGAAATAAGGGGCTATGATGGCGCGACCCTTCTCCATTTAGCCGCACGGATCGGAGATTTCGACTTTTTTAAATTGCTCTGTCTCTCAGGACGATGGAACATTCATACCAAAGATGAGAACGGGTACACCCCTATGCACTCTATGTTTCAAGGACGACAGCGACCGAATGATATCAAGAAGGTCAATGACGTATTGGAGATTTGCAAGATGATGATGAACATGAGGCGGCCGGACGGCGATGATCTCGTAAATACTCAGAACAGCTACAGTCAAAATCCTTTAGCACTTGCGGTCGATGGATATTGGATAGAGGCTGTCAAGTTACTCATTGAGCTTGGGGCAGATGTTCATGATGATGATATATCGGGCAACAATTGTTTTCATATGCTCGCCAATAACGATCGCCAGAACCAGAAAGTCGAACTCGAAATTGCCAAAATTTTATTCGATGCCGGTGTCGATTGTACAAAATGTGGTGGTAATTATTACGGTTCCACGCCATTATGGACTGCTATACTAAGCCGAAAGTTCTACCTTGTTGAATTCTTTGTCGAGAAATATGTACAACTCGGAAAGATCTCCCAAGGAAATCTGGAGCTCTTGAAAGGCGACAGAAACAACACTAATATTTTTCATTATGCTGCGGGTGTTCTTCACGCCTCGTTGTACGACGAATACACTCATATTTTTGGCGAGCTCGTAAGAATTCTCCTGAAGCATGGCGTCGATGTTACCGATATCCGTCATTTGTTCATCCAAGTTGATGATGTAGGGAATATACCTCTAGAAGCTGCAGTTAAATACAGAAATCTTTCCGCCATTCGAGAAATTCTTACCATCTGCCCGGATCTCAAATCTTGGGGCCCACCTAGCAGGGAGTCTCTATTGGATCACGCCAGCCAGGGTTTTACAGAAACCCTCGCATACCTAGCTGATAACCCATACCAGGTGGATGATATAGAATCAGATGAAACCTTTCTGAGATCGAAGGAAGTGACCAACTATCTTTTGGACTGCACGCCGCCGGTTTCACTCGCCATATTCGAGACTGCTTTGTTCGACCCAGATTCAACGTGGTGGAGGTATTTAAACATACAATTAATTCTTTCCAAGTATGGCCCTCCCTTTAGGGACGGGTCTGGATGGAGTTTAGTTGATTTACTGACTCACCTCAAACGGGAAAAAATGATGGATATCCTACAATTACCAGGACGGGAACTTTCGTGCCCGGAGACGATTATGAATCCGTCTCGTATTGGGAGCGTTCTAGAGCCCTTTGGAGAACTCTCCGAAGATGGACTGGAATATTTTTTGCGAAGTATGAAATCTCCTTTTACGAAAAGCTTGCGGAGGTAAAGTTATATCTAGGGGTTTGCTAATCAAAGCCTTCTCTAAATTCTGAAGAACCTGCTCGTCATCAATACCGGAAGTTTCCTATTAATCGCGCAAACGTTGTTGCGGATCACCCAGCACACCCTGCTGGGAAACCCTTCTACTTCGAAGTTCGAGTAGTATCAAAATTCGGGAGTCAGGTGGAAGTGCCGGAGCAAGAGGGCTCAGAAACTGAGGATGAGGACGATATAGTCGAATTTGACAGCGACGACGAGTGAGTTCTCTTACCTACTAGGCCCGGATATTTGCGGTCCGTAACAATCATTATACAAAATTACTCTAGCTAACCGAAAGAGCAACGAACAGAGAGGATGAAGCCAAATTCGAAATAGGCTTCAAGGCAGTATCCTTAGCGTTTGTCGACACGTTTTATTTAAACCACGAAGGGGTGGCTGCAAAAGGGCGCGGTCCACACAGTAGCCGCAAGCACGTAGGTGGACATATTGCTTTGCAATTCAAATTCCAGGACCCAAAAACGGCCGGCCCCATTCAGTACGTTGGGTGCGGCCTCAACCCATCTCGCAATAAGATGTTTCAAACTTTCAATGGGGTGGTGCAGAATGTGATCGAACTACAGGAGCATGCACGGTATTTCCCCAACTTTGTTTGCTGGTCAGCTTTTGAAAGCTTTAAGCTCAACTTTGGTGCGGAGCCATTTCAGTTTCAGCCGGCGAACAATCCTGATTGGACTTGTGATGAGAATCTTTCGGAAGCCGTTGAATTGTCATTGTTGATGCCCGAATACGACGAAGACTTTGAGGATCCGTAGATAGCTCAGTTTACATGTACACATCTTTAAGCTTCTTAATACATTACTATGATAGCTTCGCTATATCATTCGTAAGTTCTAGGTAGAATCCTTATCTGAGAACTTGTGCACCGTTGCACTTTTAGGGCAAGTCTTTTTGTTATAGCCCCGGCTAAGCGGTGACACTATACGACATGGAGACCGATTTTATAAAATAGTACTATAGCTTTATAAATTCAGGAAAGGCACGAAATGATATCTAGGTACATTCAAAAACCAGAAGAAGAATAATGTACATGACGATGAGGTGGTGATATCTATCATGGAAGTAAATCTGAGGGTCGTTCCGGCCTTGCGGTTCTCTGTTGTATACGTACAAATAATATATAGCTACCCTCTTTGGGAGCTCCCTGTGTACTTGTAACTAAAGATAATAGTAATAAAATGGATACCTAAAAGATAAAACGTTACCCTACTCCCGTAACAAATTCCCACTTCCAACACAACATCACCCACGGGGGTCATAAGGGACACCTTCGTTCCACTCGAAAACTCAAAAATCGAAAAACATAATATTGCAACAGCTTCAACACAAAAAAGAGAATTTCCGGAGTGAGAAGAATTATATTATTTATTTATATACAAATAGATTATATTTCATAATTGAGGCCATATAATCGTAGTAAAAAGTAGACTAACAAATTAACTTATGTGCAGACTCAGGCTGTCCATATCGTAAATTTTATCAAAATAGCGAACGATACCAGGTTAAGAAAAAAGAAACTTGAAGTACAGAAGGTTATAAAGGCTTTGTACCACTCGAAAACAAAAAAACAAATTAACAAAAAATTAATTACAACACCTAAATCACACAGTCTGCTCACCGACCTGCAACCTCGCCATTCTCATGAAATTTACAATATAAACAATCTACACATAAGTTAATCTATTAGCTTACCTCCTGCTACGATTACACAACCCTAAATATAAAATATAATCTATTTATATACGAATAAATAATATAATTCTTCTCACTTTGAAAATTCCCTTTTTGTATTAAAGCTGTTGCAATATTAGTTTTTTCGATTTTTGAGTTTTTCGAGTGGAACAAAGGTATGTATGACCCCTCGTATCACCTCCTTCTATTAATGTCGTTGGCGTTCCTCCTAGCCTCGCGAATTCATCGTTAAACAATAGAAAAGAGCAACAAACTTTCTTCCTACGAACCGGACTGCTTCAATTGGATGTCTTTTAAGCTATTCTGTATTATCGCAAACCGATTTTCGATGTCCTCAGGAACGATGATCCAAATGTCAACGCACCGCCCCTCAGCAGGGTGGGTCTTGATAAACGCTTCTCTGAAGTCGATATCAAAGTCACGACTCGACGCTTTGCCGGCCCTCCGAAGCTGGAGTTTTGTAACTTCCAAGATCGCATTTGCCCAATCCTTTATCGTCGATTCCTTCGGCAGGACAACCCTTTCCCACGTACTAGACTGGGGCTCGTCGGCTTCTCGATGGTGTTCATGGCCGATCTTGATATGCATCCAAATCGCATCATTGACGTCTTTATTATCAACCAATTCCAAAGCTTCGGTATCCGTAGTACCTTCTGCGTATTCCCCGATGGCATCGTTGATGTCTACCCCACCATTTCCAATCTTAACGGATTGAGACCAAACAAGTTTCGAGTACTCGGTCGTCGTACCTCTCATCGGAGCCCAACCCGGTCCACACATGGGCGAAAACATTTGGTCATCCATCATCATTCCGGAAACGTCCATATACCCGAGGGCCTCGGTTTTATATTACTAGTTTATAATTTTCCCTTTTATAACCTGACACCGTCCGTTCCCTCGGGGGGAGATGTCGAAGGGTCGATGGATGACGGGGAAGTAAGGAGCTCTACCGCAGTAGTATCGGACGGTACGGAAAATTGCATAGCGGCTCAGGAACCGCCGCCAGAGAGTGCAACTTCCGTATATGCTTGATTGACTGTCCATGTCGGTGAGATAGGGGAATAGTTCGAGTTGGATTTCGGTAGGGAGGGAAGTGATGATTGTTGATTGTTTGCTTGAGGACTAACTAGGGCTATGGGGCCTCGTGACAATGTCGTCTAGAATGTATATATATGTATAAAGTCGCTAGGATGTACTTATATGTTAAAGTTATAAAACTATTTCTAGGATTTGAGTTTTAAAATGTTTTGTAAATAGATTTCCATGCACAAAGGAGAAGGAGGTAGGAAGGAAATGGTGGCTGGATAAGATATGCTTGAATCAACAGCGAATTTATTCCTGTGCAGGTGGCCAGCTAGAGGGGTTTCGGGCATGAATTTCGCTGGCCCAGCTTTCGGCCTAAGAATGCGTTGGGTTACACAGGCTTAAGGTGTAAATTCTAGTAACAGCAGCCGAAAGTGAGCGAGCTCCGTTCCCTCCGAAAGCTCTGAATCCGCCTTCATGCAGGCATAGAATATTGGCATTAGCCGGTCGCGATACAGCTCGTGCATTCCCACACCATCTTCTAAAATAATTTTAAAAGGCCGACCCGGGTAAGTGCAGCAGAAGTAAAACTATTTTACCAACTTTTCGAAGAAGATCATCGCAAAGCCGGTTTCATCTTCCCGAGACAATTGTCTACCGCTCCCGAGACACTCATTTCACGGCAAGCAATGGCCTCTAAGTGGCCGCTGGGAAACACAGCCAAAGTGGGCTAGCCGTTTTAGGAACCTTTTACTAAGGAACCTATGTAATACAAATATATTTAACCTAAGTTGCTTTGGGATTTCTAAATAGGAAACTCGGGACACAACCTATTTGTTGCCAAGATCATAATTCAGAGGCTGGGGTGCTTGATTCCAGCATCTCATACCTTGTAGACTGACTTTGATTACATAGCCACTTTCTGGGCTGATGAAAGGTCTTTGTGCCGTGGCTATTACCCGTCAGTAAATGCTTGGGTTCTTGCGGAGAATATTTTGGCTAGTGCAGTGCTGGAAGGGTACATCTACAAGGCGTGCCAGCCTGAATGGTATTTCTTTATCAACTTTTATGGCAGCAACGATCATTTGCCGAGCTCTAAACTACGCTGGGCTTGCTGTATCACGGGTTCACAGAAGGAGAAATTTTGGAAACGACCAACCACGGTATTCTTACCCCGAGTTCTCACCTTGGACCAAGCGATATTTAGTTCATTGCATGTACGAGTACGGATGTATTAGCATACGCGGTACCATATTAGTTTCGGCTTGAGTTAAGCTCATGCTGACAGCTTGAAACAACAAAGCAGTTTTTGGTCACAGTTGATTTCATCGATCGTACATATATTCAAGCGTTTGATCGGATATCCTGCCAAGTCGAGCTCTGAATGCTTTAATCTCATCAGCCACATTAAGCCTTTGCTTGATCCAACGGACATAAAGTACTCCATTTTCGCCCGGATCTTTTTTTTTTTTTTTTTTTTAATCACTAAAACAAGCGTACATCGAGCTGTGCACACGCAAGACTACTGCGGACTGTCCGCTGTATGCCGCACTGGTGCCTTTTTAGGATAGACGAGCCGACCGGCTGCCGACCGCATGATCATTTATTCCTTCACTCAATCTATTATCAACAAAGCTTTATTATAATCGCTAACTCTTTCGTAATACGTGGCGTACATACATTATTATCGTGAGAATATCTGCGGGATGAAAGGAAATAGAGAGACGCTAATTGACACATTCAATCATTAAAAATAGATCCGGGTAGCAATAGCTCGAGCTTTCACAGGAACAATCAATCCCTCATATCCTTCGTTTCGAATCTTTAATTGACTGCCAGGATTCGCTGTTTCGCAAGCGGCATAAGCACCGGGTATAGGACTCGTTTCTGTAAAGCAAGTAGCGCCAACCAGACAATTTGTTGGTCCTGTCCAACACCTTCCGCCACATTGGCCTCCGAGTTTGGCCGTCGCAGATGGAGGAGGTAGTGAAACTGTGAATTCTTGCCGAACGGTCGCGCAAGAATTTGGACATTCGGTTCCGCGATATGCTGGGTTGGTGGTATCCATGCATTTAGAATAACCGGTTGATTGACAGGCGCAAGCTTGACCTACGGGGCAACGGGTCATAGATGTGGCCCAGACTAGTTCAATTAGTTCTCCTTTCTTTTTCTTTCTATGTTTCGGTCTTGCTGATTGAATAAGAAAAATCCTCACCTTCTGTTATTGTAGACTGAATCGTTCCTCTACACTGACCAGACGGTGCTGCTAAATCGGTAGGGATTGTTTGAACCTCCCATTGGGTAATATTTGATGCGTCTTGCCGCTTTTCTATTATCTGATTGGCAAAGGTTGGAATACAACCAGTCGCCGTCTGCACTGAAGTTGGAACGCAGATACTTGTATTATTTGTCTGACAAGTACAAAGATAATCTACCGGGCAGAGATTCGATGTGCTTGCTGTGATGTCACAGCCTTTATATGGAGCAGCCATATAAGGTAACAACGTTGTGATAGGGTACACCGCCGTTTCTAGGGCCGGTAAGCAATTGCAAGTAGCATCCTGCTTTCAACCAAACCTCGGACCTTGAGCTCGAAGGGTATGTCAATGTTTTTGAACCTTTCCGTAACAACGTCCCTCCGGCGTTTGAAGTCAGCGAGCTGAGGGGAGTGTTGGTACCTTATACCGTACTGAGCGGCGCCAACGGCATTGAGAAAGATTGACAAAAACAAAAGCTGATAGTTGAGGTGAAGACGCATTTTGACAGGATAAAAGGTATTAAATGCTCGTCAACTGGCAGTAAAAAGGTTATCGAACCTTTCAATGAACGCCGAGTTGACTCCCTTTTAAAATATTCGTCTACAGGACCAGGTGGCCAAGGAGGCTGTCAGATATCCGTTGAAACTCGGCTTTGCACAGGCAAAGGCCAATCTTGACCCTACGCATCATGTACTAGAATAGTTTTTAAAGGGTATAGGTCATGAACATGGCGTTGACTATAATTATGCTCTCAAAAATGGCTCCAAATCGGCCACCTCCCCCCAATTAATATTTTTAAATTCGGCGTACACAAGGGGATATATTCTTGCCCTAAACCCCAACTTCGATACGTCCAGAATTCATTCTTACGAGAATTCCCCATCTAACCTATAGCACAACCACTCTCCCCGTACGCGCACCGATACACTTCTTCAAGATGTCCGACAGCGATGAAGACTTTGATGCAGAAACCATTCTGATTATTCTTAGTAGTTCATTGTGGGTAGGAGCTGGGTCGCCAAAATATTCTCACCTACGAACGCTCGCAGTTATGAAAAAATACGCTGCCTTTTTTGAGGCAGCGAATTATACTTTCACTCCTGAAGATCTAACAAAGAACTTTGGAACGAGACCGTCCGATGCTCCCCTTTTTATTGAAAGAATGGGCGGCAAAGACAACATGATTCAAATCCTACTTTCAATAGTTGAAGTCGAAGCCTACCTTCCACACCCCAGAAACGATGGCATTGTGGTGCCGCTCTTCATCGCCTTAACAGTCATGACGACCATTGCTATTGCTTTGCGGATGTGGTCCAGATATAAAGTAGCAGGTTCTATTCAATCATTTGATTATATAACAGGCGCAGCTTACGTAAGTTTCCTCGGCTCATCGTAATATAATAAGAATCCGAATCTAACTGCTGATAAACTTCAAGTTGATGACCGTAGCCTGGGGTGGGATAGCGGTTTACCACAGTAACTCAAGTATGTGAACACACTGTCTTTCGAGCGAGTACGTCAACTAACTTCGATTCAACAAGACGGCGTCTGGGCGGCTTTCTGGGATATGTCTTGGGACACTCTTCGTGAAAACTATAGGGTAACATAGTTTTCTATCCGTCGGATTTAATGCCTTTCAGTACCTTGTGCTAACGTTACACAGATCACTTTCATCCTGAACGTCCTGTACCCTTGGGCCATGCTACTGATCAAGGTGTCGCTCTGTGTTTTTTACTACCAAATGACGGCAATGACCTGGATTCGCTGGGGCTGTTTGGCTACTGCTGGTATTACATTCGGCAACACAATTGCAGGATTCTTCGTCCCGATCTTTTCATGTCGGCCGACAAACTACTGGGATCACTTATTCGAGAACCCTTGCAAAGTAGATCGACGAGCCGCTTCAATTGCTGTTGGCGCCATATACATTCTCACCGACATAGCAACTTGGGCCTTGCCAATGCCTTTGATATTTCAGCTGAAGTTGAGCACGAAGCAACGCATTTTGGCATTCTGTACTTTCGGGATTGGCGCTGTGTAAGAACTCCGTTATGTTAGGCCTTACAACGAATTTGTGACTAACCTTACCCGAAACATCTAGGGCATGTGTCGCAAGTGGTTTCCGCCTTGACGCCGTCATCAAATTCACCAAATATAGTTCACAAAGTAGCTCGACTCTGTTGATCGATGCTTGGACAATGTAAGTCTCGCACTGATAATTCGCAGTACAACATTCGGGTATCTTTGCTAATATGTTTGATACTAGCATTGAAATGAACATTGCTCTTCTCTGCGCCTGTGCTCCAGCGGTCCGGGCTTTGGTCATGTACTACGTCCCGAAATTGTTTCCCAACTTCGGCGCGGCCCCAGCAACAAAAAATTCGACCCAAGATACAAAGGTCACGGACACCGCGAAGACACAGCCTGCAGCAAAGGCAACTGCGACTAATGGTAACGAGAAGTCTTAAATTTTTTACCACTCCTAATGATCGTATGACACCAATATTTAAATTCAATAATATTTACAAACCTTAATCATGTACTCCAGAGCGCGCCCGGTTAATCCTATTTGTAGTGCTAGTTCGCGAAATGAAATATTCGAAATTCTAATCTTTAAAGCTGATGGCACGACAGAATCAGAAATTCGATACAACTCAGGTATATGTAGTATAGATCACAAAAACTCGTGTCCAGATTAATGGCGAGAAAATCAACTACCCTGCATACTTGACAGATGAAATCGAGCTTCTAAAAAGCCAACTCACAAAATTTCAAGTTGATAACGGGCTTATATTTCGAAAGAGTTCAAAAACACAGCCCGAAAGTACTACATGATCGTTGTGATTGAAACCCAACCCTTACCCACCAGTAGTAAGGTTCATCTAACAGGCATTGAGCCTTCGCAACGAAAAGAGCTGTTATCCTGATATTTCGGGGGCGTGGTGTCTGTCGAAATGAGTGGCTTGACAGAGATATGCTAGATATGAGTTAGCGACACCGAACGCTGATTGCGATACTCCGCGAAAAAAAAAAATTTAGAATATTCACTTGCCTTCGGTGTATCGAGTTCAGATCCCTCATCTTCAACAACCCAACCGGCGGATCGATCCAGTTTTCGATGCTAATTGTGGAAAAAGCGACGTTTAGACAAAACCAACGCCCTCAAAGTTGTCCCTATGGCGATACATACGTTACAACATCTTTGCCATGTTGGGGCTAGGGAGTCCCTACTACACGATCGCTCTTGATTTTCTCCAGGATCGTGTAATTATAAGTCGGGGCGATATTCAGAAACTTGCATGTGATACCCCAACGTAGTTCGGATTAGACTCGTGTCGGGGTATGTACACGCAATGGACCTCCTAGGACCTCACATAATATCTTAGAGAAGCCGTGAAATTTACTCGAAAGGGAAAATGTTGATAACGAAGTAGCTTGCCAGATGGGGTTACTTTCTCCTTCGCTTCAAAAGAGTTCATTTCTGGCAAGTCATGACATCATCCATCTTAAAGAATAGAAAGGATACGAAGAATTCGTACACTAGCTAGCCTAATTGGCCGCCAAAAGATCAAACTTTGTTGTAAGTCAAAAAAACATATTCCTCTTCGTGTTAAATGCTTGAATAGTTGCGTCGTTAGTGTGCAGGCCCGTCGTTTGTTGAAGATACATTCTGTTAGCTTTGCAGTTTCAACTAGATATTCCGGATGAGAGATTGGGAAAAGAGAAAACCCTAAAGAAGAGCTTTACGAAAGGACAAACAAAGACACAGTGGAATGAAAGAGCTCGCAATGGCTGACTTCGATTTGTTATGCGGTCCGCAACTCAACATAGACTACTTCGGATCCGCAATAATGGAGGTTCTGGCTTCTAAACAGCTACAAACTGTTGTAAGCCAGTACTCCTACTCTCGTTCAATTTACAGAAGAGCTAGGTTTCAAGAAATCGGTAGATAGTAATACCGAGTTCCCAGCTAATGATTTGGCATCCGTCGTATTGTAGGCAACGCTTGCGCTAGACTGCAATCACAATTGCATCGCATATGCATGAATACCTGTGTCCATGACTGCCAATTACCAGTTGAACATATCTAAGCATAACAGATAACAATAATATAATGCATCTGAACTAGAATTTGCTGGCGGAGCGCTTTGATTGGAGGAGCCAGATTACGGGCACCCAACGGTACACCAGCCAATGAAATTGTGGAGACGTGGTGATCATCGATGCGTTGCGGGTGTGGTTGTTTTGGCACCATCTCCCCGCAATGTCACCCTCCCACATCGCCTACTACATTTCCTCCCACGGGTACGGCCATGCGACGCGGGCTATACAACTTTGCCACTCGTTTTTACGAGCCTACGATGGTATTCAAATCACGGTTGTCTCGCAAGCCTCCAGTCATATCTTCCTGCCGCTTCTCAACGCCTCCGATCGCGTAAATCTCCGCCCCGTTAACATTGACTCCGCAGTCATCCAACCCACCCCTTATAGCCTCGATGTTGACAAAACCGTCCGGAATCTCCTAGACTTGAGCAAGGACGATGTCGTGAAGCAAGAAGAGGATTGGTTGAAAGGCCACGATGTCGATCTAGTTCTTGTCGACGCTCCATTCGCGCCCTGCATCGCCGCATCCAGAGCAGGTGTTCTGAGCTTCCTCATAACGAACTTCAGTTTTGCCGAAGTTTTCAGTTATTTTACATCAATGGTCGAGCCTGACCTTCAACCTTTGCTTTCTCAAGCCGTGGATGAAGTAGTTAAGGGATACTCCCATGCTGATATCTGGCTACGGTTGCCCGGGTGGCTTCCAAACCCCGGGTTTCTTCCAGCGACCTTACCGAGTTCAACGTGGGTGTCCGACGAAGCTCTTACGGTATCAACTGATGGTACCATCACTCCAGAGTACTCTCTTTCTCGTCCTAATTTCCAAAGGAAAATAATCGACACTCCGCTCATAACCCGTCCCGCCACGACCACATCAAGAGCTGATCTCCTCAAGATGCTTGGTATCCCTCCATTTCTCCAAAGTCACAAGATCCTTCTACTACTTCTCCCTCTACCGGACCCACCACCTCAAATACCCTCTGACTGGGTATGTGTCGTAGCGGGCTCCACGCCCACCATGCTCCTCCCGGATCGGTACTTTATAGCCCCAGGAGATATCCACATCCCGGACGTCATGGAGATCTCAAGTTGTGTTATGGCAAAACTAGGCTACGGTACTGTCAGTGAGGTGCTGGCTGCCGATGTTCCTCTCGTGTATATACCGAGGCGCCAGTTCGTTGAGGAGTATGGTCTTCGGCACCTTGTTGAAACTTTCTCCGGCTACGAGAACCGCGCCGAGAGATTGGAAATTGAAGAGTTCGAGAAGGGCTACTGGTGGTGGATGGTGACGGAACTAGCAAGTAGAGAAAAGTCCGGGGAGTTAGCTGGGCTTGTGGATGACGGGGATGCAATTCGACGCATCGTTGTGGAGCAATGGGACAACTGGAAATCGCTGGCCTGAGGACAGTCTGGGAGGATAGATATTAGATCTAGACTTTAGAACTGAGCGTTGGATTTCTTCATACATATATTTAAATATTTACGAAATGATTAATGAACCTTTTGAGAGAAGCATTACATCGAATAAGGGTCTGGGAGACGGGCATCGCTAGCGCTATCTATGTATCGAACAGCTGTACAGTTCTGTTGACTGGCTATGGTGGCCTTCTTTTCCACCTTCCAGAACTCCAAATATTCATCCACGGGTAGCTGCTGAAGGACTTGCTCTTTTTCGGCTAGATTTCCTTTCGACGATGTGAGCTAAGCGGCGCTGCAAGGTAACTATGCTGGTAACATTCGGGTCGCTTGCGATGACAAGGCTATGCTTGTCGAAACGAGAAATCAGATCCGTCCGCTGAATTCTGCCGGATTTCCCCTCTGATTCTTAAGCATTTTTGGGCTACCAACTGATGGCGAGAAAAGGCAGAATTCGGGGAGTACGGGTGCGCGGTGGTGTTGCGAGCTTCAAACTCTACACTGACAACACTCGAAGTCCGCTTGAATTCTCACTAGAAATACGACATTCCAAGATCTTTGCACATGTCAGCTGCGGTTTCACAGCAATCTCATAAAGCTCGCTCAGCGGCTACTAGTGTGTTCATAGGAAGTTTTAAATGCGGGAACCTCGATGCACTATTGGCCAACGTTGGATTCTCACTCGCTATGCCAGGCGATGCTCTAAAGATGCCGCTTTTGCGGACCACAATCAGGAAAGCCAGCCACAAACCCCGGACAGCTCGACAGGGATGCACATTCCCAGCTACATGCATGCTCGGAAAATAGATTAAGGCTCTTGATAGACAAATAGCCCTCATGCGGAACAGTACAAATACCCTTCCACTTCCGTCTTGAGCTCGAAGGTGAGTGTTAATTTTTGTTGCCTCAAACCAACCCAATGTTCGAACACTCGACGAAATTGTCTTGACGAACTATTAAGCAACGAAAGGAACCAATCCGGCTTCAAATACAACACCAACAGCGAGAAGCCACGCGGTCGAGTGTCCAAGGAGCACGACGGCACCAGCTAGTTGCTTGGACTCTCACAGAGACTCTTTTTTTCACAAAGCAAGGATTCGCCTTGAATTACTGGTCCCCTTAGCGCCAAAGGTTGCGACTCACGACTGTGCACAGCAGAAAAATCAGATGTCGGAATCTAGGTCCCCAGCTATTCTCTCGCCCGATACCCTCGCGGCCCTTTCAACCCCGCTTTCAGTCCTTTGCTTTCTCTTCTTCTACCTATCTCTCGCCAGTTTTATCTTCGCTTCCCTAGAAACTATCTTAGGGATCGTTAGGAAAGATGACCAGAGTGCAAGTTGGTGGAGACGGTCGAGGCTGGTAGCCTTGACATATTCTCAAATGTATCTTTCCCAGCATTTTCTCCGCGTCCTTGCATCAGGGAAGCCGGGCGCCGATCTATCCGAAAAAGTCTTTTGGATGGCATCACAAACGATTGCTGCTGGCGTTGTCATGTTTTCCGTAATGAAGTGGCAGAACACGACCGAAAGGTTGCTCATTGGACAATGCTATAAATTGGAGCGGCCGCAACTAGCCCAAATGGTCCTGACGTCAGTTGTGTCTTTCAACATCCATCTTGTGGCTGGCCCCCTTGCAGCAGTATTGACGGCGATCGCATTACTGGTCTCCTTGGATTGGAGGATCTTGATCTTGTTTTTCGAGGGAATCGCTAACTGGAAAGCCTCGAGGGGAAACCAATTGGCCGAATTAACTTGGGGAATGCTCCATATCGTGCTTGCAGTTGGCTTAATTCGAGCCGTGCACAATTTCGACCGACAAGAGGGTCAGATCTTACTTCCTGTCGACGAAGAAAATGCACTCGAACCCCCAGCAGACGAGAAAGCTGAGGCGGAGATCGATTCCACGGGTTCCGTTGACGTCCTTGAACCCTCCGCCTCACTACCAGCTAGTCGATTGTTCGTCATGTTTTGCGTCCTGATCATCTTTGCAGGAGCTGTTGTTACGACTATTTTCTTTGGGTTGGAGAAACTTCTTCTCCCCAGCCTCCTGGCTAGCCATGATGACATGAATGCTGAGGCGCTCGTCCTCTCGCGCATGTTCACCACAGAAGCCATTGGGGTTCTACTAGTTGTAATTCTAACGTAAGTCTTTTCAAATGCTCCGAACCTTCATAACTTCTCTCCTAACTTTTCTGCGCTTATAGTGCCCGAGAATTGGGCGGAAATTCAGTTGTCCAATGCATTGTTGCCGGTCTAACTTGATCACTGGGATTATGGTGTAAGGATTTACTAGACGATCTACTGGCCTCTGGTTTTGTTTATGGTGTTAACAGTTTATGATACCCGGCTTTGCTCCTTTGTTTTCTTTATACTTTTCATGCCCCAGCTCGATCGATGGAGTTATTGTAAATACTTAAAGTACATACACACGTTCGGCCTATATGATGCCGTGCATGAGGAAGTCCTCTGGTTCCAAGACTGGTCTCCCAAATTCCAACATGAGTTTCGAAGAGTATGTGTTGTAACATTTGAACGGTTTTGCGGCCCGGTGCTCCAGCGCCTCGTTTTAGGATCCCCTTGCTATCTACGGGTGTTTCGCTCCGCACAAATCTCCATCGATCTGCCATGCCCCATGTACCGCACCTTGGAGTGCCAGAATTTAGCCTAGTTAATAGAAATCTCGGTCCGAGTAACAACTGCCTGTAGGAGTCGGAGAACCCTTCAATGTCCACCGTTCCACAATAATTGTTTTAAAACTAGCCCACATTGACAGGACGCTACAATGGCGAGTCCGAATAACACTCTGCAACCAAGTTCCTTCAAAGATGGCACCATTTCAAAGACCTTTCAATTTTTGATAAGGGCATAAAATATGAAAAACAACACCGCGGTACCGGGCAACATTTCCACTCTAAGAAAACCCGGGCCAACTCATATACTTTTACAGTCTGGAAAGATGCCTCTTCCATCTTTTACTGCAGCCCTTAAATTATGCTCTTTCATCAAATTCTAGGCCGAAGAGGTGACCGTAATATTCTTCGCAGCCATAGAAGAGACGCCCTGAGGACTAGCGTATCGGCTGAATCTGATTAGATCGTCGCTGGTATCATATTCATTCGTCCTCGTAATACTGTTCTTAAACCGGTTATTGCGAGATAGTCGCTAGCACTGGTGCAAAAGGAAATGGTGCAAATACCGGTCGAAAGGAACCCGATAGTTAACATGACAGACAGTATCGCATTTGAGAATATGTCATCAGCGCAATCCATGGATCTTTCATTGCATCTTTCCCCTTTATCGAGAAATATTTATTTTTAGAATCTGCTATCGCAAATTCACTATAGTACTATGAACTTGTGCAACAAATTGCCTCATAACTACAGGCTACATCTACAGTATTACTATACTGAGGCAGGCCTGCGGGGAACGTAGTCGCTTCTGAGGGAGGTTATATTATATTTAACTAGCCACCCACGGTTTCGCCCATCTAAAGCGACGATGGAAATATGCACCAATTAATAGCTTATAATAGCTTACTGATACACATAACTCATATCAACCCAGCTTGTATCCCCATCCAAGATCGAGCTCGGCGTAACAGCACCACTAAGCTTCGAGGAAAAGGACGCTCTAGTCCCACTCGCCCCATCCCCCGTATTACCATACTCTTGGAACGACACGTGGTCGGTATTCGGAGAGCTCGAGCTCCACTGCGACCATCCTGCACTGTTGATAACGTTGGAAATCACCGTCCTTTGTACGACAACACGAGCATAGTTCCTCCACGGGCGGCCTAGGTAGCTCTTTCCGACTCCAGTGTAACTAGATGCTGCGGCGATAGAAGATTTATCGATCAGGTAGTAGGAGGGGTTTGAACTTGAGTCCCTTCCGTTAGCAGTGACCCAGCCGTCGCCGCTCACCCGAATGACGCACTACGATTGCACATGTACATGTTAGCGTCCATGCATTATGAAAAAGAGCTAGGAGGGTGGATATTACTTGACTGAAAAGTGCTCTTGCCGTTTGGCCGAAAATAAAATCACTGACATGGACGCCGAGAGCGTTAGCATCGATCCAAGACAGAATGTCGGCTTTAACTTACGTCGCTCCCTCAATGTAGCACTTTCCATAAACTTGGTATCCCACGTTTGCTAGGACGGTATCTTCGGATATTCGTTAGCGTTGCTTGGGCTATCTGTTTCTGGATAGATAGAGCTTACCTTGGTAGCCAACAAAAGTGCATCCATAGAAACCTATGCGTAGTTAGACATGTTCCGAGAATACCGACTTATTAAATCGTCCTACCTTGTTTATCCGCATAGGCGCTTAAGGCGAGCGCTTGCACGCCCTTCCCTCTCGTATTCTTCACGATTATATTGTACATTTTCAAGCCAGCGGAGCGCGACTGAACCGTTGCTGTTGATACATCACACAAGCGTTAACAACTCTCCCATGCCCACACGATGTCTCTTAGGTGCGAACCCGATAATTCATTGTTGCCAGCAACGTCCGCACCCATTGAGTACGTTATGGTTACTGTATTTCCAGAATACGAAGATGTATCCGCAGTATATCCATAGATAGAAAGAACCGCCTTGCGAGCGGGAATCTTAACTTGTTCGTTGTAGGTTCCTTGGTATATGAATATAGACTGGGCTGATGTCGAAGTAGTGCTCAATGCATTCACTGCGGCTTGGATCTACGAAAATTTGTGTTAATATCCCACATTCTATTCCCTTGGTGTAGCCCGAGAGACGTACCGTTCCATACTGTCCGGAAGTTGGATTCTTACTAACGACCAGGGCGCCAGAAGGTGGTGAGGTTCTAGAAGCCGCGAGCGCGACCGCGAATAGCGACGAAAGGACAGAAAGGATTTTCATTATATCCGGTATCAATTATCAACTCGCATTAACGGTACGAAATCGCACAAAGTGACCAGAGTGGTTCTCATCATCTTTATGGAAGGAATTCGGACATCCCTCATTTTATATCATGAGCGTAGTTCGGCACGGTGTTGGACTTCACCCGTTAGCCGCCCGGCGGAAGTAGTCTAGCCGTGCATCCAAAACCCACTGGAACATTAACGGTATTCCGTGGAATTTTATTTCACCGTTAGCTTCGATTGCGATCTCTAAATCTATTTTACACCAAGCCAATCTCCGCCTTTTGAAATCGTTCTAAGTCTATTATCGAAAGAGGTCCGAGAAGTTATTGCGGGTTGGTCTTGAGCCTTATACTCTCAAACAACCCCTTGTTGAACGTTCGGCAGGAGCAACCAGGCTGCAAGAAAACTTAATTATCGACGCCTTAGAACTTGTGATCAGGACTAAGTAAACCAAGACCTCGGTCCAGCGGGAAGACGAAGATCGGATGGATAAGCTGTAAGCGAGGATCTAGGATCTAGACACTGTTGTTTGGTTGCGAATATTTTGCACCAATTATAGAACCTTGAATTGATGGAAACGGAATGGAGCGCTATTTATACCCCGCGTTGAGCACATGGTCAAGGGTGTAAAGGAAATAGAACGAGCCATATACCACGGTTCCGTTTAGTAATTGCGTACAAACATATGTATACAGCCTTTAATCTTAGTCCTAATGCTCCTGGAAAAATAAAGAATAAAACTAACGCTCAAGTAATCAGAGAAAAGAGCATTATAGAACCACCCAGGAAATTACAAAAATCTGGTACTAACAAAAGTATACTGAGAAAAAGCTAAAGTTATTCGTTAATCATAAATGTTTGTGTAACATGTAATCGCTACTTAAATCCGATTGTAGTCAATGCGGGCGCTAAGACGGTTACTTCATTCTGTAGTAGTAGTAGAAGCCGGGGCAGGAAAATACCAGGCAGCGACAGCGATGATAACGTAAGTAGCTATCAAAAGTGTGCCCTCCAAGAAATTAGACTTGCCATCTTGGATCAAGTAATTGACGAGGAGAACCGATACGAGAAGTAACACAACCTATACGAAGATTTAGTAGCTTCCCTAAGCAATATGTTTTGGATTATGCACACAAACCTGAAATCCATCGAAATACAATGTCATCTCATCAATTCCCATAATCCAGCCGAGGACGACAATAAAAGGAATCACCAAGAGGGCGATTTGCATACTGCTTCCAACCGCAACACCAATGGCGAGATCCATTTTGTCCTTGTAAGCAACGGTAACAGATGTGGCATGTTCTGCGGCGTTACCAACGATAGGAAGGAGAATTAATCTAAAAAAATTAGCAACACATTGCTGACAGGCAGCATTCAATGCAGTTGTTCTTTACTTACCCGACAAAGTACTTGCTAATAGGTGAATGTTCCACAAGATAGTCCAGGGAGTCAACCAAGAATTCCGCACAAATCGCGACTAGAGCAGTTGACCCTGCCAGAAGAATAACAGCAGTGATCAGTAGTAGCTCTGGCTGGGGCCCTTCTTCTTCGTCTTCCTCGTCAATATTTTCTACTTTTGTCACCTCGCCACTGGAGCCGGAGCCAGAACCAGAAGCGGCTGTCCGTGGGTATGCTTGTCCCTGGACGGCAGAATGGCCAAGAGTCGCCGCACCCGCATTGGCAGATTGCTGCAAGAGATGTTGCATAGCAGATGGTTCCAACTCGCTTCTTTTTGGGGCTTTCTGAGACTGGATGTTGAACAACTCTGCATGCGACTTTAACTGGAAGAACAGATACACTCCGTAGACCAGCAAAAGAATAACAGCAGTCCCTCGAGACAATCCAATGATACCCTCCTGTAACCTTTCCTCATTCTGTCCATTTGAAGCTCCCGCCCAGTGGAAGGCGGACGGGATAATCAAGGATAAGACCGCGACTGCCAGGAGGGAAGATGCTGTTTGCGCGACAGTCGTATTGAAGTATTGCTCCACGCGGTTTATTCCTCCCAAGAAGAACGCCATCCCCATAACGAGTAACAAGTTCGACAAGATGGAGCCGATAAGTGATGTTTGTACAACGACGATTTCATGTTTGACTAGCGCAATGATGGACACAATCAACTCAACAGCATTTCTAAGGGAATGTCCAGTTAGCAATAACTCAAAGCCTGTCATCTATCCCCAACAGATCAAAAACCTCACCCGAAACTAGCATTAAGAAGCCCGCCAAGAGTCTCTCCAGTTCGCAAAGCGATTTCTTCGGTACCGAAACTAAGTGTACCCGCGAGCGGAATGATAGCGAGAAAGTTCATCACGAACACCACAATGGGTGAAACAGACGTGAAGTGCAGCGCGATTCCAACCGGGACAAACACGAGTAGTATGTTGACATAACTGCTAAACAGCGCAGCCTTCAGTTGTCCGAGTATCGTACGGTCGATGTGGGCTTCTGCCCGTTTCCTTTCGTCTCTCCGTCTCTCCTTCTCTTTCTCCAGCAATTGTTTTCTTCTTGCCTTCCATTCTATCGAGACGAATAACTGTTAGAAAGGACCCAATCGTTTGTTGTGAATAGAGTAGCCGGTACCTGCGTGAGAAGACTTCGCATCTGTGCCAGTCGATATGCCGGTTTCGCCATCTGCCTTCGGCTTGTGTCGATGAGCTGAGAAGGGCGCTATCACGCGCCGTCCCTCGTACTTAGACCAGGATTTAACTTTATCTATTTGAGGGTTAGTGGTCTCTAAGGTAATCGTGCCAAAGTCATTTGATCTTTATCGTACGCATTTTTGTTTTGTTTTGATACGGTGAAAGTGATCGCTACTTCGCGACGAATTTGGTGAATGTTCTTGGAACTCAATGCATGGAAATCGAAAGACTATGAGAATAACTAGATCTTAGGGGTTTGGAAGACAAGGAAAAACTGGTCCTTAGAAGGCGATCAGGTGGCGCTATGTAAGTATGTATGTAGGTTGGCCAGCGCGTGGATTCAGGAGGTGCCCATGCGCGGAGATTGCATTACATCTGTCAAACCACTCAATGATCACACCAAATGACAGACTATACATTACGACTGCTTTGAGGCAAGATGGACAAAACTGCACAGCTCATCTCAAACCCCTCTTCGCTGACCACATGCGTGGCATTCAGTAGTCGAATAGACGAGATAGTCTATCCCACGTTCATCCTTGCCTGCACATCTCAGCTGAGCGAAGGCTGCCAGCGGGGCTGACATCTATCTATCTATTGTTCGGATTCGATTGCCACATGCAATAAAAGCAAGAGGTTTCAAGGCGTTTTACTAGCTTTTGATGCGAGTTTCTAATATATTCCCGGTGTTAATATCCCGTCGAAATACGTCAGTCGGCGTCGAACTGCTTTCCTCGTCAATTGACCAAGGTTGACCGATTGATGGAGCCGCGACAAGGGATGCTTGATTTCAATTGGCTTTGCTTGGAAATCTCTTGTCAATTTTCTTGGTTTCTTGTGACGTGTTGATCAGCCTTCCCAAAAATCGAATTAGCCACCACCTCAGCCGCACTTCGTTTTTTGTTGCGCCACCAACACTCCACTAGGTCGAGCGTGTTCCCTTCACAGCTTAAATTCAATCACGCCGTCTGTCGTTTCTTCTCCTCATCTAACATCATATCCCGTAACCTCAATAATCCCTTTTCTTTAGCTTCCTCCAGAACAGCTTTCTTCTCGTGCGTCTGCAAAGAAAGGTCACATTTGCTCGACAGCAGTAATTGAGCAACCGCCAGCTGCGGCTAGCATTAGAGCATTATTCCCATCCTTATCCACGGCATGCAAATTAACCTTGCTACTCTGTAATAGATGCCGCACAGATAAAGCATGGCCATTTCCAGCAGCAAACATAAGTGGGGTCTTACGGTCCTTAATCGAAGACGTATTACTGTCAAAGGTCTTCGGGTCCGCCAATGCCTTGACGGCCTTGTGTAAGCCGCTTTCTGCCGCATAGGAAAGAGGAGTTCTCATATTCACATCCTAGATCTCAGTTATAGCATGGTCGTGGAGCGGCCACTTTGCTATCCTGTAGTTTCCGTTCCGTGCAGCCCAGGATAACACAGTCATTCCCAAGTCGTCCATGCCGTCAACATTGAGTGCAACCTGTTGAAGATATTTTAGAAGCTGATAGCTATTATATTTAGTCATTTTAGTGATATTCTACGGATCGCTCATAAGGTCATGCAGAAACTTGGTGTTCAATCCAACCTTCATTATGAGGTCTTTATAGACGCCTTTACCTGTCTGAACAACAGTTGTAACCCGATCTAGCCATATTCGTGGGCCACTTGAGATGTACTATGTAATCGAAGAAGTTCGACGAGCTCTTCAAATCCAAAATGCGAAAGTGCCAAGTTTGATTCTCGGGCGGAAGTGGTATATAACTCCCCGAGGGCAGCTAATGTTGCTTCTTTCTGACCCCCGACGATATCAGAATATTTCAACGTAGATAATAAGAGGTCTTTGACTTCAACTAATCTAAAGTGGATATTTTGAGCGGATAGATCGTTCAAAACAGCATTCACAATATCATCGGGACTAGGTAGAAGATGTAAATGCAGGAGAACCGTGAGAATACAGAGGTAAGCATCCTCCTTAGAACCGAGTTGCGCTTTTTCGGAACCTTCGGCAAGTGCCTCCACTGTTGAATTTTCAAGTTCCAGAGCACTTGCATTCGACCTAGTTCGCAATGGTTGTTTTCCCACCGATGCTCCGAGCGTTTCGGAGATTCGTCTTCAGAAATAGCATAAAGAGGCCCCGTTGTACATCCGAAGTACTGAGTTATCCGTGGGGACAAAGGACAAGCGTATGGCCGTCCGCTGGGGATACCAACATTCCAAATACGTGGTGTTTAGCTCCCTGGCGCCCACTCCATTTACTCAGGTATCCCTTATTTTTTCTAATAATGTCCTCGCGTTGCAACTTAAGCCTGCTTTTCATCCAGGGAGATAAAAGCTTTTCGATAAATTTCACTTTATCTTGGTCATCGATCTCCGTTACGTAGACGGCGCTGAGGGAGCCCCGCGTCCTTGAGCTTCGTAGAGAAAAGCTAAATGCATGGCACTATTGAGCATCAAACCTCGTGAGAGTCAGTGCCCACAAACCCAAGATGCTTTCGAATTGCTGAGGACCTCGAGGAACCTTATATGCTGTAGATGCACCCTTTCCATATTGCATATTGACTTTGTAAACATCCACCCCGCCTTGGGTATCGGTTGCCGTGAGGTTGATAAACCAATCGTCTTCTTCCTAAAGTAGCGAACTAGTCATCACAGGACGAGTTTTGGATATTATATCGAAAGCTGCCTCGATTGCCGATTGAAACTTGTAAGCCGCGTCACGGACCTTTACGTCATCCTAGAAGAATGTTTTGAGGGGGTCGAGAGTTTTCCCCTGTCCACGAGATACTCCAGGCATGCCGGTGTACTCCGCCAACCGAGATCTAGCATCCAATAGAAGTCTCCCCATGTCTCGTTTCTTGTTAGTTTCGATTTGCATCGCACCTACTTAAAATCGCACTTAGAATCCTTCCGAGCATAACGTGCCAGTGACCAAATGTTCACCTACGCTGAAATTTGCTGTCCCGGTCATCGACACGAATACCCCACTGATACCATGGTCCTGCATGGTGAAAAGGTCGAGCTCATGGCCGTGAAGGAGCTTTGGGTTGTTGATCAAAGGATGTTGGTTAGGGGAGTCGGCGTCAAGGCCCGACGCAGCAAGAGACGAAATCACATCTCCAGACTTATCATAACGTTCAGTCCGAAGCTTAGCTCGGATAATCGCCATAATTAGTGTGGTACCAATCTACGCCAACGTCATACTAGCATGCATTTCTCTCGGCCGGATAAATTGGGCCACGGATCCTGGCATGGAACTTGTGACCGTTGTCTGGGGGGCCCTTATATTTTTGTGTGGCGATTTGGTCGATACAATATATTCTGGGCCGCCAAATGAACCAATATAGGATCCGAAGACTTGATTTCCGATCTTTTGGCCTCCGGGTTGAATCCAGTAAATCTTACCGTCAACGGTATTCACTTCATCAGAGCTCCGCTCAATGAGGAAGGCGCACAAAAATAGCCAGAATGTCACAACGAGCGTAAGGACGAATTTATATGTTGCGGCAGGCCTATCCTCGCCGCAGCGAGATAGGTGATCGCTTTGGGAAGCCGAACGATACCAGCATTCGACAAAAGTTTGGGCCTATGATATCTCGACACTCGTTTTAGTTCATCGAGATTCAATGCGACGCCGCTAGACGAAGTTTGATGATGGGCAGCTTTGTCAACTCCTCGGAAAACGGCATCCTAGAGCATTTCAATTCTTGGTCCATCGCTTCTTTCCCTCTAAAATTTGAGGTTCGCCAAATATGCTTGCAATCTTCCCTCGTTGTAAATTTCGGCTGTGATTTCGGAGATACAGGACAATAGTTCTATTTCTGCAACACCAGGACCCTCTTGAGCACGCGTTATAGTTCTGCTGCATGGATTTCACTATATGTATATACCGTTTATGGGGTGTCACAAAACTTAGCAGAAACTAGCAGAAACTAACAGAAGCCAGTAAGCGTCTATTATCTCGAAATCTGGTAGCCTTGAATCGAATCCCGGAAGTCTGGTCGCCCCATGAGCTCAGAGTAGATTAGCCGCACCAATTTCTTATTCCAATGACTTATGTCTCTATTCCATCCTACTGATTTGGAGCACAGAAATGTAGCAAATGTAAGCCCTTGGAATGAATGAGGACAAACATAGCCTTACTGATCAGCCTCGAAGGCAAACATGTTGGAAAGCACAAAATTATACCACGAAATTGAGCTACATAAAGCCCGTCTTTCCAGGCATATATGTGCACGTTTCTCCAGGACCCCTGTCATCTCGAATACCCCTGCCATATTTCCAAATTAGGTATTATGCCTAATTGGACTTAGCTTAACGCCAACCCCAACGAGGGTCTGGTAGAGGCGAGGGGGACTGGCAGTCATGACGCCAGCCATGCATGGGCATTTCATGACTTATGGCTATGTCTTCCAGGCCAGATAGATATGATTCTATTTTAATGATTCCATAAGTAGTCTGGCATAGAAACTCGATAGCTGAGAAAATTTTAAACAATCTTGCTATCCAGCCATTCTAGCGTGCCGATTAGTAAGACTATAGTCCACTGGAGCTAATATTGGTGCTCCCATGAGCTGACCCGCTTTCATCCGCCCTAGACCCCTCTTTGTTCTCCCCCTCTTTTTCTCCCTTCTTTATCTCCTCTCTATAGCCCCCATTTCCAGGATTACATTTTTTTACTTGTTATTCATTTCTTTGTAGCTTTATCTACGATTCTTAAAAACTATTTTAGTCTAAATTGTGCCCTTTGGATTTATGTAATCATGTTCGGAACCTTTGCTTATCGTTGCTCAATTGTTCATAAATGGCGCAGACAACAGCGGTAACCGATTCGCATATTTGCTATAAAGCTGAATTTGTTCCGTGCCTAACGGTGGGTTGGGCGGGGTACTCCAAAAGAATCGTGGACTCAAACGCAAACATCGCCCCTTCAAGACCGACAGTTGAGATCATTCAAAACCGCCCTGAGCAAACCATAACAGAGGAGGGCAATATCCGTTAGCCTTAAAGAGGCAAGAGCCAAAAGCAAAGTATAGAATATCAAAGAAGCAGGCCATAAAAAGTTAGTCAATGCAAAGAATTAGGAAATACATAAAGCCGATGCAAAAATTAGAAATCTTAAACATAATTGTAAAAATTTAAAATAAGAAAACTATGCATTCAAACGTCAAAACCAGAATGCAGAAAGCCCGCACAGAAGGTCCGAAAACCCGGACTACATATTCACAAGTCTAACCAACATCTTATAGGAATGCGAATGGCAGTCGAGGATCTATCGCGATGTTTCAAATACATGGATAGTGAGCGCATATTGTTTAAGGATAGCTTTCAGGTATTTCAGGATCTCGCGCAGAATTTGAGTAGGATAATGGGGTAAGTGAATGAGCGACGATAGAAATTGTATTTCAGGAGTCAGATATTTCTCTATACCCTCGGCGCCATGCTTGGGAGTCTGACAGTGTCGACTTCCTAGCCCCAAGAAATGTATTAATTTAAGCTACAGAAAATAGAAACCGTCAACCTCCACGAGCGGTAAAAATCTACTAGATGAGCCCGACCAGGAAGTGTATAGAAAATTTAAGCTGGCTCGATACTTCTATCTGAAGTACCTAGAGCTACCTTTTGTAGCACATCATCAATCCCCATCCGTTCCCAAATTGTTTGATAACTATGCCAGATCACACTGCAGGTGTGAACAGTTCCTAGAGGAATAAGACAAAAAATTTTCTAATCGTATCATCCATGAATCCAGGACTAGCCTCTGTAGTGACGAAATCTATCTTGACAAAGCAACTAAGGAATTTCGACATCACTCTTCATTCGCAGGGTCAACGTGTAAAACTTAGAACTAGGGAAAGGCAAATTTTGCAATAATCTGAAACAAATCTAAAAGAAATCATGATGGCCTCCTGCGAGGTCCTCGGGTCACCCGTCAGCTGTAATTTGCATGGGGTAGCAACTCTGTTCACCCGGTCGAACCAAATAGCATAGCTGCATATGCAAGAAAGTGCCTGAGCTAACTAATTGACAACTTGACGAACCAGTCGCGTTTCTATGCATCGCAGCGGGCAGGAAGCTGAAGCTTACTATCTTTAATGCCAAGGGCGCGACTTGCTCCCGCCTTTGTACTAGATGGACCAATATCCTTAGCCTCGCCACTGCCTGCCACTTTAGGTCTACGTCTCCATTTATCCCGAATCCTGTCAACAATCCGATGGAACAGCCATCTCTCTTCATCATTGGTCGAATCGCAAATGTCTTGTAAAACTCGGTGAAATTCCCTCGACGCCTCATTATACTTCAAAACCTTCTCTCAAATTTCATCATAAATGACATTAATAAGTTCCTCAGAATGATTCTTGAATTTCTATTGGAGGATTATTTGACTCTGCACAACTGCCATTGCGCCTTCGTAGAGCTCCTAAATTTTTTTCAATGCTTAGTAGCCATGCAGAAATCGGATAGGCCAAGGCGGGAAGAGGGGTAGGATAGATGTTACCTTTAGAACCCCCATTATTGCCTCCAATTTTATTGAGGTCCAATTCTCTGTCGGGTTTTGGTGGTATGAGATATTGAATTGTTGATGAATAATAGTAGTATTGAATGGTTGACCCTTCCTTGTTTTAGGGATACGCGGTGGCTAGGCCAGAGATTGCTCTGCAATCACATCTCCGGACATATTGTCGGAAGCTTGGAAACACTGTATTACTCTTGGCGGGTCTGAGGACGGTAAATTTCTGGAGGGCAACAATCTCGATCTCAAAGTTGATGCCGACGATGACCACGATATTGACGGCGTCGACGACTATGACCCCCACGATGTCTCTGTTTCCGACTCTAATTTAAACGACGATAACAACTCCAATTCGAATGGCAAGGAAGAATATAACGGAGTAGATGGTCAAGTGTCTGCATATTTGAAAAGGGATCATGTGGCAAGAACAGAATACTAATAAATCCTTTTCTAACTATAAGATCCATCATGGGGTCTCGTTACTGAATATGAATTTCTGGGTGTAAATTAAAACGCTAGTTCGCATGGGTGTCCGAATAGCATACCTCAAAAAAAAGTGACGCAAAGGTTTGTTCATATCGTTCTAAACCTTGATAATGTTGGGAACGCTGGGAACGCCAATGCGAGTGCACAGCCTACGGAGCCTATGCAAACTATGCAAACTATGCGATGCAACCTAGGATGGATTAGACAGGCCACCACCGTTCATTCGTCCAGTACCCCAAAGGGGAATTTGTGCAATCTGGTAAAAAGTTAATCTATCGTAATCCATATCTATTCCTTAGTCGAGTACGGGATGTCGTACAAGAGAGAGGCTATGCAGCGGCCAGGGCTACACTGGCTACTTGCCTGAGAGGTTCCGCATTGAATTGGTATTCATCGGAACTGAGAGAGGAGCAGAAAGTCGTTATGAGAGTGGACCGAGGCATTGATGTGTGGATTGCTGAGATAGTCAATTGCTTCAGGCCAGATCATACAAAGTCACTGAACAAATTCAGGGATACTACATTCACTCTTCGAGATTTCAAGGCGGGCAAATCTATCATGGAATACACCGACAAGACTATGTTCTATGGTAGGGCGTGTGGGTACTACGATGACTATTCTTTGTTGGAAAATGCTTATTGCGGACTGGCAGCAGGGCTGAGAAGAGATCTACCTGACTTGTATATGGGGATAAACAGTCAAGATCTTGTTCCCATTATCAAGAAGAAAGAAGAGTTATGGTGTGAGTTTTATAAGGTTGACAAGGTTCAAAAATTTGCTATTGGTCGGATATGGTATTAATAGTAGCGAAATGATGAATCAAAGAGGAAGAAAAAGGGTCGGAAAAATTCGATCATATATCCAAGTATCCCAACAGCCGTCACATTCAAATATTCATCGTAAGGTGTTGGAATCAGGTACTGATTCCGCTTTTTGGTATGGAGTTTGCTTGGTTACTAGATACATAATTGTTTGCGAGTTGCAGGGTTTGATTCTAAATACCACCTTATTCTGGACTAACCTCTTTTATATTGTGCCTGTAATTTTTCTTCCACAACAATGCGTAAATATCTCCAACTATCATTTTGATAGCACCGACTCCACCTCTGCTTTAAGTTCATTATGTTGCTGTAGCTTCGTTACATATTTGAACAATTAAATCCATTTTCAGCTTCGATATTCTACCCACATGTTCTTGTTTCGGTTTTCGGGGTGTTATTGCATGGATATTGGTATGTATACCGTTGCAACGAGGCCAATATACGTAAGTATGTAGGTTTAGTTAGCAGGAGGTAATGGACTCTTAGTAGGGTGCGTTCATGATTTATCCCCTTTAGACCCGAAGATATTACCCAATTCTGAATATAGTCGAGAAGGTATAATAAGAAGTGCGAACATTCTACCCAGAAGCTACAATGTTGGAGCGGCTTAAATCGCATATCTAACCAAAATTATTAGAGCTGAAAATTGTTTCGAAGACAATTAAACAAGATATCTATAATCTGCAGCTAAGGAACAAAGGCGGGGTTAGGTTACCGTTGCTATCGTATATTAGTATCCATCCGTCTGTAGTCTTAACGTCTTGTGACGAGGACTCGGTCTACTGGAGGACAAGTAAACCCATAATTAAATAGACTTCGTGATGCATTGAGTGCCCAGGTCTGGGCACGAAACAAATTCGATTCGCGATACCTAAATATTGATATATGTCGGTTAAGTGCTATAAGTACCCAAGGGATCAACAACGGTGCATATCTTGATCCTTTCTTGTCCTCTTTGTTTTAGCCGTCTTCGGAACCAGACCCATCATTATAGGCGGGTGGAGTTGTCTCGGATCTCACACCTACGCGAAATAATTAGGACTCGA
Organism: Arthrobotrys flagrans; assembly: GCF_004000055.1. Classification (NCBI taxonomy): domain Eukaryota; kingdom Fungi; phylum Ascomycota; class Orbiliomycetes; order Orbiliales; family Orbiliaceae; genus Arthrobotrys; species Arthrobotrys flagrans. The sequence goes on from NW_027137556.1 coordinate 6,542,852, forward strand.
ACTATAATATTAATTAAGTTTCGAACCTCGCTAAAGTCACCAATTACGGACCGTCGGCAGCTGCCGACAGAAGTCTTCCGATGTAAAAGTAGCATTTACACCGTAACTTGAAATTTGGATATTAATCCAGTCAGAAATTCTGCCTAATCGAATTTCTTGCGTCGAACTCGGGGTTCGCATAATTCCATGTAAACTGTTTGCGCAAGTGAAATCTCAAGCCGATATGATATATGATTTATCTCGTAAACTATAAGCTATAGTTACAAGAGGTAAAACTAATTCAGTAGATCACACGATGATCATGTTCGGCTTCAGATCCTACACAATTGTCTGGAGTTCAGACGGCTATATAAACCCATGGTGGATCCATTCTCACTCCAATTATTTCATTTCAAGCTCCAGTGAAGCAGCAGCCCCTTCTTAGATCTTCTCTTGCTCTAGTCACTCATTTTTCATCCCGTTCACTCCTTTTTCATATATCAAACATGCATTTCCAAATCACATACGCCCTCGTCGCCTTCCAAGTCCCATTGGCGTTTTCCCATGTCCTTGTAACAAACGCCTTCGGAAATGGTGATCCCAAAGCTAAAACCTACGGTATCGGTCTCCTCGAAAACACAAACCGTCAGAGCTTTGCACGATACAACAACCAGCGAGACGTCACCGTCTTCAGCAACCCCACGATGGCGCCAAACGGATCAGGTAAAGCTGGCGCCAAGGCAGGGGACAAATGGTATTGCAAAAAATGCCCAATATACGACCAAGAATGCAAACAATGTAAAGGCATACCAAACTGCAAAAAATGCTTCATCAAGTACGACGCAAACTGCCCGCAATGCAGGGACAGAAATCAAAAAGGTTGTGGTAGAACTTATTACGTCGGAGGTCCGAGATATTATATCGTGGATACTCCCGAATTGTCTGGCACGGATCCGTTGCGCCCAAAATATAACACCGCGCGCTTGAATACGACTTCATGGATCGAATGGATGGTTGATCGCAACTTGCTCGCTAAGGTTACGGCCGGTGGTTGGCTCAATGTGACTATGGCGCAACAGAACACAGATGGAGGCGGCCCATATATGTGCGAGCTTGATGAATCGGGAACGGGCGAGAGTTTTACACCATTAGAAACAACTGGCGGCCAAGACTGTGTTGGATTGTACGGCGCCAACCTGTGCAAACCCCAACAATGGTACATTGGTGCTATTCTACCGAAAAACTTGAATTGCAGAGGAACGACTATTGGTGAAAAGAAAAAAGAAGTCTTGGAGAGAATCTGCATGATTAGGTGCAAAAATGACGCCCCAGGTGGCCCCTTTGGAGGCTGCATTCCAGTCCAGCAAGTGGAGGGTCGACCGGCGAAGTTTCCCCCGCTCGACAGACAGAATTTTTGCAGGAACGGGAGGTGGACTTATAGTGGTCCCTACACTGACAGCACACTTCGGTTTTTAGCGGGTAACTACAACATTAAGCAAGCTGATATGGACGCTTTGGTTAAAGCAGTCGGTGGGAAGAGGGCACAATAATCTTTTGTCCGCGGGATATATATCCGTGTCATTTCAAGGGAATTGCCATGTCTCGTTTCGCAGTAGTGGCAGGTACAAGTGCGGCATACGAAACAAATGATTGATGTATACTGGAGTATTGATGATGGATAGTTTCTCTTACTTATAAATCGGACTCTTCAGCAGAATTATACTGCCAAATACTGTTCCCGCCGGATCGATATATCGATATCCGGGTGAGTTACGGGGCTGTTGAGTTTGTTTATGTTGCCACATAATTTGATTGTGACTATTTAGAATAAGGGTTTTCCCTGGTCTTTTCTCTGTTTTCTTTTGAATAGCTTGGAATCGTACAAAAACAATACCGAATATAGTAGGTCAATTTATACTACCAGATGAACAATGGAATGAACATAAGTGTAACAAACATCAGCAAAAACGCAAGAGGCTGCCGACGCTCGTACCATAGAGCTGCCGATGCTGCAGGGGTTTAGCGGTGCCCAATGTATGGGGCACCCGATGCTCGCTTATATTGAAAAACCACAACCAAAATTTAGAACCACAAAAAAAATCCTGTCCCAGCTGCTGGCAGGCCTGTGCAGGTTGTTAACATAAATATTATTTACCAAGTAACGGACTTCTAAATTTTCTTCTCTTTTACAACCACCACTACGAGCCAGCCAGCCAGCTTGCCTACAATCTGCACGCGTCTACCAGCTAGCCACCCAGCCAGTAGCCAGCATACTAACAGCCTACACGCGTCTGCTGGCCAGCCAGCCAGTAGCCAGCATACTTAATAGCCTACACGCGCCTGCTAGCAGTCTACATGTAAGTAATCTATCACCCAGCTAGCCTGTTCACTGGCTAGTTTACGATAAGCCGGCTGGCGGCCGCCATATGTCCCTTTTTTTTAGTTTGTGCTAGCATCGCCGATGTTGTATGTTGGTTGGACCTCGCCGAGGGTGGGCTAGCATCGGACGACCATCAGATTGTCACCCGATGCCAGAAAGCATCGCGACCATCGCGACCATCCGATGGTCACGATGTAACACTTTTTTTTTGCTAATGAAGCTGTAACAATATAATGAATTCAAAGTAAAAATCAAAATAGCTGACTGTGTTATGTAAATAATGGTTGAAGATATCCATATTAGAAAACTCAGGCTGAGAGTTTTAAAAAAAACCGTTACTAGTATTAAAGATTATACCACTACTTATTCTTTTATTCTCATACAGAACAGGTGAAATTAAAATTTTATATCTATATTTATTTTATTTTTAATTCAAACTTGAATCCACCCATTACCTATATTATTTTAGCAAAAAGAAAAAAAAAATGTGTCTTCAATACTATATAAGCGGCCGTATTCCACCGTGACGACGAAATGAAACACACCACGTAATGAAACACGAAATTTTGAATTTCAAAAAATTATAATAAATTTACTCTTAATCAGAAATTCCTAAAAATTTCACATAATTTAGAAACTGCTAGAAAGAATAAGATTTTAAATTTATAGAACCTTTCATGCATTATTCGTGTCAGGCCGCAGAGCTTCGCGTGTTTACGCAAAATACAACAAGGTCAACATAAGAGCGTTGGCCCCATAGGCTCTACAGACTCTTAGTGCCAACAACAAGTTCCGATATAATGATCTGAAAGCTTCGAATCGAGACTTTAAGCAATTTCGGCCTGACGCTTCGGTACGCAGCCTTACGTTAAGAACTTTATATATATATAGAGATAGATTTTATTTTATAGATAGCTCCTCGTTTAATAATTTCTAATTATATGGAAGATTATTTTTCAATCTGTAAGCGTACGCACCTGTGCCTTTATAATTCGAATTAATATTAATTTTTTTATTCTAAAATTTTGCGTTCTTATTAAATGTGTAAGAGCACGGGTGCGTAAGCTTGCGAGCTGAAAAATGATTTTTCATATGATTAGAAATTATCGAATAAAGAGTTATCTATAGGATGGAATCTATCTCTATATATATATAAGATTCTTAATGTAAGGCTGTGTACTGAAGCATTAGACTAAGGTTGCTTGAGGTCTCGATCTGAAGCTTTCAGATCGTTGTGTCGGAACTCGTTGTTGGCGCTGGGGGTCTGTGGAGCCTGTGGGGCCGACGCTCTTGTGTTGACCTTGTTGTATTTTGCGTAGGCACGCGAAGCTCTGCCTGACAAAATGTGTTGTTTACTAAATCTCAGAGACTTTAAGCCAGGGCCAGCCAATGTCAAAAAATGTGTTGTTTTTGCTAGAAGCTTCTATGCAACTACCCGACTGAGTCTCAGTATACCTGAATACCCCGACTTTCAGGCGGCGCCCGGGGTGCCTCCTGCATAACGGTTGGCGAAGCTCCGCATATATATTAGTCAGTCGGGTTTAAGTGATGCCGGAGGCATCCTTCAAGTTAGTATTCTCACGTAACCAAACTCTTTGGGTGCTGACACTTGCGTTGTCCACACTCTCAGAATCGAACAATTCCATGCTTGTGCTTGCAGATGAGTGTCTGCTACTGGAACGGCTGCTTTTGTTAGGAGTATTGAAATCTGTAAAGCATGAAGCCGGTCGTTTAAGAGGTGATGGGATTCGAGGAGTGGTGATTTCGATGATCGATTCCGTTGTGGAAGAGGTAAAGATGCTGCGTGGATTTCCTTGGGTTCTCGAGAGTGCGAATTTTCTTGTTTCTTCGGATTCAAGCCATGTCAAAGTTCTATGATTCGGGCGCGGTGTTGCATCTTTGTCTCCATGATTATTCATTTTGATAGCAGTTTAAAGAAGAGCCGGCGATATGAAACCGATGCAATATCTATTACTCAATAATAGGTGAACTCTGCCAGGTTGAGTTGTGAGAAATTAATGATGTTTTGGGGGATTTGGCTGGTATTCGGTTTCGTTAGCTGAGGATCGAAGGGCACGGGATTCGATACAAACGATTTTTTATTTACAGTCTCTTTTACTTACACATTTTAAGCAAGTATCTGGTGTATTTGGAAAACAAAGCATTATCTTGGGTTCATATTCAAGGATATCAGGCGCACTTGTGAATCCAAGAATCTAGGCCCGATGCACTCGAGGAAATATTCTCCTGCAGCCACCAGGTCTGGCGTATAATAATCAAAACCTTCGCTACGATTGACTCGTTCCCCGCACTCGATGCCAATGACGGTTCAATTGACATCTCGATCGCTGTTATCTTCTCATTGTATTCATGGACAAGTTCATGCCAACCCAGAACTTTCTCCATAACGTTCATCGACCCTTTCTTGCATGCGACATCTAGCCTGGCTGTTATAGCCCTGAGTTTAGACCTCATCCCCTGGATCGACTCCAAGAGCACAAATCCAGCCAGCCTGAAACACTTCCGGAACATATCATGGTCTGATTCTGGCGGCAAATCTAACGATTTCAAGATCTGAGTTATTCGTCGGTGTATCGGGTTTTGTTCCAAGTAACGCTTGTTGCGGATAAATTTGCTACAGATACGCCAGTTCTTTTGAATTATCTCCGCAGCCTTGATGTTGATTTGTGATTTCTCACTTTCCGAAGAGTCGCTGAGATCCTCCGTATCAATATTGCCGCCGGCATCGGCCGTTTGAACCTCAGCTATCTCCTCATTTTGCGAAGGGATTTCCGCCGGTTGTGCTTGCTGGAAGAGGACCGTAGCTACTGGCAATCCACGGAACTTATTCTGTCCTTTAGGCTTCTCATATAGGTGACTGAAGACTATAGGATCCGCTTGACTTTGCACAACGTCGATGTTTGCTATAATCCAAGTAGCAAATTTGTCGATGCGGTTAGGTACACTCCACGCTGCCTCACGGTTAAAAGCGCCTTGACGCACGGCCCAGAAATTATAATTACGAGCCCGTTCGAGGAATCCCTGCATCCGTTAGGTTTTGCGTGCACGATCCACATCAACCAACGACGGAGCATACCTTGATAAAAATTTCCCGACCTGTCATATAAAAAGGGGTCCTCGAGTTCAAGATAGCAAGTATAGAGCTCTCCTCGATTCTGCGGTACATGGCGTCTCTGTACCATGCAGTCATCTCAGTCTGCTCCATTATTTCCCAAATTAAATTATATACGCCAACCATCTTGTCCAAAAGATCGGCTGCACCCTTCGTGTACTCGTTTGCTAGGTTAAGTCTTAAAGCCCCATTCTCATGCAAAAACTCGATTTGTGATTTCTTCAGGACTAGGTCATCGCAGGACGAGAAGTATATCTGTAAAGAGTTTAGTGGCGGGTCGGAGCTCTCTGAATAAGAAAACTTACGATAATTGCCATGACATGATCTAACCTGTTCAGAAGAACATGAACTTCGTTGGATCCAGATAATTTGAACAAACGCAAGTTTGCTTGAAATTTCTCCTGGAAGGACCACATCTGCAACATTGATTTTGTCAATAGTCGCCCAAGCTCTCCTTCAAACTTCAAGAGAACTTACAGCGTGTTTTATTTGCGATGGGTTCAAAAGACACCGTTCCATTTGGTGGAGCGTGCACATCGCCGATTTACCCCATGGTTCTATTTTAGGAAAATACCCCTCCCAAATGACCAGTGCTGCATAGCCGCCTTTAAATTTAAGCACCATTAGTTTACTAGCAGAGCATTACATATTACCACGAAAGAGAAACACTTACTAGGCACTCTCAGGGCCGCTATTCTCTCCCAAGCATCCAGCATTTTCCAGAAGTCAGGTTGGATCATATTGCGCATTACGCCTCTTAACCGCCATGCGAAATCATCGAGACATCCAAGAATCATGGAACCTCCCCTTCTAATACTAGCGTCTCCATTTCGCCGTAGTGAAATCGCATTCGATCTCTTCCTGGCAAGGAACAAGCTGGCGGACGGATTCTGTACCAAATCGGAAACAACAATAATACTGTCGAAAACTCGCTTAAACCATTGATGCCCTTCAGAAACTGTTAATAAACATCCTAGGCTAGATAATGTTCAGATTCATATAATTACCGTGACGCCTGAGGGTCTCGTACGGCAAGGCTCCACCAAAAGCACCATTGCGATCAACAAAATTGCAATGTGAAGTTAATAACGACATCGACCATGCCATCTAAAATATCGCGTCAGTATTTCTGAAATCATTGAAAAGGGTGTATACTAAGACCTGTAAGAGCTCCATCATTTCATCGCCTTGTATTACTCTCTTATGTTGCCCAAACCGACAATCACTTCTATTACAAAAGCCTTAAAATTGCGCGGGTTCTAGTTAGCCATCAACTGCCAGAGACCGCCTGAAAAAACACGAGCTAGATGCTAGACCAACCCCGAAATACGAAATGGCGACATGCCGACGCTTTCATATATTCCTCTTCTCGTCGGTTTGCGTACCAAGAAAATGCCTTAACTATCCATTCCCGAAGAACCCCAAGAATCCGCTCTAGTAACTCATCGCTGGTTATCTGTTGACCACCATCACTGTTGCCGTTATATAGGGGTGACGACTTGATGATAGTATATCCGTCAGAGTGTTCACTTTTAACAACTTGGAAGAAAACCCTTAGAATATCAACGTCGGCTAAAACTCGGGTCCTATGAAGGCCCAAAAGACGCTGTGTAGAAATTGTGATTACGCCGTCCATCAACCCTTCCGTGGCCTGGATCCGCGGGGCTATTTTCTCCGTTTCGGAATTGAAAAGCTGCAGGATCTGAATATACGAATGATGTTGTTAACGAATCTTCGCAAAACAGTTATAAAAGCGGTTTCCTTGTTCCAAGTTGGGCCATACCAGTAGATCTGCAAGAATCAATGACTCCGGCGGAACGTCAGAGGGTTCTGTCGACTTGCCATCTATTTCATTAAACAGCATTTCGTTCAAGAACTCGGCAGCATCGTGAAAAATCTTTGAAATTTTGGGATATGATGTAAGTTTTTGCACCGCCAATCCTTTCGCAGAGGCCGTCATATTGCCTTTTCGGACCAGAGTAAGCAGCGAAGTCGAAAGCTCGTAGAACAGAATCCTCTCAGCAAATTGCTCGCCCTTTGCCGTTAGTAGCTCTTGATCAAAGTTCGGATTTGACTCTGCCCGTTTCAATAGGTCCCGAAGGTCCTTCCAGTAACCTTCAGAATAGCTGAGCTCTATTGCTTCCTCCAGGAGTCCTTGAGATATTAACAGCTTTTGCAATTCTTCATAGAATTTGAATTGCCTATAGAGTTGCGCCTGCTCGGGTACACTCAGGAGCGTAATCGCTGGTCTCTTTATATCATTACTAGTATTCTTGGAGGAGAAAATTGTCAACGCGATAATTCGTGCGTTCCGATTGAATAACTTCTCATCAATGTCGGTTCGATAGCTAAAGCGAGAGAAATCTTTTATGAACCATAGAACGTTAGATATCACGGAGCTCAAAATTGTTCGTACCATTTTAGATAATCGACCAAATCCTTTACATTGTTAACTTTCCGATACGCCGATATCACTCGTTCGTGGAGGCCCAGTTGTTTGTATAACGGGATCGCCCTCTCTATCTTATCTGCATCCATAAAAAAATCAGCCGCACGTAGAGTATAGATCTCGTGGGCATTCCCCGGCATCTTCGACAACTCCAAACAGAGTTCTAGACATAATTAGCCATAAAGGTGACAGGTAACCACTAGTAATGATATTGCTTACCGGCAGCCATTAAATACTCCTTAATACTCTCATAACACTTCAATGCCTTATCATTCTTTTCATATAAACGAAACAGCCGAGCGGCCTCGAGATAGTGCGCTCGTGCAGCATCCCGGCAATTTGGATCGGAGATAATATCTCGACCGCTTTGTTCCTCAATAAAAGCCTGGCACATATTCGCAAGCTTTGGTTTCCCTGCCCTGCGGTAACAGTACATCGCCTATCAACCCCTCAATTCATTAATTTATCGACTCTATCATTATACCAACGAACAGTACCTAAGCCATACCTGTTCGTACATCCGTTGATTAAAGAATTCGTTCCCTTTTTGCATCCATTCCTCTGGATTCGATTGCCCAAGTTTAATTTCATTAAGACGAGTTTGGAGCTTAGGAAATATGTGTTAGTTGCGAAGAATAGCTTCCGAGGAAAGCCATTCCACAAGTGGCTGATGTCAACGAAACAAGGAAGGCCGGTAGTACTTACGGTAGGATCATCTGGCAATAGAACGTCGATAATCTGACTTTTAGTGTCCAGTCCCCACATGTCCTGCATCGGTTGAGCAGCACTAGTGTCACTCTCGATTATATAAAGCATCTCTCGAGAGCGTGTGATAGCAACATAGAAATTCTACGGACGGCATCAGTAAATTACAAAATCCATTACTGGAAATCGGTTGTGGTTTAAAGGGTATACCTTGAGCTCGATACATAATTCAGGATATTTTGTATCGTCAAGACGTGAGCCAGTCGTCTGTGAGTTGGCTAGAGCCCTGAACGCAGTCTGACAAGACGAGCCACTGAAGAAATTGAATAAGAATACGTCTTGAAACTCCATCCCTTTCGATTCTAGTATTGTCAGGATTAGAGCATTTTCTCCCATCGTCTCTGACAGGAGACATTTTGTTTCCTCGTCCCGAACTATCAACACTTGCTCTGCACCGAATTCTGAGATTGTAGTTGTGCTTTCTGCTTCTCGAGGGCTAAAGATTTCTGATGAGAATCCGCTGAATAGGATAGGCGCAGGCCCATCGAAATCGCCAAGCTCTGGAGTAAACTTGTCAATGGCGTACGGAAATGCGGTGGAAAGCACGTCGACCACTTTGGCAGCCAGTTTCAGAACTACCGCCAGCGTTAGTAAATACGCGAAGCTTCTCTTTTGATCTGAAAGCCATGTCTTACTCCCGTTATGAGTGCGATAGTTCTTGCTTAAGGTAAAGAGGTCCAACTTTGCCAAATCGGTCTGGCCGGCCAGAATACCGAGACGTTCGTATTTCTGGAAAAATAAGCTTTTGAGATCCTGGAAACGGAAGCACGAGTCTCTCGATATACATTGTGCCGTATCACCAGCTACGCTCAAGTTAGCTTTGTGTAAGCCTAAAAAGGTCACCACATACCGAATGCAAAGGATCTGATATCATTGACTAAGTCCAGTAACAGCTCGATTTCCGGGAGCCGGTGGTCTTGTATTTCGTCCACGAAAACTTCCGTAATCTGTGATCGAAGTCTAGAGGAGAGCTTCTCGTCCCGCGCTAATAACCTCTGTAGCTTAGAAGTTCTATCCAAGTCATCCCATTCGCTCAAAGAGGTTTTCCTCTTTTCGTAAGCCTTATACAGCCCATAGACAGCCTCCCGTTCCGGACCTGGGCGGAAGTTCGGGGCAACTCTGTATGAGAGTTCTTGGTATTGTTGTTCTGATAGCGGTTGGTGTGCGGACGCTGCCGAGGTTGCTTTGATAACACCTAAATCATTGGATTCTATGTTAACCGGGCATAGGTTCCAGAAGCCCATGTTCAGATCAATACTAACCAATTATCTCCGAGAAAACACCGTCGACAGATAGGCCTTTCTTTGCTGAGGTCGGAAAGCTCGGCCAATAATAACGTTTAAACTTTCCGAAATCGACCCGGCGATTCGAGATATCGATGCTTGAGGCCTCCGAGCCAGACGAAAATATATTCCGTTGAGCAAACCTAGTTATCTTAGTATCCATTGGAGCTAAGTCACTGTCTAAAGGATAAACTACCGTAGACTCCGTTCCAGCATCGTAGCAAAAGAATCAAACGTGCAAATCATCGGCCAATCATTGTTGTCAATATCGAGTAAGCCAGTTGTGGCCATTTCGTCCTCGTCCATAATGGCATCAAAGTCACTGGCTTCGGCAACTTCGTCTTCTATTGCGAACCTCATACATTGACTGTCGATAAGGCGTTTTACATACTGTCGAATCTTCCCGGCCAGGACAGGAGATCGAGTGAGGAAGATTTGTCGGACTTCTTTATCATCGTTCATTAATCGGTCGCGGATGTAGCTGGCCAATAATCTGAAGACAAGACAAGTCGTTTTCCCCTACTCAGCAACTAACGTCAGTCAAGGGTTGCGGAGGCAGTCCGAAGAATAGTTTCAATTCTTTACCGTTCCACTTCGACCAAGGATGCAAACAGAGGAGTCGAAGTAGTTGATAATGGATTCCTCCTCCGGAGAAACGGCAAAGGGGACTTCCGCTTGATAGCCGCCTTGTAATATCATCTCCGCTACTCTTTTGGTAAGGTAATATTGTTTCCCTAAATATCAAAGTGGTTAGCCCCAAAATCTCGCCGCTGTTGGAAGTCTTGCGCATTGGCTTACCAGTGCAGAAAATCTTGTGGAGAATCAAGGCATCACGGGGTGCTAGTTTTCTCGATGGAGAGGACGATCCGAATAAAATAGCGTTATTGACTTCAAGCCCAACAGCATCTTTCCCGGTGAATGTTTTCGGCATTAGGATCCCCGCGCGAGCAGGATTCTGAACGCTGATAGCAGCAGCCTTTCTGTACTCCTTGGTGTAAGTTCGTTGAGCTTTACGAGCCGCTGAAATCGCTGTCTTCATGTCAGCCTGCGGCCCTACACGGATGATCTTGATGATTTGTGTCCACTCTTCAGAGCTTTCTTCGGCTCTCCCAACTCCTCTCTCCCAGAGAATGTAGCCTTCCGGGCACCACCGCGCAGCACGAAGCACCGGCTCAGACCTTGTTCTGGCTTTGTCGCTCGAAACTGATAATTCTGAGTCAGACTCCCACATCCCGTCTGCCAACTTCTGCAAAGTTTCAAAAATCTTAGATAAGTTCCCAGCGACTCGAGAAGCCTTTAAATCTCGCATTGCTGTATCCGAGAGGTAGATCGGAAACACGCCCAGCGGCGCATTTATATCTTCAAAATCTCGGTTACGCTCGGGGTCGTAAGTATCGTCATAACGGGTCCTGATAACCCCGGATAGTCGCGCTTTGCATGTCGAACAGGGGAAGCTGGAGAGCATCAACCGGACTTGGTCCTTGTATCGTTCCAGTAGGAATTCGATAGTATGTCTCGCGGTAGTGATGTTATACGGGATAGCAATTCTCGCGAGATGTAGGAGCTTCATTTCTGCTTCATTGAGGCGGATTGGAACCCGTCCAGCGACAGTAGACCGACCTCCCGATTCTATTTCGAGAACTTGCTCTTCGATGTTTTTCTGAATCGCTTCCATATTCTCAAAGGCCAGCACCACGTCCTCGATGTCAGACCCATGGGAAGCGATGCAGCTTGTGATCAACTTCGCCAATCGGTCACCAAGGAGACGTAAGCTGGCGTCCGAAAACACTCGATGGATTAGGGTGTTATCTGCCAATAAATCTTTCAGGGCTGTAGCACCTGTTGCTTCCGACACGAGCTTTTCGATGACGCGGGCCCTAACAGGCATCTCCAAGATCCGAGTGATGAGAACCCGCACATCTTTGAGCGAAGCCGTAGCGAATTGGGCTAGGGAGATGTATGTCTCGAGTACCGAAAGGATTAAGTCGTGATACCCTGAGGAATTGATATCGAAAGTTCCAGGCGGTTCGTTGGCAAACACTAGTACAAGGTGCCTGGTAAAAGCATCCGGTATTCGGATGGCCTTAGAAGCGAACCCTATCATTCCCGGGGGTACTTGAGCATCCCTCGGAGGGACATTGGATTTCAGAGTTCTTAGGAAATCAGAAAGCCTCGGTAGCATCTCGTCCGGATTGGCGATGAGAGCTGCTCGGAAATGATGATTCTCCGAAGACCTTTCAAGAAGAGCTTTGACAGGCCCTTCATCCTTGACAAGCGTTTCGTACACGTCCTGTAGTTCAGCTGCTGTCGGAGGGTCCCTAGATAGTATCATATTATGGAGTACGTGCCTTTTTGGATTAGACCGTCCCCAAATTCCGTAGTCCATGATGACAGAGGGTTTAGACCCCAACTGTTGGCGGTATACCGGTAGCTAGCAATCTCGAGCTTTTTTAAGACGGTTCTTTGAACGATGAAGAGGGAACGAAGAGAAGTCAGCTAGTGCTAGAATGAAATCTTATAGTTAAAGGACCGAGTTAGAGATGTTTAATCATTAGATGGCGATGCCTATCGTCTTTCAATAAATACTGATCAATTTGAATTCATGAAAGGCCGTTTTGAAGTAGTTTGGTGTTTTGAAATGGTTATTTCATCAAGGATGAGGAATTGATGAGTGCTACCAATCAGTCTCGAATACAGATGCCCCTCTCTGCAATTACTTAATAATTGCTTGTGAGTGGAACTTGACGTAGCTGTGCCATAATACCATACCCCCAAAGTTCAGGCATCTTTTGTCAGGTGACCGAGCTTCTTGCTGTGGAAAAGCGACGGAGTACAAAGGTTGGGGCAGACCCATTGGCTCACGGATCAACCGCTAAAGACGCCTAACGTCCGACCGCGATACCAATGTCTACCGGTTCTAATGCCCTGTCCGTAAATGGTCAAGTAAATATTCTCCACAATACAATTTGGGAACCCAATTAGCGTACAACGAAGTCGTCCACAACACGAGCCAACATAACGGACCGCTTCCAGAGCTTTCTCTAACCGCGATTACGAGACCTTCAATTGTATCGATGTTACGACTGCGATTTCAGTCTTTCGTTTCTGAAAGCTCTTAGCCCCAGCATCCCCACTCGATTCTGTACCACTATTTGCGAAACCTTTAATATCCTCAATCAGCCGGATTGTTACAATTATTCCAACCTTGGGAGAATAATCATTCTTCATTTCAAGCAGCTGGATTCAAAACTAGTAATTGTTATATTGGTATTATAAGCTTTTTGCTGCATATAGCCGCCACTAACAAGTTTATAGTCAGTCTGAGACCTCTTTGTCTAGACTTAGTATCGGATTTGCTATTGACTTTCAAGCTTTCAAAACCTGATGATATTTCTCCTCAGCTAGAAGCTCCACGGAAACATTTAATCAGCAACCACAACGTTTGCAAATCTCCGCTGGGCTAGACGGCCGGCTTCCATCTACCAGTGGATTTGCAGTATTTGATTTACCGAATCATAACCTATCGCCTTTGTGATCACCGCTACAGCGAACCTTTGAAAATGCGCCTCCTCAACAAAAAGCCCATAGCAGGACACACGACAATGCGCTAAAACACCGCCAAACCCTAATTGGGGAACGTAGATTCAATTCATTAGACAATCCCACGCCTTTACAAAAGTTATTAGTTTTCCATAGGTTAGTTGAAAGCGGGGAGTCTTCGAAACGGGCGGGAGGAGCCACATCAGAGCGGGAAGAGTTTGGGAGCCATCCAGCGAAAATCCTTTGGTTCTGAATGGGCATTAATGCTGTAGCCCTGAATTGTTTGTTTTATAGGAGGTCCAAATGACTTTAAAGCAGTTCATAGTGTTATACACCCCCCTTTCTCTTTAGACCTATTTATTGGGTGAATAACCCAGAAATACCCAGCGTCCGCCCACAACTCATGTTTTCCCATTGACATGATTCGAGGTTTTTGTTCTACCCATACATTTACATTTGCGATGGGTGCCGTAATTTGCATCATCATTTCGTGGATTCATGGCCGCGGGCGCTTGATAGCGGCCATTCTAGAAGGGAGGATCGAAAATATATCAACCCACCGCAAAGAGGCCGGCTGGGATAACTACGTACAAAGCCTTAACCTAAGGCAGAACGGATAGCATCTCATACATCGTTTAAAGCAAGTGAATCTTAACGAAGGAGATACCAGATTGCAAGTGGCAAGAATAGGAGGACGATATAGGTCAGCTTTTACTAATTGACAAAATTGAGTATCTTGCACCATAGATTGGGGAGCTACCGGCTACCCAGTTTGAATTATAACTCGCTTGTCTTTACGAGACGAAAGTAGGGGCCTGTATGCTATGACATATATCAAAGGATGAACACCAGTGAAATTGCTCAAGGAACCCATTGCTAAAATGGCTTGGAGATCTAGGGCTGGCACGAGAACTCTTCTGGTCCCATTGGGGTTGTAAAAGTCTAAAATGAGAGTATCCAGCGAGACTCTCGTTCGAGCTGAAGTAAATAAGCGTCCAACTGCTGATTGAAACACGTAGCACCTTCATTAGATTTGTGACAACAATTACAGCTTTTAATGGCGTTTCTAACTCGCATCCTACAAACATTCATTTCAACATCAGTTAAGCCAAACCAGGGTGTGTTCCTAATTAAATGCATCTAGAGACAAGGAATTGGTAAAAGTCCACATCCAATCTCTTATAATTCTAATGATATCTACTTACAATTATTTCTTTTTTAAGGTTTTTGTAACAGAAAAGCGATCCCAACCAAAGTTCGGGAATTGAACTACAACTAATAGCATTAGAAGAGGATAAACAACTAACATGTTTTTTTCCCTTTGTTATAGATCGGAGTTACGGGTCTCATTGATAGATACTTTATTGGGTTTAGGATTGATGATGTAATGTGGACTAGATTCCATGGGCAGAACTCGGCTTGTCATTGTGATCCTCGGCCAGAAGGGTCGTATGTATCTATAGGTTCTGTTGTGCACGTACTACGGATATATAGATGGACGCCCGGATAGAGCAAACACCGAAACAGGGTCAAACGTCCACATTAAATCAGCCAGATGGTTCTCGCACAAGCCAGGTTCTGGGCATAATTCAGGTACAGGTAGATATAGGCTGTGCTACAGAATTTGATAAGTTTATTGTATCTTACGATATTCGAAATTTTATATTAGATGACATGCGCATGCATGCAGTTCCACGAAGAGCAAGACCAAAAAATGTGATTGATGGTTATAATTTATATTGGTAGATATAACTATGAGACATTGCTTTATCTTCGGCGCCTTTTCTTTTGCTTCCGGCTTAATAAAACTGAAACGGCAGCGAGCGGATGACGTCGTTGAGAAAACAGACTAATCTTGCGGAGTCCTAGCTTTAGCAAATCCTATCGTTGGGGCATCCCAACTGTTATCAGACTTAGTCGCAAAGAACGACGCGGAACTTTACCTGAGAGAAGAAAGGCGGCATATACAGGAGGTCGGACAACATTATATAGACGGGTATCGCTATGGTTAGTCGGAGGTCCTATTACGGTACGCGTCCGGTGAGTCGGTGATGTCTGGAAAAAATATTTAACGTCGATGTGTTATGGGTTTTCGAGCGAGCAACTGCAAGAAGTCCCAAAATGAAGCGAGGTACATCTGTGAACAGCCCCCTCTGCTCTGGAACAACATCCAAAACTGTGTTTAGAAGTATTTCATGAGCCTGTGACTTCCTAATCGCGTTGCGCTGATGTCAAGCCCCAGCCCCCTCCGACCAGAGCCAGTTCCTGTACTTGTCAACAAGGCATTACTTTAGATACTCTTTGTTTTAGTATCTTTCGATCTCGAGGCGGGTTTGTGAAGTTACTGTGAATTTTCACAGTTGTGAGCATTGTTATTGCGGCACTGCGGGTAACATTGAGGGCTGAAACAGGCAGCGGCTCAATAACAACAGCTTAATAACAACAGAAGCCAAAATAAGGACTAACAAAAAAGGATGACGATCCAAAAGATAACTTATTTGTGCGACTCTAGTAGTGATGGTGGGGAGGACGTGCATGTTGTTAAATTGTGGCTCTGGTGCTCGCTTCCACAGATGATGGAAGCCAAATAGGCACTTGTCTTGGAGATGGTGCAAACCACGTGTTGTGAAGTCAAGCCCGCTTCCTGACACCAAGTTCAAGTTCCTGGTAACGGAGCACTTGACACAAGACATATGTAAGACCAACCTAGCGTCAATTACTTCAGGTGCCTTCCATTTTGGTATCCATCCACCTGCAGCAGAATCGCCCACAAGGTTGCAGAAGTACGCGAAGGGAGATGATGTCACAACAAGACAGGCTGTTGTTCGCTGGGGACCAATTGTGTTGGTGATGAGACTGACAGAGATCAGTAAGATATGTTGAGACTGAGGATTCCCTGAAAGCTTTCATCAGTGCAATCGCTTCCCATGAGCTGATGAAAATGATTTCTGACCTTCCTTCAAGAGAGAAAAGTCATCCAATAAGTCGTAAATAGTCATCCATATCTTCATTAACGTTCGGTTTAAGAGAGAATCTGGCAGGGTTTTGGAGTGGCATTTGTGGGGCGGGATACTGGAATGGCGGATAACGGATTCCGGACACTTCATAGGAGATCTCCTCGTGCTCGATGAAAATAGTAATGCTAGGTTAATATTACGCCGTCAAGTCTGCGAGATTAGATTATATCAGGACAGCTAACAGCACTCCAGATATATTTTAACAAACCGCTAGAGATAAAAGCCTTCAGCTGGAGCCACAGCCAAACAATGTTACATAATTTATAGTTGCGTGGGCTTTCAAGGCTCAAGATCTATGCGCGCTCACTAAGTCCGCTTCCGAAAGAGACGTTAATTAATAGGCTGGCGGCCACTAGAGCCTCCGCAGATTAAACGTGGTATTAATATATGGAAACACTCGGCTTTATCCTCTCTGGTGTTTTCCCAATTAGAAAGATAGTCATCGCGATTTTTTTGTGACGCTGAACATGTCTGAGCAAACCATGAAGTAGCCAGGCTTATAAAACTTTTGGATAGCCTTCTGATCTTCGTTAAAAAATGCAGTTCTTACTGAGGTTTTATTGGAAGACTGGGTATCTATCTAGAGGATGTTGGAAATTGATGAGGTATCAGAATTCAGGATTTTTCGGTATATAGGCGTTCAACCCCATTCATCACACCCCCCTCCCTTTCTACACCACCTGGTACCTCACCGCAATATACACCAATGAATTCGCAAAGACCATGGTAGTACTGTATGTCTCAAAAAGTAGTTAGCTTGTGAACAAGTTCGGCCGAATTCGTGATTGGAGGGGGACTTTTTTGTAGTGTTCGCAGTAGCGCTGGTACGGCAGTGTTAGGCGTTTAATAATTTGGCTATATTGGACATGATGTTTATATAAAGGAAGCTTATATGAAACAAACTATTGTATACTTAAGGGTATCTTTGGCCATGCGACTGATTTACTGGACAATGGAGGCTTGTGTTGTCGATGTTACATTTTATTCAACACAGCTGTCATGATTTATGTTAGAAACCGAGAGTTCTCTCTTGGATTAAAACTCAATCTTAAGGGTCACCGAAGCCTGCTGACGATGAAGTAGGCCAGATAACTGCCAAGAGTGGACTAGTTACATAATCGATCGAACACGTGATGTGCTAAAAGAATGACTTCCAACAATTTAAAATCTAGCCGTTCTCGATATATGCAAAATACTCCGAGTGTCCATACAAATATATATGGTATTGTGTAGGCATATACTTTAATGAAGAACTTCGAACCCCTAAATTATCCTCTAGCACCAAAGGCTTTGAAAGCGGGATAAATGATTAAGTAAGCATTGGAAATATCCTGAACATAAATCGATTTACTTCTTTTGCTTCTTCGACATATTTCTTTCTCTCTTACGTCAGCCTCAACAGATGCTCTCCAATAACCAACTTGAGATATTTACACTCAAATTTAGTCCGCCACCTAGTCTGACAACGCCATCAGGGACTTAATTACAACATTGCGCATCCTTTGCGTGAAAATCATTTTGATTACATGGTTGAGTTGAATATACCTGAAGATATGGGTGGGCTTTACCACGAGTATTAATGCAATCCCTATATCTTAGCAGGTTACTGATATGTTGAATTTCAAATAGGGAAGTCTGAGGTTCTATATGCAGAGCTAGCCCATGTCCTGAAGTTCGACCCGCTGACACTCGAGGGGTTCAACGAAACCTCAAAGCTATGCATGCGTACGAGGCCTTTATAGAAACATATTCCTTGAGCAAAAGAATTGCAATTCAGGCAAATATCTGCCAAATAAAATAGAGACAAGAAATTCCTAGAAATAAAAACAGCAGCATTTATCCTACTCATCTCTAGCATCATTACGCCAACTATATCCTACTCCATCGCGGAATCAACAGGTTGTTTTTCGAAAAAGGCCTATGCCCATGCGGTGAACTACATCCTCGGCCTGGAACAGTGAGTGAGAACCCTATTACAGACATTAATAACTTTGAACTAGGGTTAACATATCCTCATCCTGAAGGCGAGTTAGGGGCCTCTAGCTCTTGCTCTAGCTCTGCCACTCCCTTGATTTTGGTGAAACAAGAGCCGGATTATCTCATCTTATCTAATCCAAACAACGTCTACCTTAACCCCACACTGGGGCTATATCGGTGCGCATAACGAATGATGCTAGATATCACTTCCTTTCCCTCCTTTGCTCTTTTTTTTGGAGTCTGTCAATTCAGTATATTACCTCAGGCCCCGGCTCTCGCCTGAGAATAAGATATTTTAAGCAGAAATCCGGTGCCGGGTGGCGATATAGTGTGAGGTAGTGATATGGTCTCTAGGAGACTACCAGCTATCTAGCTGGCCCACCAGCTATGCATAGGTAAATGGACGGTATAGAGCGGTGGGCGGTAGGCCCACCTATAAGCCTGAGGGAACACAAGTGTCTATTGGAAGAAAGGCCTAAATAACAAGAGCTCGCGCTTGTGGATAAAACATAGAATACTGTAAACTGGTGAATGTTCGTCTGTATGTGTGTATGTATATGTCGTATGTAAGTAAGATGTCCCCCGACAGGACCCAGCATAGCAGATTACAATTTATAGACAAAACGAATGGGTGCGCCGTCGCCAAGCTGTGTTGAACAATAAAAAATACAACAAGTCAAGTCCACCACTCCTATACCACCTTCACCACAATAGGTATATGGGGTTTGGTGGGAGTGACCAGAGGGAGTGACAGGGGGCAGAACGGAGGCAAAGTAAATTTAAGCAGTCTTATTCTCTGTCGTAACTACTAATTTTTGAACAATCGAACCTAATTGTAATTAAGGCATGGAATTGGCCACAGTTTTCATTCACATAGACTAGAATGTAACTAGGGGGAAAAATTGCGCGTATTGCCCGGGAGATCCGATTCGCATCGTTATCCCCCCCTTTTCGAAAATTTATTGCAGATATCCAGGAGTATCTGCTTCATTAGTAAGATTTCCCTGTTATAAGAATCAAGCTTAAATTTACGCCGAGGCTTCCAAGGCCAGAAAAAAAAATTTGCCTTTCGAGGTATTCCGCTGTTTTGAAGTTCGAGTAGATCTAGAGATTTGTTTAATTTATTTGCGCCGTTAGGGTGTTTCCCTTCGAGGATTGTATATGAATTTGTTACTGGGATATCCATTGTATTACTAAGAATGGTACCATATCTTTGCTTTAAAATCCGTAGAACTACGTAGTTTGGTACGGTAGCTACCTATGGTATATTGGGAGTCATTTTGTTCGGTGCTCCGCTATTACGGTTGGTCCATTCTTAATTGTCAACCATCAGGGGCGTATGAGTTTCACATTATTCGTAAAAAAAGAATAAAAAGTCAATACGATTCATATTTTCAAATAAAACTACATCATATCGTACGACCGAGTTTTCTCGCATGATAGTAGAAGTTAAGGTTAAAAGGGATTGAGCTATGCTTTAGATCCTGATACTAGTAATTACATTAAGGAGAGTATTGAAAAGTAGAATGGGTAAAAATTAATGAGCGTGTCTTTTGAAATTCCCTTTCCCTGTTAATTTTGAATTTTGGCTTTTTTTTTTTTTTTTTTTTTTTTTTTTTTGGTTCCCCCACTTTCGCCAATTGTACATCTTTATCCAGTTTCACAGCGTGCGATCTATCACTCGGGACCGGTTAGTAACTGACTTTGGCCTGCACTATTCCGGGGGTGCGCCTTTGGCTACTGGGCCCGCATTTCGTTCGCATTGCCATCGATTTAATATGATTGGTAGCCCTTTGATGGTGGCCACCCGTAGGGCAATTTTTGGTGATTGTGAGGTGACTTGGAGCGGTGGCGGGACCCTGAACGAGAACGAGAACGAGAACGAGACTTAGAGCGGTGGCCTCGAGACTTAGAGCGGTGAGGTGAATATGGCTTGGGATTGTATCCCTTGATTTGGTATGGCTTGTACCCGGGTGGGGAGTATGGAGCTGGTGCCTTATGGCCGTGGCGAGAACGAGAGCGAGACTTGGATCCATGACGGGAGCGAGAGCGAGACTCAGAACGACCGCGCGAACGAGAACGGGATTTGGAGCCATGGCGGGAGCGAGAACGAGATTTGGAGCCGTGGCGTTTCTGGGTTCCATACAATCCATCGCGCACAGCTAGCTTGGACTTGTAGCCCTTGACCCCATAGGGCTTGTATGGAGCTGGAGACTTGGAGCCGTGGCGCGACTTAGAACGAGACTTAGAACGAGACTTAGAACGAGACTTGGAGCGCGACTTAGAACGGTGGCCTCGTGACTTAGAGCGATGAGGTGAATATGGCTTGGGATTGTAGCCCTTGACCTGGTATCCCTTGTGTGGTCCATGACGGCCTGGGGACCGTCCGCGGGAGCGGGATCGAGAGCGTCCCCGGCCGCGCGACCCGCCACGGTGCTGTTTTGGTTGCCAGTAAGTTGGTGTATGAGGGGGCGGGGCCGCATTGTACCCAACAATTGCATTGGGCTGCGCAACCGGCTCGGGGGCTGCGAGGGGGGCAGCAGCCACGCCGGAAATGGCGCCCAAAGAGGCGGTAACGACGACGACTTTGCGAAGCATATTGAATAGTTGGATTCTAGTTGGTGGGATCGATTCGATAACCGCTATTGGATAACGAAAATAAATTTGCGAATACAAGAGTGCTTGGATACGATGCTGTAGAGCTATTCAACCTAGAATTGATGATGGATGCTGTGAGTGATGGAGAAGAGAGGGATCAGGATTGGATATCGGCATCGATTTATACCTTGAGCTCTTTGAGTCCGCCTTGACATTATTCATAGGATGCTTTGGGATATCAATTGACAATGCTCTTAGTTTCTACGCGTCAAAATCCATTTTCAGAGTTTTCGGCCTAATAACCTTGCGGAAATCTCCACCGACTCTGCTTTTCCGTTTCGCGGAGATCTATTTACAGGTCTAACTCTACGGAGGGAATGTTGAGGCGGGATCAAGCTGCAATGAGATCGGAGTATTTCGTGCATATAGATTGCATTGACCCGTGAGAAGCGATAGCTATAATTAGCAATCGCGATGTATTATGTTAGATCTAGCTATGCTCGCCCAGCAAAATAGGTTGATAGGATTAGTCCTTGATCCTTCCCCAATATGTCACACCGTTTATCACGAAACAGGTATAAATGCAACCTTAAACGGGATTTTTGATTTGACCAATCAGGCTAGATTGAACGTTTACATTACGTGTGGAAATCTCCAGTTGCCGTCAACGCTTCCTTCCGAGCCGCTAGCCAGATCAAGACTATTCCCCTATTTGGAATGTTGGGGAAAGCTCAAAACCAACCGAAAATACCAACTGTCCGTGCACTGCGCACTGCAATCATGTCACATCGTCGGGCCGTAATATTATATCAGGATGCATGTATGGCGTCTGTGTTCTATAGTTCGAGAATGCCGTTTCGAACTATTACAAAAAGTGACTCGCTTGTCTAAGTTTAGGTTCGGAACATAGATCTCAGACTTTGCAATTGGTAAAGGTTGAAGGATCTATACTTAATTTCACATCGCGTACAGCCCTATCATGGCCTGATGTAAGGTTTGTCTGAGATATGGAATTTATCACTCTCGAGCTTCAGCATGGTTGTTTCATATATCTAGAAACTCACGTATTTAATACACGTACTCAGCTCCAGAGCCCTAGGAGAATTAGCTGCCAGCAGAATAATAAGCGGTGGCCCTCAACTTGCTAACTAAAGATGTAATCATCACACTCTATTGAAAAAGTTTCCTTCTCCGCTTGTCCACCAAATTACCGGCACCCTTGTCCTACAAAGAAGCGAGAGATTAGGCCGGCCGAGAGCAGGTTATTTCCCATATATCGGGCTGTTAAATTTTCTCGAACGTTTCCCCAGCGGATCTGGCTCTTCAAAATACATGTTTCAGGTAAAATTAGCTCATATATCTTAGTAATATCCAGGGCAGGAAAGACAGGTAACGTTAGTCAGACGCCCAGTTGCATTGGCGATCGGAACCCGCTTACTAGAACTCGGAATTAATGCAAGCGCTCCTTTACGTCTCGGCTATCCTCACATCCCCCGATAGTGGGGCGCCTACCTTTGGTGAAACAGTTTGTAAGCATCTAAAGCAGATTGAAACTCTAAGCTAAAAATAAGAGATTATGAATCGATTCTCACCTTTCGCGGCGGGAATGGTTTCTCCCGTGATACTTCCCACTGGAAAACCATCCTGGTATAGAATACAAGATCACAACGACTATGAGTTACATACGTCGCGAGTATGGGAGGCGGTGAGAGGAAATTCTTACCAGATGTTACACTGCGCCAACGGTTTGGAACTCGCGTGTCCGTCTCTTCATTGGACAAACTAAGAAGGTAATCCCAAATGATAGTGCAGCTAATGAGCCGTTCTCCGATTTCACGAAGCCGAACTCGGCCAAGATAGCCGCAAGTCTAGCTGCTCCCAGGCAATGCTGAGAGATCAAGCTTGCGCATACAGAGTATCGATCCGACGGCGGTCACAGAAGCAACTTTCTACTGATTCTTTTCTAACTACTCCAACAAACGCAATTGATCCATTGATCGATATTGATACGTTTCAATTTATGCCGCGAATAATAACACCCTAGAACGGCGAGCCATATGTCAGCATCGGCATCTGGAAGTTTGCTCACTATCCAACGAGTGTATTTTCCACTTCCACTACTTCAAATTTCATTGGCAGCTTTGAATTTCACATATCAATCCTTACAAAGAACGACACTATTTATATGGACAAACCAACGAATTGGTTTGGTTCGTCGAGCTTGGTCAGCATGGTCCTGCACCTTTGCAATGCTATTGGATTGCTGGTTGAGGAGTTCTGACTGCCGGACGGAAAAGTATAACTGGAACGTGGCCTTTTGCTTTTGAAGTCTCCGACTTTTCCTGGATAATCTCCCCTTCAAATGGCCACTTTAGTGGACTTTTGAGACCATTCTTCATAAGTGGGGGTAGGTTTTCCGAGATATCTTCAATAGGACTGTTGCTGGTCTCCAGGGCTGTACATACTCCCTTGAGCTCGGCATTCTCGGCCCGATCGTCCTTTGGGAGAGCCGCGTGGACTTGGTTCAGCAGGCCTTGGAAATCTTTGAGCTCCGCGACTATCTCAGAGATGTCCTTGTCGGCTTCCTTCATCTACAAGCTAAAGCCATAGCAGTACAACAGCGACTATAGAATACCAGGTGTGCTCGTCGTTGCTCTTCATAAATGTATTTGCTGCGTATCGAGCACATCCTCCCCGCTTGTGAATTCAGTGATGTCAACCTCCTTGAACACCGACTCTGGGAAGTATTCGAATTTGGTGACGGGGCTTATTCGCTCCTGTAAAATCTGTTATCAGTAGGCGTCGCCGACGTTTGATGAAAAGCCCTCAGTTGGATTCGTCCAATAACTTAAAAGCAAACGGGTACGGACCTTCAGGACCAACAGCACAAAACTAGAATGTAAACTCCCCTCAGAGAATTTGAGCACCACATCTAGGACGTGTGCTGGTGGCGAGAATATCGGATTAGGCAGAAAGGTGACGTTGGCGAAACGGATGGTGGTCTTCAGGCTGGCAAATAGCTGTCGCCGGATCGAACGAGCACTTGTGCTTATCTTCTCCGACCAGTGCGAATTTCCCTCCGTAGCATCAGAAGCTCTTGGCCTCTTACTATTTCTGCTGTATCGAGACGCCGATGACCTCGAGCTGCCCGGGAATATACCGAGGCCGGGGAAGCTACTAAAGTGGGATGGCAAAATCCAAGCTGTCTGACTCACCAGGAACCCTCCTTTGTTTCTTTTCGCTAGTATAACCTGCGGGACTAACCGTAAGGCCGGTAGGAATCTCTTAGTATAGCATGGACTGAATCTCCAGGCCAACAATATTCCCATTCGTAGTGAGGATAGAATTCAACCCCAATCCTACCTCCGCAATTCTCAACAATTTATTGTTGAACCTCAGCTATTTAGCAGGGCATCATGCTAACACCTATCTATACTGGGTACACACCACCAAATAACTATCTACCCTATTTGCACAACATACTAGGCTAATATAAACATATTCTTTTCAGGGAATCGCTTATTTGGATACATTTCATATTTCGCCGTGTCATCGAATAAATTGTACTATTCTTGTAAGAGGCCACTGAGCCTTGGGACTGGATTTCCGTTGCAAAACCGTCACGATAAATACTAAGACGTGGCGTTCTAACGATTCGTCCCTCTTTTGTAGCCTATTTTTTGTTGTTGCCAGAGTCTGAGCGAGCTGTATCATCCCATTCGATATTCCTCCATATCTTTGCCAAATTTTATTCTATATCGACTGAGCCGTTCTGACTTGGGTAAGCTGTAGACTTGCAAGCAGTACAAAATGAATCTTTGCTGGTAGCTAACATATCGACTGAAGCCGGCTGTCGATCTAAGCGCTTCTAGCAGCCAGTGTGAAAACTCGTCGATCTTAGGGGTCCTCCCCCCCTCAAGACATCACATACGCTGGCATTATGAGAAATAAAAAAAGGACACTTGCTGGGCCTTCTGACGCTCACCCGCTCCAAAAGGCGTATACTACCACGGCTGCGATCCCGGTATCTCAAGCCAGGCAACAATCCGACGACTCGGAGGAGGAAAATGAGGACACAGTTGACGAGGAGGATTCCGAAGACTACTGCAAGGGAGGCTATCATCCGGTGAAAGTCGGTGAGCAATTCAAGGATGGAAAGTATACGGTCATACGGAAGTTGGGCTGGGGCCATTTCTCCACCGTCTGGCTCTCGAGGGACAACGAAACTGGCCGACATGCCGCCCTGAAGGTGGTGCGTAGTGCTGCACACTACACGAAAACAGCGTTGGACGAAATCAAGTTGCTTCAGAAGATCGTTACCGCGAAGCCGGACCACCCTGGACGGCAGTTCGTAATCTTGCTGCTAGACTCCTTCGAGCACAAGGGCCCCAACGGGACTCACGTGTGCATGGTATTCGAGGTGCTTGGAGAGAACCTTTTAGGTCTGATCAAAAAGTGGAATCATAGAGGTATTCCAATACAGATTACCAAGCAAATCACAAAACAGGTACTTTTAGGCCTCAATTACCTACATCGAGAATGCGGTATCATCCATACAGACTTAAAACCAGAAAATGTGCTTATCGAGATTGGAGATGTGGAGTCGATTGTGCGACTTATGGAGAGCGATACGGCTGAAGTTAACGGGGACAAGTCGGAACCAGAACAGCCTTCGAATAGAAGACGGAGGCGAACTCTGATAACTGGCAGTCAGCCACTGCCATTACCAGTAGCGACGACATTTGGCGCTAACCCGTTATTTGTCCCGAAATCGAAAACGCATAGCCATAGCTCGTTATGCACGTTTATGGACCCGTCGGATAGCTCGACTCATCTAGATCCAGAATCTGCAAATAATGCGAGGGAGAAGACTGCGTACATATCAAATGGCTACATTTCTTAGTGAGAATATGCTAACGGGATCGACAGCGAATTACTCCCAGGTGCGATCTCCGGAATAAATCTCGAAATAGCCGCCGACGAATCTGAACATACCCAAGAAACGCCCTTCCCGAACGATATGATCAAGGTGAAGATCGCGGATCTTGGGAACGCCTGCTGGATAAATCACCATTTCACCAATGATATCCAGACTCGGCAATACCGCTCGCCCGAGGTTATCCTGGGCGCGAAATGGGGTGCCAGCACAGATACTTGGAGTATGGCATGCATGGTAGGTTTCTTTGATGTGACGTGGTTGGGCTGAGTAGCTCAGCTAATATCTGGCTAGGTGTTTGAATTGATAACTGGGGACTACCTTTTCGATCCTCAGCAAGGCACAAAATATGGTAAGGACGACGACCATATCGCGCAAATAATAGAGCTATGTGGTAATTTCCCACGGCACCTATGCATGGCTGGAAAATGGTCTATCGAAATTTTTAACAGAAAGGGAAAGCTTCGGAATATTCACCGGCTCCGCTACTGGGCCCTTTCGGATGTTCTTCGAGAGAAATACCACTTTAGTAAGAAAGACGCGAATGAAATTTCCGACTTTTTGATGCCGATGCTCGAATTAAATCCAGAGAAACGAGCGAATGCAGGCGGGATGAGCAGTCATCCGTTCTTAGCAGATGCAAAGGGGCTCGAGACCCTCCAGTTAGATATCCCTGTTGGGTCAACAGGTGGAATAGAAGGATGGAGCTACGAGGTAAAGAAGAGATAGTTAATATCTCTGGTTTAATTGCATGGGTCCCAAGTGGAGGAGCTGCAAGTTAGTGGTACCTTTTGCCTAGCTCTCTAATCTGAATTCCTTCACGTTTATAACGGTATGCTTTTTTCATTTATGTGACTATGAGGAGTTTCTTTTGTCATAATAAATACTGCGAACAGGGCCTGCAAGACGAAATCCGCGGTTTTATTCCTTTTTTTGTTTTCTTTCAAACGAATAGCGCCATAAAATATGATTGGATATCGGATTTACGACCACGACCATTATATTTTCTTTACACTCTGTTTTTTATAGCTTACTAGAGTTTCAATTCTCTTCTTGCCTGTAGTCATGACAGATTCTAGGCCTGAACGGGTCTTCTCTTCTCTTCTCCCCAGAAAATTCTTTATTGGCTTTTTACTTGCTGGGAGGCATATTGGGGGGTGTATGATTGAGCATTAAATTCGACGTTGAGAGAATACAAATAGGCGGTTCTTCCGCTCGTTTATATACAAAAGAAAGTAATGATCGATCACTGATCGATCAGTGATCGTTCAGTGATTGATCACCATTTGATCACCGTTTGATCACCGTTCAAGTTTGATCACCCCCTGTCGTTAGGTTGTTTTTGTTGTATTTTTTCCGGCTACCATTTCTTCTAAGTACGCCAGAACCATAGCTGCTAACACTAACTTATAAATCTACCTAGAAAAAATTCAAACGTTTTAACTTGAAATTTTTTTATTAGAAGTTTAGACTGTTCTTAATTTCGAAAGTTATTAACGAAGTTATTTATAAGCTAGTACTACTTTTTTATTATAATTGTAGTAACTATGTATAACATCTTTTATATATTTGTACTAGAGAAAGTGCCAGTGTCTAAATAACTTCGCAAAAACGCAAAGTTCGAAAAAGACTTAAAAATAAATAAGAAATAAATATAATACTAGAGTCGACTCGGAAGTGAATTAACTAAAGACTCGAGTACTAAATCTAATGGCTGAGAGAATGGAGAGATTAATAAGAAATTTAAAAATCTAAAGACAATATTTTTTAAAAATTAAAAGAATCTTTTTATAAAGATAACCTAATTATATTAAACGATTAAGTTAAGGGGACTGCCACGAAGAAATTACTTTAATTAACCAAAAAAAGTTCAGATGAATTAATTTAATAACTAGATGTCAGGAGACGCTCTCCTAGACGTTCGCCCTAGACCTACGGAGGTGGTGTCAGGAGACAGTCGTCCTAGGCCTACGGAGTGTGGTGTCAGGAAACCGTGATGTTCGTCCAAAGTGGTGTCATAAAAGCATGATATCCGAAATACCACACGACAACACACGACAGACCACGGCTGCCTTCGGCAGGCCTCGAGCCGGATGGATAAGACCACTGTGGTGTGATCTCGGAAGGACGTCCTCCGAACGTCCTTCCTCATGTATATAGAATGTGTATATATAGCCACCCTCCAGTGACGACTCGAATCGGCACTGGATAATCTAAGTATCAGTCTGAGTACCAAGTTGACTTTACCACCTAAGATACATCGCATCACGCTTCGAGCACCCTCGACAGGCTTCGATAGACATCGTAGCCTTACAAATCACTAATCGATCACGGAACGATCACTAAACGATTACTAAACGATCACTAAATGATTACTAATTAATTAATAATCGATCATTACTTTCCTTTGTATATAAACGAGCGGAAGAATTGCTTATATATTCTATTCTTTAGCTGTTAACTCACTCATACGTTACAAATCAATACGATTCTCTAACTATAAACCTTCTTCGTTCTATTCTCTACCCGTACACTTAGTTAGTGGATTGCGATCTCGTAGTTCCCGCCAACTATTGTAACACTTTCCTAGATTTTTATGTCAAAAATTCAAATATTTATTTGTCCTTGAATATTTGTTTTTGAAATTTTGTATGACAACGCACACAAAATTTCACTTCAAAAACTTTAACTTAAATTAATTGCTTGAATTTCTGACATAAAAATCTAGGGAAAATATATGTTTGAGAAATATGTAAATTGACTTTGATTGATTTTATTCGAATTTTTTAGATTGAATTTCGGCGAGATATTTGGTGGTGATATTGGTCGATTTGTATGGGAAATCGGCTTTGTTCGAATCAATGTGGTACAAAACTGTACATCCTCAAACCGAAAAGACAGTCCATGTCAACTTGATCAGTGAAGTCCTTAAACGAGGTGACCATCAATTCATCCTTCAAACCCCCGAGAGCGCGGAGAGCTTATCCCTTCAAACCCTGGAGGATGAGGACGGAATGGGTTATGAATTGTATAGTTCCCCGAAACCAATCTGTTAAGTGAGTAAGACAATTCTGTAAGTAGAAAGGATGAATGCTTACTGAAATTTGTACAGTGTGAGAAACTGCTGGAGCTTATCGTATTGAGTTTACCCTTATCCGTGTTCAAATTGTGAGTTTTTCGAAGTTCGCGTGCCTTACCACTGACCCCCATTACTGTGCGGAATGTTTGGGACTTGGACTTCAAGAGCAGGGACCCAAACACAGACTCATCGTCATGAAAGCAGAAAGATGATTGATATACGGAGGTGTGCACCAAAAGAATTTACTACACAAGATATACCTTTGCCAAGACATATCGCCTTGGCGAGTAACTAACAGCCAATCAACTGCTTTCCCTATCCAAAGTATCGTCGATAATCAACGTCTTCGATAAAACAAGCTAATACGCTTGCAAAACAACAAAATGCAAGGATTTTAATGAATATTTTTTTATATTTCTTATATTTTTTCTCAATTTTGTAGAAGGATTTGAAGTTTTGTTGTGCTGGCTAAGAAATCTATGGTTTATTTTGATTTCTTGGCGGTAAATTCTTTTGGTGCACACCTCCGTATAATAAGAACTACAGCGACGTCGAGACCAACAAAAGAACATTAAAGAAACAAGCAGATGTGACAACACAGGTGTTTAAGTTATTCGAAGACGTTTTGTGGCAGTGTTGCAACGATAGCTGAATAAGAAGCCTCAAGTGCGAGCTTCATCCGCCAACAGCTAAGAACCACATACAGTATGGTTTCCAGCGAAACATCCAATGAGCTTTCTTTAAAAGCATATTGGCCATTTCCCAAATCGGCACCTCGAAGGATGTTGAATGTCATCCCTAGAGACACCGCATGTCAGAACCGAAAGCAGAGAACATAGGTCAGGGACTTTACTTACCATTGCATATGATTCCTCCAATGATTATACCCGGTGTGTTGTGAGCTTTGAGTGTAGCAACGATTGTTTCGATGACCTTAAGCCGATCGGTAAGGGCACCTTTAGTATTCTGATTTGTATTGCGATCTGGTTTGACCTCTATAAACCCAAGACTGCGATTGCAACTTGTCTTTGCTGATCGTAAAATACCATCATGCTTGATGGCAATATGAACGTTTGGACTCAATTCCTTCCTGTACGAGATTAGCGGCAAACACTGAGAACCACAAGAACTGATTACGTACCGGTCTATGGTCAGTGTATCTGATTTTATGAAAGCGTGATCCCAAAGCAGCGCCCAAATATTCACGTCCGCCCACCCTTCTCCATGAGTGGGTGCACGCAAACGTATAGTTTTGTAGTTATTCACACTGTTAGTCAAGGTTGTCAGCATGGAGATCGTTTGAGGGGGAGAAAGGGTAGAATAAAATAACATACAAGTAGGAAACGGCAGTAACGACGTAATGCCATATTTTAGATTGTTCGAGCTCATCTTCCTTAGACCAATCACCAGTTTCATCCAACACATCGTCGGGTTTCTTTAACTGAGGCGGGTTAGGCCAGTACCGAGGATCGTCAATCATAGGTTTGCAGGCTTCGAGAGCGGCGTAAAAGTATGGCGATGCTGCGGGAAGCTTGGGAAACTTTTTGTTCAGTAACTCGAGCGCAGTGGCATCGAGGAGGCCGGGAGCCTGTGGGCCGTCCAGAAAGATGCAGTTGGACAGATTCGTTTGCAACAAGGTATCGGAGGCGGGCCCAGATGAATGGATATCTTGGTTGATCGCAGAAGGTGTACTCTGATGAGTTACAGAGACGTGATCATCTTCAGAATCAGCGAAATCCTCCTCGTCCGTATTCGGCGCATCGGCGCGTTTTCGCTTTCTTGGAATATTCTCGTTGGGATTGTTGATAATTTTCACCGAGTTGGGATTGTATATGTTATTGACAACGTTAGCCTATGTCCATCATCACCAGTAAGTCCAAAGTGCAAAACAAGACGCAGCCTGTTCATATGTGCGCATGTGTGCAAAAACAATCGGATGTTGATGACCGTTGTTGGTAAGGAGAACCTTGAACCATCAAATAATGTTGTTGAAACAAAACGAGGTTGGGACCAATGGTGGTTGAAACCACGGTGGACACTGAATGTCGTTGAAATACAAGCAGCGTGACGCCACTGGCACAAAAGAACACGGCCACGATGTGGAGAAGAAAAGAAGGGAACAACTTGCGTTCGGTTTGGACGACTGGATACGCCGAGCATGTCGTATTATTTTCTTTAACGAAGGATCGCCATTAAGTTCGCGTTTGGAAAGTTTGTCCAGTTCGGACTTGAAGTCATGGTGCGGATGTTGCTTCTTAAAGTCGGCTTCGCGCCAATTGGAATTGTTTTTGTTTTGAACGAAGTAGTCGGGAACCACATCTTCGGGTGTGATATTTGGAGGCGAGGTTTGTCGAGATGTCATGTCAAAAGTTGTTCAGGTGTGTGAATTAGCTATTGTCAAAGAGACGTCGACGCCCATAACAAGAGGGAAAGGAAAGAAAATGAAGAGCGGGGGGGGGATCTTTTTGATCACGACTGAAAAGCGGGTGGCTGGTTGCTAAAGACTAACACAACACCCCTGTCATACGTGCTGACAAATCTACTAGTTAGGACAAAATTTCCAGCGGATCAATAAGGAGCCCACAAGGATGTGTACATATGACCCAACGAATCCACGTCAATATTCGATCCACTGTGGGCAACTGGCCGTGCTCCACTCCTCCTCCCTCATCTCCAACATCATCACCACCACCATCACCACCATCACCGTCTCACCGCACTCACTTGGACTTCACTCCACTTCACTTCTCACCTCCCACCGCATAGTCCCCAGCTATGGTCGCTGCGGTATTTTCCTCCCGGACAGCGCTGCTGGCGTCCAGAGCCGTCGGAAGGGTCAACAGCACAACATGTCTACGAAGGTACTTTCCTCTCAATTGCTTCTATCATTATTTTCCCAGTCATTCTTCTTCTTTCCAGCACCTATACTTCGATTTATCTGTTCAATTGGCTCATATGGGACCCGTACGTAATACCACGCTAACTCAATTCACTAGCATCCCAAAAGCCGCCTTCCCTACTTTCTCCAGATACTACGCCGATAAGGCGTCCCGTACGCTTCATCCTCCACCAACTAACTCTATAACTATACTATACCTCTTCTCTAACGATAAATAAATATATATAATGCAGTATTTCGCCACACCCTCGTCAACATGCCCGCCCTCTCCCCCACCATGACAGCCGGCAACATCGGCGGCTGGCAAAAGCAAGCCGGTGACAAAGTCTCGCCTGGCGATGTCCTCGTCGAGATCGAAACCGACAAGGCTCAAATGGACTCCGAGTACTAGGAAGATGGCGTTCTTGCCAAAATCCTCCTACAGACCGGCGAGAAGGATGTCAACGTCGGCACTGTACGTCCCCCATCCCCCCAATTTCCCTACTACTACCTTTTTTTATATAATTAGAATGGTCCAGCTAACAAGATATTTATATAGCCAATCGCAGTCATGGTCGACGACGCAGCCGACGTCTCCGCCTTCGAAAACTTCACAATAGACGACGCTGGTGGCAAAGCCTCCTTCCAATCAGACTCTAAACCCTCCTCATCTTCAGAATCCTCCAAACCACCACCTCCCTCTGAACCTACCCCTCCAGCAGCCGAAGAATCAACCTCCACCGGCTCCCGGCTCCAAACCTCTCTCGAACGCCTCGAAGGTCTCGAATTCATGGCCTCCCCCGCCGCCAAAGTCCTAGCCCTAGAAAAAGGCGTCCCCCTCAAATCCGTCAAGGGCACCGGTCCCAACGGCCGAATCGTCAAAACCGACGTGGAGAAATACACCGGCACAAGCTCCACCGCATCCGCTGCGATCTCCGGGGCAACAGGCCTAACAGACACCGACATCCCCCTGACCGGCATGCGTAAATCCATCGCAACCCGCCTGCAATCTTCCATGCAGACCTCCCCATACTTCTACATCGGCTCCGACATCTCCATCTCCAAGTTCCTAAAACTCCGCGTCACCTTGAACGCTTCCGCTTAATCCGGGGAATATAAACTTTTAGTTAACGATTTAATCATTAAGGCTGTCGCCGTAGCCCTTAAGAAACATCCCAACGTAAACGCCTTATAAGTTGAATCTGAAGGTGTAATCCGTCAATACGCTTTAGTTGACGTATTAGTCGCCGTAGCTACACCCGTAGGCCTCATCACCCCAATCGTAAAGACCGTCTACGCAAAGGGTCTTGAAACTATCTCGAATAAAATCAAAGAACTTGCGGTCCGTGCCAAGGACAGTAAACTTATGCTGGAAGAATACCAAGGTGGTACTTTTACAATTTTAAATATGGGGATGAATGATGCTGTATTATAATTTACGACAATTATTAACTCTTTTTATGCGGGTATTTTATTTGTGTCGGCGTCTTTGAAGGTGGCGGTTCCCGAACGGGATGGAGGGATTGAGTGGGATGATAAGATTACTTTTACGGGAAGCTTTGATTATAGGGTTGTTGATGGAGTTGTGGGAGCTGAGTTTATGAAGGCTTTGAAGAGGGTGGTGGAGAATCCGATGGAGTTGTTGCTGTAAATGTTCTTCCTCTTCTTCGTCTTTCTTCTTTCGAAAGCGATGAGAAAGATTTGTAGTTAGTACGTTAGGAGGTGAAATGATGAGACCCGAATGATGAAAGATCTGTGTAGGTTGTAACTTATTTAGTTTAGAGAATATTTTTTTTCTCCTACCCTTCTTTTTTCTTCTTCTCTTTTATATGGGAGGCAGTTAGCCAGCGTCCGGTGGCCTGATTATCATGGGTGGTAATGGGTTTGGCCTTTCCAGTTCGTTCGCCTTATTTCTTCAGCTTTTCCGACTTCATTGCACGAACACACAAAAAACATAAATCATTTCTAACTTTTTATTCTTCCTGTACAATCTTTCCATAAAACAAAAAGCCCAACTCCTTGAACACACAGAACTCAGATTCAAAGAAAGAAAAAATGACGGTTCGACGCTGATTCCATGGCAGTGCTATAAATACTACTTGATCTAATATCCCGAGCCATTCGTCCGAGTATATACTAAGCTAAGCGCGCAAACTGTGCGCGTGTTTTTTTACACCGAAAAAAAATGCAACAGTCCCCCCTCCTTGATTCCGCAGCAGTTTATTTATATACATTTTGAACAGTAAAGTTCAAATTGTACTCACAGGTTTAGGCGAATTTGGGCGGTGGGTTCAGGTAGACGGTTGAAAATGTTATCAATTTAGATTTCTATTTTCCAACTTTTTGAGTTCTACTAGTATACTATAAAATTGTGGCTTTAAATTTAAAACAGAGAGTGTATATAGACTCAATCTTACGGTCACACAATCCACCCATGCCATGTCATTACTGTGTTCTATCAAAACTTAGACCTACCCAGATAGTTAGTGTGGACAGGAAATTATGGGAAAAATACTACCTTAAACTTCCAGTCTAGTTTCACGAGACAAGATGATTGTATGATCATAGACCGGTACCGCCCGCGGTAAGTCAGCGCTGCAGCAGTGCTTCAAAAAAAAATACATAGCCAAGTTTCCGCCCAGGACATACAAGGCCCAAAACTACCGTCCTTGGCACTTATAGGTCTCTGCCTAGAGGAAGTAACACGAAGTTCAGTTGCAGAATTTTCCGAGTTAACCCTATTTTTATCGTCGTTGACTGCGCTGTTGCCGGCTTCCGTCGATGAATCCTTGATTGGACTTCCTATGCAAGCAAAACTCTTTTTTCGGAGCCGCTGATATTATATCATATACCCCAGTCCAATCGGTCAGGGGTATTAGGAGTGGACTGACATTAATTTCTGCAGCATGAACTTAGATTCGATGTAAAATTTTAAAATATATCAGTATATAAACCAGTACAATCGCCATTGTCACGAAGGAGACTTTGTTCAATTGGAGAACATCCAACATCCTCTTCTCTTTCCCTTTCCACTGCATGCAATAGTCACAATTGGACAAAACATGCGCTTTCACCTTTCCACTCTCGTCGTCGCGACCTCTGTCGTTGTGACAGGCGTTCTTGCGATTCCCCTCGCAAATACCAATGAGGAAGCTCCAGTCTCCATGGACTCCTCCAATCTGATCCCGCAAAACTTCACTGCTTCCGACGGTATTACTTATGAGATCGTAAGAACATCCAAAAACCTTTCGTTTCGTTCATATATTATATATATATAGTTAGTTATATATATGCGAAAAACTATACTAACACCTCTTAGTGGATTGATGCTGGGTTTATCAGCCACGCGCAAGATGTAACAGACCTGGACAAGGAAAAGCGCCAAACCGGGCCCGCGGATCCACCTGCACCTGCGTCCCGTTACCCGCCAGTGTGGAAAGGCAAGTCCACGGACCAGAACAAGTGTCGCCACAGTTCTTTCACCGGTGACACAGGCCCTCACGCACCCACGACCGGACGATGCATGGCCATTCAAGAATGGGCACGCACCAATAAAGGCTACTGGGCCATTGGGTGGAAGTCCATCACGCCGAACCAATATCGCGCCCTCCTTAGTAGTCGGAAGAGTGGTACGACGCAATGTCTCTTTGGGGTCAATCACTCTGCTTGGGAGGTTCGTATTGGCAATACAGATATCTACGACCTCATTAGGGACTCCTTGGCGAAGTATAGCCGCTCATACAACGGGGTGTGGAGGGTTCGATCCTGGGGTAGTGCTGATTGTGATGGCGATCTGGTCCAGAATGGCTCGGCGGAGTTGAAGTGGTGGTTGTCGGAGAGGTTTTAATTAATTAATTGAGACGGCGATATTGGTAGTGAGACTGTTGGCTTTCTATACAATATAAATATAAACATCTTCATATTACGGGCTGTATGAATTATTGTAATGTAAGGAAGATGTTGTGTATGATACTCCAAAATGATCAAAACTACCTACTTTTGTAAGAAATAATGAATTATTTCTATAAGAGAAAAAAACCCAAATTCTTTGATTTGGTTAAGTTGCTACCCATACCCATCTAGGCAAAATAATATTGAAATGACACTACAATGACACTGCAATGACACTGGAACGACGCTGCCCTGACACCCCACTGGCACTGCACCGGCGCCAGCATTGGTACTGGCACTGGTACTGGCACTGACTGGCGGGCCTATGCCGCTGGGTCTGTGAGTCTACCTGCCTGCCTGCCTGCCTGCTCCGCTGACATCAGTACAAAATCTTGCAATTTGGTATTCAACAGCCGGAGTGTCGTTGTAATGTTGGTGTGACACTGACACCCCAGACGGGTAGCAGCCTACACGAATAAAAAGTCGATCACATTTTCTATACAAAAGCAAGGCCGTTTTGATCACTTTGGACCCCCTATAGTCCTGGTTTGGTTGAATGTATTTTCGCATCAGCAATTAACGTTTTCCACCGGGAAGTGAGACACTGGGAAGTGAGACAGCAAATTTTGAATTTCAAAAAATTATAATAAATTTATTTCTAATCAGAAAAATCTGAAAATTTCACGTTATTTAGAAACTACTAAAAAGAATAAGATTTTAAATTGACAGAACTTTTCAAGCATTATTTGAATTAATATTAATTTTTAAAGCCAAAATTTTTGGCGTTTTTGGCTGTTGTGTTGAATGCCACATCAAAACAAAATTAAGCGAAAACCCAGCGTCGCGCTGCATTTTGACAAATTTTTTATTATCGACATCGATATTAACAACGTTAACAACATTAATAACGTCACTAGCGTTATCAGTATTATTCGCGTTACTAGTACTATTAACATTAATATTATAATTATGGCTCGACAATCTCAAAACTGTCGCTAATCTGCTCAACGCATTCTCTTTCAAGTCGACAAGGCTGCCTTCGAGAAGAACATACAAAATGTTATTCGCGCGTATAAGAAAGGGGATTTCTCTTCTATACGTACATTTGCGCGCGTATATAGCATATCGTACGCAATATTAGCTCGAAGAATTAACGACAGAAATAATAATCGAATTACAGCACACCAGTAATAGCTAGCAGTAACCATGGAAAGTGAAAAATCACTAGTATAATAAGTAATGCGATTGTATAGCTAGGGATTCCCCTCGCGTATAGACATGATGCGTAGTATGGCTACTAAATTAGCAAGTCGGGATTTAAGTATCAATTAGATAGAACGATTTATGAAACGATATACAGTGTAAGAAATCGTATATAGACTAGTCGAGATATCAAGGTAATACACAAATAGTATCACCAGGCAAGAGTAATGTACTAGTGTGAATACAGATTAATATTTAAATTATTGCTTAATTTTTAAATACATAACAGCGAATATAGCGATTTAAATAGATAATTAATAAAGGAAATAATAAAATAAATTAGACAAGAGTTAAGTCTAAACTTGTTAGAAGATTAGATGGAGTGATGTGTACTTGATTAAGTGCTCTTAGACTAAAGTGTTCTGTCGAAGAGTTTATATACAGGGAGTAGCACATACAGGGTGACTAAGCTAGTTATGTATAGGGTAAGTAGTAGGTATATATAGGGTAAGTAGTAGGCATATACAGGGTAACTAGTTACCTTGTATTTGGTAAGGTCATATCGAGGGTAAGATATTCTGATACTTTTACTAAATTTCTGTTTGGTGTGAATAAGATTTCTTAATACGAGATATGTATTTTGATTATATTTACTTACTGTTAGTATTAAACTAGTATAACTTTTGATGTTGTTTTAATAAACGCTGTTACCTTCGCACTTTGGGTAATCTACTAGATGGCAGGATCTATAGGAGGGGTACTTCTAAGGTATATGTCTATTTTCGTGGTTAAGTAGTTAGTTCTAATAGCTTTGGGGCTGGATTTTCGCCGTTTTAAGAGTAGAATTGTAATTATAAATATGCTTAATTGAGTTTAGACCTTCGTACTAATTGTAGTTATTTATGCTTTATTAAAAATTTTTCTTAATCGTAAAACTACTTTTGTGGGTGGAAACTGTTAAGATAAGAAAAAGAATGTATGTTCTATAAGAGCTTTAAGTCTATTGTAGTTGCGTGCTTTTGGTGTTTAAGTTTCGTTAAGGGTTTAGTTAGATCGTCTGTTAGATTGTTTGCGAATAAGACTTTTTTAATCTGAAATTCCTTTTTTGTATATATGTCTTTAATTAAGTGGTACTTAATGTCCACATGTTTTGTTCGGTTATGCTGCTTGGGGTTGATAATTGTTGCGATATACCGTATAAGGCGTAGTGCCGGGTCTATACGTACCGCTCTATAAATACAGGCGGATCTACGATGTATTAGGATCTAGACGATCGATCATCAATCATACATACACAGACCTACATACTTTCCAACGTACTTACGAGCTGTAGAACCTTTAACACATTATCAGCACAACTTCCTGATCCTAGAAAGAATATCTACCAACTAAGTACAACGTACTTCAGCTATTTTCACGCTTTACCGCAGTATCTGCAGACTTTTACTAATCATAATCTCAAAATCGCAAAGATTACCCCGCTTTTCAAATTCTCGATACAACGCTGCATAATATACCTCTCAAAACGTAATGTCTACATCTGTTACCTTCTCAAGCAGATTTACCTTAACCGCAAATAGCCATAACTACCAAGTCTGGCTCGATAAAATTAAGCAAGTACTAAAATTGTATATAAAATATAACTATAAGTTGTCAAAGTTTATTGCTGATATTTCTATAGCGTTACCAGCTAGTACTTCAGGATTTTTATAAAATATTAGAGAATAAATTAGGGTCTTCTTGTCTACTATTAAAATAGTAGACGTTACAGATGCTAAACTGTTAAACAAGTACGAAACAGCTAAGTCATTCGCTAATAATATTATATAAAAATCGGTTTATAACAATATATATAATATCCTCACTAGCTTATTACCCAAAGCTATAATAGATTTATTTAAAGAAAAATACAGGTCTGATATTGAAGGTGCTATAAACATGCTTAAGAACCGTCTTTTCTCTCTTACTATATAGCTAGAAAAATATAACATGTATATAGCTGTTTTGTGTTATTTCGAGGCAGTTATATAGATACAAAAGGAAAGAAGTGATATCTCATCTTTTACCTTCTTATAGTCAAATCTTATTAATACTACTAGAGGGGTATTAGACGAAATTAGAGATTAGCACCTTAATATCTATATGATTATATAGTTTTATACGATGAATGCTATCAATAAAACGGTATATATAATTAAACGTTTAAGAGATTATATTTTTAAGTAAATAATCTTGTTTCACTATGGGTGTAATGCTCGTAGATATAGAAAGTTAAAAAAGAAGAGTGCTAAATCTCAAGCCCCTTCTGTGTCTACGCTACCACCAGCTACGGACGCTACCGGCTTAGTAGCACATAAGGGAAATAAACGAAAGTTTAAACGTACAGTTAATCAGGATAATAAAACTAAAGAAGGTGGTGCGGAGAAGAAAGTTCGCTTTAATACTAAGAAAAACGCAGGTTCTAGCTCTGGCGCTAGAAGTATGACCCCTTAGAAAAAGAATAAGATAACTTACCCTTCATGCGGCACTTATAAAGGTATAAGCCACCCAGAAGAACACTGCTTTGTTAAGCATCTAGAATTTAGACCTCTAAATTAAAGAATTAAGAAAAACGTTTCCTTTTATTCCACAGTTTTTAAATCCCGTGACGTAATAACGGTATACAAAGCTAATATTAAAAAAAATGTCTATAAAAGTGCTTCTGAAAAATCATAGTATATAGACTTAAGCGCAAGCGACTAGATCTGTAAGAATTACGATTTATTTATATCTAAAATTTATGTCTCTTTTGATATAGAAAGAAAGATAAGATTAAAGAATAATTCAATTATATCTACTTAAGAATACGGAACTTTTATTATAGAAACTAATACTACTATTTTAAAAATACATGATATGCTGTATACGCCCTAAATAACTCTCAACCTATATTCTGTCAGGAAACTGTAGGAAAGAGGAATAAACGTATATTTTATACTTTAGAGTAATATCCTTAAGAAAAACGGTTTTATTATAGTATAGTTAATTTTCGATGAAAAAATAGGCCTCTACGTACTAAAAAGTAATAGTAAATGCTATATATCTAAGAAGATATAAGATAGATTCTTTATTTCAGAAGTTATAGCGTTGTTAGTATATCGAGTAATTATAGATTATATTTTCCTAACTGAAGTTACGGAATTATTAAAATAATATAGGAAACTAAGTTATATTAGTTAGAGAGTAATTTGTAGAAATATAATTCGAGCTAAGGTTGAAGTACCCTTTAAGAAGCAGGGGAATCTAACTTATAAACTATATTTCTTATTTAAAGCTAATATATGTTTAAATCTAGATTCTGTTATTTCTAAGAAGTTATATTTCTTAGAGTATATATACATAGATATAGTGGGGTTATTTACAATAGCTTTACTGTATAAATGTTATTTGAATTTTATAGTTAAGCTATATTAATAAGTAAGGTATGCGCTTATAATTATAGACGAGGTTACCTACTATAAATAAATAAAGTCTTTTACGAGTTGTTTAGAATATCAAGTATATTTTATTTAATTCGTAACGATAATAGAACATAAATACGATTGATAATTTAGAGTAATGACTGTATACTTCGATAATACAAAAAAGTTCATACAGAAGAAAGTATAAATCTTTTATATAGAATATAGTATCGAAATTGAATCTTTCGCCTTATACGCATACGAGTAGAATGATATAACTGAGAGAGTAATACAGACGCTATAAGAACTTACTACTATAATTCTAATAAAATCTAGCTTACTAAAAGTATTTTGGTAAGAAGTTTTATCTACAGCCTGCTTTACAAGTAATAAGCTAGTACTTCCCAAGCAGAAAAGAAAACAAACGCTTAAATCCTTAGAAGAACAGCTTAATAGAAATTCTGTCAATTATACTCATATATACTTATTTAGCTGTCTGGTATATGTTATAATGCTTAAGAAAAAACGCAAGAAGATTTTCAGCTAGCATAAAGTATGGAAAGACATATTTCTGAGATATACTCGTATTTTAAAATAGTATAAAGTCTAGAATATCTCAAAGAAGTACGTTTCTATAGTTAAAAACGTGGTATTCGTTGATAGCTCTGCTTCCGCACGAGAAAGCTATAAAGTATGCTTTTCAGATTCTAGCTACTAAAAGAAGTCATACGTTATCTTAACCCCATTAGTACCTATACTTCCTAATTCGTAGGATATAGAGTTACAGAATAAGCTTAATATTAGAAAGATATACGACGATAACTAACGATATATCAGTATCATGTTATTGAAAGGCCAACCTGCTAGAAAGCTAAATTTTATAATAATAGTTAATACTCTACTTGCTTAATAGCAAGGAAAGTTAGATAACCTAATAATTATAGATAAAATAATCGACAATAAAACTGTTAAGGTTAAACAGGTAGAAGAGTAAACCGCGCTGCAACGTAGTAAAAGATTAAGAAAGATAAAAAAGATACGCACGTTATGTACTATAATTATTTAATCCTTTAAAGTCAAATATTTACAGTATATAAGGGTTATCGAGATTATTACTTTTATAACTGTAGAAGATACTTTAATTAACTTCGATTTATTATAATCTTATAATAAAGCTATAGCTAGTAAAGAGAAAGAAGGCTAATTAGCTATAATTCAAAGAGAAATAGAATTATTTATTAATAATAAGATATGGACTACGCTTTTAGAGGTACTGTACGGTATTAAATTAATAAATACGCGCTGAGTCTTTATTAGGAAGCGTATAGATTCGGAAATATTATATAAAGTCAGATTAGTAATAAAAGGCTATAAATAGCACTATAGTATTTATTATATAGAAATGTATACGTCAGTTGTCAACTTACGTACTATACGAGCCTTACTAGTGATTACTACGATTCTGGACTTAAAAGTTTACTAGCTAGATATTAAAATAACGTTTCTAAATACTTTTCTATTTTTATAGAAGAGAACACTTATTACTCTATTAGTAAGTTATAAAACGCCAGCTAAAGTTATAACACTGCTTCTATTAAAGTCATTGTATGGTCTAAAACAGGCTTCATACCTATAGAACGAAGACTTAAATAATATATTTACAGACGAAGAGTTTCTATATAAAATAATAAGAAGCGAAGTAGATAAATACTTGTATTTTTATAAAAGTATAATTATAGTTATATACGTTAATAACTTCCTAATCTTTTTAAAAGATATAACTATAATATAGTAAACGAAAGCGTACCTAATAAAAATATACGAAATCAAGAATATAAGTAAAGTTAAATGGTTTTTGGATCTACGAATACAAAGGAATTATACTTCTAAAATATTATAAATAAATTAAGAAGAATATTGTAAAAGCATTTTAAATCGTTTTAGTATGCTTAATAGTAAATCAAGATAGATCTTTATAGATTCTAGCGTACGATTATCGAAGGATGTTTTCTAACTCACATTTAATAAAGAAGATTATAAAATCTACCGAAGTATAATTAACTTATTAAATTACGCTATACAAGATAGCCGACCTGACTTAGCATATATAATTGTAAAGTTAGGGCAGTATGTCTATACGCCTACGAAAAAATATTGGAAAGTAGTAATATAAACTTACTAATACCTATCTACCACTTACAAACAGTTACTCTATTATAACAATAAAATAATCGATAAGAAGGATTTACCTCTATTACTAAAAAGATATAATAATTCAGATTAAACACAAACCTATAAACTAAAGGATATTACACGAAAGTCAACGTTTAGCTACGTATACTTATTAAGAGATAGCATTATTTCATAAAACAATAAACTACAATCAATTATTATAAAATCCTTAATTAAAACAGAAGTAATAACTTCTAATCATACAAGAACTAAAGAAATTTAGCTTTGGAAACTATTATTCTCAATCCTTATATCGCTTTAACCACAGACAACACTCCCTCTACCCCCTACAGTTTTATATATAGATAATACTACCGCCATAACCGTAAATATAACAAGTGGTAACTAATAGAAGATAAAGCATTACAATCTACAATACTTCTAGATTAGAAAAAAGATAAGAAATAATATTTTTAAATTAAAGTATTATAGTTTTAAGAAGTTACTAGCAGATGTGTTAACTAAGTCCCTACCGACTAGTTCGTACAACTATTATTTTATACGTATAAGCTTACTCAATTAAAAGAATAAAAATATTATTTTACTTTATATTGTATAAAATCTCAGATAAAACAAACAGCCGCGCAGAATAAACAAATAAAAGATAAGGCCCTCAAGGCACTAAGGCGGAAAGGCTACGCCTCCAGCAGCAGCGTCTTTCGCTTACACATAATTTTGCATCCTAAATTTATTTTAAATTAGCTGACGTACCATCTAGGAACTAGAGCTATAATTTACGCATTCATACGGCCGCGTAAATAAGCCAATTTCGTTATTATATTCTGCAAAGTAGGCAGGGGAGCTGTACCACTTAGAATACCTCGTGCCGCGTTAATTGTAGTAATGACCTGAGCATGGGTAGTACTCTTATCTACTACTCCTCTAGCGCCATTAGCTCTATTAGCTCTATTACCTGCACTTCCTCCGTGCGCTGCTAGAGCCGCATTAGCAGCTGCCAGTGCTGTATTAGAAGCAGTTAAGGCTGTATTAGCTGTAGTTAAAGCTGTATTAGCTGCAGCTAGCTGATTCTGCAGGTTCCGTACGTTTAGGTTGGCAGGAAGGTGGGTAAACTGGGGCATAAACATACTATCTGCCAATATTAGCCCTCATATTGCTCCAGCGATAATACAGTCATTTGATAACAATAGAGGGCTACTAAGAGCTACGCTATAGAGGGTATTTGGCATATTAGCACTATACCTATACGCCTGTAGAACCGCAGTCTGATATATGACAGAATCTCCAAAAACAATTATAAGCGTTGGCGGATTATAGACGATAAAACTGCATCCTGGCCCAGAAGCGCGAGAAACTTTAATGCTCTATACTTAATACAAATTAACATCTATGTTCTTAAATATATAAGATTATAGAACTTATACCACGTACATAAAGAGTTTATCTTTATACAAGAACTGTATTTATTACTGCAGGTATTTAAAGATACAATATACAGATAATTATTATCGAAGTACTGCTGACAAAATACGGCATAAATATATAATGCCGGATTAGCAAAAATAGCGTTCGCACGAGCAAAGTAACTAGCAACAGCAGCAGACATAATAATGTTATAAAGTTATAAAGATATAAAATAATATAATAGTAATAATAAAGTAAGCTGGGGCTATGAACGAAGTTAAAGATATAAAAAAATAAAAAGTAAACAAGGCGAATAACAGCCAATTAAATAC
Organism: Arthrobotrys flagrans; assembly: GCF_004000055.1. Lineage (NCBI taxonomy): Eukaryota > Fungi > Ascomycota > Orbiliomycetes > Orbiliales > Orbiliaceae > Arthrobotrys > Arthrobotrys flagrans. Next base: position 6,587,326 of record NW_027137556.1, read on the forward strand.
TTTTTTTTCTTCAGAATAACTCTAGATGTCTACATTAATTTTAGAGTTGTACAGCATAGCTCTAAGCTGGGGATGTGATATGAAATTTAGTAAATTATATAACTGTAACAAATATCTCTACAGCTTTAGAGTTACGTACGTTTTAGATAATAATTCTAGAGCTATAAAGATTTCCATATGTAATAATATGTACGGTAATTTATAATTATTTGCTGCAAAGTATAAATCTGTATTAATATAATAAGTGCTAATAAGCGTATAGTCTAATCCAACATTTGTACGGAATAGTTGGTTCTATAGGTTATTATAGTAGTTATGCTATTATAAGACATTAAAATGTACTGTTGTAAATGTAACGATTTTATACTCTATAACTGAGAGATTACGCGCCTTTTATAACTAAGTAATTTTATACTACGAGCTGCGCAAGCACTATGATTAGATGAAACTATAATAAATTAAATATAACGGGGTATTAAAGTTACTACAGTTTATATTGTAGATCCTACTAGATTGTAATTATGCGAAGTTATAAGATATATCGTAATACAGCGATTCTTACCGTCTACGCTTCATATACGAGCTAAAATGTTGCGATATACTATATAAGATATAGTGCCAAATCTATACATACCGCTCTATAAATACAGGCGGATCTACAATATATTAGAATCTAAACGATCGATTATCAATCATATATACATAAACCTACATACTTTCCAGCGTACTTACGAGCTGTAGAACCTTTAACAATAATCAATGACTATACAGCTATGCAGTTAAGTCGTAGGATTAACGGCTTTCGAAGTTGAATTCCTATTGTTTTAATTAATCGTTCTAACCAAATAGCGTCTTTAGCTGCTTCGGATGCAGCTATGTATTCGGCGTGCTATGTGCCGTTGACTACAATAATTTGCTTCTTGGATTTCCATATGATTAGACTTTTGTTCAAAAACTATAGGTATCTTTTAGTTGATTTTCTATCATCTAAGTTTTCTGTTAAGTCTAAGTTTAAATAGCTAAGTAGTAGATTTTCTTATTGGTTTTCTTCTTAATTTCCACTTAGTGTTAGTCTTAAGGACTTAGTTTTGCTTAGGTATCTTAGTACTTTTCGTGCCACTTCAGCGTATACGGTTATTAGTCTAGAGTTATATTTAATTAGCTGTCCTATTACATAGGTTAAGTTTGGTCTTATATAAATTATTAGGTATATAAATTAACTATTTAGTTATTAGTACTATTAGATCGCGTTATTAGTTAGAAGTTTCCTATTATCAACAGTTAAGTTGCGTTTTATAGGGACTTTTGTAAGATTACATTAATCTATTCTGTAGCAAGTGAGAATTGTCTTAATAAATGTAGATTAGTATAAAGTGACTATTTCTCTTTGATAGTCTCTTTTGATCTAGATGCTTAGAAAGATTTTAGCTTCTTCTATATTAGATATTTCATACTTAGCTTTCAGGGCCTTCTTAATTTTCTTTATTTTGCCTTTGGTCTTTGTCGTTATAAGAAGATTATCTACGTATAGAAGAATTAGAATTCCTTTTACTTTATTAATATACAAGTTTTTATCGTTATTATAAAATATAAATTCTAGCGTCTTTAGAAAGGCATCGATATCTATGTTTTAGATTTTAGATACCTGGCGTAGTTTGTATAGCGTATGTTTTAATAGAAGAACTAATTATTTAATCCTTTTAAAAATATGCTCATAGTAGCTTTTTAAGATTATTATATAGACTTTTTCTAATAACCTAGAGGTTAAGAACGCAGTCTTAACGTCCAGTTAATGCAGTTCTATATTAAGTATAGCTATTATAATTATAAAGAGTCTGAACGTTACTAGTTTAACTACAAAAATATATGTATTTAAATCAGTTCCAAATTGTAGATTATCTTGGATTATTAATCGTATTTTATACCGTATAAGCACGTTTTAGGTTTTGATCTTAAATACCTATTTTAAAATAAGAGCCTTGTGTTCTTTAGATAGGTTTGCTATTATAAAAAATTTATTAGTTTTATGTGAATCGAGTTCTTTTTAGATTATTTTATGTTATCGATTTTTTTCGATGTAGTTTATAGCTTTTTTATAGCTTTGTGGCTCTTAGTCAGAGGTAATTCTATTTTGAATTATTATGAGTACCTATTTTCTTACTGCGCTATTAATATAGTTGCTTTAAGTTACTTCGTTAGGGACTATATCCTTTAACAGCCATCTTTTATTAGCTCTACATCTCTTAACATATTTAACTTTATATAATTTAGTGTAGTTATTATTAGAAGAACCTGACGTATATTTATCTAGGTATATGCCTATAGTAGGTTTATTCTTATTATGTACCTAAGAACTATTCTAGGCGTCTTTAAATGCTTTTTTGCTATTATATAGTTATTTGCGAATAACTTGTTTAAATAACTCTAAGTATTCGCCTGTTGTGCATGTAGGTTTACTGATTATAGTCAAGTCTTTAGCTAAATTATTTGGCTTATAAGTATCTTTATAATGGTTTCTACTTCTTTTACTAGCCGCTGGGATTTCTGATCTTTATAGACCAATATTGCTATTAGCTGAATTAAATAATAGTTCATTTAAAATCTCAAATCTTATACGGCGTTTAACTGGAGTTGGTATTTTAATATAGTTAAAGAATTATCTATCTTTTACCTTACCTTGGTCTTATACCACAGGTGACTCTATATGCGAACTTACAAGTTTACTTATATTTAATTTTAATAACGGTCCTTAATTTATAATACTACTCAAATAACTTTCGGTCAAAGCTAAGTCTTTATATACGTGCTTAAATCTAAAAGTTTAATTACCTAGTTAATTATCAGCGCCGTTCCTTAGCTAGTAGTCATGTTGCATGATTTTTCTGACTAAACCGCTCTTACCCGAAAATATATTTTCTTTTTATTTCAAGTTCTTTTCGTTATAAAACCCTATTCCGTTCTAGATTTTATAAAAAATAGTGCTATCTTTAATATATTCTATAAACAAATATAGGCTAGCATATATAACGAACTTACCTTGTTTCTTTTTTTTAGATACTTAATACTACGCCAAACAACTAAACAATTTCAGATAGAATAGATCCGATAAATAACTATTTAAGACTTCATATGACGATTTTTCATCAAATAGCTCTGCAGATAGTAAATAATTTTTTAAATAGATAGTTATAACTATAGCTTCGTCTTAGAAAAAAACAAGTAAATCTACTCTATGAAATATGACGGTAACTATAGTTATTAAAATAGTTATCTATTTTTTAACTACGCTATTAGAATCTTGATACTAAAGAGGAAAGGTCTTAAGCTTAATTCCGTTTCGGATTAATAAACCTTAAAACTTTTAATTGATATACTCTCTCGTTTTATTATCACAGCAAAATTTAAGGATTTTGCTAGGTTTTTCTAGTTATTTTTTTTTTTTAACATATATAATGACGGATTTGAAGCTATCGTAAACGTCGATTTTTCTTTTTAGCGTCTTAACTTCTGCTTATTTAGAGTAGTTTTTAATAAAGACTACGAAGTAGTTTTTACTATCTTTAATTTGTAGTAGTCTGCCTAATAGGTTATTATAAACTTTCTCTTAAAGAATAGAATTTTTAAGTTAGGCCTTAATACAGTTATAGGTTTATTGTATTTTGGCTTAGATATAAATCTAATAGGCTAGTAGATTTTTCTCTTTAACTTAGATATTCGATATTAGATGTTTTATTAATTTCTTTTAAGTCTGATAACTGATATAGCCAAGTCTGTTATGCTATAACATGAATTACTTAACGTTTTCGCTTAAGGTTGCTTGACTGTCTGGTTTAGAAGTAACTTCTTTATTTAATGTTGGATTAAGATTAAATATATTAAATTCTATGTTAAGCTCTTCTGAGTTAGAATTTTCTTTGTTAATAGTTAAACTGATTAATATAGTGGTTGGTAGAATTTTCCATTCTGTTAACGCTATAAGTCTGTTAGTTTTGCGTTTAATAATGTGTGTAGTGTCTTTAATTACTGTTATATAACCAGTCTTTCAGAGGGTGTGTGTGGATAGGAGCTTGCGAGCTATCTTGAGAATCTATAAAGCAGGTATGCGGAGATTTGGCTAAATCTGTGCCATTTTTCTCCTAAGTACGTAGATATAGGCTTTACTAGCTGTGTGAATAGGTAGTGGTTGAGATAGTATTCAGTAACTAGCTAAGTCTGTCTTTTTCATAGTGTAAGTATCTGTTGCGCTGAAATCAACTAACTAGTTATTATCTAAGATTATGACTCTTCTACTTTCTTTAGTAGCTATGTGATTATAGCGGTTTGTAATTTTAAAGTACTAATTGAGTTTCTTCTGCTCCTCTTCAGTAATTTCTTTTTAAGTTTCTGTTATTTGCGTTTTTTTAGCTCTTCCTCTTCTTTTGGCTTCCCTATCCTTTCTACGCTGCTCTGCTTTCTCTTTTATAAGATAGTTGAGTTTAAAGTACTTATATTAGTTGTAATAATAATAGCTGTCTTTGTTTTCTGCGCTATTTCTCTAATTAAAATAATTTCGGTGATTCCCTCGTTTTTTATCCTTGCTTTTTTATTTACTCTTTTTTTTTCGGTCTTTACTTTTATTAGAATCCCTATATCTTTTAAAAGCGCCTTTGAGAGTTCCTTTAGCGTAATTAGCTTAGGCGATAGAATCTTTTATATAATTAGAGTATACTATTTCTCGGATCTTAACTTTCTGAATAATTTGTTGAATTTGATAGGTCGTTATATTTGAATTATTCTTGATTATAGGCCAAATAGTGTCAATCGTGAGTTTATATAAAGTTAGTAACTTTAACAGATAGGTGTCTTTGAGTATATTATCAGCTATTATATACTTAGTATCGACAAGCTGTGCTTGAACGGTTCTTAGTTTTTTAAGCCAATTAACTTATTTCTTATTTAAGATTGGTTCTATTTTGAAAAAAGAAATATGCAAGCTAAAAGCTATGTTAAAGTTTTGAATTAAAACGTAAGCTTTATTAAGCTCCTTCTACAGTTAAGCTACAGTAGTCGGTTCGGAGTAAATTCTCTGCAGCAAATTATTGATATAATAAATAAGAAGAACTAATGCCTTTCTTTTTTATTTTTACCAGTTCTTGTAATCTTTGTTTAGTATAAACATAAGATAACCGCGGTATAGATTTTATTGCATGACTATTCCTTTAATTGTATGATCGTCAATAGTATATAAGTCTAAAATATAAATTGAATGTTCTGATTAAGTCTCTGTGTCTAAGATTTTGTTGTCTTCTTCGTCTTCAGACTGGCTGTTGGTTTGAGCTAGTGCCCTTAAGCTTGACGCTCTAGAGGCTGTTGCTTTAGAGGTTATGGCTCTAGTAGTTGAAGTTTTACTAACCGATCTTCTAATTTATCTAGTAGATTCACTTATAGAATTTACGACTTTGATGTACAATAATTTAAAGACTCGTTTTAATTTTTCTAGTTTTTCGTCTTCGTTAATTATAGTTTTAAGTAGATTAGTACGACTTATTAACTGCATAAACTATTCCTTTTATTCGTAATAGTTGGAATTGGTAAGTTGAAGACAGATTCCGTATTTGCACTTATAGTAAGTAATAGAATTATACTCTTTGGAGTTATCGATTTATTCTGACATTGTAAATAGTAAGTTGTAGAATTGAAATTAGTTTCTGTCGTGATGTAGATTATAGTTATGCCGAGCTTATAACCTGTTAGAAGATTAGATGGAGTGATGTGTACTTGATTAAGTGCTTTTAAATTAAAGTGTTCTGTCGAAGAGTTTATATATAGAGAGTAGCACATACAGGGTGACTAAGCTAGTCATGTATAGGGTAAGTAGTAGGCACATACAGGGTAAGTAGTAGGCACATACAGGGTAACCAGTTACCCTGTATCTGGTAAGGTCATATCGAGGGTAAGATATTCTGACAAAACTAAACGTTCGGATATATAGAGTATTGAACTAAATAAGAGTTAAGACTATATAGAGTATTAAATTGGATAGGAATTAAGTCTAAATTAAATATCTAGATATATAGAGTGTTGAATTGGACAGGAGTTAAGTCTATATAAAGTATTGAACTGGACAGGATTTATTTCTGTATAGATTAGAAAGTCTATATAAAGTAAAAGCCTAAATAAGCCCTATGTTACACCTGTCCCAGGTCTCCTTGGCGGGATTCCCAAAACAGCTTAGCACCTTGCTAATTTCTCAACTCTATTTATTCAGGTCTCTCAATGTAGGAAATTATGTATTCAAATAAATGAATAGAATTATAAGTAGAATATGTAATATAGTTAGGTATAACTATTCAATAGAAGTTTCCGTTAATAAGTTGATTAATGGAGTTTAAGAAGGAATTTTAAATTATCATCAATCAAAAAATATTATATATATAAAACTTTTTTTTATAACGCATAAATATTTTAATATAATCAAGTAAGTGTTTTAGGCGTTTTAAGCAATTTTTAATAGTCGTCCGAGTCGCTCATAATTACTCGCTAAAATATGTTTGTTACAAAGATATGCGAAATCAAATATGTGTTATAGTCAACATAAAAAGTCAAAAAATACTAGTAGAATCACAGATATATAAAATATTTAAATAAATAACAAACATAAAGTAAGAATTGTAAACATATTAACAAACTAGTCATAAAGAAATTTATAAGAAAAAACTAATATTTAATACGCTAAACTATTTCGCCTAATTTAATTAAAACGTATGACAAAGCTGTAACACTATTTTCCCTTTTTGTTCCGAAAAATTTATAAAAATGAATTTCGTGTGCGGGATTCTTCTGTGTACGTACTACAGGTCATAGAATAGACGTTATTTCATACGGGATTTTCCTTCGAGATAGTTTTTCATAAAAGAAAATTTTATAAGGCAAATTCTCGTAAGTAAATATGCAAGAATAGTTTTATTATTGTTGCGATATACCGTATAAGGCGTAGTGCCGGGTCTATACGTACCGCTTTATAAATACAGGCGGATCTACGATGTGTTGAGATCTAAACGATCGATCATCAATCATACATACACAGACCTACATACTTTCCAGCGTACTTACGAGCTGTAGAACTTTTAACACGTTATTAGCACGATTTCCTGATCTTAGGAAGAGTATCTACTAACTAAGTACAACGTATTTCAGCTGTTTTCACGCTTTACCGCAGTATTTATAGACTTTTACTGATCGTAACCTTAGAATCGCAAAAATTACCCTGCTTTTTAAATTTTCGATATAACGCTGCATAATATATTTCTTAGAATATAATGTCTATATCTATTACTTTTTCAAGCAGATTTACCTTAGCCGTAAATAACCGTAACTACTAGGTCTAATTTAATAAAATTAAATAAGTACTAAAATCGTATATAAAGTATGGCTATAGGCTGTTAAAATTTATTACTAATACTCCTATAGCGCTATCAGCTAGTACCTCAAAATCTTTATAAGATGCTAGGGAATAAGCTAAAATCTCCTCGTCTACTACTAAAATAATAGACATTATAGACGCTAAACTGTTAAATAAGTATAAAGCAGTTAAGTTATTCGCTAACAATATTATACAAAAATTAGTTTATGACGATATATATAATATCTTTACCGGTTTGTTATCCAAAGCTATGATAAATCTATTTAAGGAGAAATATAGACTTAATATTAAAGGCGTTATAAATATGCTTAAGAATCGTTTTTTCTCTCTTATTGTATAGCTAGAGAAATATGATATATATATAACTATTTCGTATTATTTCAAGATAGTTATACAAATATAAAAGGAAAGAAGCGATATTTTATCTTCTACCTTTCTACAGTTAAGTCTTATTAATGCTGCTAAAGAGGTATTAAACAAAACTAGAGATTAACACCTTAACATCTATATAGTTATATAGTTTTATATAACAAATACTACTGATAAGACGACATATATAATTAAACATTTAAAAGATTATATTCTTAAGTAAATAACTTTATTTTATTATAGGCGTAATGCCCGTAGACATGAAAAGTTAGAAAAGAAGAGTACTAAACTTCAAGCTCTTTCTACGTCTACACCATTACTAGCTACGGACGCTATCGGCTTGGCAGCACATAAAAAAATAAACGAAAGTTTAAACGTACAATTAATCAGGATAATAAAACTAAGAAAAGTGGTATGAAAAAGAAAGTTCACTTTAATACCGAAGAAAACGTAGGTTTTAGCTCTAATACTAGGGATATAACTCTTCAAAAGAAGAATAAGATAATCTACTCTTTATGCGGCACTTATAAAAATATAAGCTATCCAGAAGAACGCTGCTTTATTAAGTATTTAAAACTTAAACCTTTAAATTAGAGAATTAAGAAGAACGTTTCCTTCTATTTTATAGTTTCTAAACCTTATAACATAACAACAGTATACAGAGCTAATATCAAAAGAAATATCTATAAAAATGCTTCTAGAGAATTATAATATATAAACTCAAGCGCAAATAACTAAATCTATAAAAATTACGATTTATTTATATCTAAAACTTACATTTCTTTCAATATAAAAAGAAAGATAAAATTAAAAAATAATTTAATTATACCCGCTTAAAAATACAGAACTTTTATTATAAAAACTAATATTACTATCTTGAAGGTATATAATATATTATACGCGCTCTAAATAACTTTAAACTTATATTTTGTCAAGAAACTACAAGAAAAAAAGATAAACATATATTTTACATCTTAGAATAATATTTTTAAAAAAAATAATTTTATTATAGCACAGTTAATTTTCGATAAAGAAATAGGCCTTTATATATTGAAAAGTAATAATAAATACTACGTATTTAAGAGGATACAAGATAAATTCTTCATTTTAAAGGCTATAGCGTTATTAACCATCAGGAAAAAAACACATTTCCATCCTGCTCCATCCTGCCCATCCTAAGGCAAGATGGGCAAGATGGGCAGGATGGAAACCTGCCTTCCGGGTGGAGCCCTTCCATCCTAAGAAGCCCTTTCCATCCTAAGGAGCCCGTTCCATCCTAAGAAGGGCTTGCATCGGATGGAGTGGTTTCCATCCTAAGGAACAGTTTACATCCTAAGGAACGGTTTCCATCTCAAAAATAATCTCCATCGGACGCGTCTTGTTCGGATCTACGGAGGCACTGTATACGACCATCTGAGATAATAAAAATACGGTTGAAAAAATCACAATAAACATTAAACTTTTCAGTCGGATATCTCATAAGAACCAGACTGCACGTTTCGTGACGGGAAAGATATATACAGGGCCATAACATCATTAAATAAACAAGAAATCAATGATTTAGTTAAGGGTATCAAGTTCAGAATGAAAGGAAAGGGGGGAAGATGCATCGGCCTCTTGGGGGTCTTCAGTGGCACCCTCTGGATCTGTACGGGCCTCTCGTAAGTTGTCGGCACCTTTCACCGATTTAATATTTTTTTCAATTTGTAAAACTAAAGCATCCTCCATATCTAATGATTCTTGGGTATCCTCTGGAATGCTAACGACGTGGTGCTTGTCTTTGAAGACCCCGAACGCGTCTAGTTTCTGCTTGATCGGTACCAACAGCATCGATATGATATTGGTTTGATATAATTCTCGACGAGTTCTCCAGAATTCTAAATAGATCATGTATTGGTCTGGAGTGGCCCTGCGTTAGCCTCGTATCTCCATGAATAGGTGGATTCTACTTACGTTGTCCATTTAAAGATTTCAAAGTACAACTTGAATCGACAGTACCGGTTTCGAGTCTTTTTAAAGCCCCCCACAGAACTGTAGCGACCCAGGAGATAGTGATACCATTTACTTCTCGATATAGCGTCGGATTTTTGACCCAATGACCATTAGAAGTATTACAGAAATATCGAATCAGTACTTGGGGTATAACTGGAGAAGAGAACAGTGGCGGACTCGGCTTCTGCTGAGGTTAGTACAGAACCGCTGCGGCCTTGAATGTTTGGCTGACTTACATCCCAGAAATCCTTCTTAGAAAGAAACCTGTTTTTTTCCAGAAGATATTTGACTCGTTCTGCTCGAGCCGGTATAGAGAAGGGGAGGACATATTCGGACTCGATAATCTTCCGAGCAGCGTCTGCTACATGACCTCGAAAACTTGAAAGAAACTGTTCAATTTGTACTTGAACTGACTTTAGAAAAGGGGCCGAAGCAAGACCACGAGAGGCAAATATCTGCTCCCAGACATCCCGAACCTCTCCAGTGTCCGGGAATGGATTTTTTGTAATGCAATAGACATGGAGATCTATGCAAACAAGATTAAAATATTCGGTATATGTCGGTGGAATGTTCGTCGCCTTAGTTCGGTTTTTACGGGAACGACTCACGACCGAGGCTGTCTCGAGCAGTTCCGTACAACCCGATTGAGAAATGGATTGAGATGGTGTAATACTGGAGACCTCAGATGCTGCTCGGGTGGCTGTTGTCAGGTTTGAATCTGCTTATATCAGTTCAGTACGGGCCCATATGAAAATAAAAGAATTATTTAAATATTAACTTACTTGACCTTTCCAACAAACGACGTCCCGTCTTTTTCTCTAATTGATGTTGTTGAAATGTCGGAATTGTGGGTGACTCTATTAAAGTCTCTTGTGGTTTTGCTGGTTCTGCTGGTTTTGCTATAGGCTCTGTGTCTGCCTCTACCTGGCTTGCTGGTTCTGCTGGAGGCTCCGTATCCGCCTCTGCCGGATTGTTCAAAATAGCTTTGAAAAAAATTAGTTCCTATATAAAAGGTGAACAGAGAATGAAGACGGATCAGTACTCCGCTGGTCCCGGTCAGTGACAGGAACGGGCTGTTGTGTTTTAAGAAGCAATCGTATTAAATCCTCCCGAGATAAGTCTGAAAACTTCTCTGTTTCTACTGTAGAGGATGTGTCGACTTCCGAGGTTTCTGTACGGGTTGCTGGTAGTGCTGCTGGTGCTGGTTCCCGATGTGTCGCTTTTGCCCGGGCCTTGATTTGTTTTTTAGTGACTTTGGCACTTTTAGTCTGTGGCTTCCTAGGCATGACAGAGGCTTGTTCAGGTACTATACGTACTGGCTAATGATAGAGACTAAATTTTGAAGATTTGATAAAATGATAAAGATGTCTCGGTTCGATGTCGACGTGCAGTGGAACTTTACGAATATCCTGATGATTGTTTAGGGAGAAATGGAAAAAGGGGCTAGATATCTTAATTTGATATGTGAAATGTGATATGTGATATCTTTTTTGAGTAGGATGCCAAAGCGCTGTGCAGATCCCAATCGGGTAATAATGTTCTCACCACCAAACTATCATCGCGAGCTTAGTATTCCACAAAAACACCACATATGGAAATGTTGATTGATCGAACTGCTAACCAGCGCAGTTCTGAAGTTCTTCCTAGCTGGGCCATGTAGGCCTCGAGCAGTTTTCATTCCAAATATATAAAATACATATATAGGGTCTAAAAATAACCCAATCTTTCAATACAATACAATCAAATAAAATCTGGGGCATCAAGCCAGGGTCGACGCGCTGGGGGTGGTGAATCAGCTCCACCAGCTCTATGAAGGACCACAACCAAATATGCGGCCTTCAAATCTTGACAACGAACCAACCAAGTCAAAACATCTGCATTGGTACGCAAATGCATACCAGCAGGAACTACATTGGTCCCTCCACCAACTGTTGTGGCCGTTGCCACAGGTTCATTTTCTGGTAGATTATATTCTACCGTTCTATCCTCCGTGAACCCCCAGACCGACCTTGGCTCTTCACCGACCTGAAGGAGATCGTTGAAGAGTGATTTCAAACTAGCCAAAGTTGGCTGTTTGAGCAAACCAGTGAACTTAGCGACGTCTGCCGTATTATATCGGAAATCTGCTAAAGCAGTTGGCGGATTTCCGGCAACCAAAACACCAAGATTGGTATCTGGTTCGACTAACCAGCCCAGTACCAACCTCGGAGGGTTGCAAACAGTTCGGACCCGTTTCTTAGCCCGGTCTATAAACAAATTATATTAGTTTTGGATTTTGAAAAAAACCTAAGTAGGCAGGAAGGCCTGAACGGATCTCTGGGAGGCTTACCAAGTTCTTCCTGGTTTGGTTCCAGGTTAACTGAGAGTTCCAACTCTCTCTTCCTTGCCCTTTTAGGGACTTTTTGACCCAGATAAAGCTGATCAAGCGCTTTAACCGCTGCGTCAGGGTCTGCATCGGCACTATTAGTGATGGCATCCTCAATAGGAGCCCTAGCCTTTAAAATCTTGGCTTTTTCTTTCGACTTTAGCTTTTTGCCGAAAGCGGTTACCATCTCGTCAATGGCGCGAATCTTCGTCTCGCGGGCTCGTACAGCCGCTTTATAGTCATCGTCGTTATCTGGGTCAATGGTGGCGGGAAGGGGGTCATTAAGCTCTTTTGTAATATGAGCAAAATAAGGAAGAAGACGAACTTTTTCAAGAATCGCCGGCCAAACAGTTCCAGTACCAGCCTCAGTTTTTGTGAAGACAGGCGGTGTCTGACTCCTGAGGATCTGTTCGACGTCTTTGCGTAACGCCAGCCATACTGGGTTAAAGCTGGCCCCAGATATTGAAAGTTCGGTTCGAATTTGATCAACTGTCCATGGTTGCGAGGAGGCCTTGAACTTGACCGTGCGGGAACCATAATCTCCGTCTGCCATCTTATATAATCAGGTGGGGGGGGCTTTAATTTTGAGGTCTTGGTTTAAAATCTAGGTGATTTTGCAGGTTACGATATAGTTTTGGTGCGGAGATGTATGATTTCGGAAGAGAGATTTGTGAGGCTAACAGAATAAGTTTTGGTATTTTAAAAAAAAAGCTTCAGTTTATCATACATGATTAAAAAAAATCAGAATATTGTTAACTATGCATGTATATATTGTATATTGCTTCAGGGGTACAGCCGCGGGCTGCTGGAGCTATATACTGTGGAACATGGAAATGATAGCTTATGTTGAATCCTCAGGTTTTGGGAGGAGCTTATACAGCGCTGTAGAAGCTCCCATGCTGCTTCCCGCCCGACAGAACGATCTCATGTAGTATTCCTTAGCTTTATGCTTCTAATTAAATTAAAAAATCTGAATTCTGTTAGTTATGCATGCACACCCTGTATATTGCTTCAGGGGTACAGCCACGGGCTGCTGGAGCTATATACTGTGGAACATGGAAATGATAGCTTATGTTGAATCCTCAGGTTTTGGGAGGAGCTTATACAGCGCTGTAGAAGCTCCCATGCTGCTTCCCGCCCGACAGAACGATCTCATGTAGTATTCCTTAGCTTTATGCTTCTAATTAAATTAAAAAATCTGAATTCTGTTAGTTATGCATGCACACCCTGTATATTGCTTCAGGGGTACAGCCACGGGCTGCTGGAGCTATATACTGTGGAACATGGAAATGATAGCTTATGTTGAATCCTCAGGTTTTGGGAGGAGCTTATACAGCGCTGTAGAAGCTCCCATGCTGCTTCCCGCCCGACGGAACGATCTCACGTAGTATCCCTTACCTTTATACTTCTAATTAAAAACTTAGTTTTCTAGTTAAAGCAAACATTAATCTATAGAGCAAACATATCTGAAGGCCTCGCCAGCTTGCCCAGGCCTGGGAATTCTCTTTCCAGACCTTTTGAGGTCCTGTATCGGCCTCCTCCAGATCCTACAAATATACTAAAATAAAGATCGGAATGAATGTTGGGAATTGTGTTGTAGTGTTGTATTTTAAGATCGGTGAAGATCTATGATTAGCCTGCAATCACCGAATCTTTAGACCTCATATCTCGCCACACTCGCCCTTTATAATAAATCGGCAACATCATGTCTTTAGACCTTAGGAAACCGGCTAGGACTCCCAACGGCCTCTTCAAGTGTCGTATCTGCCCCCGAGCCCCATTTAGATCTTTTAAATGGTACGAAAAACACATTGAAACAGAACATCAATCCTTCATTTCTACATTATTAGAAAGCGGGGTAAATCAGACTATTATCTTTCAAGAAACACCGCCAGTAGACGCGAATAGTGCCGAGGAAGACCTGGATCACTCGGAAGCGACCCCGGAGAGCCCTCTTGTGCGAAATGACGAAATATCAGAAGATTTAAGTACTCGACAATCTAATCAACCAGAATCTTTTGTTCCTAGGCTGTCTCTCCCGGTCAAGGATGCAGGAGCCCCATTCGGTGCCTTCTCAGATCCGATAATCGCTCAGATGAAAAATAATCCATGGTTCCCTTTTACTAACTTAGAGAATTTTAAATTGGCAAAATGGTTTATCGAAGAAGATATTTCTCAAACGGCAATTAATCGGTATTTCAATCACGGGATAGGTTCAGGCGCCAGAAGTGTCGATGTAAAGTCATTCGAGTCTGCTTATAGCCTCCGTCAAATGATTCAGGAAATGGATGAAAGTCTTGGAATAAATTCATTCAAACAAGATGTATTTGATTTTGAAATTGAAGGCCATCCAGGATCGAAATATTTTTATCGAGATCCTATAGAAGTCATCGCGTATCTCTTGCGGCAACGTTCATACGCGCAGGAGATGCACTTCATACCTGAAAAAGTCTATAGTGAATCTGGAGAAAGACAATATACAGAACTATGGACAGCAGATTGGTGGCATAGCCAGCAGGAATCTTTACCGTCCGATCATAGCCTTGTACCGATCCTCTGTGCTTCCGACACGACCCATCTCACTAATTTCTCTGGTGACAAAAAGGCCTGGCCAATCTATCTTTCAATTGGTAATATCAACTCGAAATATCGAAATCAGCCTTCTAAGAACGCCTGGATGTTGCTCGCCTTGCTACCGATACCGCCCAAGAAGGGCCCGTTGCGGCCGTCGGAGAAGCGATTAATTGATTCAAAAATACAGAATCTTATAAGTCAAATCTTGGAACCTCTGAATATGTACCCTACGGGCCTACTTATGGGATGCGGAGATGGATATCAGCGAATATGTCATTTTCGTTTATGTGGATGGTTAGCAGATCATATGGAACATATTAATCTTCTTAGTATTATTCCTAAAGCCTGCCCTATCTGTACGGTACCGACTACGGCTCTCCAAGATTTCGATCAGGGCCTGGGATATCCTGTACGGGACTACAACTCTTATTCTGAACGATTAGATGATGGTGATGAGATTGGAAAAGCCCAATTACGTTTGGAGGGAGTGATAGGTTCGGCGGGGGCCTTCTTGGATCTGGGAATTACTGTAGCGGACCTACATAAGCCGGATCTCCTACACTGCATTTACTTAGGGATGATAAAACATCTTATGGAATGGATAATCAAATTTTTAAAAAAACATAAAAGGTTACAATTCTTCAATCAGTGCTGGGCTTCTGCACCAGCCTATCCCGGATTCCAACCGTTCCGCAGAGGCTATACACAGGTCTCCCAGTGGCAAGGAAAAGAAATGAGATCGGTTGTTAAGATTCTTGTTGCGACTTTAGCGAGCGCTTTGAGGGATCCATCGAGCCTTGAGAGGCCTGTTTTCGCCCAGGCGATAAACTGTGTGAATGCTTTAATAAGTTTTGTTCTATATGCAACTTATCTTTCACATACTGAACAAACTCTTATAGATATGCAAAACCAGTTGCAAAGCTTTCATGATGGGAAAAATGTCTTCAGAGAATTTCGGGGGGCCCGAACGAGACCACAGCAGGCAGCTACAGGCATAGTAGGAGCGGTATCCAGCGATGAAGCTCTAGGTGAAAGTAGTGAAGACTCCTTAGAGGTTTCTGAAAATGGTAAGCTCACTTAGAAGTGTCTTCAGCCCTCTTCTTCTCCTGATCAGGGCTCTCTGGGAACTAACCGGGGCTAATGGCTATAGGACATTTTAATTTTATTAAAATGCATTTGATGACCCATTTTACTGATTCCATCAAAAAATTTGGTCAATTAAATGCTTGGTCAACAGAAGTAGGAGAGGCCTCGCATGTCGAACAGCTCAAAGAGGGATGGGCTCAATCCAATCACAGAGATGCATACGCTCAAATAATAGAACACAGATATCGAAAACATCAATTTAAAATGCGATTTCTCAATCTCGAACAATTAGTAAAAGAAGGGGAGAAGATCAATGGGTTTGAGGAGGTCTATTCAGATTCGTTACCGGCTAGAGAGCGGCGCGAACAGTACCGCAAGAATAGACTAGGAATTGATGGTATGTTTATTGATATTTATTTTCTAATATTTCTAATCACGCTGACTCAGTCTCAGCCGGCCCTGTAAAGGCTCGTGCGGAACCATATAGTACGCCATCAATTGAAGTTGCAAATTCAACTCAATTGCAACCTAAAGTAGTCTTAAAATCTCCAGAAAATAGGAGCAAATGGGTTACAATAGATCAGATTAAGCGTGAATACGCTGTACCGGACCTCAACTGGGCGTTATATGCCTATTTGAGAACCTTACCGGCCTCCCAGACATTTCTTCGACCAGACTTTCATCCTTCATCCTTAGCAGACTTCAGAGCGCAAGTATACAAGACCCTCGCGGTCCCGATTGAGGACTTTCAGCATAGAAATGTTTTTACTAATCATGTTATTCGAACTAATTTAAACTGGCAAAAGAAGGGTCCTCGAAAGGACTTCATCATCTTCCAGAAGTCTCGTACGAGTCAATATGGAGATCTGAAAGGAAAGGCAGTAGCTAAGCTGGAATTGTTATTGATTGTCCATAATGCAATTAGTAATAAGACCTTTCAACTAGCTTTTGTCACTGAGCTCAAGCCATACGCTGGGGGAACTATACAGAGCCCCCATGGTTTCGTTCGCCTCACCGAGCATCCTTTAGTGGATTATGAAAAAGAAAACCATCAATCTTATCGAAATATCATTCCAATTCGAGCTATTTTGGGTCTGGCCCATTTAATCTCCTATGGGACCGGTTCATATCTTCTCAATACCCACATCGATCTCAATACCTGGAATGAGATTTATTCTTATAACGATGAAAATATAGATTCAGATATCGATATTGATAATGGATCTGATATTGAAGAAGAGGAATATTATTTTGAAGTTTAAATGGGGGGTTTGTATAGGCCCGTGTCAGTTTTGTTGGGGTGCCGGGTGGCCCTATTAGGATGGAGCGCGATGGACTGGGATGGACCGCGATGGAGCGCGATGGAGCGCGATGGAGCGCGATGGAAAAGTGTTTCATCGGATGAAAGGGCTTCCATCCGATGGAATTAAGGAAATGTGTTTTTTTCCTGATGACGTATTAAGTAACTATAAATTATATCTTTCTAACCGAAGTTACAGAATTATTAAAATAGCATAAGAAACTAAATTATGCTAGTTAAAAAGTAATTTATAGAAATATAGCTCGAGCTAGGATTAAAATACTCTCTAAAAAACAAAAGAATTTAACTTACAAGCTATACTTCTTATCTAAAGCTAATATATACTTAAATTCAGATCTTGTTATCTCTAAGAAATTACATCCCTTAGAGCGTATATACATAGATATAGTAGAGTTATTTACAACAGCTTTACTGTATAAACGTTATTTAGATTTTATAGCTAAGTTATATTAACAAGTAAGATATGCGCTTGTAATTGTAGACGAGACTATCTATTATAAATAGATAAGGTTCTTTACGAATCGTTTAAAATACTGAGTACGTTTTATTTAATTTATAATGATGATAGAATATAAATATGATTAATAATTTAAAATAATAGCTGTACGCCTTGATAATATAAAGGAGTTTATACAAAAAAAAGTATAGACTTTCTGTGTAGAATATAGTATCGAAATTGAATTTTCTACCTTATATGTACACGAGTAGAATAGTATAGTTAAGAAAGTAATATAAATACTACGAGAACTTACTACTATAATTCTAATAAAATTTAGTTTACTAGAAGTATTTTAGTAAAAAACTTTATTTATGGCCTGCTTTATAAATAATAGGCTAGTATTTCTTAAGTAGAAAGGAGAATAGACGCTTAAATCTTTAAAAGAATAGTTTAATAGAAATTTTGTTAATTATATTTATATATACTTATTTAGCTGTTTAGTGTACATTACAGTATTTAAGAAGAAACGTAAGAAGATCTTTAGCCAGTATAGAGCATAGAAAGGCATATTTCTAGAATATACTCATATCTTAAAACAGTATAAAGTCTAGAATATCTCAAAAAAGTACGTTTTTATAGTTAGAGACGTAATATTTGTTAATAGCTTTATTTCCGTACGAGAAAACTATAAAGCATATTTTCTAAATTTTAGCTACTAGAAGAAGTTATATGTTGCCTTAGCTTTATTAATACTTATACTTCCTAATCCGCAGAATATAGAGCTACAGAATAAGCTTAATATCAGAAAAATATACGACGATAATTAATAGCATATCAATACTATATTACTAGAAGGCTAACCTGTTAGAAAACTAAATTTTATAATAGTAGTTAATACCCTATTTATTTAATAACAAGGAAAGCCAGATAACCCAATAATTGTAGACGAAATAATCAACGATGAAACTGCTAAAATTAGATAAATAGAAGAACAGGCCGCGCTACGACGCAGTAAAAAATTAAAAAAAATAGAGAAGGCACGCACGTTACGTACTACGATTACTTAATCTTCTAAAGTCAAATATTTATAGCATGTAAGGACTATCGAGATTACTATTTTTATAATTATAGAAGATGCTTTAATTGACTTCGATCTGCCATAATCTTATAATGAAGCTATAGCTAGTAAAAAAAAAGAAGACTAACTAGTTGTAATTTAAAGAGAAATAAAATTACTTACTAATAATAAAATATAGACTACGCTTTTAAAAATACTGCACAGTATTAAACCAATAAATACGCGCTAAGTCTTCACTAAAAAGCGTACAAATTCGAAAATATTACATAAAATCAAATTAGTAGTAAAAGGCTACGAACAGCGCTATAATATTTATTATATAGAAACGTATACACCAATTATTAACTTACGTACTATACGAGCTTTACTAGTAATTACTACAATTTTAGACTTAAAAGTTTATTAATTAGATATTAAAACAATATTTTTAAATACTTCTCTATTTTTACAGGAGAGAACACCTATCGCTCTACTAACAAGTTATAAAGTGCTAACTAAAATTATAGCACTGCTTTTATTAAAGTCATTGTATAATCTGAAATAGACTCTATACCTATAAAACAAAGACTTAAATAATACGCTTACAAGCGAAGAGTTTCTATATAAAATAATAAGAAGCGAAGTAGATAAATATCTGTACTTTTATAAAGACATAATTATAGTTATATACGTTGATGACTTTCTAATCTTTTCAAAAGATATAACTATAATACAGCAAACAAAAGCGTACTTAATGAAAATATACAAAATCAAGAATATAAATAAAGTTAAACGATTTTTAAGTCTACGAATACGAAGGAATCGTACTTCTAGAACGTTATAAATAAATTAAGAAAAATACTATAAAAATATTTTAAATTATTTTAGTATGCTTAATAGTAAATCAAGATAAATCTCTATAAATTCTGGTATATAATTATCGAAGAATATTTCCTAACTTATATTTAACAAAAAAGATTACGAAATCTATCGAAGTATAATTAACTTATTAAATTACGCTATATAAAATAACTAATCTGACTTAGCATATATAGTTATAAAGTTAGGGCAATATACCCATACGCCTACGGAGGAATATTAAAAAGCAGTAATATAAGCTTATTAATACTTGTCTACTACTTACAGACAGTTATTTTATTATAATAGTAAAATAGTCGATAAGAAGAATCTATTTTTACTGTTAAAAAGATATAGTGATTTAGATTAAGTATAAATCTATAAGCTAAAGAATATTGTACGAAAGTTAACATTTAGTTATGTGTATTTACTAAGAGGTAGCATTATTTTATAAAGTAGTAAACTATAATCGATTATTACAAAATTCTTAATTAAAGTAGAAGTAATAGCTTCTAATTATGCAGAAACTGAAGGAATTTGGCTTCGGAAGTTGTTATCTTTAATCTTTGTATTACTTTAATTGTAGATAATGCTTCTTCTATTCTCTATAGTTCTGTATATGGATAATACTACTGCTATAACCGTAAACATAATAAGTAGCAATTAATAGAAGATAAAGTATTACGATCTGTAATACTTCTGAATTAAAGAAAAGATAAGAAATAACACCTTTAAATTAGAGCATTGTAGCTTTAAGAAATTACTGGCGGATGCGTTGACTAAGTCTCTATTGGCCAGCTCGCATAACTATTATTTTACGCGTATAAGCTTACTTGATTAAAAGAATGAGAATATTATTTTGCTTTATATTGCATAAAATCTTAGATAAAACGAATAGCCGCGTAAAATAAATAAACAAAAAATAAGACCCTTAAGGCACTAAGACGGAAAGGCTACGCCTTCAGCGGCAATGTCTTTTGCTTGTATATAATTTTATATTCTAAATTTATTTTAAATTAGCTAATGTATTGTCTAGAAACTAGAGCTATAACTTACGCATCCGCACGGCTGCGTAAATGGGCCAATTCCGCCATCACATCCTGCAAAGTAAGCAGGAAAGCTGCACCGCCCGGAATACCTCGTGCCGCGTTAACCGCAGTAATGACCTGAGCATGGGTAGTATCTCTACCTACTGCTCCTCTAACGCCACTAGTTTTACCAGCTCCACTAACTCTACTAGCTCTACTACCTGCACCTCCTCCGTGCGCTGCTAGAGCCGCATTGGCAGCTGCCAGTGCTGTATTAGAAGCAGTTAAAACTGCATTAGCTGTAGTCACAGCTGCGTTAACTGCAGCCAGCTGGTTCTGCAGGTCCCGTACGTCTAGATTGGCAGGAAGGTAAGTAAGCTGGGGCATAGATGTGCCGTTTGCTAATATTAACCCCCATATCGCTCCAGCGATAATACAGTCATTTGATAATAGTAGAGGGCTATTAAGAGCTACGCTATAGAGGATATTTAGTATATTAGCGCTATACCTATGCGCTTATGGAGCTATAGTCTGATATATAACAGGATCTTCAGGAACAATTATAAGCGCTAACAAATTACAGACAACAAAACTGCGTCTTAGCCTAGAAGCGCGAGGAGCCTTAACGCTTTATACTTAATACAAATTAGCATCTACGCTCTTAAATGTATAAAATTATAAAACTTATATTATATACACAAAAAGTTTACTTTTATATAGAAACTATATTTATTACTACGAGTATTCAGAGATATAATACACAGATAATCATCATCAAAGCATCGCTGATAAAATACGGCATAAATATATAATATCAGATTAACAAAAATAGCATTCGCACGAACAAAGTGACTAGCAATAGCAACAGACATAATAATATTATAAAGCTATAAAGATATAAAATAATATAATAGTAATAATAAAGTAAGCTAAGGCTATGAACGAAGCTAAAAATATAAAAGAATAAAAAACAAATAAGACAAATAACAATCAATTAAATACTTCTCTTTCTTTAAAATAACTCTAGATATCTACACTAATTTTAGAACCATACAGCATAACTCTAAGCTAAGGATGTAGCATGAAATCTAGTAAATTACATAACTACAACAGACGTCCCTACAGCTCTAGAGCTACGTACGTTCTAAATAATGATTCTAGAACCATAAAAATTCCCATATATAATAATATACACGGTGATTTACAATTATTCGCTACAAAGTATAAATCTACATTAATATAACAAGCGTCAATAAGCGTACAGCCTAATCTAACATTCGTACGAAACAGTTAGTTCTATAGGCCACTATAATAATTATACTATTATAAAACATTAAAACGTACCGCTGTAAACGCAACGATTCTATACTCTATAATTAAAAGATTACGCGCCTCTTACAATTAAATAACTTCATACTACGAGCTACGCAAGCACTACAATTAAATGAAACTACAACAAATTAAATATAACAGAGTATTAAAGTCACTACAATTTATATTATAGATCCTACTAGATTATAATTATACAAAGTTACAAAATATATCGTAATATAGTAATTCTTACCGTCTACGCCCTATATACGAGCTAAAATGTTGCGATATATCGTATAAGATATAGTACCGGGTCTATACGTACCGCTCTATAAATACAGGCGGATCTACGATGTGTTAGAATCTAGACGATCGATCATCAATCATACATACACAGACCTACATACTTTCTAACCGGTAGGTTTATTCGGTACCAGGCCTGGTACCAATTTTCTGATTGGTCGAAAGGGCGGTTCGGTCCCCGATCGGGAAGGTTTAACGGTGACAAACACCCCAAAACTTTGGAAATTGGAACCAGGCCTGGTTCCAATTTTTTGATTGGTCGAGCGCGCTTGTCAAACACCACAAAAAAACATTTGTGTTGGGCGTGTTGCGAGGTGGACAAACAGGTGGACAAACAGACGGACAAACAGACGAACAAACAGACGACAGACAGACAGACAGACAGACAGACGGACGGACAGGTGGACAGGTGGACAGGTAGACAAATAGACAGACAGGTAAACAAATAGACAGATGGATAGACAGACAAGTAAACAGACAAATGGACAGACAGACAAACAAACGGGTAAGCAGACAAGTGAACTAACAAATTGACAAACAGACAGACAAGTAGACAGACAGGTAGATAGACAGACAGATAAGCAAACGTACAAACAGATACAGGTAGACAGATGACAGACTGACAGACAGACTGACAGACAGACGAACAGACAGACAGACGAACAGACAGACAGACGAACAGACAGACGGACAGACAGACAGACAGACAGACAGACAGACGGACAAACAAACGGAAAGACAGACAGACAGACAGACAGACAGACAGACAGACAGACAGACAGACAGACGGACGGACGGACGGACGGACAGGTGGACAGGTGGACAAATAGACAGACAGGTAGACAAATAGAGAGATAGACAGACAGATAGATAGGTAAACAAACAAATAGATAAACAGACAGGCAGACGAGTAAACAGACAGATAAACTAATAGATTGACAAACAGACAAACAAGTAGACAGATGGGTAGATAGATAGACAAGTAAGTAAATGTATAAATAAATATAAATAGATAGATAATAGATAGATAAATAGACGAACGAATAGACAGATGAATAAATAAATAGATAAACAGATGAATAAATAGATAAATTAATTAACAGACAAGTAAATAGACAGATAAATAGACAGTTGAAAAAATAAGTTGATAAATATATAGATATATAAATAAATTAATAAGTAAACAGATATTTAAATATTTAAAAATCATTGTAATAAGTATTTGATCTAAAAGTTGAAACTAATAATTATATATGTAAATATATTATTATTTAATAATAGAGTAATAGTTAGTTAATTATTAATCGCTAATCGCTGATTATTAATTTATTAATAATTAATAGTTAGAGTAATCGCTAATCGCTAGTTAAATATTAAAAAGATATTAATAAAATATAAAAATAATAGTTAATAAAAATATAAAATAAGATATAAAAATAAAAATATAAAATAACAATAAAAATATAAAATATAAAATATAAAATGTAAAAATAAAAATAAAAATATAAAATAAAAAAAGTGAAATGTAAAAATAAAAATGATTATAATATTTTTAATGTCAAATTTAAAGTAGATATAAAAATTAAAATATAAAGATTGTAATAAATATAAATAGTTATAGAAGTTATAAAGAAATGTAAAAATAAGTAAATATAAATAAATAAATATAGTTAAATAAAGTTGTAGTCATAAAATTAGAATTAAAATTAGAATTAGAATTAGAATTAGAATTAAAATTAGAATTAGAATTAGAATTAGAATTAGAATTAGAATTAGAATTAGAATTAGAATTAGAATTAAGATTAGAATTAGAATTAAGATTAAAATTAAAAAATTAAAGTTTAGAAATAAAATATTAATATTAAAATTAAAATTAATTAATAATTAAAAATGAAAATGAAAATAAAATATAAAAAATGAAGTATAAAAATATAAAAATAAAAGTTATTATTGATATTGATTAGCGTTAGTATGAATTAATATTAATATAAATTAATAATTAGTAAAAAATAGAGCAGAAATAAAAATAAAGATAAAAATAAAAATAAAGATAAAAATAAAAATAAAAATTAGAGTAGAATAATATTAAATAAAAGATAAAAATAAAATAGTTATAGAAATGAAATATAAAAGAAAAAAGTATAATAAAAATATAGAATAAAATTAAAAAAGTATATATATAGCGTACATCAGGAAAAAAACACATTTCCATCCTGCTCCATCCTGCCCATCCTAAGGCAAGATGGGCAAGATGGGCAGGATGGAAACCTGCCTTCCGGGTGGAGCCCTTCCATCCTAAGAAGCCCTTTCCATCCTAAGGAGCCCGTTCCATCCTAAGAAGGGCTTGCATCGGATGGAGTGGTTTCCATCCTAAGGAACAGTTTACATCCTAAGGAACGGTTTCCATCTCAAAAATAATCTCCATCGGACGCGTCTTGTTCGGATCTACGGAGGCACTGTATACGACCATCTGAGATAATAAAAATACGGTTGAAAAAATCACAATAAACATTAAACTTTTCAGTCGGATATCTCATAAGAACCAGACTGCACGTTTCGTGACGGGAAAGATATATACAGGGCCATAACATCATTAAATAAACAAGAAATCAATGATTTAGTTAAGGGTATCAAGTTCAGAATGAAAGGAAAGGGGGGAAGATGCATCGGCCTCTTGGGGGTCTTCAGTGGCACCCTCTGGATCTGTACGGGCCTCTCGTAAGTTGTCGGCACCTTTCACCGATTTAATATTTTTTTCAATTTGTAAAACTAAAGCATCCTCCATATCTAATGATTCTTGGGTATCCTCTGGAATGCTAACGACGTGGTGCTTGTCTTTGAAGACCCCGAACGCGTCTAGTTTCTGCTTGATCGGTACCAACAGCATCGATATGATATTGGTTTGATATAATTCTCGACGAGTTCTCCAGAATTCTAAATAGATCATGTATTGGTCTGGAGTGGCCCTGCGTTAGCCTCGTATCTCCATGAATAGGTGGATTCTACTTACGTTGTCCATTTAAAGATTTCAAAGTACAACTTGAATCGACAGTACCGGTTTCGAGTCTTTTTAAAGCCCCCCACAGAACTGTAGCGACCCAGGAGATAGTGATACCATTTACTTCTCGATATAGCGTCGGATTTTTGACCCAATGACCATTAGAAGTATTACAGAAATATCGAATCAGTACTTGGGGTATAACTGGAGAAGAGAACAGTGGCGGACTCGGCTTCTGCTGAGGTTAGTACAGAACCGCTGCGGCCTTGAATGTTTGGCTGACTTACATCCCAGAAATCCTTCTTAGAAAGAAACCTGTTTTTTTCCAGAAGATATTTGACTCGTTCTGCTCGAGCCGGTATAGAGAAGGGGAGGACATATTCGGACTCGATAATCTTCCGAGCAGCGTCTGCTACATGACCTCGAAAACTTGAAAGAAACTGTTCAATTTGTACTTGAACTGACTTTAGAAAAGGGGCCGAAGCAAGACCACGAGAGGCAAATATCTGCTCCCAGACATCCCGAACCTCTCCAGTGTCCGGGAATGGATTTTTTGTAATGCAATAGACATGGAGATCTATGCAAACAAGATTAAAATATTCGGTATATGTCGGTGGAATGTTCGTCGCCTTAGTTCGGTTTTTACGGGAACGACTCACGACCGAGGCTGTCTCGAGCAGTTCCGTACAACCCGATTGAGAAATGGATTGAGATGGTGTAATACTGGAGACCTCAGATGCTGCTCGGGTGGCTGTTGTCAGGTTTGAATCTGCTTATATCAGTTCAGTACGGGCCCATATGAAAATAAAAGAATTATTTAAATATTAACTTACTTGACCTTTCCAACAAACGACGTCCCGTCTTTTTCTCTAATTGATGTTGTTGAAATGTCGGAATTGTGGGTGACTCTATTAAAGTCTCTTGTGGTTTTGCTGGTTCTGCTGGTTTTGCTATAGGCTCTGTGTCTGCCTCTACCTGGCTTGCTGGTTCTGCTGGAGGCTCCGTATCCGCCTCTGCCGGATTGTTCAAAATAGCTTTGAAAAAAATTAGTTCCTATATAAAAGGTGAACAGAGAATGAAGACGGATCAGTACTCCGCTGGTCCCGGTCAGTGACAGGAACGGGCTGTTGTGTTTTAAGAAGCAATCGTATTAAATCCTCCCGAGATAAGTCTGAAAACTTCTCTGTTTCTACTGTAGAGGATGTGTCGACTTCCGAGGTTTCTGTACGGGTTGCTGGTAGTGCTGCTGGTGCTGGTTCCCGATGTGTCGCTTTTGCCCGGGCCTTGATTTGTTTTTTAGTGACTTTGGCACTTTTAGTCTGTGGCTTCCTAGGCATGACAGAGGCTTGTTCAGGTACTATACGTACTGGCTAATGATAGAGACTAAATTTTGAAGATTTGATAAAATGATAAAGATGTCTCGGTTCGATGTCGACGTGCAGTGGAACTTTACGAATATCCTGATGATTGTTTAGGGAGAAATGGAAAAAGGGGCTAGATATCTTAATTTGATATGTGAAATGTGATATGTGATATCTTTTTTGAGTAGGATGCCAAAGCGCTGTGCAGATCCCAATCGGGTAATAATGTTCTCACCACCAAACTATCATCGCGAGCTTAGTATTCCACAAAAACACCACATATGGAAATGTTGATTGATCGAACTGCTAACCAGCGCAGTTCTGAAGTTCTTCCTAGCTGGGCCATGTAGGCCTCGAGCAGTTTTCATTCCAAATATATAAAATACATATATAGGGTCTAAAAATAACCCAATCTTTCAATACAATACAATCAAATAAAATCTGGGGCATCAAGCCAGGGTCGACGCGCTGGGGGTGGTGAATCAGCTCCACCAGCTCTATGAAGGACCACAACCAAATATGCGGCCTTCAAATCTTGACAACGAACCAACCAAGTCAAAACATCTGCATTGGTACGCAAATGCATACCAGCAGGAACTACATTGGTCCCTCCACCAACTGTTGTGGCCGTTGCCACAGGTTCATTTTCTGGTAGATTATATTCTACCGTTCTATCCTCCGTGAACCCCCAGACCGACCTTGGCTCTTCACCGACCTGAAGGAGATCGTTGAAGAGTGATTTCAAACTAGCCAAAGTTGGCTGTTTGAGCAAACCAGTGAACTTAGCGACGTCTGCCGTATTATATCGGAAATCTGCTAAAGCAGTTGGCGGATTTCCGGCAACCAAAACACCAAGATTGGTATCTGGTTCGACTAACCAGCCCAGTACCAACCTCGGAGGGTTGCAAACAGTTCGGACCCGTTTCTTAGCCCGGTCTATAAACAAATTATATTAGTTTTGGATTTTGAAAAAAACCTAAGTAGGCAGGAAGGCCTGAACGGATCTCTGGGAGGCTTACCAAGTTCTTCCTGGTTTGGTTCCAGGTTAACTGAGAGTTCCAACTCTCTCTTCCTTGCCCTTTTAGGGACTTTTTGACCCAGATAAAGCTGATCAAGCGCTTTAACCGCTGCGTCAGGGTCCGCATCGGCACTATTAGTGATGGCATCCTCAATAGGAGCCCTAGCCTTTAAAATCTTGGCTTTTTCTTTCGACTTTAGCTTTTTGCCGAAAGCGGTTACCATCTCGTCAATGGCGCGAATCTTCGTCTCGCGGGCTCGTACAGCCGCTTTATAGTCATCGTCGTTATCTGGGTCAATGGTGGCGGGAAGGGGGTCATTAAGCTCTTTTGTAATATGAGCAAAATAAGGAAGAAGACGAACTTTTTCAAGAATCGCCGGCCAAACAGTTCCAGTACCAGCCTCAGTTTTTGTGAAGACAGGCGGTGTCTGACTCCTGAGGATCTGTTCGACGTCTTTGCGTAACGCCAGCCATACTGGGTTAAAGCTGGCCCCAGATATTGAAAGTTCGGTTCGAATTTGATCAACTGTCCATGGTTGCGAGGAGGCCTTGAACTTGACCGTGCGGGAACCATAATCTCCGTCTGCCATCTTATATAATCAGGTGGGGGGGCTTTAATTTTGAGGTCTTGGTTTAAAATCTAGGTGATTTTGCAGGTTACGATATAGTTTTGGTGCGGAGATGTATGATTTCGGAAGAGAGATTTGTGAGGCTAACAGAATAAGTTTTGGTATTTTAAAAAAAAAGCTTCAGTTTATCATACATGATTAAAAAAAATCAGAATATTGTTAACTATGCATGTATATATTGTATATTGCTTCAGGGGTACAGCCGCGGGCTGCTGGAGCTATATACTGTGGAACATGGAAATGATAGCTTATGTTGAATCCTCAGGTTTTGGGAGGAGCTTATACAGCGCTGTAGAAGCTCCCATGCTGCTTCCCGCCCGACAGAACGATCTCATGTAGTATTCCTTAGCTTTATGCTTCTAATTAAATTAAAAAATCTGAATTCTGTTAGTTATGCATGCACACCCTGTATATTGCTTCAGGGGTACAGCCACGGGCTGCTGGAGCTATATACTGTGGAACATGGAAATGATAGCTTATGTTGAATCCTCAGGTTTTGGGAGGAGCTTATACAGCGCTGTAGAAGCTCCCATGCTGCTTCCCGCCCGACGGAACGATCTCACGTAGTATCCCTTACCTTTATACTTCTAATTAAAAACTTAGTTTTCTAGTTAAAGCAAACATTAATCTATAGAGCAAACATATCTGAAGGCCTCGCCAGCTTGCCCAGGCCTGGGAATTCTCTTTCCAGACCTTTTGAGGTCCTGTATCGGCCTCCTCCAGATCCTACAAATATACTAAAATAAAGATCGGAATGAATGTTGGGAATTGTGTTGTAGTGTTGTATTTTAAGATCGGTGAAGATCTATGATTAGCCTGCAATCACCGAATCTTTAGACCTCATATCTCGCCACACTCGCCCTTTATAATAAATCGGCAACATCATGTCTTTAGACCTTAGGAAACCGGCTAGGACTCCCAACGGCCTCTTCAAGTGTCGTATCTGCCCCCGAGCCCCATTTAGATCTTTTAAATGGTACGAAAAACACATTGAAACAGAACATCAATCCTTCATTTCTACATTATTAGAAAGCGGGGTAAATCAGACTATTATCTTTCAAGAAACACCGCCAGTAGACGCGAATAGTGCCGAGGAAGACCTGGATCACTCGGAAGCGACCCCGGAGAGCCCTCTTGTGCGAAATGACGAAATATCAGAAGATTTAAGTACTCGACAATCTAATCAACCAGAATCTTTTGTTCCTAGGCTGTCTCTCCCGGTCAAGGATGCAGGAGCCCCATTCGGTGCCTTCTCAGATCCGATAATCGCTCAGATGAAAAATAATCCATGGTTCCCTTTTACTAACTTAGAGAATTTTAAATTGGCAAAATGGTTTATCGAAGAAGATATTTCTCAAACGGCAATTAATCGGTATTTCAATCACGGGATAGGTTCAGGCGCCAGAAGTGTCGATGTAAAGTCATTCGAGTCTGCTTATAGCCTCCGTCAAATGATTCAGGAAATGGATGAAAGTCTTGGAATAAATTCATTCAAACAAGATGTATTTGATTTTGAAATTGAAGGCCATCCAGGATCGAAATATTTTTATCGAGATCCTATAGAAGTCATCGCGTATCTCTTGCGGCAACGTTCATACGCGCAGGAGATGCACTTCATACCTGAAAAAGTCTATAGTGAATCTGGAGAAAGACAATATACAGAACTATGGACAGCAGATTGGTGGCATAGCCAGCAGGAATCTTTACCGTCCGATCATAGCCTTGTACCGATCCTCTGTGCTTCCGACACGACCCATCTCACTAATTTCTCTGGTGACAAAAAGGCCTGGCCAATCTATCTTTCAATTGGTAATATCAACTCGAAATATCGAAATCAGCCTTCTAAGAACGCCTGGATGTTGCTCGCCTTGCTACCGATACCGCCCAAGAAGGGCCCGTTGCGGCCGTCGGAGAAGCGATTAATTGATTCAAAAATACAGAATCTTATAAGTCAAATCTTGGAACCTCTGAATATGTACCCTACGGGCCTACTTATGGGATGCGGAGATGGATATCAGCGAATATGTCATTTTCGTTTATGTGGATGGTTAGCAGATCATATGGAACATATTAATCTTCTTAGTATTATTCCTAAAGCCTGCCCTATCTGTACGGTACCGACTACGGCTCTCCAAGATTTCGATCAGGGCCTGGGATATCCTGTACGGGACTACAACTCTTATTCTGAACGATTAGATGATGGTGATGAGATTGGAAAAGCCCAATTACGTTTGGAGGGAGTGATAGGTTCGGCGGGGGCCTTCTTGGATCTGGGAATTACTGTAGCGGACCTACATAAGCCGGATCTCCTACACTGCATTTACTTAGGGATGATAAAACATCTTATGGAATGGATAATCAAATTTTTAAAAAAACATAAAAGGTTACAATTCTTCAATCAGTGCTGGGCTTCTGCACCAGCCTATCCCAAATTCCAACCGTTCCGCAGAGGCTATACACAGGTCTCCCAGTGGCAAGGAAAAGAAATGAGATCGGTTGTTAAGATTCTTGTTGCGACTTTAGCGAGCGCTTTGAGGGATCCATCGAGCCTTGAGAGGCCTGTTTTCGCCCAGGCGGTAAACTGTGTGAATGCTTTAATAAGTTTTGTTCTATATGCAACTTATCTTTCACATACTGAACAAACTCTTATAGATATGCAAAACCAGTTGCAAAGCTTTCATGATGGGAAAAATGTCTTCAGAGAATTTCGGGGGGCCCGAACGAGACCACAGCAGGCAGCTACAGGCATAGTAGGAGCGGTATCCAGCGATGAAGCTCTAGGTGAAAGTAGTGAAGACTCCTTAGAGGTTTCTGAAAATGGTAAGCTCACTTAGAAGTGTCTTCAGCCCTCTTCTTCTCCTGATCAGGGCTCTCTGGGAACTAACCGGGGCTAATGGCTATAGGACATTTTAATTTTATTAAAATGCATTTGATGACCCATTTTACTGATTCCATCAAAAAATTTGGTCAATTAAATGCTTAGTCAACAGAAGTAAGAGAGGCCTCGCATGTCGAACAGCTCAAAGAGGGATGGGCTCAATTTAATCACAGAGATGCATACGCTCAAATAATAGAACACAGATATCGAAAACATCAATTTAAAATGCGATTTTTTAATCTCGAACAATTAATAAAAGAAGGGGAGAAGATCAATAGGTTTGAGGAGGTCTATCCAAATTCGTTACCGGCTAAAAAGCAGCGCGAACAGTACCGCAAGAATAGACTAGGAATTGATGGTATGTTTATTGATATTTATTTTCTAATATTTCTAATCACGCTGACTCAGTCTTAGTCGGCTCTGTAAAGGCTCGTGCGGAACTATATAGTACGCCATCAATTAAAGTTGTAAATTTAACTCAATTGCAACCTAAAGTAGTCTTAAAATCTCCAGAAAATAAGAGTAAATAAATTACAATAGATTAGATTAAGCGTGAATACGCTGTACCGAACCTCAACTGGGCGTTATATGCCTATTTGAGAACCTTACCGGCCTCCCAGACATTTCTTCGACCAGACTTTCATCCTTCATCCTTAGCAGACTTCAGAGCGCAAGTATACAAGACCCTCGCGGTCCCGATTGAGGACTTTCAGCATAGAAATGTTTTTACTAATCATGTTATTCGAACTAATTTAAACTGGCAAAAGAAGGGTCCTCGAAAGGACTTCATCATCTTCCAGAAGTCTCATACGAGTCAATATGGAGATCTGAAAGAAAAAGCAGTAACTAAGCTAGAATTGTTATTGATTGTCCATAATGCAATTAGTAATAAGACCTTTCAACTAGCTTTTGTCACTGAGCTCAAGCCATACGCTGGGGGAACTATACAGAGCCCCCATGGTTTCGTTCGCCTCACCGAGCATCCTTTAGTGGATTATGAAAAAGAAAACCATCAATCTTATCGAAATATCATTCCAATTCGAGCTATTTTGGGTCTGGCCCATTTAATCTCCTATAGGACCGGTTCATATCTTCTCAATACCCACATCGATCTCAATACCTGGAATGAGATTTATTCTTATAACGATGAAAATATAGATTCAGATATCGATATTGATAATGGATCTGATATTGAAGAAGAGGAATATTATTTTGAAGTTTAAATGGGGGTTTGTATAGGCCCGTGTCAGTTTTGTTGGGGTGCCGGGTGGCCCTATTAGGATGGAGCGCGATGGACTGGGATGGACCGCGATGGAGCGCGATGGACCGCGATGGAGCGCGATGGAGCGCGATGGAAAAGTGTTCCATCGGATGAAAGGGCTTCCATCCGATGGAATTAAGGAAATGTGTTTTTTTCCTGATGTAGTTAAATATA
Organism: Arthrobotrys flagrans; assembly: GCF_004000055.1. Taxonomy (NCBI): domain Eukaryota; kingdom Fungi; phylum Ascomycota; class Orbiliomycetes; order Orbiliales; family Orbiliaceae; genus Arthrobotrys; species Arthrobotrys flagrans. The sequence continues at coordinate 6,619,750 of NW_027137556.1, forward strand.
AAAATAAAAAAAATAATGAATTATCAAAGTTAATTAAAATTAAAATAAATTTAAAATTAGAATAAATTTAGAATTGAAATAAGTTTAGAATGAGAGTAAATTTAAAATAAAAATAATAAGTTTAAAATGTAAATAAATTGAAAATTAAAAAATAGATTTAAAATTGAAATAAAATTAAATTTAAAATTTAAGAAAATTTAGAATTAATATTAATAGTAAAATAATTAAAGTAGATTTAGAGTTAGAATTAGAATTAATATTAAAATAAAGTTAAAGTAGAATTAAAATTAAAAATTAAAAATAAAATTAGAATAAAATTAAAATTAATAGTAAATTAAAATTATAAGGAAGTTAAAGTAGAATTAAAAATAAAATAAAATAAAATAAAAGAGAATAGATTAAAATTAAGATTAAAATTAAATTAAAATTGGAATGAAAATAAAAAGGAATAAAATAAAAATAATAATAATAATAAAAAATAGAATAAAATAGAATAAAATAGAATAAAATAGAATAAAATAGAATAAAATAGAATAAAATAGAATAAAATAGAATAAAATAGAATAAAATAGAATAAAATAGAATAAAATAGAATAAAATAGAATAAAATAGAATAAAATAGAATAAAATAGAATAAAATAGAATAAAATAGAATAAAATAAATTAAGATTTAAAATAAATTAAATTTAAAAGAGATAAAAAATTAGAATGTGGATAGAATAAAGTTTATTAAAAATGAAATATAATAAAATAAAATAGAAGAAAATTAAATTAAAATTGAAATAAATAAATTAAATTAAAATAGAAAGGGATTAAAATTAAAATGGATTAAATAGAAGAGAGTAAAGTTGAAATTAAAATTAGAATTAAAATAGATTAAAATAGAATTAAAATTAGAAATAAAATAGAGTAGAATAAAAAAGAATAAAATTGAAATTAAAATAGAATTAGAGTTAAAATAGAATAGAATAAAATAGAATTAGAGTAGAGTTAAAATAAAGTTAAAGTTAAAATAGAATAAAATACAATAAAATAGAAATAAAATAAAAATAAAATAGAAATAAAATAAAAATAAAATAAAAATAAAATAGAAATAAAATAAGAACAAAAATAAGAATAAGAATAAGAATAGAATAGAAAGAAAATAAAAATAAAAATAAAAATATGAATAGAAATAAGAATAACAATAAAAATAAAATTAGAATTAGAATTGGAATTAAATAAAATTAAGGTTAAAATAAAATTAAGGGTAAAATAAAGTTAAAATTGGAATTAAAATAGAATAAATTAAGATAGAAATAAATTTAAAAGAAAAATAAATTTAAAATAAAATTGGACTTAGAACTAACCGGTAGGTTTATTCGGTACCAGGCCTGGTACCAATTTTCTGATTGGTCGAAAGGGCGGTTCGGTCCCCGATCGGGAAGGTTTAACGGTGACAAACACCCCAAAACTTTGGAAATTGGAACCAGGCCTGGTTCCAATTTTTTGATTGGTCGAGCGCGCTTGTCAAACACCACAAAAAAACATTTGTGTTGGGCGTGTTGCGAGGTGGACAAACAGGTGGACAAACAGACGGACAAACAGACGAACAAACAGACGACAGACAGACAGACAGACAGACAGACGGACGGACAGGTGGACAGGTGGACAGGTAGACAAATAGACAGACAGGTAAACAAATAGACAGATGGATAGACAGACAAGTAAACAGACAAATGGACAGACAGACAAACAAACGGGTAAGCAGACAAGTGAACTAACAAATTGACAAACAGACAGACAAGTAGACAGACAGGTAGATAGACAGACAGATAAGCAAACGTACAAACAGATACAGGTAGACAGATGACAGACTGACAGACAGACTGACAGACAGACGAACAGACAGACAGACGAACAGACAGACAGACGAACAGACAGACGGACAGACAGACAGACAGACAGACAGACAGACGGACAAACAAACGGAAAGACAGACAGACAGACAGACAGACAGACAGACAGACAGACAGACAGACAGACGGACGGACGGACGGACGGACAGGTGGACAGGTGGACAAATAGACAGACAGGTAGACAAATAGAGAGATAGACAGACAGATAGATAGGTAAACAAACAAATAGATAAACAGACAGGCAGACGAGTAAACAGACAGATAAACTAATAGATTGACAAACAGACAAACAAGTAGACAGATGGGTAGATAGATAGACAAGTAAGTAAATGTATAAATAAATATAAATAGATAGATAATAGATAGATAAATAGACGAACGAATAGACAGATGAATAAATAAATAGATAAACAGATGAATAAATAGATAAATTAATTAACAGACAAGTAAATAGACAGATAAATAGACAGTTGAAAAAATAAGTTGATAAATATATAGATATATAAATAAATTAATAAGTAAACAGATATTTAAATATTTAAAAATCATTGTAATAAGTATTTGATCTAAAAGTTGAAACTAATAATTATATATGTAAATATATTATTATTTAATAATAGAGTAATAGTTAGTTAATTATTAATCGCTAATCGCTGATTATTAATTTATTAATAATTAATAGTTAGAGTAATCGCTAATCGCTAGTTAAATATTAAAAAGATATTAATAAAATATAAAAATAATAGTTAATAAAAATATAAAATAAGATATAAAAATAAAAATATAAAATAACAATAAAAATATAAAATATAAAATATAAAATGTAAAAATAAAAATAAAAATATAAAATAAAAAAAGTGAAATGTAAAAATAAAAATGATTATAATATTTTTAATGTCAAATTTAAAGTAGATATAAAAATTAAAATATAAAGATTGTAATAAATATAAATAGTTATAGAAGTTATAAAGAAATGTAAAAATAAGTAAATATAAATAAATAAATATAGTTAAATAAAGTTGTAGTCATAAATATTAAAATTAGAATTAAAATTAGAATTAGAATTAGAATTAGAATTAAAATTAGAATTAGAATTAGAATTAGAATTAGAATTAGAATTAGAATTAGAATTAGAATTAGAATTAAGATTAGAATTAGAATTAAGATTAAAATTAAAAAATTAAAGTTTAGAAATAAAATATTAATATTAAAATTAAAATTAATTAATAATTAAAAATGAAAATGAAAATAAAATATAAAAAATGAAGTATAAAAATATAAAAATAAAAGTTATTATTGATATTGATTAGCGTTAGTATGAATTAATATTAATATAAATTAATAATTAGTAAAAAATAGAGCAGAAATAAAAATAAAGATAAAAATAAAAATAAAGATAAAAATAAAAATAAAAATTAGAGTAGAATAATATTAAATAAAAGATAAAAATAAAATAGTTATAGAAATGAAATATAAAAGAAAAAAGTATAATAAAAATATAGAATAAAATTAAAAAAGTATATATATAGCGTAGTTAAATATAAAAATAAAAAAAATAATGAATTATCAAAGTTAATTAAAATTAAAATAAATTTAAAATTAGAATAAATTTAGAATTGAAATAAGTTTAGAATGAGAGTAAATTTAAAATAAAAATAATAAGTTTAAAATGTAAATAAATTGAAAATTAAAAAATAGATTTAAAATTGAAATAAAATTAAATTTAAAATTTAAGAAAATTTAGAATTAATATTAATAGTAAAATAATTAAAGTAGATTTAGAGTTAGAATTAGAATTAATATTAAAATAAAGTTAAAGTAGAATTAAAATTAAAAATTAAAAATAAAATTAGAATAAAATTAAAATTAATAGTAAATTAAAATTATAAGGAAGTTAAAGTAGAATTAAAAATAAAATAAAATAAAATAAAAGAGAATAGATTAAAATTAAGATTAAAATTAAATTAAAATTGGAATGAAAATAAAAAGGAATAAAATAAAAATAATAATAATAAAAAATAGAATAAAATAGAATAAAATAGAATAAAATAGAATAAAATAGAATAAAATAGAATAAAATAGAATAAAATAGAATAAAATAGAATAAAATAGAATAAAATAGAATAAAATAGAATAAAATAGAATAAAATAGAATAAAATAGAATAAAATAGAATAAAATAAATTAAGATTTAAAATAAATTAAATTTAAAAGAGATAAAAAATTAGAATGTGGATAGAATAAAGTTTATTAAAAATGAAATATAATAAAATAAAATAGAAGAAAATTAAATTAAAATTGAAATAAATAAATTAAATTAAAATAGAAAGGGATTAAAATTAAAATGGATTAAATAGAAGAGAGTAAAGTTGAAATTAAAATTAGAATTAAAATAGATTAAAATAGAATTAAAATTAGAAATAAAATAGAGTAGAATAAAAAAGAATAAAATTGAAATTAAAATAGAATTAGAGTTAAAATAGAATAGAATAAAATAGAATTAGAGTAGAGTTAAAATAAAGTTAAAGTTAAAATAGAATAAAATACAATAAAATAGAAATAAAATAAAAATAAAATAGAAATAAAATAAAAATAAAATAAAAATAAAATAGAAATAAAATAAGAACAAAAATAAGAATAAGAATAAGAATAGAATAGAAAGAAAATAAAAATAAAAATAAAAATATGAATAGAAATAAGAATAACAATAAAAATAAAATTAGAATTAGAATTGGAATTAAATAAAATTAAGGTTAAAATAAAATTAAGGGTAAAATAAAGTTAAAATTGGAATTAAAATAGAATAAATTAAGATAGAAATAAATTTAAAAGAAAAATAAATTTAAAATAAAATTGGACTTAGAACAAAATAGAATTAATAATAATAAAATTAAAATAAAATTAGTTAAAGTGAAAATAAAATTAAAATAAAATGAAAGAGAATAGAATTAGAGTTAGAATAAAAATAAAATTGAAATGAAATGAAAAAAAATGAAAAAAAATGAAATTAAAATTAAAATAAATTAAAATAAAAATAAAAATAAAATTGGAATTAAAATAGAATAAATTAAAATAAAATTAAAAATAAAATAAAGATGGAATTAAAATAAAATAGAAATAAAATTAAGATTAAAATTAAAATAAGGTTGGAATTGGAATTAATATAGAATAAAATAGAATAAAGTTAGAATTAAATTAGAATGAAAATAAAAGTAAAATTAAAATAAAATAGAATGGGGATAAAATTAGAATAAAATAAAATAATATAATATAAGATTTAAGGTAAAATAAAATTAATGAATTAGAATTAGAATAAATTACAATTAAATTAAAATTATGATAAAATAAAGAAAAATAAGTTAAAATTAAAATTAAAGTAGAAAAAAATAGAATAAAGTTAAGATTATAATAAAGTTAAGATTATTATAAAGTTAAAATAGATTAAAATAAATAAAATTAAAATTAGAATAAAATTAAGATTAAAATAAAAGAAAATAGAATAAAATAAAGTTGAAGTTGAAATAGAATTAAAATAAAAATGGAATATATTAAAATAAATTGGAGATTAAAATGAAATTAAAATTAAAATAAAATAGATTAAAATAAAATTAAGATTAAAATAGAATTAAAATTAGAATTAAAAAGAATAGTAAAATAAAATAAAGTTGAAATTAGAATAGAATTAAAATTAAATAGAATAAAATAAAATAAAGTTAAAGTTAAAATGCAAATAGAATTAAAATAAATTAAAATATAATAGAGTAAAATAGAGCAGTGTAGAATAAGATTTAAAATAAATTAAAATTAAATAAATAAAAAATTAGAATTGGAATAGAATAAAATGAAATAAAATAAAAATATAATAAAAATAAAATGAAGTTAAAATTGAAATGAAATTGAAATTAAAATAAAATAAAATTGAAATTGAAATTAAAATGGAATATATTAAAATTATATTAAATTTAAAATATAAATAAATTTAAAATAAAATTGGAATTAGAATAAAATAAAATAGAGTAAAATAGAATTAATAAAATTAAAATTAGAATAAAATTAAAGTTAGAATAAAATAAAAAGAAAGAAAATGAAATAGAATAAAAATAGAATTAAAATAAAATTAAAATTAAATTAAAATAAGGTAGAATAAAGTTGAAATTAAAATGGAATTAGAGTTAAAATAGAATAAAAAGAAAAAGAAATAGATTAAAATTAAAATAGAATAAAAGAGAATAAAATAGAATAGAATAAGAATAAGAATAAGAATAAAAATAAAAATAAAAATAAAAATAGAAATAGAAATAAGAATAATAATAGAAATAAGAATAAAATAAAAATAAAATAAGAATAAAATAAAAATAAAATAAGAATAAAATAAAAATAAAATAAGAATAAAATAAAAATAAAATAAGAATAAAATAAAAATAAAATAGAAATAAAATAGAAATAAAATAGAAATAAAATAGAAATAAAATTAGAATTAGAATAAAAAAGAATAAAATAAAATTAAGATTAAAATAGAATTAGAATTAAAATAGAGTAAAATAAAGATTAAAATAGAATTTGAATTAGAAATAGAAATAAATAAAATAAAATAGAATAAAATAGAATAAAGTTAAAGTTAAAATAGAGTTAAGGTAAAATTGTGATTAGAGTTAAATTAAAATAAAAAATAAAAGATAAAGAAAAATAAAAAGAGAAATAAAAATAGGAATAAGAATAAAAATAAAAATAAAAAGTAAAAATAAAAATAGAAATAAAAATAAGAATAAAAATAAAAATAAAAATAAAAGTAAGGATAAAAATAAAGATAAAATAAAGATAAAGATAGAGATAAAAATAGAAATAAAAATAGAGATAAAATTAAAATTAAAAATAAAAGTAAAGTAAATTAAAATAAAAATAAAGTTGGAATTAAAATAGAGTAAATTAAAATAAAATTAAAAATAAAATAAAATTGGAATTAGAACAAAATAGAAATAAAATTGAAAATAAAATAAGATTAGAATTAGAATTAAAATAGAATAAAATAGAATAAAGTTAGAATTAAAATAGAATTAAAATTAAAATAAAATAGAATAAAATAGAATAAAATAAAATAAAATAAAATAAAATAAAATAAAATAAAATAAAATAAAATAAAATAAAATAAAATAAAATAAAATAAAATAAAATAAAATAAAGATTAAAATAGAATTAGAATTAAAATAAAGTAAAATAAAAAGAGTTGAGATTAGAATAAGATTAAAATTAAAATTAAGATAGAATTAAATAAAATGAGGATAAAATTAGAATAAAATTAAAATTAAAAATAAAATAGAATAGAATAAAATAAAGTTAAGATTAAAATAAAATTAAAATTAGATTAAAATAGATTAAAATAAAGTTAAGATTAGAATGAAATTAGATATAAAAATAAAATAAAATAAGATAAAATAAAATAAAGTTAAAGTTAAAATAAAAATAGAATTAAAAGAAATTAAAATATAATAGAGTATAGTAGAATAGAATAAGATTTAAAATAAATTAAAATTAAAATAAATAAAAAATTAGAATTAGAAGAGAATAGAAAAAAATAAATTAAAAATAAAAATAGAAATAAAAATAAATTAAGAATTAAATATTAAATATTAAATATTAAAAATATAATATAATAAAATAAAATAAAATAAATTTGGAATAAAATAAAATAGAATAAAATTAGGGTTAAAATAAAATAAAATAAAATAAGATAAAATAGAATTAAAGTTAGAATAAAATAAAATAAAATAAAATATGATGGGAGTTAAAATTATAATAAAATGAAATAAAAGAGAATAAAATTGAAATTAAAATTAAAATAAAATTAGAATTAAAA